>NC_060066.1:47335000-47960000 GCF_922984935.1 Meles meles | reverse complement strand
GGTTAAGCCTCTGAGTCTTGGTTTTAGCTTAGGTCTGATCTCAGGGTCGTGAGATTGAGCCCTGCCTCGCCCTCCATGCTCAATGTGGAGTCTGCTTGGATTTCTTTCTCCCTCTCCTTCTGCCCCAACCCCTCCCTCCTCTTTCACTTTCTCTCCCTCTAAAATAAATAAATAAATCTTTAAAAAAAAAGAAGTGCTTTGAATTCTGGGTTGAATTTTTCAGAAGCAAATAACACTCATCTTTTGGAGTCAAAGTAGTCTTTTTTCTTTTTTTTTTATTTTGGACTTATTATTTCTTAAAGACTTTATTTATCTGACAGAGAGAGAAGAGAAAAGCAGGCAGAGAGGGAGAAGCAGGCTCTCCACTGAGCAGAGAGAGTAGAAGGCTGAGGCTTAATGGACTGCGCCATGGACTGAGCCACCTGGGTGCCCCCAATTTTTTTTACTTATTATGCAAATTTTCAAACAAGACCAAAGAGCAGAGAATGGTAATTTAATCTAACGTACTCATACTACCTTCAACAATTATCAATGCATTCTCAATCTTGTTTCATCAATACCCTAACTCAATCCTCTACCCAGATTATTATAAAGTGAATCTAAAAAAAATCACTAGGCATATCATGAAATGATATCATGAAATGACCCTAGGTCATTTCACTAGTAATGTATTTCATACCAACTTCTAATTAGATATGAATTCTTTAAAATAACTACAAAACATATACTATAATTTCTCAATATCTTCAAATATTCAATTATTTATTTATTTGAAAGACAGAGATCACAAGCATTCAGAGAGGCAGGCAGAGAGAGAGGGGGAAGCAGGCTACCTGCTGAGCAGAGAGCCTGACCTGGAGTTCGATCCCAGGACCCTGAGACCATGACCTGAGCCAAAGGCAGAGGCTTTAACCCACTGAACCACCCACGTGCCCCAAATATCCCATTTTTTATTTCAAATATCCAATTCTTTATTTCCCCAGTTACTTTGCAACTTATTTTTACAGTTTGCTTTCAACAGAAACCCAACTAAATCCCATGCATTTTGATTACTATGTCTTTTAAGTTTTTATTTTTTAGTTTCTAAGTTCCCCCAAGGTCATCTTTCTTTTTCTTTTCTTCCAATTTTGCTGTCATTGTTGAAGGAACCAGATTGTTTCAATCCCTAGATTCTTTCAATCTGTACGTCTAGATTCTGCTGACTGCATCTTTATGGTGACCTCGTCGTAGTCTGCAATTCCCTATGTACCCTGTAAGTTGGTAGAGCTAAAGGATAGATTTGTGTGTGTAGTATACTTTTTCAGCTAGAACACTTCATAGGTTGTGCTATGTACCATTATCATATATCTAATCAGTCACTGATAACTATTGCCCAGGTAAATTTATTCATTAGGAGTTGCAAAATCTTTATTTCTTAGGGGCATAATTATATGCACATAATTATCAAAGAAAAGAGATATCAGCAAAAGAAAGAAAAATCACTAAGGTGAGGTCAATGTGAGGTGGCTGCTATGAACAAATCTGCTTTTCATGTTCTGTCATATCAAAATTATGTCCAATAACATATAATACTGATGTTCTGCATATATACAAAGGGGATATTTAAGATTTCTGTATAAACTTAGCAGACTGAATATATGCATTTATCTTACACCCTCCTGAAATCCTACTAAATTAGAAAAAAAACCCCACAAAGGATTGTATAAAAGTCATATAAGGATCAAACTCTCAAAAATATAATCTGGGTCAGCTGTGCCTCCAGATGACTATCCTGCAACCAGATAAGGATTAGTTTCTGGGACATTTAACCAAAAAGCCTCAGAACTCAGAAATGGGAGGCATTGTAGGAGTTAGGGAGAAACACGGAGATCAGGCACTTGAATGACTAATGTTGGGGGAAGGAGGTTTGGATGAACGGTAGCCTGCATATTGAACAGTGAGACTCCCTGTCTTTTTCCACCTACGTCACAGGCTGGCAGCCAGGCATATTTTCCTCAGGCAGTAGTACTTCTCAAAAGAAATCAAATGCCGGGGGCGCCTGGGTGGCTCAGTAGGTTAAGCCTCTGCCTTCGGCTCAGGTCATGATCCCAGGGTCCTGGGATCGAGCCCCACATCGGGCTCTCTGCTCCGCAGGGAGCCTGCTTCCTCCTCTCTCTCTGCCTGCCTCTCTGCCTAGTTGTGATTTCTCTCTGTCAAATAAATAAAAAATATTTAAAAAAAAATCAAATGCCAAAAGAAAACTCTCTTTAAATAGTGAAAGCTGGGGCGCCTGGGTGGCTCAGTGGGTTAAGCCGCTGCCTTCGGCTCAGGTCATGATCCCAGGGTCCTGGGATCGAGCCCCGCATCGGGCTCTCTGCTCAGCAGGGAGCCTGCTTCCTCCTCTCTCTCTGCCTGCCTCTCTGCCTGCTTGTGATTTCTCTCTGTCAAATAAATAAAAAAAATATATAAAAAAATAAAATAAAAAATAAATAGTGAAAGCTGTGGTGCCTGGTGGTTCAGTCAGCCTTTGGCTCAGGTCATGATCCCAGGGTCCTGGGACAGAGCCCTAGGTCAGGCTCCCTGCTCAGTGGGGAATATTCTCCCTCTCCCTCTGTCCCTCCCCAACTGCTTCTGCTCTCTTTTGTTCTCTCTCAAATAAGTAAGTAAAATCTTAAAAAAAAAAAAAATAAAACAGTGAAAGCTGAGAGGCTAGATTGCTATATAACTATCTATGCTGAAGCGTCCAATTAGCAAGCACAGTCTTGATCGTAAATTTTTAGTGTCTTAGTCTTACATAGGTACTGATAGCTAAAGATCACACCATAATTGAAGAAAACCTCCAAACTTGGAACTAAAAAAAAAGTAAATAATATAGCAGTAAAAAATCACAAAGAAGTCATACCCAAAGCAAATGCAAAAAAAAAAAAAAAAAAAAAAGGAAGAAAGAAATTTTGCTATTTGCAAGAACATGGATGGACCTAGAGAGTATTATGCTAAATTAAGTCAGACAAAGACAAATGTGGGATGATTTCACTCATATGTGGGGTCTAAAAAACAAAACAAATGAACAAACAAAAGAACAATCAGACTCTTCCATACAGGGAACTGGTTCTTGCTGGAGGGGATTGGAGGTGGGGGGCGTTGGTGGGGGTGGGGGGTGGGGGGGGGGGGTGGAATGGCCAAGATCTGTGAAGGGGATTAAGAGGTACAAACTTCCAGTTATAAAATAAGTAAATCACAGAGATGAAAAGTACAGCATAAGGAATATAGTTAATAACATTGCAATAACGTATGGTGACATTTGGTGACTACACACTTATTGAGGTGATCATTGAGTAATGTATAGAATTATCAAATCAGTATGTTGTACACCTGAAACTAATATAACATTGTATGCCAACCATACTTCAGTAATAAAATAAAATCCTCATAATTAGTATTCTCAGAGAGAAGGGAACTCATAAACATATACAACAAATAAGAGAAAAATAAAATCCCTTGGAAAATAAAAAATTACTGCAAAACTATAATGAAATGCAATCGGTAGAAAGAATGAATTGAAATATCCCCCCCCAAAATAAAAATGCAAATGAATGCAAAATAACAGACATATTAAAACATCAAGGGATAAATTTAAAAGTTTTAACATTGATTATCAAAACCCGGAAAGTGAGGAGTATTTTACTTATTTTTGATACTCTCACTCAATGTGCCACTAAGACATAAAAAGTTAAAGGCCTATACCTATAAACATAATTATTTTAAACAAATACAAATAAGTTAATGTCTCTTCCATCACAGCTTTAAAAGGTTTTTGACTTGAATTACAAAATGACGATCTTTTTATATACTCGTTCTTTTGTTTTTACTTTAGAAAAAATATCATACTCTTGCTTCATGCTTTTTAATATCCTGTTAAAATAGTCAATAAATCAACTACAATCAAGTGAACATCAAAGACTTAGAAATAGTATTGGGGCACCTGGTTGGCTCAATTGATTAAACCTCTGACTCTTGGTTTTGGCATAGGTCATGGTCTTATTGTCCTGATATCAAGTCCGGAGTCAGACTCTGCACTCAATGATGAGTATCCTTGGGATTCTTTCTCTCCCTCTGCCCCTCCCCCTACTCGCATACTCTAAATAATAAATACATAAATAAATAAAATTATTTTAAAAAGACTTAAAAATAGAATTAACCTACATGAGAAAGAGATCATTTATTCTGAGACAATCACAAATGGTTTATCAGGCAGAAAGTACTTGGTATGGACCTAAAAAATGCCAGATGTTGATAGAAAAAGTAGAGATGAGCTCTAAAAACATGACAAAGGACATGAGGACCAAAAATGCACAGGTTATAGAGGAAAAAGTCACAATCTGAGTGGCAGTAGGCCAGAAGGATAAAAAGGTGAACTAGGCCACAATGTGAGGGAGGAAGGTACTATTAAGGTCTCATGTATAAAACCATTTCAAACTTTAGAATGCTGGTATTGGTCCTATGTATCTAATGGCAGCTTTTACTTAATAAGGAAACTGATTTGTTCTCATTCTGTGCAACAACATCAGGCTAGAAACAAACTGAGGTCTACTTTTATCTTTAGTAGCTCTTCAAATATTTAATGCAGGATTCTGGACACCATATAATATGAATCATTTGTCTGACTAGGACACACACAATTACCTAGGAAAGACTCAAAATACAGCAATAAAAATAGCTACATATATTATAAGCAGAATTTTTTGGTTAATTTGTCTCCATCAACAGTAGTTACCTTTCCTAATATGCATGTTTGTTGCTTGCCAAAGACTTTTTTTTAAGGCAGTTTATACAAATGATCAACTATGTGACTTGTACATTGAATGCTTAGAAAAACATTTTGGTCCATTTCTTTGAAAAAAAATGGATGGTATTTTGATAGGGATTGCATTAAATGTGTAGATTGCTTTCAGTAGCATAGACATTTTCACAATATTTATTCTTCCAATCCAGGAGCATGGAACATTTTTCCATTTCTTTGTGTCTTCCTCAATTTCTTTTATGAGTACTTTATAATTTTCTGCGTATAGATTCTTAGCCTCTTTGGTTAGGTTTATTCCTAGGTATCTTATAGTTTTGGGTGCAATTGTAAATGGGATTGACTCCTTAATTTCTCTTTCTTCTGTCTTGTGGTTGGTGTACAGAAATGCAACTGATTTCTGTGCATTGATTTTATATCCTGACACTTTACTGAATTCCTGTACAAGTTCTAGCAGTTTTGGAGTGGAGTCTTTTGGGAAATGGAACAAATAATCCTAAAATTTATATGGAACCAGAAAAGACCTCGAATAGCCAAAGGAATATTGAAAAAGAAAGCCAAAGTTGGTGGCATCACAATTCCGGACTTCAAGCTCTATTACAAAGCTGTCATCATCAAGACAGCATGGTACTGGCACAAAAACAGACACATAGATCAGTGGAACAGAATAGAGAGCCCAGAAATCGACCCTCAACTCTATGGTCAACTAATCTTCGACAAAGCAGGAAAGAATGTCCAATGGAAAAAAGACAGCCTCTTCAATAAATGGTGCTGGGAAAATTGGACAGCCACATGCAGAAAAATGAAATTGGACCACTTCCTTACACCACACACGAAAATAGACTCCAAATGGATGAAGGACCTCAATGTGAGAAAGGAATCCATCAAAATTCTTGAGGAGAATGCAGGCAGCAACCTCTTCGACCTCAGCTGTAGCAACATCTTCCTAGGAACAACGGCAAAGGCAAGGGAAGCAAGGGCAAAAATGAACTATTGGGATTTCATCAAGATCAAAAGCTTTTGCACAGCAAAGGAAACAGTTAACAAAACCAAAAGACAACTGACAGAATGGGAGAAGATATTTGCAAACGACATATCAGATAAAGGGCTAGTATCCAAAATCTATAAGGAACTTAGCAAACTCAACACCCAAAGAACAAACAATCCAATCAAGAAATGGGCAGAGGACATGAACAGACATTTCTGCAAAGAAGACATCCAGATGGCCAACAGACACATGAAAAAGTGCTCCACGTCACTCGGCATCAGGGAAATACAAATCAAAACCACAATGAGATATCACCTCACACCAGTCAGAATGGCTAAAATGAACAAGTCAGGAAATGACAGATGCTGGCGAGGATGCGGAGAAAGGGGAACCCTCCTCCACTGTTGGTGGGAATGCAAGCTGGTGCAACCACTGTGGAAAACAGCATGGAGGTTCCTCAAAATGTTGAAAATAGAACTACCCTATGACCCAGCAATTGCACTACTGGGTATTTACCCTCAAGATACAAACATAGTGATCCGAAGGGGCACGTGTACCCGAATGTTTATAGCAGCAATGTCTACAATAGCCAAACTATGGAAAGAACCTAGATGTCCATCAACAGAAGAATGTATAAAGAAGACGTGGTATATATACACAATGGAATACTATGCAGCCATCAAAAGAAATGAAATCTTGCCATTTGCGATGACGTGGATGGAACTAGAGGGTATCATGCTTAGTGAAATAAGTCAATCAGAGAGAGACAACTATCATATGATCTCCCTGATATGAGGACATGGAGAAGCAACATGGGGGGTTAGGGGGATAGGAGAAGAATAAATAAAACAAGATGGGATTGGGAGGGAGACAAATCATAAATGACTCTTAATCTCACAAAACAAACTGGGGGTTGCTGGGGGGAGGTGGGGTTGGGAGAGGGGGAGGGGGGATATGGACATTGGGGAGGGTATGTGCTATCGTGAGTGCTATGAAGTGTGTAAACCTGGCGATTCACAGACCTGTACCCCTGGGGATAAAAATACATTATATGTTTATAAAAAAAAAAATTTGGAAGGGGAGGCGAACCATAAAAGACTATGGACTCTGAAAAAGAACCTGAGGGTTTTGAAGGGTCAGGGGTGGGAGGTTGGGGCAACAGGTGGTGGGTAATAGGGAGGGCACATTTTGCATGGAGCACTGGGTGTTGTGCAAAAACAATGAATACTGTTATGCTGAAAAAAAATAAATAAATTAGAAAGAGAGGCTTCAAAAAAAAAAAAAAGAAAGAAAAACATTTTGGTGACTTCATCCTAAATTACGATATACTACCTTATTTTGTTCTTATTTTTAGGATGATCTGAATAAATCAGACATGCAAAACTATTGGAAGCAACTATTTTTGACCTGAAAATAAATGTTATTATGCTTGAACTGAAGAATTTAGCACATCATTTCTCCAATTATAGAATTCTACTTTCACAACATGTGAATGGGAAATACATGAAAAAGCAAAAAAACAAAAACAAAAACAGAAAAACAAAACAAAACAAAAAAGAGAAGTCCATAGTCAAATTTATGTGGTATATGCTGAATTAAACAAAGTTAAATAGTTTTCTTCCTAACGGACCTGAGAGAGCTAATATGAACTGAAAATCAATAGGAAAGGATTAGAGTAGACAACCTTATTTGACCACACAACCTTTAATTTATATATGTTTTTCCAGGATACCCATTAACATCTCTGAACACAATTTGAGAGAGTCTCTGGCCTAAAGGATTAGATTAACCTCTGATTTTTTTCCTGCTATGTTTCCTGAGTGAGGTGTTAAATAAATCCTAACACTTCAAATCATTTATGAACGAGTACCACCTGTTTAAATATTTGAAATAATAACCTTCACTTTATAGTGAGGCATAAAGGATCTTTTTCAAGTCAAAAATACATTCTGAAACCATATAATTTAAAGTTTAACTAGCTTTAATGTTAAATATCCATAAGACTTTTTATGTGTTTGGAACAGATAAAAATGCACTGAAAGAGAAAACAGAATAGCTCAACTAACATTATTTAGTTCAAATTAAAGCTTCACACTTCACACATGGAATGTTTCCATGGTATAGCCGAAATGTGTATACAAATTGTTGCCTGTCCATTTTCTGTTCTTAAAATTCATCCACTTTATCATCTTATTCCAGTTAAGGAGAATTTATAAGCATATTCATTGGAATTTAGAAGTTACTTATAGTCCTTAGAGATACTTCTTTATAATCACTGAAAATATTTTTATTTTAATTAATTGTAACAATCTTTCTCTATGTATAATGAAATACATGAAAACACACAAATGCTTGAAAACACATCCACTGGAGAAAAAGTATAATTAAGAAAACTAATCCTGCCTATTCAACTATAGCTATGATGATCACTTCAATGCACAGCATTTGAATTTCTTCATTTTTGAATATTCATTGACACATTCACACATAAACAAGGATACATATCTACTAACCTATACGTACTCCAAACATACACATTTCCATATTCTCACAAATGCCCCAAACCCAAAAACATACTCACTAACACATCTACTAACCCTCATATTCTCTACTATATACATCCACACTCCGAATACACACACACACACACACACACACACACAAAATCACCCACCCATCCCCGAACAAACATATAAAACTGTTCAGATGTAATTACGCGTTAGGCTTATAGAATATAGAATTGTTTTCATCCTTCCAATCTAGCTCACAAATATTTTTCTGTAACATTAATCCTCTAAAACATGAAGTATAATGCTCATACAGGATTATTAGATGTAAATTTACCATCAACTAAATCATCCCTATTGCTGGAAATTTAGATTGTTTCAAATTAGTCATTATTATATGTAACACTTTAAAAGAAGATTTGTGCATAACACTGATTTTTCTCACGTGAAAATTCTTAGGAGTGCCAAGTTAGCATCAATGTGTGTAAATATTTTAAAGTTTGACATTGCCACATTCCATTCTAGAAAATTTGCATCATTTTTCATCGCACCCATAACCCATGTTTGAGATCATCCTTTCCCCCACATTCTTGATAACATTCTGAATTATAATTATTTTTGTCAAAAAATGTATCTTATTCTTTCCATTTGTATTTATTAGAATATTAGGGAGATTAGACTCCGTGAGTGTGTGAATGTGTGAATTGCAGATTCATATTCTGTCCATTTTTCTATTGGTGTGTCCCCATTTCTCTTACATTAGTTTTTTTAATATATTGAAGTTTGAAAACTTTTTCATATAAGTTAAAAATATTTTCCTAGTTAAATATTTGCCTTTCAACTGTGTTCATGGCAACTAATACATACGAGCTTTAAAAAACCCACTTCTTAAATAAAATATTTAGGAGAAATTTGTTTCTTGAAACACACTAAAGCAAGATATACTCAAAGGGCCTACTTTTTTTTTTTAACTTTCTTAGAAATAATTGATGAAAATATTTAGGAACAAGATAACAGTAACTAGAGGTTTAATATCCAGTTTGCTCTGTTCCTTCTTCTTCCTACATACAAATACACGAAAGTAATATAGAGAGAATAATCAACAAATCAGTAAACTATATCCTGTTAGGAAACCATCCTGTAAAAAATGGGCAAGAAAATTAAAATGAATAATACTTAGGCAAAATTTGTCAGATCACGGTTTGTCTCACAAAGGCAGTTAAGTATCTCTGCTTTCAGACAATGAGTTGACTTGAGGGAAAAAGAAAATAATTCAAATTTCTACTATACACATAGAGCATAGTTAATGCCAAGATATTTAAAGCATCAAATATAAAACATTAAATTACATTTTTATAAAGTAATAGGGAATGCTTATTTAACATCTCATAAGGGAGGGGTGCCTGGGTGGCTCAGTGGGTTAAAGCCTCTGCCTTTAGCTCAGGTCATGATCTCAGGGTCCTGGGATCGAGCCCCGCATCGGGCTCTCTGCTCCGCAGGGAGCCTACTTCCTCCTCTCTCTCTGCCTAGTTGTGATTTCTCTCTGTCAAATAAATAAAATATTGGAAAAAAATATTAAAAAAAAAATCTCATAAGGGAGGGAATTTTGATGTATAAAAGAGATGAAAAATTACCCCAGAAATGATAGATTTTTATAACATCAAATTTATAACTCCCAAACCTAACAAGAGGTTTAGAAAATTACAAACATAAATATAAAGAAATCTTACTCAGCCAAAATACCCTGTTACAAAAACTTGACAAAGATGTTTCATTCTCAGTTGAATATATGTTAATTCTCCTCACTTCCTCTTTCCCTAAGTTCAGGAGAGGGAAATCTTCCCCACCCTATAAACCAGCTTCCTAAGTGTCCTGGTTGTTGCCTTGTCCCTCTCTAGTATACATTTCCTAGGCTCTGTGTTTGTTCTTTCTCATGTATAAAGCTGATTGTGTTCTCTACTCTTGTTCAAAAAAATTAAAAGACTCTACAATATCTATAGGAAAAAAATTAATTTCTGTTATGTGGCCTACAATTGCTTCATAACTAGCTGCTTCATATGTGAAGCATGACAATCACTGTTTAATTTAACTTTGGAGAGGAAACTCCATAAAATATCTAAGAACTTAAAAAATGATTGTCATTATTTTTTAAATGACTTTAATCAACAAAGGGTTAGTACCTTAACAGCACATGGAAAATCACACAGCCACAATTTAGAAATTAGCAATGACTACATACAGAAAATTCCTAGAAGAAAAACAAATGACTAATAAACATAGAATATTCAAAGACGACTAATCAAAGAAATGCAAATTAAAACAAAATACTATTTTCCCCTATAAACTTAGCAATGATTAAAACATTATCATCTTCAATGCTAAAAAAACATGCACTGAATCAAGCAATCTCCTACACTTATAATGGTATAAATTAGAAAACTATTTTGGAAACAATTTTAGCAAGACGTTTCAAGGGCATTTATGATCATATCCATTGATCCAACTTCAAGAAATTATTATAAGAAGATAATGAGGAACCAGAAATATACTTTGTACAAAAATTTTCCAAAAGAATTATTTTAATAGACATATCAAAATACCGAAGTATAAGCAATGAAAATGATTAAGTATTGATATCTTTTAAATGAAATATTGCACAGCAATTAAAATTATTTTTATGAACTCTAATGACAGGGTAAAATGCTTATGTTAAATGTTAACAGAAAAATATCAAGAGGAATGCCTAGCTGGCTCAGTTGGAGGAGCGTGTACTCTTGATCTCGGGGTTGTGATTCAAGTCCCATTTGGGGTATAGAGATTACTTAAACAAAAGCTTAAAAAAAAAAGAAAAATATCAAGAAATAATTTGTATGGTACCAACTGCATATAAAAATGACTGTGCCCAAGAAAGGACTGAAAGTACATTTATTAAAATATAACAAGTAGTTCCTTCTAAATGATGTATTACAAGTGATTTTTATTTATATATTTATAACATTAAATGGAATAACTTTACTTCTGAGAATCTATCTTAACACCAAAAATATGAGCACATTGGAGATATACAAAGATTTCTTTTTTTTTTTTTAATATTTTGTTTATTTGACAGTCACAAGTAGGCAGAGAGGCAGGCAGGAGAGAGGGGGAAACAGGCTCCCTGCTGAGCAGAGAGCCCAATGTGGGGCTGGATCTCAGGACTCTGTGATCATGACCTGAGCTGAAGGCAGAGGCTTTAACCCACTGAGCCACTCAGGTGCCCCTACAAAGATTTCTTTATGGAAATATTTATAACAGCCATTCCCCCCCCCCCCATGAATATAGCCTAAAATAGCCTGCATATCAAATCAGAAGGCAACTATTAAATAGACTACGGAACATTCCTACTAGACTATTGTGAAATCAATGAAATCATATTTAAAAGCAAAAATTTGATAGCCTAAAAATTTTTATGTAAAGCACTACATAAAAACTGAAAACTTGAAGAGAATGAGAAAACAAACCACAAACTGGGGGAAAACATTTGTAAAGGACTGCTATCCAAAATACACAAAGAACACTTACAACAACAAAAAAGAAAATACCCCAATGAAAATATGGGCTAAAAACCTTTTACAGATACCTCACCAAGGAAGAGATACAGATGGTAAATAAGCATATGAAAAAAACATTCCATATCATAAGAGTTCAGGGAAATGCTAATGAAAACAATAGTGAAATGACAGTATATGCCTATTAGAATGATTAGAATAACCAAATGCTGGTCAGAATGTGGAACAATAGGAACTGTTATTCTTTGCTAATGGGAATGCAAAATGGTATATAGACACTTTGGAAGACAGTCTGGTGGTTTCTTATAAAACTAAACGTACTCTTATCAAATGATTCAGCAATCAAGCTCTTTGGTATTTACCCAAAGGAGCTGAAAACTATGTCCACACAAAAACCTGCACATATATTTTATAGCAATATTCACAACTGCCCAAACATGAAAACCACCAAGATGTCTTTTAGTAGGTGAACAGATAATCTGTGTTTTGTCCAGATATGAGAATATTATTCAGCACTAAAAACAAATGAGTTGTCAGTCCATGAAAATACAAAGAAGAACCTTAAATACATTTTACCAGGTGAAAGAAACAATCTAAAGAGGCTATTTGCTGTATCATTCCAACTACACGACATTCTAGAAAAGACAAAACTATGGAGACAATAAAAAAGAATACTGGTTGCCAGGGGCTGACGAGAGAAAAGATGAATACATGGAGCACAGAGGAATTTTAAGAGTAAAAATACTCTGTATGATACTATAATGATGGATATATGTCATCATATAGTAGTCTAAACCCACAGAATGTACAACAAAAAGCAACCTTAATGTAAATTATGGACTTCGGATACTTATGGTGTGCCAGTGTAGTTTCAACAATCACAACACATGTGCCACTCTGGTGGGGGATATTGATAATGAGGAGACCTTGCATGTGTGGGGGAAATCTCTATCCCTTCTCAGTTTTGCTGTGAATCTAAAACTGCTCTATTAAGAAAGAAAGAAAGAAAAACATGGTTGATGGGAGTGCAAATAAATAAATAAATAAAAAGAAAAATAAAACATGGTTGATGGGTGTGCGAATAAATAAATTAAAAATAAAAATAAAAAAACTTAGTACACAACCATGTCACATGTAACCATATTAAAACTATGGGAAAACACAAAAGAAGAAGATAAATAATAGAATTGTTAAAAACATTTATTTCTTTTTCTTAGAGTGATAGAGAAGCAAGGGGGGGGCGGGCAGAGGGAGAAAGAGTCTTAAGCAGATTCCACACTGAGCATGGAATCCAAGGCAGGGCTTGATCTTTTAACCCTGAGAATACGACTTGAGCTGAAAGGTTCAGGTGCTTAAACAACTGTACCACCCTGGTGCCCCAATAATAGTATTATTAATATAGAAGTATTATTAATATAGAAGCTTGAAGTGACATGATAAGATTGTATTGTTATTTTTTCCTGTGTATTTTATATATACGTTCTGAGATTTCTAGACTGTATGATTCTATTCATATTAAAATAAATGGGTGCTATTGATCTAAGGATACAAACTTCCAATTATAAAATTAATAAGTTCTGGGAATCTAACCTACAGCATGGTGACTGTAGTTAACAATATTGTATTATATACTTGAAATTCGCGGGAAGTGTAGGTTTTTTTTTTTTTATATTTTATTTATTTATTTGACAGAGAGAGATCACAAGTAGATAGAGAGGCAGGCAGAGAGAGAGAGAGAGAGAGAGGGAAGCAGGCTCCATGCTGAGCAGAGAGCCCCATGCGGGACTCGATCCCAGGACCTGGTGATCATGACCTGAGCCAAAGGCAGCGGCTTAACCCACTGAGCCACCCAGGAGCCCGGAAGTGTAGGTTTTAAGTGTTCTCTCATATACACAAAAATGGTAACTATGTGAGGTGACTGATGTGTTAATTGGCTTGCTCTCGATTTTTGATGTAGAAAAGATGTTAGGGTTTGAACTCAACAACCAAGAAAGAATTCTTGAGATGTCTTTGGTGCAAAAAGGTGGTTTTATTTACATATTTATATATTTACATATATTTTACATATATTTTATATTTACATATTTATTTACATATTTTTATATGGGCCCATGCGGCATGGGGACAGGACCCCTGGGCAGAAAGAATTGCACTGGGGTCATGAGAAATGGCCCATTATATAATATACTTTCAAGTTTGGAGGGGTTTAGTCATTGTATAAGTCTCTAAGGAATTTTGGAATCAAGGTTTCTGGAACCTTGAGGGGTTAGCTATTGTTAGGAAAAGGTCATTTATTATTGTCTAATAAAACCTTAGTCATGAGACTCTTCAGATGTATATTAGCTTGGGAGATGATTGCCAACACGTATCTTCAGTGGGTAGAGATAAAGGAAGTTTCCAAAGGAATTTTTATATATTAAAGTAGATTTACAGGATCCTGGGGGTTGGCCCAAGACTGCCTTTTGCCTTTAGCAAAGTATCAACATTGAGGCAGTTGAATCTCTAGAGGAATGTCACTCTGCCTGTTTCAAGGACTTGTCAGTGGGCTGTAAGAAGTAAGGGAATTCAATGTTTTCTTCTGCTTTTGTTTCTCACATCAGTTTTCACTTCACAATATATATGTATATCAAATCATCATGTTGCACACATTAAATATTTACAATTTTTATTTGTCAATTATATCTCAATAAAGTTAAAAATGTGAATAAGGTTAATGATTCTATTAGATGACCACATTCTGTGAAAATGCATATTCTAGGATAAACTAAAGAATAAAGAAACAATGTCAAAATGAGAAATAAAAAACATAAAACACAGCATGCTCTCAAATCTCAATTTGACTAGAAAACATGAGGAGAAAACGAGGGGTAACAGACAGAAGAGACATGTCATAACTAGATTACAGAGAAGCCTTAGCTAAGATAAGAGAGTTGGCTTTCATGAGGTAAGCAATAATCTGTTTTGTTTAGTTTGGTTTTTATTTGACAAGAATGACAGGGTAAAAGCAATAGTTTAGTGACTTTTATCTATACATAATAAATTAGATTAAAGCACCTGAGCAATTCGGAGGCCAGAGTAATGACCTAATGACCTGGTGATTATGAGAAAAAAAGAGAAGAATGGCCTTGACTAAATTATGAGAATAGAATTGCTAAATTTAAAGACCAACTGCATGGATAAAAAGGAAGATAAAAGTCTCATGGATGTGTGTCCAAGTCTAAATGACCTTGAGAATAAATAACTCTGCATTTACGGCATACAGGAACATGGGATGGAGAGAATGGTAAATTTAAGATGAGGTGAGAATACCCAACATATTTTGATTATTTGTCTTATTTCTCCCTCTTTGACAGAGTAGTTGTGTCTTTTCATCCTTATATAAAAGTACCTTGGAAAAATACATACCCCTTTCCTAATAAAAGTAAATAGATATTCAGAAACAAATGTAATCAAAAATCTGACAATTTTACGTGGAAACTATCATACAACAAAGATATAGCTATATATAAACATTCATCATCATTTTAGCATATCCCTAGGACTAGGGTTCTCAAACTTTAGAGTGCCTTAGAATCATCCAGAGGGCTTTTTAAAAAATAGATTGCTGGGTTCTACCCTCAAGTTTCTGGAAGTTGGGGTGGGACCAGGAATTTGCATTTCTAAGAAAGTCCCAGGTGATGCAGATGCTGCTGGTCTGGGGACCACACGTGGAGAACCACTACCCTAGAACTACATCACTCTAGGCGGCAAAGATAAACCTTTCAAGTAACTGAGGGTAAGTGAAATATTGTCAAGGACAAACTTATGAAAAGATAATTGGAGCAGACTACACACAGGCCTTCGCTGGAACCACAAAATGACAATTTGAACAAGTGATGTTTCATTATTTAGGCATCAAAACCGATGTCCAGAGAACCTCAACTGTCGTTTCAAACTGAATCTAAATACTTACACTAGATAGTCACTAGATCAAATTATGTTTTTAGTGATGGATAGAAATGAAAGCAATAGAAAAAATTTTAATAACTAAAATTTCCCTTTACTATATTGATTCTTGATACACAATAAGCTAATTTATGGGGTAAAGAGTAAAAAGTCATACTGCATATGAGCTACTGAAAGTTGTGTTTTTCAATAACACTATCAATAACAAGAAGCAACATTAATACCTTCTAAGGAATGTTACCATGTTTTATAAGATTAATATGCAGTTTTATAAATGCTAGATAAACATGCTACACAGTTTTTCTTATTCACAAATTTGCCACCTCCATATCTGTTATCCACAATGACTTTGGAAGTCATATGAAGTTGCCTATGTTACAAAATCCTAGAACTCAGAAATCAAGTCACTCCAAGACATCTAATGAAAGATCTGTAAAATTTGTGCAAGTATGGGAAGTCATATAGCCTATAACCTTTCCAAATCTCAGTATGAATACGGATAAAATGGGAGTGAAAACATCCATCTTGAAAATATTACTGAACTCAATTAAGCAATATATATGTTAGTACCAACATAAACAAGGATCTTAACAAACATTATTTAGTTATTTTGCTTGAGAAATCTAAAATATCATCTTGAAAATGTTTCAAAATTGAAAAAGTTTAAACTTGAAAAAGTTATAAAATTCCCTTTTTGATCCTTCCTTATATCCATGATGGATTTGAGAAAAGAAAGAATTAACAACCAGAAAGAGTAGATTCTATAATGATTCATGGATATAACTGGCTTATCCGCCTCAAAATTGAGCCATTACTTAACCCAATATAGTCATAAAATTATTAATTCTGTAGTCCATATGAAATTTCCAGTGTGTCCTGCAGTTCATCTGATGAGCTATATATACAAAACTCCCCTAGAATCAACTGAAAGTGGACTCTAAAATTATCCAGCTTCTCTCTACCTAAAATCTGTAACCAGAAACTCTGTTAGCACAGGAAGGTACTCAGCCACATTCCACTGAACCTAGATATGAAAGCCCAGTGGTAGCAGAAAGCAAAAACAATCATGGTACATGTCATATCTAAGCCAGGCAGTTCTTTTCTCCAAGCAAAGCTCAGGAGAGCCACAGAAGGTCACTGGGCAGCCACCCAGGTGATCAGCTTATAAATATTAAAGGTTCCCAAGTCTTACATAGTTTAAATAACACTGACTGGCTCCCTCTTTTTCTATACCTAAAATACCAACTTCACCAAAATGATCCTAACTTCTTTATTTTAAAATATGTTAAAGTTCAAACAAGTTCTGTATTAGGATGTGACCATTTAAAAAACTTTTTTTCCTAAAATATTTTAATGTAATAAACATATATATGCATTTTTAGATTATAACTTTGAAAATATCATTCTGATTCATCATCATCATCATTCAAGATTCTAACATGAAACAGTGCTAATGATACTTCCTAGATCAAGATATTTTAAAATTTGGGTTTATTTTGCTGCCCAGACATCAAACCATAAAAAGAGGGAATGGAGTGGAGAAAAAACCTAGATATTATCAAGAATTTACTTCTTGAGTCTTTTATCTATGAAGATCAAAGTTCATATACAGGCAAGTAAAGAAGTGATCCCCACCATCAATTTAAACCCTGATGGATATTTAATGCCAATTTGAACTTCTGAAATAGCTTTCATCTTATATTTCAAAGTGATTTTATAAGAAACTACGCTTTGACTTTTTTAATTGCATTGACAACCATATACTACATAGAAAACCATTTTACAGATGGGGAAACTGGAGCAACCGTCCAATGAATCAGGAAGCCAGAAAAAAAGCCAAAAAACAACAACAACAACAACAACAAAAAAAAAACCCAACAAAAAACAAAAACCAAACCACCTCTTGGATAATTTAAAATAACTGAAGTTTCCAAATTCCACAGAACTACATTTACTACATATTAATCAGACTACATATTACGATGTTCTCTTTATTATATATCATAACATTTCTCATGATCTTTCTCAATAGAAATGACACAGGGCCACTTAAAAAGAATGAGCTTTTGTACTGAATGATCCACATATGGTTCTGTATTGTGAAACTCTTCACAGACACAGAGTCACAGGCACATTCTGAAGTTTTTTTTAAATAGTTTTAAGAAAAAGTACTCAAGTTCCCTACATATCTAATATTAAATATATGATTACTGTGCAAACATACTTTCCCCACAGAGTTCATGCAAGTCAGCAATACCTAGCTCGCACAGTGAAATGAATCAAATACTGTCAACAGAAACAAAAAATGGACTTTCAATATAAGTTGACAACTTCTTTTTGAGCAAAAACTCTATTCAGTTTCCAGTTAAGGCAGTGCAGAATAGATTCAATAAGAGAGGCAAATTATTGCTTTCGGTGAATTTAGAGTCTACCTAGAAAAATGAAGCGCTCAAAAAAACAAAACAAGTTGAGAGGAAGCAGTGATTAGTACTGGCCAATAATATATAATATATGTAAATATTGTGGATCATACGGATTGAAGGCGCCATGTAAGTGTACTCTAGTTAAAAAGGAAGAAATCCCTTCAGGAAGCAGTAACATCAAGGCCAAGTTCCCTGTTTTGATCTCTGCACTGATGCTAATGCCCATTCCACACATTCTGAATAATAGTACCTTATTTTCATGTCTCACCACTTTTTAATAATCCCTAGTGTCTTCTCTCAACGACCTAAGCTATACAGTGTTTCTAGAATTATCTTCCTAAGGCCCGAGTCAGATCATGGTATAGTGAATAAGGTGGATAGACTTCAGAGTCAAGGAACTCAAGCACTGAACCCTGGCCCTGTCACTTATTTTATTACCTAAGTGATTTGGGCCAATTTACATAATGTCCCTAAGCCACAGATTGTGGAATAATAATAACACACCTACTTTTAAATCTTCCATAAGGCTTAAATAAAATATGAAAATTCTTAGCAGAATACTCCGCAGGTAGTAAATGTTCAATAAATATGAGATGTGATTTTAACTATGTCCCTCCCCCCGACAAATAAAGGCTTTTAAAGTCTATCAGATAAATTATAAGTTTCTTCATAAATTCATACTTTCACTTTATGGCCCAGCCTACTTTTTCTAGATTTCTATCATAACCTCCCTTACTGGCAATCCGTGTTGCAACCAAACCCTATGGTGTGCCTTCTCTACGTTCTCCTTATAATGTTCTGTCCCTCTATGTTTGGGCAATGCCTTTGATCAGCCTCAAATATCCTTCTCATCCCATACTCCCCTTATCAAGTAGAGTTCCTCGATGGTCAGATCCAAGTGCTGCCTCTTACATGATACAATCCTTACCCCTGATCAGACACGGAGTCTATGCTTTTAATTGCAAGAGCACATTCTATCTGTATAGATGAGCACCGTTCACGATCAAAGCTGAGCTCTGGAGTGTCAGAGGCTGGGCTTTTCTCTCCTTTTGATGGCTAAAGTTGCCAGCCTACCATCTGCACAAAGCAAGACTGAATTAAAGGCTGAATGGATGATGAATTCACAGACTTAACAAAAGAAATATCAGAACACAACTGACCCTGTCCCTTGGGAACTTCTCATATAGCAAAGCTGATTCACATCTGAACAAATATTTAATGCACAGCATACAAAAGCAGGGGCTTTTCAGTACTATTTAATTACTTTACTCAAAAGAGGTCCAAAGTGGGTGTCAAATCTGGTTACTGCACAGTGATCGTTCTATTTTATGGCCAAACATGCAAACTGGCATAGATTATGTACAACTTTAAGGAGGTAAGTATAGCCTCTTGAGAGCTTTTCAATTAAAGATTATAAAAAGAAAAAAGAAGAATCTTACAATGAATGATTAAATCAGTTTTGTTGTACGCTTTAATAAATCTCTAGAAATACAGAGATCTATGCTCATTTTTTAGGGATAGAAAAAAATCTTAAGTCACTTATCCTTAATAAAACAAATTGAGTGGATTGGGCTTATACTATCCGATAGCAGACAGATAACTTAGAAACTCATTTAATTAAACAAATAGGTTTATTCACAAGACTTTGTCATCTTGCAGCCCTAATTTCATCTGAAATACAAACTAGGACTTTGGGTATGCTACAGGTCAAAAGCATGGTATTCATGTTTCCCTGAGAGTTTAATAAAAGTTAAAGTAATTTGGCAAGAGTATGATGTAATTCAAATCGAGTGAACACAATTACTTTTCTTACCCAGCCATTCCAGGAATAGATTTGCCCTTAGGACAGATGTATCCAAGCTCTTTCTGCTTTAATGGCTCAGGGTTCCATGGGGTCTCCCCAGCAATTATTTTAAAATTAATGACTGCATTCTGATTTAATGATTTAACTAACTTTTTTTTTCCTTGACCCTTCTTTAACTACAGCAGATCTTTTGTTTCCTTCAAAAGACATTAGGACAAATATAGCAAATTCAGGGTTAGGCTCTGACCTTTACTTACAGACACAATTACAGCAGGGCCCTTTTAACTCTGGTGACTCAGTAAAAGCAGACCTGCTGTCAAGAAGGGCAGTAAAGAAAGGTCAAAGACTAATGGAAGAAAGGTGCGAGGTGGCCTTTCAAGACCCCAGAGTATATTGCCCTTCATTCCATTTACTCATTCATTGTTTAAATGTCTTTCAGAAAGTAATATAATAAGTTTATAGCATTCCTGAAGTTACTGCATGTGGGTAAATAAAGCTTAAACTATGGGTCAGATGTTCTTAACCCGTGGCCTCAGGAAGGGTTTCAGATGATCCAACTTCCTGGAAGGGCATGAAAATTTTGTGTTTATGCACATTTCTTTCTTTCTTTCCTTGGCATGGAGATTTCATAGCATTACCAACTTCTTGAAGGAATCTCTATCGCCCCAAAATATTAAGACTCATGAACACAGAATAATCAGTAGGTATTAAAATAGAGTCAATTACACCCAAATGACTTTTTTTTTTCCCTTTTTATTTATTTATTTATTTTTTCAGCGTAACAGTATTCATTCTTTTTGCACAACACCCAGTGCTCCATGCAAAACGTGCCCTCCCCATCACCCACCACCTGTTCCCCCAACCTCCCACCCCTGACCCTTCAAAACCCTCAGGTTGTTTTTCAGAGTCCATAGTCTCTTATGGTTCGCCTCCCCTCCCCAATGTCCATAGCCCGCTCCCCCTCTCCCAATCCCACCTCCCCCCAGCAACCCCCAGTTTGTTTTGTGAGATTAAGAGTCATTTATGGTTTGTCTCCCTCCCAATCCCATCTTGTTTCATTTATTCTTCTCCTATCCCCCTACCCCCCCATGTTGCTTCTCCATGTCCTCATATCAGGGAGATCATATGATAGTTGTCTTTCTCCGATTGACTTATTTCGCTAAGCATGATACGCTCTAGTTCCATCCACGTCGTCGCAAATGGCAAGATTTCATTTCTTTTGATGGCTGCATAGTATTCCATTACACCCAAATGACTTTTAAAAGAAGTTTTACACATTACTTTCAAAACCCCCAACATTCAAGTCAGACAACCAGAACAGAATTCCTAGCACATGGGCATAGCTGTCTTCAATGAAATAGCTAGATTTCTTAGAAGGGATACACTGGAAATAAACCAAAACACCAACTTTTTACCTTGAAACTGACGATTTATTGGAAACAGAGGAGTTTCATAAAGTGAAAATATGTGCATGGAGATGGAATTGGAGTTGGAAAGCATGCATAGAGCGTGCACAGCAGACGAAACAGAATAGGCAGTTAGGAGGTAGTGGAATGGTAGAATGGTCGTGAGCACACGTACTGGAGTCAGACCATCTGAAAAGGAATCTAAATCCATCATTTTCTAGTTAGTGGTGTGACCCTAAACTATGTATCCCAGTGGGTTACATGTAATGTGCTTAGAAGAGCTTGCCTGACATATAATAAGTACTACATAACTATTAACTCCTGATGACATTAACTGTTGATGGCAACACTTAAGATGAAGGAAGGCTCCACCTAACATGAACATCAGTATTTAAAACTGACCCTAGGACAGAGCCTGTTCACCTTCTTTTACCTTGTAATGAATCACTTTTAGGTCTGGGCCACCGCTGATCTACAGAATATGAACGAGGAGCCTGGGAAATGAACAGAAGTGGCCCCCAACCTGTGTCCAGGGGGCCTAAAGGGTCAACTGATCACTAACCAGATGTATCAAATTATCTAGGCCACGGTACCCAGATATTTGGTCAAACACAGTCTAGATTTTTTTTTTAAATGATTTATGCTGTGAAGATATTTTTTAGATGGGATTAACATTTACATTAGTAGAGTTTAGGTGAAGCAGATTCCTCTCCATACTGCAGGTGGATCTCATGCAATCAGTTGAAGGCCTTAAGAGAAAAAGGAAAAAAATAGTCCTCTCCCAAGGAAGAGAGAAGTCTGTTATTTGATTGCCTTCAGACTTGAACTACAACAGTGTCTCCAGCCTGCATGCCTACTCTGCAAATTTTGGACTTGCCAGCCTGCACAATCACTTAAAACAATTCCTTAAAAATCTCTTTCACATCGGATGCCTGGCTGGCTCAGCCCATAGAGCATGCAACTCTTAATCTTGAGGTGGTGAGTCTGAGCCCAACATTGGGTATAGAGATTACTTAAAAAATAAAAAAAATAATATGGGATGCCTAGGTGGCTCAATGGGTTAAGCCTCTGCCTTCAGCTCAGGTCATGATCTCAGGGTCCTGGGATCCAGCCCCCCATCAGGCTCTCTGCTCAGCAGGGAGCCTGCTTCCCCCTCCCACTCTGCCTCTCTCTCTGCCTACTTGTAATCTCTCTGGCTGTGTCAAATAAATAAAATATTTTAAAAAATAATGATAAATAAATACATAAATAAATAAAAATTTTTTAAATCTCCCTCTTGCTCTCCCTGTGTGTGCATGTGTGCACACACATTTGCTACTCTGTAAAATAGGGAATAACATATGCTTCCTCAATTTTTTAAATGATTAAAAGAGATAATGCACATACAGTGCTTTTTAAATTAGACAAATATTAGTTATTAATGAATTCTCATTGAGAGGATGTTGCCTTTTTTCTTTATCTTCACATTATATCTTCAGTACAAGGATAGTGTCTAGGAGACAGTGACTAACAAGGAGAAAGGCATTGCAGAAAATGTCAAAATTTATAAACATGGGTTCCACCATTAATTTTCACTAACTGAGCACAAACTATTGACTGGGCATTATAAAGAGATGTTACTGTATGTTTTTCATTTAGTATCCTAACAATCATAGAAAGTTTAATGAAATAATTCCCATTTTTATTTTTATTTATTTTTTAAAAGATTTTATTTATTTATTCATCAGGGAGACAGAGAGTGAGAACAAGCAGGGGGAGTACCAGACAGAGGGAGAAGGAGGCTCCTTGAGAGCAAGGAGCCCCATGTGGGACTCCATCCCAGGACTTTGGGATCATGACCTGAGTTGAAGGCAGCCACTTAACCGACTGAGCCACCCAAGTGTCCCAACAATTCCCATTTTTTGATGCGGTCACTGAGTCTTGAAGATGTTAACAATTCAATCATGACCCTAAAATAATAGTATGAAAAAGCAGAACTTTTAACCCAGATTTTCCTGGCTGTATTCTTAATCTCTGCACAATACTAAATTTCCAGAATAAATCAGTTCAAATCTAAAATGGTGGGAGATATAAATACATCCAAACAATTCCCTTAAACCAGTTAGAATTACAGCCAAACAGCGTCCCTTATCAGAGGACTAAGCCTAGGAATGAACTGTCAATGACTAAGAATTGGCACTTAGCCATGAACACGGCAATGCTGTCATGTCTCCCTCTTCTATAGATTGCCTTTCACTTTCTCTTCCATATGTGTTGCACTTTTAACATCTTGCATTCTTTGCATTTAAAGCTGTACCACAGACATCTGAACTGGCCCCTGTTGCAGGCAGGATAAGCTGACATCTGTGACTCTAGAAACAGGGGACATTGCCCTGTCAAGAGTCTGTCTCAGTCATGTCTCGAGGCCTGAAACTCCAGTATTATTTCTTTGCAACTGAAGTAATTTTTTACAAGTCTGTATGTCTTTTCATTCTAAAAAAGACCTTATATGCAAATATATGAAAATTCTAACATCTGTAAACATTATTTTATTTGGATGACTTCCTCTCCTTCCACGTGCCAGAATAAAAACACTGGCAGAGGGGTACCTGGGTGGCTCAGGTATTTGAGCATCTGCCTTAAGCTTGAGTCATGATCCCAGAGTCCTGGGATCAAGCACCACAGCAGGCTCCCTGCTCAGCAGGGAGCCTGCTTCTCCCTCTGCCTCTCCTTCTTCCCCTGCTTGTGCTCTGTCTCCCTCTCAAATAAATAAATAAAATCTTTTTAAAAATTAAAAAAAAAATAAAAACACTGGCAGAGAAACATCTAGATGAGGCCACTGAAAGGGGAAGTACAGTGCAGAACTTTTGTTTTCACTCTCTTCCCACTTACTCTTTGGACCAGCCCTGTTCTACAAAAGAAGACTTTGAGAGATAGATGTGGATAGCTACAGAGAGTTGTATCTCTACATAGACAGATACCTTTTAAGCAATGAAACTAAAACTAAGCAAAAATGAAAAGCAAAATGTCCTTATTTAAGATTACTTAATTTATGGTTAAGACTAGACATGAGAAGAAAGTGGTGACAGAATATAATACTTAAACAAAACTATGAAGATTACTTTTTTCATACCCCCTTTATCTAGGAGTCATCATAGGAAAAGGACAGATTAATCTAAAAGGAATCTATTTTCCCTGCAAAGGGAAAGTGATTATATTCTGTTTTCTTTCCCATGATGCCTTTATGAGGTTTTATTATAGTTTTAGAAGACTTCCAATGTAGCAGTTAAGCACACAGTTTTATATTTAGTATAATTTTAAAATACACATAACCGGTAATGATTCCACCAATATTTAAGAATTTCTTTGGTGATCCTTAGAGCCAAAAGCATGCCAATGATTACAGACAATTTTCAGATCTTTATGTGGTAAACACAAATGTCAAATGTCTATTAATTGGAAAATACCTAGAATAGTCTTAAACTTGTTTCTCTATTTGTAACCTAAGAATTTGGTATTTCCTTATCCCCAATCTGTGCAGATTTTACTACTGCTATTTCTAATGGAGAGGTAAGTTGCAAACAAATGGTTAAAACACTGTGTAAATACACGAAATAGGAAAATATAAACAAATTCAGTTATACCTATATGATGCAATACTACTCAACATTAAAAAATGAATGAAGTACTGATAAACACAACACATACAAATACCCAAATGGTACGCTAAATAAAAGAAGCCAGACACAAGAGTTTATACAAAATCACCCATACAGCTGTATTCATCTCTCTCTCTCCCTCTATGTATTTATATATATATAAAATGAACTTAATAAAATGAAACTAATCTATAGTGATAAAAGCAGGTCAGTGGTTGATTTGGGAGTTGGGGGAGGCAGGAAGAAGAGTTTACAAAATTAGTATATATGTACATCAAAACTTACCAAATTGTATACTTTAAATATGTGTAGCTTATTATATGTCAGTTATACCTCAGTAAAGCTGTTTTTTAAAAATTTTGTGCAAAGTAAGTATGTTGCAATATAACTTTAAACACCTTAATTCATTCAAGTGCTCTTTAATATTCAAAAGCAGTAACTGGACAAGATAGGTATGATAGGAATTGAGGATAAAAGAGTTACTATTACCTTAAGACTGCCACAATCAAAGCTGGCAAGAGACAGGAAATAAAACAACAAATTAGAGTGAAATTGTTACAAATATGATTTTTTAAAAGCCCTGAGGAAGGAGCAATTACCTCTTTTTCGGGAAGTATTACAGAAGGCTCTTTCAAAACATCACTCAAATATCAACTTCTCAATGAAGCCTTTCCTCTCCATACTACTTAGAAGTACAATCCTCTCTCTCTCACATCTTCTCCATGGCACTTATCATCATCATCTGACAGCATTTTTCTCATTTATTTGTTTGGCATCCACACCTCCTCATATACATACATCAAATTAAACTCGACAAGGGCAGTAATTTTGCCTGTTTTGTTCACTGCTGAATTTCTATAACTTCTGGGAGAACTAAGCACATAAAAAAAATGTGCAAAAAAAAAAACAACAACAATCCACTTTTCCTGAATAAATGAGAACGTAGACTGAAAATTTACAATGGGGAATATCACAGGCTGGTACTGGGGGGGATTAAAGCAGTCAATTCAACAGACATGACTCCTGACATTATAATATGTATACCTGTATGTAGTGAATAATTAAAAATAAATTCAATAGAATCATGCCTAAATGAGACTGGAATTGTCAAAGAAAAGCACAGAATAATGGGAAAGGCTATACCAGGGCAACCTAATCTGGGATTACAGTGTCTGAGAAGCTCTCATGGGAAGAAGTAATATTTAGCTGAGATCTGGAAGGTAAGTAAGAATTATCCAAGAGAATGTGGTGAAGGAATGTGCCATCAGTGGAGAGGACAGCATGGGTGGAGGGCCTGAAACAGAAAGAATTCAGCACAGTTCCGGAACAGAGAGAAAGGACAACAGTGTGGCAGGAGAGCAGCAAGCAAGGAGGGAGTAGGGACAGATGAAAATGGAGTGGTGGGACCAAGATGCCATCTCTTGCAGGAAACATTAAGGGTTTTATATGTTCTCCTTAGAGTCGTGGAAAGTCACTTACAGTTTATATTTAAATAGAAAGTAGCATGATTAGATTTGCTTTATAAAGGGTTCTCTGTGTTGTGTGCATAATGAACTGGGAGGAGGGAAGAACCAACTGTCAAGGACTTGACTCGGAGACCCTGCAGTGATCTAGGGATTGGGTCCTTCCATCCCTCTTCTGAGCCGGATGGCAGGAAGTTCTTCATAATATTCTCTTAGTAGCACTTCAATGCCTGTGCTACTGATAGTTTCATTTCCATTTCCAGTACTTCTTAAAATTATTAATCCTACAAGAGGTTTGTCCATTTTCTTAGCCGTTCACAGGGCCAATGTCACTTTGTGGATCAACTGTATTATATGTTTATATATCACATACCTATTTTTCTACTTCCCGAATCTATCATCTTATTTTCACAAGTTGTTTTTTCCTGCACTCTTTGAATATATTCAGCTGTTTCTTCTAACTTCTAGACTAAATGTTTAGCTAATGCATTTCAAACATTCTTCTTTCTAATGTAGTATTTGGGCATTTGTTTTACATGTACTGACTCATAGTGGTTGTTTCCATTCAGTTTATATTTTATAAGTTGTATCATCATCTCTTCTTTAATCTCTGAGTTGTTCAGAAGCATGCTTGTAAATTTACAAAGGCGGTTCTTTTTATTTCTTATTGCCAAGTTCCTACATTGGCAGAAAATGGATTCTGCAAGAAACATTTTTTTAAATAAGTTAAAGCTAACTTTAGAGTCCACAAATGGTTTTTTAAATAACTTTCCATGTAGTCTTGATAAATACATGCATGTTCCTTTGGAGTGGCTGAAATTACCTAGGTAGAGAATTTCATGTGATAAAAAGAGGAAGAAAAGCCATTTTATCCTTTCTATTTTATAAATATTTGCTGTATATTTGAGAGTTCCTGATATACGTGTATTGCCATCAGCCATATAGAACCATTTACTAAGTCTTTTTTACTTCTCTGTACTTTCACAGATTCTCCTTGCTTTTCTTAAATGCCTGCCACCGTTGCTCCATAGCAACCACTTTTCTTCATCAAATAGCATGGAGTTATTCTTAAAAAATCAGCGAGCTCATCAACTCCTGCAGAAAAGCTCTATGATTCCTCTAATTTGGTTTTGATGCCTCTCCTCCATGCTCCCATCGTGCCCTGCCAGATCACTTAACTCACTAACCACGGTTATTCTTCTCCTCTGCTAGACTGTGAATGTCCAAGGTCAGGGATAACTGAGATGCTGCATTTGTTGGCCTTAGTATGACTCAGATATGAATTTAGATAAATGAGTCAATGAGTTTTGTTTAATTCCCAAATGAAAACATATTAGAGGAAGATTAATTAATTCTACGACTGGATTATGTTATGAGATACATGAAACACTTAAAATTAATTTCATTATAAGAAAAAGTTTATATTATCAAGTTGATTATGTAAGATTAATAAATTCTTTAACACACAGAGAATTTTTGTACAAAAAATTATACAAAAAAGTTCAACTAAATAGTGGTTGTATTAAATAAAAGATGTTTTCCAGTACTGAACAAAAATATCCTGAAATGGAATGCTTTTTTCTTAAAGGGGTACTTTATGGACTTTTCTATATTCTCCATGGTAGGCAGAAATAGTGAGGTACCCTTTAATCTGACATAAGGAAAAGCATGACTCCTCCAGCACAGAAACAACGTCATTTACAGCTCTGTTGTGGAGAGCTAATGTTTAGCCTGGATCAGTTATATACATTCATTCATTCAGTCGGTCAGTCAGCTGTCCATTCATATATACTTACTAAGTATCTACTGTGTACCAATCACTACTCACTAGTCATTATTCTGTGTCTCATAAGTGAAGAAATCACACAAAAATCCCTGCTTGCACAAAGATTTTGTATAATTACTAGCACATTAACAAATCTGAAGTAAACAGTTATTAACATATGGATTTGCCCAGTAAGGAAATTGTTCATGTGTCTGAACAACACTTGAGGGGCGGAAGATGCAAAACCATGGGCATACAATCTAATCATTAGAAAAGCGTACTTTGAGGGACACCTGGGTGGCTCAGTGGGTTAAGCCTCTGCCTTCGCCTCAGGTCATGATCTCTCTCTCTCTCTCTCTCTCTCTCTCTGTCAAATAAATAAATAAATAAATAATCTTTTAAAAAAAAGTGTATTTTGCTATGTGGAAAAATATTTCATCAGGAGTCATTCTGACCTAGAACTATGCCTAAGGAAAAAGCAGCCTTTCTTTACTACATTTCTATACTCACAAAACAATCTAGAGAATGAATTTTGCTTCCCAATTTCCCACCAGGATTTTTTTGTTGTTGCTGTTGAAAGGAGAGATCTCAGAGAAATATATTAAAAATTATATTGCCCTTTAGAAAATGGAAATGTAGTTGAAGTCTAATACTGAAAGCCTAGTGAAATGGAACTTTCTGCCAGGTTGATTATCAACCATGAGGCAAACTAAGGTTTCTTTTTGGCACAGAGCCAACACCCTTTTTCGATAGCATTGCAAAACACCAGATTATCTCCTTCAAAACATCCACATCTATTAAAAAATAAAACACGGAAAAATGCTTTGTAATTCATACATATATGATGTAAGAAAAATTAAAAACTGTAAGCAAAAGGTAGCTAGTTGTACCTACCGGTACAGTATTCAAATTATTTTCAGAAAAAAAAAATGCTTACCAAAAAGTAACAGGCATGATTAGCATTAATTTTAAGTTCCTTTTAACTCAAGGAGACAATTTTAAGTGTATAGAAAAAATTTAGGTCAGTATCTCAAAAATGGTATTTTAGAATACTTGTTTTTGCTGTAACTTTAAACGTAAGAATTAAAGAATCAATATAACATTGACTTGAACAACTGTTAAATATATAAATGAGACATGAAGGGGCAGGACCAAGATAATGACACAGGAGGCTCCTAAATATCCCTCCTCCCACAGATGCACTGAATGTACGCAGCTACAAAGGGAGTAATTCTCTCCAGAGAAACCCAGAAACTAGCTGTATGACTCCTACACATTTGGCAAATAAGAAAATACACACACCTAAATGAGTAGGAAAGGCTGAGACACACTCTTGCCATAATAAATCCCACCCTTAGCATAGTGTCATACAATTGTGAGGGAACCCTCAATTCCCAGTTTCTCTCTGAGGAGTGAGGGGTTTGGATCACACATCTAGGACCTCAGATTTTAAGGCTCCCACCTGAGGGATAGACCCCCACCCCAAAATCCCAGCTCTGAAAGTCAACAGGGCTTGGAGTCTCACAGTACTTTTCCTTTAAGATTTTATTAATTTATTTGTCAGAGAGGGAGATCCCAAGTAGGCAGAGAGGCAGACAGAGAGCGAGAGGGGCTTACCTTCTGCCTCTTTAAGAGAGACAGCCTAATGTGGGGCTTGATCCCAGGACCCTGAGATCATGACCTGAACTGAAGGCAGAGGCTTAACCCACTGAGCCACCCAGATGCTCCAAGGAGTCTCTCAGTATTATAGCAAATAAAGAAAGAGTTCTTCATAGGAGCACACAAGCATTGGCCATGGCTATTCCCCCAAGGCAGAGCACAGAAGGAGTAGGCATAAAACTGCCATCTCCTAGTCTTTCCCGGGAAGGGGACTGACTACTGCTGCCTGAGAGTCCAGCTTCTAATGAGCACACTAGTGCTGACTGTAATCCTCCCTGGAGACCAGGGGGATCAGTGGGCACCTCCCTGTATCTTCCTCAGCCTCATTCCAACAATTAAATCAAGTCATCGGAAAATAAAACTAAGTTGCCAGTATCTCTCTGAAATGAAACTGTATATGCATATCTAGCACTCCAACTTTGACAACAGCTGCCACTCAAAGGATTGTATTATATCCGTGAGTCACACAGAACTATAGCAAAGAAGCAGCAGTTAAGGAGCACATGAACATTCACCACACCACAAGGAGTCCAGAAGGAGCAAGCAAAAATGCCCATCTTCTGGTTTCTTCTGGGAAGAGGTATGTAGTCAACTGCACACATGCCCAGCTGCTGCCTAAGGGTCCTGCTTCTAATCAGCCTACATCTAGGTGCTAATTGCAATCTTCCCTTTTGGGACACTGATGGGTCTGGCATACCCTTCACTACTGGAAGCCTCTAAAAACAGAGTGCCTCAGACAAGTGCAAAGGTCTGAAAAGCAACTAGACCTCTTGGGCTCTGCTTATTGACAAGCTCATCTTCTACATGAGACCAGTCTATAAAGACTGGAAAAGTGGCTGTTTTAGCCAACAGGCAGAAACTAAAAAGGAGCCAAGGAAAATCAAGAAACAAGGGAATGTGTTTCAAACAAAAGAGTAAAATAAATTGGAAGAAACTGATCCTAACAAAACAAAGATAAGTGATTTACGCAGTAGAGTTAAAAATAACAATTACAGGGGCGCCTGGGTGGCTCAGTGGTTTAAGCTGCTGCCTTCAGCTCAGGTCATGATCTCAGGGTCCTGGGATCGAGTCCCGCATCGGGCTCTCTGCTTGGCAGGGAGTCTGCTTCCTCCTCTCTCTCTCTCTCTCTCTCTCTGCCTGCCTCTCTCCCTACTTGTGATCTCTATCTGTCAAATAAATAAATAAAATCTTTAAAAAAAAAAAAAACAATTACAAAGATGATAGGCAAAGTAAAAAATGCAATCCATGAACAAGTGAGAAATTCAATAAAGAGATATAAAACATTAAGAAATAATGAATAGGGGTAGGGGGGTAGGGAGAAGGTGGTGGGGTTATGGACATTGGGGAGGGTTTGTGCTGTGGTGAGTGCTGTGAAGTGTGTAAACCTGGCGATTCACAGACCTGTACCCATGGGGCTAATAACACATTATATGTTTATAAAAAATAAAAAAAATTATAAAAACAAACAAACAAAAAGAAATAATGAATAGAAATCATAGATCTGAAGAATGTAATAACTACACTGAAAAATTCAAAAGAGGTGTTCATCTATAGACTAAATTAAGTGGGAAAAAAGGATCAGCAAACTCAAAGACAGGATGGTGGAATTCACTAATCAGAGGAGCAAAAAGGAAAAATAATGAAAAAGAGTGAAGACCGCTTAAGAGACTCATTGATCACCATTAAGCAGAACATATTTGCATTATATAGAAGGAGAAGAGTGAGAAAAGGGGGCAGAAAGTTCATTCAAAGAACTAATGGCTGAAAAATCCCCTAAGCATGGGGAAAGAAAGACATTCAGATCTAGGAAGCCTAAATAATGGCAAAGAAGATGAAGCTAAAGAAACCTACACTGAGATACACTTTAATTAAAATGTCAGAAGTTAAAGTCAAAGAGAAAATCTAAAAAGTAGCAAGAGGAAAGAAATGTGTTACATAGGAAGAAACACCCTTAAGACTGTGAGCAGATTTTTTAGCAGAAACCTTGCAGGCCAGAAGGCAGTAGGATGATATATTCAAAGTGCCAAGGGGGAAAAAAAAAACAAAAACTGTCATCCAAGAATATATGGGAAAGTTGTCTTTTAAAAGTGAAGGAGAGATAAAGAGTTTTCCAGAAAAACAAAAGCTGAAGGAGATCACCACAACTAACCTGACCTTACAAGAAATGCTAAAGGGAGTTATTCAAGTTGAAATGAAAGAATATTAATTGGCAACATGAAAATATAAGAAAGTATAAAACTCACTGGTCAAGGTAAATATACAGCTTAAATCAAAATATTCTAATATGGTAATGTGATAGGTGAATAACTTTTAATGCTGTTATAAAGGTTAAAAAACCACAAAAGTACTCAAAATAAAAATAATAAAAATAACTTGCTAATGGATATACAATATAAAAATATGGAAATTGACATCAAAAAACATGAAATTTGGGGGAAGAGAGTGTAAAAAGTAGTATTTTGTGTGTTTAATGGTAAGTTGTTAGCAGCTTAAAGTAGACTGTTATAAGATGTAAGCTTCATGAAAACCACACAGTGAGAATTTACTGTAGAGACACAAAAAATATAGAGAGAAAGGAATCAAAAGATACCACTACCCCAAAAAACCCTCATCAAATCACAAAAGAAGAGAACAAGAGAAGAAAGAAACCAAAGAACTGTAAAACAGCCAGAAAACCTTTATAAGATAGCAACAGTAAGTCCATACCTACCAATAATTACTTTAAATGTAAATGGACTAAATTCTCCAATCAAAAGACTACTCTTTGTCTTTTTTTAATGGATTAAAAAACAGTACTCAACTATATGCTGCATACAACAGACTCCAACTTTTAGGGCACACACAGGCTAAGATGAAGAGAATAAAAAAGATGTTCCATGCAAATAGAAACCAAAGAAGGCAGGGGTAGCTATATTTATACCAGACTATATATACTCTATGGCAAAACTATAGTAAAAGACAAAGAAGGATATTATATAATTATAAAGGGGTCGATTTATCACGAGCATATAGCAGTGATAAATATGTCTGAGCCCAACACTGGAGCACCTAAATATATAAAGTAAATATTAAAAGACCTGAAGGAAGAGATATCAGCAATACCGTAATGGTAGGGTACTTCAAGAACCACCTTTCAACAATGGATAGATCATTCAGATGGAAAATCAATAAGGAAACTTTGGTCTTAAAATACATATTAGACCAGACAGACCTAACAGATGGATACAGAACATTTCATCCAATAGCAGCAGAATTCACATTCTTCTCAAGCACACATTCTCAAGATAGACCATATGTTAGACCATATGTTCATAAATTTAAGAAGACTGAAATCCTATCAAACATCTTTTCCAACAACAACAGTGTGAAACTGGAAATCAATTACAAGAAGAAAACTGAAAGATTCACAAATATGTGGAGATTAAACAACATGCTACTGAACAATCAAGAAGAAATCAAAAAGGAAATAAAAAATATTTTGAGACAAAAGAAAAAGGAAATACAACATACAAAAACTTAAGGAATGAAGCAAAAGTAGTTCTAAGAGAAATGTTCATAGCAAGAAATACCTACATAAAAAAACAAAAATACAAAAACTAAAACAAAAATAAAACCAAACACTTCAAGTAAACAACTGAACTTTGCACCTCGAGGAACTGGAAAAAGAACAAGTTAAGCCCAAAGCTAGTACAAAAAAGGAAGTAACAAAGACTAGAGTAGAAATAAATTAAATAAAGACTAAAAAAGACACTTAGGAAAAAAATCAATGAAACTAAAGATAAAATTGACAAACCTTTAGTTAGATCAAGTAAAAAAGATAGAAGACTTAAATAAATGAAGACAGATGGGAAAGAGGGGACCTTACAAGTGATAACATAAAAGTATCAAGTATTATTAGAAACTACAAAGAACAATTATAAGCCAACAATCTAGATAGCTAGAAGAAATGGATACATTTCTAGAAACATACAACCTATCAAGACTGAATAATGAAGAAACAGAAAATTTCATGGGACCAATTCCTAGTGAGGGGATGAAATTAGTAATCAAAACTGCATATGGTTCAATATATGCAAATCAATAAATGTGATATACCACATTAACAAAATGAAGGAAAAATTATATGGTCATCCTAATAGATGTAGAAAATCATTTGGCAAAATTAAATATCCTTGCATGATATAAAGTAAACAAACTGAGTATAGAAAGAATGTACCTCAACATAATAAAGGCCATATATAACAAGCCCACTGCTAACATCATAATCATCAGTGAAAAGATAAAAGCTTTTCTCCTAAGATCAGAACAAGACAAAGATTCCCACTTTCACAACTTTTATGCAACATAGTACTGGAAGTTCTAGTCAGAGCAATTAGACAAGAAAAAAAAAAAGACATTCAAATTAGAAAGGAAGAAGTAAAATTGTCTTTACCTGCAGATGACATAATGCTGTATCTAGAAAAACCCTAAAGACTCCATCAAAATGCTGTTTTAACTAGTAAACAAATACAGTAAGTTTGCAGGATACACATTTAATATACAAAACTCAATTACATTTCTATATATTAACAATAAACTATCCAAAAGAGAAATTAAGAAAACAATCCCATTTACAATAGCATCAAAAAGATTAAAGTACTTTGGAACAAATTTAACCAGACAGGTGAAAGATCTGTACACTGAATACTATAAAATTTTGAAGAATGAAATTGAAGACTTAAATGGAAAGAAAATCTGTGTTCATATATTGGAAGAATTAATATTGTTAAATGTCCATACTACCCAAAGCCCTCTAGAGATACAGTGCGATACCTATTGACATTTCATTGTTCATCGATTTTTTTTAATCCTAAAATTCATACGGAACCACAAAAGAACTTGAATAGACCAAAGCAATGTTGAGAAAGAAGAACAAAGCTGGAGGCATCAAGATTCCTGTTTTCAAACTATATTACAAAGCTATATTAATCAAAGCAGTAAGGTATTGACATAAAAACAGATACACAGACCAGGAGAATAGAATAGTGAGCCTAGAAATAAACCCACATATATATGGCTAATAAATTTTCAATGAAGGAGCCAAAATATAGAATGGGGAAAGTATAGTCCTTCAAATGATGTTGAGAAAACTGGATATTCACATGCAAAAGAATGAAATTGGACCACTATCCTATACCATACACAAAAATCAACTCAGAAGATCGGAGACCCAAACATAAGAACTGAAACTATAAATTTTTGCAGAAGAATACAAAGGGGGTAAGCTCCTTGATATCATTCTTGGCAATGATTTTTTTTTTTTTGGATTTGATATCAAAGCAAAGGCAACAAGCAGGAAAATAAACAAGTAGAATTACATCAAACTAAAAATTTTATGCACATTAAAGGAAACCATCAATTAAATGAAAAGGCAACCTATGGGATGAGAGAAAATATTTACAAACCACATATCTGATCAGAGTTTAATACTCAATATACATGGATTCATATACCTCAATAGCATAAAAACAAATAATCCAATTAAAATTGGATAAAGGACCTGAATACACTTTTTCCACAGAAAACACAGAAATGACCAACAAGGACACGAAAAGGTACTTAACATTACTAATAATTAGGCAAATGCAAATAAAAACCATAATGAGATATCACCTTACTCTTGTTGAATATTTATTAATAAAAATAGAGATAACAAATGCCACTGAGATTGTATAGTAAAGGGAACCCTCATACAACACTGTTGATGAGACTGTAAACTAGTATAGCTACTATGAAAAACAGTATCGAGGTTCCTCGAGAAATTAAAAATAAAACTATCATATGATCCAGCAATCCCACTTCTGAATATATGCCCAAAGGAAATAAAATCTTTATCTCAAAAAGGACCAGAACTGACAGGTTTGTTGTAGCCTTATTCACAATAGTAAAGGTATGGAAACAACCTGAGTGTCCACTAATGGATGAATGAATAAAGAAAATGTGGGGTGTGTGTGTGCGTGTGTGTGTGTGTGTGTGTGTGTGTGTGATGTATTATTCAGCCTTAAAAAAAGAAGGAAATATTAACATTTATGACATGAGTGAAACTGGAGGGCATTATGCTAAATGAAATAAACTAAACAGAGAAAGATAAACACGCATGGTATCACTTGTATGTAAAATCCTTTTTTTAAAAATATTTTATTTATTTGTCAGAAAGAGAGAGAGAGAGAGAGAACGTGCTCACACAAGCAGAGGGAGAAGCAGGCTCCCTGCTGAGCAAGGAGCCCGATGCAGGACTCCATCCCAGGACCCTGGGATCATGATCTGAGCCAAAGGAAGATGCTTAACCGACTGTGCCACCCAGGCATCCCTTGTATGTAGAATCTTTTTTTTTTTTTTTTGAATCTTTAAAAAATTAAATAAATAAAATCACAGTCATAGAAAGAGAGAGTGGAATAGTGGTTGCCACAGTTGCGAGAAGGGGATATTGGGAGACACTGGTAAAAGGGTACACACTTACAGTTATAAGATGAATAAGAGCTTTGCTGTATAACATGTTGACTGTAGTTGGTAATACTGTATTGTATAACTGAAACTTACTAGGATGGTAGAATTTAAGCGTTCTCACACACACACAAAAAAAATATGTGATGTGATGTTTATGTTAATTATTTCAGTTGGGGGAATATTTTTGCACTGTACATGTATATCAAATCATCACATTGTATATTTCAAATATATTATAATTTTATTTGTCAATTACATTTCAATAAAGCTGAAAAAATAAATGAAGTATTAGGAAAAATACTGTATCTACTTAAGCTACAGGGTAAAATATATAATATTTTAGACTTGGAAGGAAAATAAAAAAGCAAGCTATGGAACCAGCTCATGTCAAAATCTTGAAATTAAGATAATAAAACATATATTTTTTCCCATTCTGTGGTGATGGGAATAGAGCACATGACTGTAGGTAGTTGTATTTAAAGATGAAAAAATCGATTTATCACTTTGTCTCTTTTTTACTTTAGTTTCCTAACATTTGTATCTTAAAATTTGTAGTAAAAATTCTAGACAAAAATTTCTAAATCAATAGTCAAATGTTTAGACTACTTTATCAACAATATACTTTCTGGATATTTCCAAACAAAGATTAGAGTGCAAGAGGACATAGTTAAAGCCAAATGATACTTTGCAATAAAGTTGTGTGGAAACAGAAATACAAAGAACTGTGCCCAAAAGAAGACTCAAAACCAAGCTCTCATAAATTGTAAAGGGGACAGTACCACAGGAATGTGCTGTTACCAAGTTGTCCACATAGCTTCCACTCAGAGAGGGTGAACTCCCAATCTGAATGCCACGTACATACCAAAACTGATGGGTTGAGTCCATTCTAAAGTAAAAACAGTACTCTGAAACTGTAAATATAGAAGAACTCTATCACAGGCAATATAAGTCACAGTAATAAAGGCCTTGGATAGTCACAGTTTAAATGCTATGACTAGAAAATTTTGATCTTTAGCCTTCTTCAGGTTAGCCAGAAGACAGTAGTTAATCCTTATATCCCTTCAACAGTAAGAAAAAATGAGAGAAGAGTGTTATTTGTTAACATATATCACCCAAGTATTCTTTTATTCCCCCCAATGGCCTACAGTTGACTAGATAAGTCAGTTGGCTGGAAAGTGACAGTAAACCTATACACACATTTAACATATCTGAAGGCAAATGCCCTGTTCCCAGAAGCCAAAGTTAACTATACTTCCAAACATACTTTTCTGGATTCTTCATTCTTCTAAAGAATGTGAGTTCTCAGTCCTTTCAATAAGCAATCATCCTCCTTCCAGCCTCCACTCCAGGCATAAAGAATGGTTCTTCAAAATGAGAGTCACAGTTGTTAACAAGTTTTGGAGCAAAAAGATAAAAATATTCCTAAAGTCATCTGGTCATCTTCCTCTACGAAACTGCACTCCTGTCTTCCCGCGTCAGTCTGGAAGATTCTCCAGACTCATGCTAATAAGATCTTCAGGATGATCAAACTCGGTCCAGGCATTGACGAAGATGACCCCACCACCACCATTTGCGAAGAGATGCCACCCCTCCTTGAAGGCAAGGATGACGCATCACATGCGGAAGAAGTCTTCTAAGTGCTGAACCCAAGAACTACTTGTACGTGTATCCACTACTTTATCTTCATTCCCTCTGATAATATATTTTCAAGGAGGTTTTTATTTTTGTTAACATTTAAAAAATCTGTGTGGCATGACAATAACTACTTAAGGGGAAGATAAGAGATCTTTCTGAGTATGATACTGTGGCATGTAGGAACTAAAGCCCAGCTTGTTTTTCTTTCCTCCTTCCATGCTGGCTTATTTTGACAGGACAAGGTAACATTTGTTGTAAGGCGTCTGTAACCTAATGTTAACTGTGTGGTCTAAAGTGTTTAGCTATCAAGCAGATTCCTTAGTAAGACCAACCCCCACTTCCCCACACTGAAGTGGTCAGAGCTATGGCTTGATGTTTAAAAGAAAAATACTAGTGAAAACAACTTTCACCTTCTAGAATCTACTTTTTAAATCTCCTATCCTCTGTAGTTATCTAGTATGTTAAACTGAACCAACTTGATGGGAATAACTATGTATAGAGCTTATGTCCGAAGAAAAGCATTGTTTAGAGTAGCGAAATTATAAGCCTACTTAGGCGTGTTGTAAAGCTGTTGGAAGAAGTAACTCAGCAGGTTTTGTGAGTGGAAATGCAGTGCTCAAGTCCCATTCTGCTGTAAAAGGTTGTTACAAATACAAATGAGTTCAAAATATATATTCCTAAAGTCATATATATTTGTTGAGGCTTCGTTTTGGATAAAATGTCATTAGCAGTCATTCTGTTTGGCGTGATTTAGGAAGGCAGAAGATGCATTTTGCTCATATGTCCACCTGTAGAAGCCACAGGAAAGCTAGGTGCAGAGACCCATCAGAGTGAGCCCAACACCTGGCTCTCTTCACAACATCCAAGGCTCCACTTAATTAAGGGTGACAGCAGCCCTGGCTGGCCATTCTTGCTACTAAAGATATTTAATTCCTGCCACATAGGTCTTCCTAATTTTATTTCTAGTCAGCATGATTTCACCAGAGAAATGCAGCAGTGGAATCTGGAGGAAGATGGAATAAGATCGTTGGAGCTAAAAAAGCTGTATTTAGGGCAGAGTCCTCAGATTTATCATAGCGTTGCATTAAATACTTGCTTTCTGCTGATGTAAGTAAGTTTTTTACGTTAATAGTTGGAAGAAGGCCCAAGCCTTTCCGGAGCTCAGAACTGTTTAGTAAGCAGAGATCTTTTGTGCTGCATGTTAATATAATGTATGACACCATTGTTTTATTTGGGCAACTGCTCAAAAGAGATGAATAATGAACTGCTTTCTAGGTAATAGTCCTCAGGTTGCCTATTGAAGATAATGTAAAGCTCAGGTTGCTAGAGTTTAGTCTTACAGCCATTCATTTGAGCCAAAGTATTAAACAGGAGGAAAGTACAAAGCAAAAGACAGCTACTATTTAGTATTTTACAAAGGTAAATTAGTTACCAGAATTGTTTTTTATTAAAGGTAAAAGTAACAAAAGTTTTTTTTTTTTTTTAATTTACCTAGTTAAAAAAATCCTAATAACCTTTATATTGACTTGATGATGTTTCCTTTCCTTCCCTTTGCTCTAAACAGAAATGTTTCTTTGGCCTGAAGCCAGCATTGTATTCTATCAAATTACAAGTTCATAAAGGCATAAAGTTCTAAACAGACTTTCTTTTCTGATTTGTAGAGTCTGCCTGCTTTATCTATCTCCAAAAAACCACCTTATAAATTAGAAAACAAGTAAACAGAAAGGATAAGATATTGCTATTATTTTGTGAGTTTACAGAACTATATCATATTCCTCACAAGATCTTAAATATGACAAAAAAACATTTATGGACCTGAATACAAAGCCATGTCAAACTCTGCGGATGAGGTCCTGAAAACTATTTGCAGAAAAGTACTTTAAGGCCAAGTGGTAAAAACAAGTCCAATTTCCCTTGTGGCCTATGATTCTTTCCCTTTATCATAAATATCCTGGTTACTCTAATGTTTGTTTGTTCTTAGCTAACATGTATTTATCATTGTTTTTTATGTACCAAGCACTGTTGTAAGTACTTTATATTTATTAACTTAATTCATTCTAACCAAAGCCTTATGCTATACATTCTAATACGAGAAAGCCAAGGCGCAGAGAGGTTTAATAACCTATCAAGAGTCATCCAGCCGATAAAAGCTGAAAAAAGTCACCCAGAGTTTGAACACAGGTGGTGCTACTCAGAGTCCTGGCTGGCAACTGTTCTAACATTTCTCTTCATTTTCATGACTTTCACAGACATGACCAAAATTATGTGCTAGAAAGGTCTTGAACATATTTGTGCTATTACTCAATTATTATCCCTCCTAGTCTCAGTAGATATTACTCAGATGTCTCTCCAATACCCAGGGATTTATGCTCCTAAAACTGTCAATAAACCTCAGGCCAAACATATGTCCTCAGTTCAAATGAAATATCTCTCTGCTCCTTCCTTCCACACCAATACACCCTGGAATGTGGAGTTTAAGACCCAGACTGGTTTAATTTCACTTTGTTTTTCTTCCCAGCTTTTAATATAAAATCTTTATTCTATCCTTGCCATATGTTTTACATGACCCTTTCCCTTTCAACCCTGCAGCTTTCTGTTTTGCTAATTACGCCTAACAGGTGCAATTCTCAATATAGTACAAATATTAAAATAGAAATCCTTCTGGTTCGGTATATGTATATATCTATGTTCTCACATCACAGTTTTGACCACACAAGGTCCTCTCTGCTTGGAAATCAATAACTACACAAGCTATGCCTCACTATTAGAAGTCTAAGGATAGTCTCAGTAGATGACCTTAGGAGTCCCTAAAACATCGGACACTAAGATTGTCAGTTGTATGGATGTGCTCTCGACAGACACAGAAATCAACAGTCACGCTATTATGACAGCTGAGCTAGCCTCTCCTTGGCAGACCCTGTATAGGGCAAAGAGAAAGACTTTACCACTGGAACTGCCTCAAAGGAAGAAAGAACAGCTGGAACACTGAATTTCCCTGGACAGATGACAAGAAGAATACAGAAGATCACATCGGCATGAGATGGAAAAAGCTAAAAGATTCTCAGCCACATCCACCAAAATGATAAGGTTAAGGATCCAACAAAACTAGGAAAAATCACTCTTTTATCAGATAAGCAGCCGAAGAGTTCTGATTTGTTTAGTGTACTCTGAAGATGGCATCTTTCACAGGTTTTCTGTGATGTAGCAGGAGGGGCACTTTTTACAGGGAAGAAACTCAATTTTGGTCAACAAAAGACTGATTGCATTGAAATTTTAATGAAATGCTGTAGAGATAACAGGAGAAACAAAATTCAATCCACTCTCAGTGGCTACATGGTTACCTAAAAATACATATTTTATAGTGTGTTAATTATCAAGCACAAGAGCAAATCAGTGATTTGATAAGATATTTTGAGTAATACTCAAAATAATATTGGTTAAATCTTATTTAAAACATAGCCTGTTATGGGAATTTAAACGTCCTTGACAACGTTAATCAGATATTTCCAAGTCAGTGTGATAATGTCAGCATAGATCAGGGGCAAAAAATGTAAAGATTTCATGACATGAATTACTTTTTGCTTCTACTCTCTATTTTCTCTGTTCTACAAGTTCTCTGCCTCTAACGGTACATATAAGGCAAAGGATTTCAAAGTCAGATGACATTTTAAAAGATCTTTTGATAAGTACTGTACATAAAGCAAACTATTCCCATTCTGACTAAAATAGTGCTATATTTGCTTTGCCAAATTTTTGAATAATCAGAGGGTAAGCTAGCCCTTTTCAGTAAGAATGTATTTATATTTAATGGTACATTTCATTTGCCTCATGGGCATTAAATTATCCTATTGGCAGGTATGACTGCAAAACATCATATTTCGTAACACAAATAAAATTTTTCTGTGCAAACCATGCATTACAAAAAACATTACAGAGCGTTCCAATGACCTATTTTAATCAAGGACCTACGTAAATTGTTCCTTCTTTATTTCAGTATATTCAGTAATGGCATATTGGTTAAAAAAAGAAAAGTGAGGAAATTATAAAGATACCTAGATTTTTATTTCAATGTCCTATTTATAATAATCTATTTTATATTCTAATTTAATATTTGTCATACAGGTGTCTTGTTGAGCTGCAGATCAAGTGTTTCCATTAACTACTTGTTAGATGTAGAAAATCCAATCCATCAAATAATTTGGTCATATCCAATTCAATAACATACACCTATCTACATCTTGTACAGCACACCTGAGGACTAGAGTGCATGAATGCCTCTGTGTGACAGGTAAAATGATGAGCAGAGTAGTCGATCTGGTCCCCTTAAAGACTGTGTAGCTCTCTCACATCAACTATTAAGATGGTTGAAAATAAAATTTCAGTTTGGTGGCATATCATCTGTACATAAAGACAGTTCTTATAAAACTCTACAGAATGATAAACACCACCCAGCCCCCTTTTCACCTCAGTTTATAGTAGAATGCTTACGGAAACATTTGATGCAACCGGAACAGTGTGTACTAAAGAGCCAGGCACATGCTCCAGAACTAAAGGAGGAAAAGATAGTGGGGGTGGAGGATTTAATTCTACTGTTGTTTAAGGAAAATAATACTTCAGGACACATGGGATACCACTTAATTAGAGTAACCACCTAGCTCCTCCAGAGTTTCTTTCAATCCAGCAAAGTCAACTATCTGAACATAGTTCTAAAATAAGAAATATGCCAAACATTGTTTCCCAAAAGTGTAAAAATAAATTTCACAAAATTGGGCAGAGTTTCATTCCTCAAGTTAAGCTTCACTCTGTGTGTATTTACTCTTTTTTATATAACTCTAAATAAAATGGGTATCCTTTTATTTAAACTATTACAGAACAGGGGCACCTGGGTGTCTCAGTGGGTGGGGCCCCTGCCTTTGGCTCAGGTCATGATCTCAGGGTCCTAGGATGGAGCCCCACATCAGGCTCTCTGCTTAGAGAGATTACTTGTGATCTCTCTCTCTGTCTGTCAAATAAATAAATAAAATCTTTTAAAAAAGAAACTATTACAGAATAAAACAATCAGGGATAGCAGTTCTTTTTAAAGATAGATCTATCTATCTATCTACTTGAGAGAGAGAGAGCGAGCATGAGAGTGAGCACAGTGAGTGGGGGTGGGGGAGCAGAAGGAAAGGGAGAGAAAGTCCTAAGCGGACTCTGAGCTGAACACAGAGCCCCACACAGGCTCAGTTTCACGCCCCTAAGATCCTGATCTAAGCAGAAACCAAGAGCTGGACTCTCAAGTGACTGCATCACCCAGGCACCCCAGAACAGAAGTTCTTCTGAAGGCATAGGAAATAATAATATCCAGTTAATAAAGAATAAAACTATTAAATAGTTCCAAGAACTACAAAGGCATAATGCGGCAAAGTCAGAAATATTCACTATGATTATCTTAAGTCTTCACTAAGTGTTTAAAATATATTCAGAGGACATGTTTAGTACAACAGGAAAATGCAAAGTAATTTTTAAAGAGTCTCAACAAAAGTATACTGGAGGGGCACCTGGGTGGCTCAGTGGCTTAAGCGTTGGACTCGATTTCAGCTCAGATCATGATCTCAGGTCCTGAGATACAGCCACTGTTGTCAGGCTCCAGGCTCAGCTGGCAGTCCGCTTCTCTGTCTCTCTCCATCCCCTCTCCCTCTGCCCCTCCCCCATCTTTAAAATAAATAAATCTTTAAAAATTATATAGGAATATTTATTTTATTATGTTCAGTTAGCCAGCATATAGTACATCATTAGTTCTCATAGTAGTGTTCAATGATTCATGAGTTGCATGTAATACCCATTCCACAGGAATATTTCCTACTATAAAGCACTTTCAATCTTGTCATTTTTAGAATTTTTAACACTTGAATAATGTAAATTGTTACCATGATTCTAGTTTTCAGAAACAGCTGATTAAGTACCCTGGGGTGGGAGGAGTTAAACAGACATGCCAGCCACCAGGGAGACACATGATACAGAAGAGTCTGCCCAGTGCACACCGACTGTCACTGTGCACTCTTTGCCACGGATCACAGGGCAAGGCTCACAGACTAGAGAACTCAACAGTGTGCTTCCCAAAAGAACATCTTTCTCCAATCGAGAACATCTTCCCTCCTACATAAAAGGAGAGGGAGATTGATAATAAAAAGGTGGGAAGACCCTGGGGCAACTTCAGATGCAGCAGTCCAGAGAAAAGGCAAGTCCTGGGTCATGGATGGAGGACAGGTATCAGGGATACTGGTTGTCCTTTCTCTCCGCCTTGCTCTGGACCGATCATTAATCACTTCATTACCATTCCCAGCTGCAGTAATAAAGTCACGGGACACATGGCAGAGTATGTGTCTCCAGCTGTCCACAGGGATCTCCTCCTACTACCATTTCTCACCACAATGCTTAGGATTCTGAGGTTCTCAAATGTGGCTACATGTTGACTTTACCAAGGCAACTTTGAAAAACCTGAACCTTGGGTCCCATACCAGGCCAACTGAATCAGAAGAGGAGAGGAAGAGATTCAGCAAGCGATGGATATTTTAAAAATCTCTCCAGATCGTGACACTCACTACCCTGAGGTGCCTGCCTCACCCTTGCACACGCACAACTGCCAAAGACTGGGAGACAAAAGCTGAAAGCTGGGGCTTCATTAGCTGATAATCTCTGCAGTTTCCACCCACCTAGAGCACTAGCTTTGTAAAAGACAGACCATGTACAAAACCGTCTATACCGTACAATGCGGAATGAATGAATTCAGGCAGGACAAATATATAAAATAAGTATACAGACGATCATCAAAGGATAAGAGAAAAATTTGACTATGTGAGCAGGCATAAGAAGATAGAATAAAAACACAACTGGAGATATCAGGTGCACAAAATATAATTGTAGAAATAATAAACTCAACATATTGACTGAAGAGTAGAACAGTTCAGGGTGAAGAATGAATTAGGGAACTGGCAACACAGATTAAGCATCAGGGAGGAATAAACAGAAAATGTAAAGAAAGATTTCAGAGATACAGAAGACAGAGGCAGGGAGAAAAAAGTTAAGGTTCCCACATGTGCCCACTGCCTCTTTACTTGAGAAGCTCTATTTCCTTAATCCTCCTGGATTAGCCCCATGGCCTCTAAGGCTTCCAGTATTTCCACTCTGGATTTCCAAAGACAGTAATTTCTCATGAATCTGTTCATCACAATATATGCAGAAGGACTTGACTAGTGAAATGTGGTAGCACCAAGATTTCTGAATTGAGAACAAGAAAAAGGAACTGTCCCCCAGGTAGAAGGTGATGAAAATAATTTTGTTCCTGGAGTCATCTTGGACATAGTTAAAAATAAACTTTCAGTGTGTTTCCCTATCACAATACTGTTAATATTACTATGGCCAGTTTCCAGAACTTAAAAGAGTATTTTCACCAAATTAAATCTGAAATTCCACTTATTATGATTTGGGAGGAAATCTCATATTTGATCTGTTAAAAAAGAAAAGAAAGCCTATCAGGAACACGACTCTTTAAATAAGAGTTGGGCTGGGACGGATCAAAGTTTAAAGATCTTTGGCAAAGCCTGGAACCAGCAACCCAGCAATCCTAGAGACAATAGGGGGCACCAGAGGGCAAAAACAGATAAAATCACAAGATAGAGAAGAGTCCAAAGTTCTCAATGTCGTTTGAAATGCCTGGGGTAGGGGAGGGTCAGCATAAAGAGGGTCAAACTAATGGGGGCTGAGGCCAACTTAAATAAAAAGCCAAATCTGGAAGTCAGAGAGGCAAGAAGGAACATAAGTAGGCCCTGATAAGAAAGGGGCACTTATGTGCTGTGCTCAGGAACTGCCCAGGAATTACACAGTTGTCACTTGTCTTACGTTCAGCAGAGGTTTGATGAATGACTGAAATGAAGCAAAGTAAAGATGGAAAAGAAAAAAAAAAGTCATGAAGACCTTTCAGATACTACAAATACACTCGCATCACATTCTTAGCCTAAAGAAGAGATCCATCTCTTAAAGAGAACACCTACCCTTTCTTTTTCTTTTTTTTTTTTTTTTAGATTTTATTTATTTATTTGAGAGAGAGTGAGAGAGAGTGTGAGAGGGGAGAAGAAGACTCCCCATGGACCTGGGAGCCCGATGTGGGACTCGATCCCAGGACTCTAGGATCAGGACCTGAGCTGAAGGCAGTCGTCCAACCAACTGAGCCACCCAGGTGCCCCCACCCTTTCTGACTCCAGGGTATTTTCCCCACTTTAACATCCATATGTCAAAAGAGACCTTTAGCTTGTACTGATTCAGGAATAGAGAAGCTACATTCTACTGACTGACAGCTAAAACGTCCTTCTCCCTGGCCAGACAGATACTTCCCTGGAGTATCATTCCCTTTTCCTCAGCCAACACCTCCTCCAGGCAGTGACTTAAAGAAGGGAAGCAAGAATCCTAGTGGATGCAGACTCCTACACCATAGAGTCAGGCTGCAAGGATAGAGGGGTTGGCATAAAGATGGAATTGTGTCTCTATCCAACAAAGTATGTTTCTAATATTCCAAAGCAAGACAGCTCAGCTAGAAAGCAGATTTTAAGAATCTGTTTTTCAGCAAGCACTAACGTGCTTAACTAAGTTAAATTGAATGTTCCTAAAATATTTCTTTTTGTTTCTTTTCTTTTGTTTTGACACTATTTGCATACATTAATGGTCTAGTTATATAAGTAACCATCTTTGTAACCATCTTACCTAATTTTCTATCAGCTGCTTCTATTTCCCCATCATTCAAAATAGGCTCTAGCCATAGAGAGCAACAATCCCATTCCCAAATTATTTCATTTCTTAGTATTTTGGTTAAACATGTATTTTCAGTGCCCAAAAGGCTTTACTGCTGCCCTGCAAATTTCTATTGCATTTTCATGATCTAACTTCAGAAATCATCAGTGCTTAATGGATTCCTAAGCAGAAACTTTGCAAAGCTCTGCATAAACCTCAACTGTATAGAATATATTGCACCAGAGTATATTTTTTTCTTTAAATAGACTGGGCACAAGTATCATGTCTTTCTTAGTTTTCAGATCTAGGAACCTGATACAATGTCAGTATGGAAGACACTCTAAATAATTCTACTATTGAGAGCTAATACTAAGAAGATTAAAAATTTCCATACTTTCCATTTCCTTGAATAAAAATCCATAAAAGTTTAAAGGTGACACTACAGCTATTAATTTCATTTTACAACCACTTAATCAAATGTGAGCGATTTTATTTTTCCTTGGGAAAGCCCAAAGGGAGCCAAACTATTAAATCTGATTGTTTTGTAGACTAATGACCAAATCATCAACAATAACCAACTTAATATAAAATATGCAAAAAGATAATTGGTAAATGATGAAAATATTTTATCTCCTAAAATTCATATTAAACATGTTTAAGAGTGTCATTAAGAGGTCCCTGAAATTTATCAAAGCAACCCCAGTGTCTCTAATTCTTTGATGTCGTTTTATACTCCTCTCGTGTTGATGACGCTCTGATAGTTGCAGTTTTCCTATGGTGCATTGTACTAGCCCTTTTTCCACACATGCTGTTTCTAGCTCATGGTGCTCATTATCTTAATGGACAATTACAGCTCTCCAACTGATTTCTCAATCACTACAGTTAATAGGAAGATTTTCATTATTGCCTACACTTTCAGCTCTTGAATAGCAAATGTATTTTACTTATTTCCCCTTTGAACTATTTTTCCAGCTTCACTAAAAACAAACCAATACTCTATCTGTCGAACATAAAGAATGGAGAAATAAAGTTCCAAAACCTAAAAATAAAGTTGAGTAGCATTTTTTAATAGGAAAATTTCAGGGAAAAAAAGTGTTATTTCTGCTTTTTAACAAGAGAAAAGAATAAAATGTGACAAAATTGAACAGAGTTGCAGGAATTTAAGTGACATTTCACATCTTCTTTCAGACTTTTTAATTATATCCTTCAAACATTTCTAAGGGCACAATAAGAATTAAATGAACTTAAAACTCTCCTCAGGATATTTAGCCTTAACACTTTGGTCCAGTCAAAGCAACATAATTGATTACACAACTGTAACATTAATTTCCCTGAGTGGTGTATGTACTTGTAGCTTGGGGAATCTAGAAATTTTTAACAGTTATTTTCTCAAGGTAAGAGCGAAGCATTTGAAAATTTCTTTTTCAAAAGAAGCCAATGTGAAGCAGCAGTCATGTACACCAGAGGTCAGTGTCAAACATAAATTCCAACTACATATTCTCTTCAATGAGCATGTACCACGTACTGGTCACTTCACTGACATCATCTATAGGCCTCTACACATACAAAACAGACACAGAATGGCTAAGTGGCTTCTTGAAAATCACACAGCTAATAAATGAATGATCTGGGATTCAAAACCAAATCTGTCTTCACACTACTTCTTGCTTCCTTTCAACAGCAAGAACTATATAGGGATTACATAGGACCCTTATTTTGGATTTTAAGGAATTCTTCTTACAACTGACCTTGAATTTCTAAACCGATCATGACCCTTTGGCAAATCTGTAATTCCTGGGCTCTAAGTTAGTTCCTGGAAGACACTGAATGAAAACATTTGAAAAATGGTATGCACCACTGATTTTTTAAAAAAAGATTTATTTATTGAGAGAGAAAGAGTACGTGCATGCAAGAGGGGAAGGGGCAAAGGGAGGGGGAGAGAGAGAATCCCAAGCAGACTCTACGCTGAGTGTGGAGCAGATGCAGGGCTCCAGCCCATGACTCCAAGATCATGACCCAAGCCAAAACCAAGGGTTGGAGGCTTAACCAACTGAGCCACCCAGGGGCCCCATGCACCACTGATTTTTGTTGGTAGTTTAATACATACATTTCTATGTAAAATAATAAATGAATAAAATACAGCCTTTCTTTTCTACATTTCATGTAAATATCTGTAAATCTATTCAGTATCCAACCTTCCATTTCTAGGTATTCACAGCTTACAATTTTAACTTTTATCATTGTTTTCCCACTCATCGCATTTTCCCCCAAGTATATGACCAGTTCTTTTCTGACAATATTCTCTATTACCTTAAATAAATAATGAATTACCAATGTCACTGTTACAATATTTTAAAAAAGATTTTATTTATTTATTTATTTGATAGAGAGTGGGAAAGAGCATGAGCAGGGAAGAGAGGGAGAGGGAGAAGCAGACTCCACACCGAACAGGTAGCCCGACATAGGGCTTGATCCCAGGACCCTGGAATCACTGAGCTGAAGGCAGATGCTTAACTGATTGAGCCACCCAGGCACCCCCTCATATGATATTTTTTATAGTTTCTGTTGAATGAACATTAAGTATGCTTGTGCACCAAAACCAATTTTTTTCTTTTCTTTTTTTTAAAATTTTTATTTATTCTTTTAATTTCTTTTCAGTGTTCCAGAATTCATTGTTTATGCACCACACCCAGTGCTCCATGCAATTATCTATGGATATTTACTTAGGAATGAAATTTCAGGATATAGATAACCTAGATGGCTACAGTCAATCATTCTTGCTGTATAAAAACAGTGTTTAATTCTTGTTCTTTTCTTCATATCCAATGGGCACACACATCTAAAATATCATAATTGAACTGCATTCTCTCCATATTTTTGTACCACTCTAAAAAGTTGACTGGTTATAAATTGAGTGTAAAGGGAGAGTCTGTAAAACTTTGGTACATAAATGATAATGCAAATTAGGCATCCTGACATCTAAGCCAAACAGATTTGGAAAAACAACAACACTTGCTAACCAAGTAAATTTGAAAAATAAGTGAGCACATGTCTGCAAACTAGTTCAGAACACTTGTAAAGATAGAAATGAAATTCTGATAAGGTAATTCCTTAGAAAGACAATTGCTTCCTTAATTAAAATTCAGTTTTCTTTCTTTCCATCTACTCCTTCAACTTTATAATACATTTATCAGTTATTTGCAGGAATCTTGATTAAATTGCACACCCAGCAGCCATTTGACACTCTTAGTACTATGATTGTCATTGATATTATTCATTTAAATGATACTGTATATTTTTCCAGGCCTTTTATATACATTTAGTTTTATATACATTTATAGATATTTAGTCGTCACAAAATTCTTCATAAAACAGGATTTTCCTGGAGGTAGAATAGAATCCCCCACTTTTAAGCGTGGGCTATGTGCAGTAACTTCTTTCCAAAGACTGTAATACGGAAGGGGGAAAAGAGTAATTTCGTGGTATGGAACTCTGAAAAACACGACCTCAGCCAAATGATCAAGATTGACATCAACAGTGATAAGTCATGCTGACAGGATGTATTCTTAATACAATGTAATGAACATGGTACTTTTCCACTGTGGTCTTCCTCTTAACACTGGTAACTTCAGTCTAATTATGAGAAAAACATTAAACAAGTACCAATTAAGGGACATTCTACAAAAACATCTGATAGTCCCCAAAAGTGTCAAAGTCATCAAAAAGAAGGAAAATCTGAGAAACTGTCACTGTAGCAGAGAGGTGCTAAGGAGATATGGCAACTAAATGTAATGTGGTATCCTGGATGAGATCTTAGAACAAAAGTTTGATGGCATATAAACTAAGTAAATCTGAATAATATGTGTTCTGTAGTCCATAGCAGTGTATCAATCTTGGACTATTAACTGTGTATGGCATATGTACCATACTCATATAAGATGTTAATAATAGGGGACACTTATTCTGGAGAATATAGGATTTATCTGTATTATCATCATAACCTTTCTATAAATCTAAATTTATTTTTAAATAAAAATTTTATTTTAAAAAAGGAGGGAAGAATTCAAACACACACACACAAACACACACACAACACAACATGCACACACGTGTGCACACACATCCTAAGTTACAGTCACAAAACAGAGCTTTTCTGAGATCTGGTGATCTGTCTAGATCATTAATAGAAGCTGAATTTAAACCAAGAGCAGATATTCAAACCTAAAAGTAAAGATTTCCTCTAATATAACTGAACTTATCCTTGAATAACATGCATTGTAAATAAAGGTTTGATACATCCATTTGAGTTAAAAATAAATAGATCCTTATTTGCCAATAGATAAGCAGGAAGAGAAGGGTTAATTGTAATTTTTAGTATATGTGCGTCAAACACAGAATATTCCTGCATTCACCCCAATGATGGACAGCTGAGCAAGAGTCTAATTTTGCCATAGTAAAGCATACAGTTTGGGTGGCTTGGTTTTGTTTTAATGATGTAATCCAATCATTTAGATCCCAATTTCTGCAGCGATGACTTTAGGGAACTTTTCTGCAGATACTGAGTTTCATTTTCTCCTACTCTATCTTTTCATTTATCCAGAGGTCATTCTTCTCTCTCCTCTTGGTTGAATCTCAAGGTTGTCCCAGCTTATCTCCGTAATGTCTGCACCTGGTGTCCCTGATCTTATTAAAACAGCTCATCTCCTGTTTTCAGCTTGTGAATTTTCCTAGGCACTATTTTTAGCCCATTTATTCTTCCTTCACCAATTCTATGTTATATAGTTGTATATTTTCTAAACCAAGCTATGTTATAATCAGTAATGTTCTAATGCTTAAAAAATAAGGGGAAATGGTTCTACTATATTATTCATCAAAGACAGGACTGCTCTCTCTCTAAAATAACTAAATAAATCTTAAAAAAAAAAAAGACAGGACCTGACTAAATTACTAAGTTTTATTTGTAAAAAACAATTTTATTAATTTACAATTAGCCTGTATCTAACAAGAATCAATCTTTCTTTCCAGCTAGATGAATCGGCTAATGTCCTTTCTTTCCAAAATGAAAAACTGAATGGTCAAAAGGATTTCCCATAACAAGTTGTGATGTTGAATGACTTAAATATGTGAGCATGTAAACTAATGCTTTGTTTTCTCTTTTAAATAAAGCCTCTTCTGAGGTAGGATTTTGACTTCTTTCCCATCCTAGGAAGGAGGGTCCCAAAGACATCTAGAATATAGTGAACTTGTTCCTGAATCTAACCCCAACTTTTACATACCCCAAATCCTAAATATTGGCCACGAAACCAGCATAGCCACATAGAGTAAGAGCAGCCAAAAGATACTGTTGTTAACACTACTGAGGACCCTCGGTGCCCAGCAGCAATCTGTATGTTTCTGAGTCCTCTCTGACAACTCAGTGGTCAACATTAGTCACTGACCCTACTGCCCATGTCCATCCACTATAGCAACCGCTCCATGGACAAGAGATCAACATCTGGAGAAACAGTTTCAGGAGGCTTTGGGGTAGAGATCAGGAAGCAGAACACAGGGGCAGAGTCCTGAATACCAGTGTACAAAGGTCTTGATAGAAAGGGAGAGTTCTGGGCACTGCTAGTGTTTGGGAAGGTGGGAAGCGAGGGGTGTCTTCAGGATATTAAACCAGGCAGTGACCCAGTAGGATTGGTTTCTTTGATTGCTCAGTTCTGCATTCCCAACACTAACTTCCAGCTCTTTACTTATGTCAAAGAAAAACCAGAGCTAGAAAGTAATTAAAGCAGTAAAGACAGATGTTATTCAAGACTATTGCAATAGGGGAAAAGAGTCCTGAATATGTAAATGAGCTCAATTCTAAATACAGCATGGGTAAATGGGAATTTAAAGTCATGGAGACGGGTGGGGATCAGAAGATGAAAAATTACTAAGAGGAACCATGGGGTTCTAGATAAAAGGGATTCTTGCCAAAGACAGGGATTCTTGTGATCAGGTAACATCTGAGGAATGATGGAGGATAAGCAACCTGATCATTGGATAAATTGGGTGATCACATCAAGGGTGGGGAGATACTGGTTAAATTGACCTAGTAGTCAAGGAAATGCACAGATGGGCCTATATAAAGATTCAAGATTCTGGTTAGAGTTTGGTCAAACAAAGAATCTTTGTCAGTCCTCATTCTTGTTCAAAGGATAGAAGAGACATTCTTTTCTTTGAAGAAGAGAAGAATATATATAAGTTTGTTTCTCATTTGGTTGCCTTCTGTTCATTAAGGACCAACTGAATGATCTCTTGGGACCTGGTAGTAAAGGGTATTTGTTGGATGGTATTAGAAATCAGGCATTTAATGAAGGGAGTTTATATGAGAGTAAATTAAAAAAAAAAAAAAAAAGATTAATAGTTAAAAATTCACTTTTGATGTCCAGAGGTAAGCCAGTCAAGATTTCTATATGCTGGACTTGAAATAACATTAGATAGTGGAGTGAGAACACTACTGACTACCCAACAGAGTACCTGGTTTGCAGTCTGAATGTCTCTTGTGTTGGCACGGGGTGTACTGCTGAACTTTCTGAGTACCCCATAGAGCAGCAGGCACAGAGGTTGCCCACACATTATCTGTTATGGGGGCTTTCTACCAAGTCATCCAACTTCAGCTTGCAGGTCTTTAAGAAGAGACAGTTTTCATTCTCAATGATTTCAAGTCAGAAGGGAGAAAGAGATGGCATTAATTTGGAGAGATGGAGCCCAATATGGGAGGAAACTAGAATTCAAGATCCAATCTAGTTTACAGGGAGATAACAAAACCTTCAGGCAATGAATAGGACTAGAATCTAATACCCATAAAGACATGCTATAATTTTTCCATTGAAACATAATTTTTCTCTCTGAAGTCACTCCCATTTCTATCAAAGTAAAATCATTTTGTTTGCAAAATAAGTCTCTTCTCTTTAAACTTGGCCTGATTGTTTACATAAATGCAGCAAGAACAGTGATTGACTACATAGGTCTTTTGGGTTTACTCTGCTGGAACTCTTTCTTCATCGTCAATTTTGGATTAAACTTAAAAGCCTCTCAAGGCTAGGAATCCACACAAAGGAGTCACTGGCAGACAGTGCCTGAAACACCTATAAATTTGAGTGAATTTTTTTTCTTCTTGAGGCCTCAAAATATCCCGAGGTTCCTGCACCTGCCAGGAAGTGATCTTCCTTACTAATCCATAAAGCTGGAAATTCTACAAGCAAGATACCAGGCAGTTTTTCAAAGTGTGTGTGTGGGGATGGGGGAGGCTTTATTGACTCCAGATAGTCAACCATAGTTCCTTCAAGTTATCTGGTCATACTTGATTATATACATATCATTCTCAAATATGATATTCCAGTCAAAGCCTTTGTATTATAACTAAAACATTTCAAATTGTGTCCTGTATAAGAAGAACAGATTCTTACTGAACTTATACAAATAACTATATTACCATGAAAATGAGAATACCCTATAAAAGCTTCTAAAGTCTAGAGAGGTCAGATAAGGAGTAAAAGAGAAATGTTCTAATCCTGTCCATAAAGGCATCATTTACCAAATTGTTTTAAGCTATACAGAGCTGAAGAGAAGAGGGAAAACATTCCCATAAATCTGGAAAACAAAAGATTAAAGAACCAGCAATATTTCAAACAAAAACTCATAAAAGCATAATCATCTTTGTCAGCTTATTTAATTCCATATACTTGATTCTTATCTTGATTCTTTGCCTTGGGATACCAGTTTTATGAATCCAGTTTTTCTATTAGATTTCTGAAAATTCTTAGTTCAATGGTATGATTTTAAATATTTTATTTTTTTAAGTAATCTCTATACCCAATGTGGAGCTTGAACTTACAACCCCAAGAACAAGAGTTAGATGCTATACCAACTGAGCCAGCCAGGTGCCCCATCAGTTCAGTGGTGTGATTTTAAAGTTATCAGAAACCTGTACTTATCAGAGTCCTTTGCATGAATTTCTTAGATGAAGCACTTTTGCAAAAGTATCACAGTGAAACTGATGCTAACACAGCTTCTGTTCCTTATGGAGACAAACCTCTCACAAACTGAGAAGTCTAGGGCTCTAATCCAGCCTCTATTTGTTTAGGACTCTAACCCAGCTTCTAGAGTATACTCAGTCTGAAGAATCAAAATCTGTCCCTACCAGCTTCACTGGATGTGTGAACAGAGCAAGGGTTTAGCAGTTGGATTCACTAAACAGACCTCTAATCAGTCAATCATCAGTGAAAACAAAGAGGTTCAAAGATACGTACTTAAGGGCCTAGGTGAGTGGTCAGGGGGTCCAATGATAAGCTGATCCCGTCTGAGTCAGGGCATGAGAACTGTCAAAGAAAAGCCAGGGCTGGACAGTAGTGAATGCAGTAAAACCAGATTTTATTCAGAACTACTGCAACAGGGAATAAGAGACCTTAGTATGGAACTGGGTTTAATTCTAAATACTCAGCAAAGGACAAGGTCTAAGGAACAGGGCAGGGGTTAGGGGATGGAAAATTACTAAGAACCATCAAGGGTAAGGGGAGTTCTGGCTAAACCAACGTAACAGGATTCTTATTGAAGCCAGAGTAATCATACATCATTTGAAAGATGGTGGAGGTTGAGGGGCCTGATCCAATATCAAGGAGGCGGAGGGAAAGTTCTGGCGAAACTGATTTAGCAGGGTTCTTTTTTATAGGGAAATGATGGATGGACCTAGAAGAAGGTTCAGGAGACTAACTTAAGTTTGGTCAAGCAAAGAATCTTTCTCCCTTACTCCATCATTTGGAAAAAATCTCCTTTTGTGAATAACTCCCCAGGTACTTAATATTCCCCCAGAGTGGGAGCATGGCATAAGCACTTTTTTTTTTTTTTTTTTTTTAAATCCCCAGGCAGAACTTTCATAAGCATGTCTTGAATTGTTGAACTCTTTCAGTACAGGAACTGAAACTGAAATGTGAAGACCATCCCAGAAAGTGAGTGTATAAAAAAGAATGACATTTTGGTTTAGTCTCAAATTGTTTTATTGCTGCCAACTACTTGAAAATGACCTATGGGATTCATGAGCACAAGAAAACTTAGAGAAGATTGTGATGTGAAGTTGGCAGATTTCTAATGATGCTTTTATTTTCTTGAATAATGTTCTGCTGTTAAAAGATTGTACAAATTGGGCATTAGAGAAAATAGCTAAGTCTAAAGTTAAAAATTAAAGAACATTCAATTCAACCATTAAAAGGGCCTTTGAAATAAAGCTGATAATCCTTGGGTGCAATTATTTTTAACTGTCATTGTTTTGGTTTCACTGTCAGAGTATTGTTTAAAGCAGATACACCAACAGAGCTCTCACATGAACAAATCTTACACTGGTGTCAGTATGATGTCAAGCCTGACTCTAAAATGACAGAGATGCTACACATTTCCCTTCAAATAATGCTGCTTTCATGAATGAAGGCAAGGAGGAAGACAGGAAGTATGCAAATGAAATGGCATCATTTTATTTCTTTGATTGACTTCAGACTTTCCTGTGCTCCCCCAGGGCTGCTACCCTGAGGTGCCCACACAGAAACACAAAAGTTTACTGTTAGAGAGCAGGAAAAGCGAATCATAAAGTTCTGCCAGGAACTGCTGGAGTCAAATCTATTACTTGGTGATTTAGGGTAATTCTGAAATGGCATAAAGTCCCTGTCAGAATCTGTCCCGCACTGAATTAGTTGAGGAGTACCAGGTTGCAGAAATTGGATCAATTCTTTCATTTGGCAACAACCTTAGTTTTCACAGAAATCTCTGCAAAATTTTTGCCAATGATATTTAATATTACCAAATACTAAATATTTTCAGAAGATTCATTTATGGTTACTTATAGAATTATTATTTTAGATGTCAATTATTCTAGTTCAAAAGGTCTCATTTCATAAACTATGAAACTGGCTGGCACAGAAATTAGACAACTTGCTCAATGTTACAAAGCTAAGGAGCCCAAGATAGTAAACCAGGTCTTCTGATTATAAGACAAGTGCAATTTCATCATGTCCTCCTTCTGTCTAGTAAATATTTCTGTGTAGAATAATTTAAAAATAAAGTTTTTTAAAGGAAGGTAAAGCCTTGAAACAGAATTTGTTTTCCTCTCTAAATGAAGGAGTCTTAAAGTATTTGTAATTAATGAGGATCAATCTGATTTTAAAATACATCCAAAGAATTTGGCAAGTCTTTCCCAAAATTAACAGTGATTGAGCCATGGAAAATTTTCCTCCCGGCATATGAATTCCACTTTGTGCAAACATGTTCCATCAACCAACCAACTGTGAATGTCTTCTATCTGTAGGAAAATGTCCTAATGCTGATCATAACATGATAGGCTTTGAAGGCATCCAATCCAACATATACTTGCTAGCATATCTATGGAAATAACTACATACTGTCAATTAAAGGAAATCATTACTTTTTAACTTCAGTAAACTATAAGGTAAGATAAGATTTAGATAAATAGTTAAATGTCTACTACCAAAAACTGCTCTGAGTTCCTGCCTTCGTTTCTGTTTTTGAAAGGTGTTCAATATTCTAGGGCTTTGGACCCTTTCTGGCTTCTCCCTAAACATCAGGAAAGTCACACCTACTGACACCAGAGCCCTAGGGTTTGGCTTGCATAAGGCGATGGCAGGCTGCTATCCTCAGTTCCCCTTCTCCTCTACCCTACATGCATACTGAGTTTTTGATTTCCTACCTGGGACTAAGCGCCAACTTACTCTCAGAACAGAAACAAAGTTTACTTTATAGCCAATTTGCATGGCCTGTTCTAAGAAGAAAGTCAACCTACAGAAGTAAGGATATATATAAATCACTGTATCTGCCATCACCTTGCTTTCCTCCCTTCTCAATTCCTAAGCTCTCCTTCCCTAAACATCCTCTCTCTCTCTCTCTCTCTCTCTCTCTCACACACACACACACACACACACACACACACACACACACACACCAGGAGAGAGGCAACATACTGCTAACTTGGGGGCACTGGCTTGTAATTGCCCTAGCAGAAATATAAATGTCCACATTTTACAACTATCCTTTTTTTTTTTTTTTTTTTTTTTTTTTGCTGGAAGGTTTTGTTAGGTCACCACAGCTCAGTGCTATTCTCTCTTTCTTTCACAACCTATTTGAGCAACCCTAAACATAATAATATGAGAGTTTTCAAAAATAAGAACCATGGATTCATTACAATTCTGCTTAATTTCTTTCGTCCTACCCTCAATAAGATGACCACTGCTTTCTGTACAATGTCTTTTCTCATCTTCTTGTATTTCAAATTTAGTAATTCAATTTTCTTAAATGTTAAAACTCATTGTCACTTTGCATCCTTTTTAAAAGCTCTTCTTTATTTCAATCTACTGAATCTACACATAGAAATTAGTTTACACTTAAACTTAAGGATCTGCATTCAATCAACAAATCCACAAGATAGTCTTTTCTCTTAAAGAGCCCAGCATCCCTGGACAACAGCCCTATATACATAATAGTAAATACCTATGGACAATACACTCTAGAGACCTGTGAAAGGAAGAGAATAAAGGAAGGGGTCACTTTCCAGGAAATCAGTAAGATTTACTACAGGTCATGGCTATGTGGAATTATGTATGTGAAAAACCATAGCTAACAGGGAGACTAAAATACAACAAATAAAAAGTTAAATATATCCCTATGACCCAGCAACTGCACTACTAGGTATTTATCCCAAAGATACAAACATAGTGATTCGAAGCGGTACTTGCACCCCAATGTTTAAAAGCAGCAATGTCCACAATAGCCAAACTATGGTAAGAGCCAAGATGTCCTTTGACAGATGAATGGATAAGAGGATGAGGTATATATATACACAATGGAATATTATTCAGCCATTAAAAGAAATGAAATCTTACCATTTGAACTAGAGGGTATTGTGCTAAGCAAAATAAGTCAATCAGAGAAAGACAATTACCATGATTTCACTCATATGTGGAATTTAAGAAACAAACAGAGGATCATAGAGGAGGGGAGGGAAACAAAAAATAAGAAAAAATCAGGGGAGATGAATGATAAGAGACTCTGAACTATAGGGAACAGACTGAGGGTTGCTGGAGGGGAGGTGGGTTTGGGGGGATAGGGTAAGTGGGTGATGGGCCTTAAGTAGGGCATGTGATGTAATGAGCATTGAATGTCGTATGCAGCTGATGAAACCCTAAACTCTACCTCTGAAACTAATAATACATGATATGTCAATTAACTGAATTTTTTTAATGTTAAATTTACTTTATAATTACTTTTGACTGTTGTTGGCATAGTTCATGCATCTAGTAAACATCAAATCTTTCTTAATAGATTAATTCCCTCTAAGGAATCTGCCATTAATGGGGCTAAATATCTCTAACAGTTAAGCTTGTTCTAATTTTATTTATAATTTATTGCCATGAATTCCACTAGAATATAAACCCATGGGGACATAAGTTATTCGTTTCTTTTACCCACCAATGCATAATAAGCATTAAGAACAATGTTTGATTCATACTATGCATTGAATAAATATCTGTTAAACTGACTAAATGAACAAATACCTTGGCATTTCATTTTTAGAAATATTTGTAGAGTGTACTGTTTACTGGATACACCCGATCTCATTCTCCCATTAAAGGTAATACAAAAACGATCATACCTAAACCTTGTCTTAACAAAGTTCACAATTAAATGGAAAAAAATACTAGAGTCAGGGACGTTACTTCTCAACTCTCTAAAAGAAACACATTTTCCAGGAGGAAAAGAGTAGGCTGGTGTGGAGGAAGGGTCAAACACATTGGAAGGGTACCTAACTTCACAGTCTGAAGCTAGGAAAGTCACAGTTCAATATGTTTCTCTTGCCCAGGACTTGCTTCTCATCTTCTCCTTCCCTATAGCTTTGTCCAGGCTGCGTGTGTTAGCACCTCTGCTAGGTTAATATAATTTCCTTTCACGCCTGCCTTCAAGAAGAAAGATGATTAAAATTCACCTAGTTCGGCAGTCAGAAGCCTATACTTAAGATCAGTAGCTAAAATAGGTTTTCAATTTCAAAAACTATGAATAGTTTTACCAGAGTGAGTTTCCAGTGAGTTGGCTGTAAGGCATACTAATTCCTGTCTAATACCACATCAGGTCTCTCCCTGACTTGAAAATCTCTCTCTGCCTAAGCCCTCATTCTCCTTCCCAAAATCTCCCCCTCTTTAGTAGCCCTTTGTTCTAAAACAAAGAAAATCTCTCAAACAACCAAAACTAAACAAAACCTATGTATAAAATGTATGCCTTTTGAATAAAATTTTATCCTGTGATTTTCACAACACGTGTTGCATAGTAAGTGTTAAGTAACTGTTTACAGTAAGAGGAAAGAGAAAAGGCTTAAAACTCCAAAAATATTTTCATTTCTAACCTGGACAAAATGAATCACGTTACTCTCATCCTCTTATCTTAGCAACTTAGAAATTCTGTTATTTCTTTTTATAGAGAGAAGGCATAAAGTAATGAGGGAATACTGTAGAAAAAAAATACCTCTAGCTGATAGAAAATCATTAAAAATCAAAATACTTGATTGAGTTCTACCTAATTTATATAAGTTGCATAGCTACGATTCAGAGATTTCATCTGAACAATTTGAGAACTGTGGAATAAATCGTGGAAATCCAAAGAGTTTTACATGGTAGCTATATGAAGAGGTATGCCCCCTATCTTTCACCATTTGTCATCTTCATTTATACATGAAGAAAATGAAGACTCTGAGGCACAGCGAAATTAAATGCCTTGTCTAGTAGCTGCACTGTTATTTCAACCCATGTCTGTCTAATTCCAGAGTCAGAATCTTTAGAAGCCACAGATGTATGCCATCTACATGTAGTACTTACGTAACTCTCTGGATAATTTCTCCCAAGCCGAAGAGACAGCTTTAGGAAAAAAAAAAATAGGTTCAGCTAGGAAATTAGATGATTTATCAACAAAAATGTCTCAAAGAAAATATAAAATAATGATGAGATCAAAAGCTCACAAGCGCATTGATTTTAAAGAACAAAAGTGAAAATGATCATGTTCATATACTGGTAAGTAAGCAGTTTACATACAACTGAAGGCATTTTATATGGTTACAGTCCTACTAACAGTAACGCATCTACCCTAACCTAAAGTAGTAATAGTATTTTGGAGAATGAATCCATCAAATCCTAGATAAATAATTAAAAATAGTGAAAAAGTGAAATGTACAGAGAGATTGGTCTTATCATTATTTATAATAGAAAAAAGGGAAATTTTCAATAATTAGGATTATAGCTATTAATATGGAACATCAATTGCATCAAAACCTACACAGACATGAAAAATACTGATCACATTGAAGATTATTTTAGGAAAAGGTACCAATGTTTATGGCACATGTAGGTCCCGTCCCTTAGCTCCAGCTACCACCAAGCATCCCACCATACATACACATCGATGTTTGTCTATGAAAACAGAAACAATGAGCTGAAGCTGGATTCCTTAAATTTCAGTCACTCTGGTAAACGGGTATGAGCAAATTATCATCTAATAAGTAACTCAATTGTTGGCTCCTTGTTCTGCACCCAAAACACTTATTTCATCACAACCACTAAAGGCAGACAGCATTAGGTTAACTGGGTTGACCAAGTGAAGTGAACAGGCTGTCTATGGAAAAAATGTACACTTCAAGGAAGTAGAAAAAACAGTTCCCACAATGACATCATTAAGAAGAAACAGACCATTAAGAGTACTTGAAGGGTGCCTGGGTAGCTCAGTCAGTTAACCATCAGGATCTTGATTTCAGCTCAGTTCATGATCTCAGAGTCTGAGATTGAGCCCCATGTCTGGCTCCGTGCTCAGCAGGGAGTCTGCTTGAGGATTCTTTCTCTCTCTGTCCCTCCCCTACAACCTCTCTGTCTCTTTAAAATAAACAAATTAATCTTTAAAAAAATTAGAATACTTGAAGTGATAAAAATGTTTCATTCTTTTCACTTTTGTTTTACTTTCTCATATTCCCATAATATTGTTCTATTACTTTGCAAAAAAGAAAAGAATATAACTTTTATCTGTATGGTCATTCATATGAAATATTTCTCAAAAAACACTCATATTTAATGAGTGCATGTTTGCTTTTGCAAAACAAAGTAACAAATTAAAACATAATGAAAGTAAAAGACCTATTTTTTCTTGCCACTTAAGACATCATCAATTCATTTCACTTTTCACCAAAAGGTTTATTTTTTCTAGAATCAAATACTGAAAGTCTCTGAATAGGTTACTAAAAGAAGTATATAGTGATTTCTGTTTTCTGTTTTGTACAGCCCTAAATGAGTATTCATATTACCAATAAGAAGAGGATATCATCTCTCCATATTCTAACATCTTAAATGACTTAATCAATTTACAAATAAAATCCAAAAGACAGATCTTTTCTACTTCTCCCAAGAAGGAAAGACAATTAACCCGGACCAAAACTATTAGGGGGAAAAAAAAAATCAACATTTTAAACAATGACAGTCAGATGAAACTTAGCAACTACAGTATAGATTAAAAATTAGGACAAAGAGTGTATATGAAGTATAAATATAACTACAGAACTGAAAAATCCTCATGTTTCAGTAATGAATTTTGTCATGCTCCCCAGTTAGCAGGCACTTTAAAAACTGGCCTTTAGACTTCAATATCTAAGTGCTCTAAAGGTAATCTATTTCCATTTGAAGAGCATTATTGGTTTAAATCATATACACCTTCCAATACACTAAATGGCTAATTCTTATGTTGGCGATCTCAGATAACTAACCCATTTCCAGAAACACCCTGTACTTGAGCACCCTGGCAGCCCATTTCAACAGTCCAACCTGCCATGGGCAAGGAAATACACTGCATTTTGAAATGCTGAATGTACCTAACACTTTTTGTTAAAATATGCCTCAAATATAGTACATTTCCCTGCTTTATTAAGCAGAACACACTGATGCTAATTTAATCATTCCCTTCAGTGTCGAGGGCAACACTATAAACAATCTAGGTAGTTACAAACAATGTAACTGATTAGATCTGTACTTATTTTGGTTATTTAGTTTATTAAAGTTAGAAAACATTTAGGAGACAAATATGCCAACTATGAGTCAAATATGGACAGTCATATTCTCCATTCCAGAAAAATATGTTATCGTATATTCATTGCTCCAGCTTTATGAAGAAAAAAAAAATAACCTCTACAATTTATAACAGCATTATACCTCTAAACTACAATCTCCTGAATTCCTATCCTATCAGTCATTTTTCACTACTATACTTGGTAATATAATCAATACTTCTCTCTCTGTACTTCACTACTCAGAATAGGTTTTCCATCCAACCACTCAATTAAAACTTCTTCTCCAATTCAGACTCCCTACAAACCACTGGGCAAAAAGATATATCAGGCTAAGGAAATCATGAATTAACATTTCTCTATATATCTATACCTGTATACCCATAACTCTAACTACATGCACACACACAAACGTAACTGTCCATGGATGGAAGAAGAGTAAGATAATATTTACTGAGTGTATCCTACGCACTAAGCACTATACCAAGCATGATGGACACATTACTTAATTTCCAAAAAAATGTACAGTTAAAAATAATTTAAGCTTCCAAAAGTAACCTGGTCAAGATTACTTAGGTAGTCAAACTATCACTCTTCGCAGATGATATGATACTATATGTGGAAAACCCAAAAGACTCCACTCCAAAACTGCTAGAACTTGTACAGGAATTCAGTAAAGTGTCAGGATATAAAATCAATGCACAGAAATCAGTTGCATTTCTGTACACCAACAACAAGACTGAAGAAAGAGAAATTAAGGAGTCAATCCCATTTACAATTGTACCCAAAACTATAAGATACCTAGGAATAAACCTAACCAAAGAGACTAAGAATCTATACACAGAAAATTATAAAGTACTCATGAAAGAAATTGAGGAAGACACAAAAAAATGGAAAAATGTTCCATGCTCCTGGATTGGAAGAATAAATATTGTGAAAATGTCTATGCTACCTAAAGCAATCTACACATTTAATGCAATCCCTATCAAAATACCATCCATTTTTTTCAAAGAAATGGAACAAATAATCCTAAAATTTATATGGAACCAGAAAAGACCTCGAATAGCCAAAGGAATATTGAAGAACAAAGCCAAAGTTGGTGGCATCACAATTCCGGACTTCAAGCTCTATTACAAAGCTGTCATCATCAAGACAGCATGGTACTGGCACAAAAACAGACACATAGATCAGTGGAACAGAATAGAGAGCCCAGAAATCGACCCTCAACTCTATGGTCAACTAATCTTCGACAAAGCAGGAAAGAATGTCCAATGGAAAAAAGACAGCCTCTTCAATAAATGGTGCTGGGAAAATTGGACAGCCACATGCAGAAAAATGAAATTGGACCACTTCCTTACACCACACACGAAAATAGACTCCAAATGGATGAAGGACCTCAATGTGAGAAAGGAATCCATCAAAATTCTTGAGGAGAATGCAGGCAGCAACCTCTTCGACCTCAGCTGTAGCAACATCTTCCTAGGAACAACGGCAAAGGCAAGGGAAGCAAGGGCAAAAATGAACTATTGGGATTTCATCAAGATCAAAAGCTTTTGCACAGCAAAGGAAACAGTTAACAAAACCAAAAGACAACTGACAGAATGGGAGAAGATATTTGCAAACGACATATCAGATAAAGGGCTAGTATCCAAAATCTATAAGGAACTTAGCAAACTCAACACCCAAAGAACAAACAATCCAATCAAGAAATGGGCAGAGGACATGAACAGACATTTCTGCAAAGAAGACATCCAGATGGCCAACAGACACATGAAAAAGTGCTCCACGTCACTCGGCATCAGGGAAATACAAATCAAAACCACAATGAGATATCACCTCACACCAGTCAGAATGGCTAAAATTAACAAGTCAGGAAATGACAGATGCTGGCGAGGATGTGGAGAAAGGGGAACCCTCCTCCACTGTTGGTGGGAATGCAAGCTGGTGCAACCACTCTGGAAAACAGCATGGAGGTTCCTCAAAATGTTGAAAATAGAGAACTACCCTATGACCCAGCAATTGCACTACTGGGTATTTACCCTAAAGATACAAACATAGTGATCCGAAGGGGCACGTGTACCCGAATGTTTATAGCAGCAATGTCTACAATAGCCAGACTATGGAAAGAACCTAGATGTCCATCAACAGATGAATGGATAAAGAAGATGTGGTATATATACACAATGGAATACTATGCAGCCATCAAAAGAAATGAAATCTTGCCATTTGCGACAACGTGGATGGAACTAGAGCGTATCATGCTTAGTGAAATAAGTCAATCGGAGAAAGACAATTATCATATGATCTCCCTGATATGAGGACATGGAGAAGCAACATGGGGGGGTAGGGGGATAGGAGAAGAGTAAATGAAACAAGATGGGATTGGGAGGGAGACAAACCATAAATGACTCTTAATCTCACAAAACAAACTGGGGGTTGCTGGGGGGAGGTGGGATTGGGAGAGGGGGAGCGGGCTATGGACATTGGGGAGGGGAGGCGAACCATAAGAGACTATGTACTCTGAAAAACAACCTGAGGGTTTTGAAGGGTCAGGGGTGGGAGGTTGGGGCAACCTGAGGGTTTTGAAGGGTCAGGGGTGGGAGGTTGGGGGAACAGGTGGTGGGTAATGGGGAGGGCACGTTTTGCATGGAGCACTGGGTGTTGTGCAAAAAGAATGAATACTGTTACACTGAAAAAATAAATAAAATGAAAAAAAAAAAAAAAAAAGATTACTTAGGTAGTATGCAAGCAAGCTCTGAAAGCTATGAGTTCCTTAAGACAAAGGACTATGTCTCCCTATTTGCACTTCCCAGCACTGAGCATAGGGCCAGAACAAAGGAATCCCAATGTTCGGGACCCAGAGTTCCAGTTCAAGTCAAAGCTCTACTTTCTGGATCAATTCAAGCCAAAGCTCCACTCTCACCAAAGACAGAAACAAACAAATGAAATAACAAAGCAAATACTGAGGACTATGCGTAGCAGAGATGTATTATTAACAGAAAAAAGGTAGGCATGAAAACCACAAAAGCTATAAAGTTCTTAGTAAATGATAAAATTTACTTGCATATGGCTCTATAGAAGACTGCCAGGTGTTTTCAGGTCAGAGCCATGTAACAGGCTTGACTGAAGCAACACAACTATGCCCACATTTATTAGAGCGAGAAAATATAAAAATTTTGAAATACGTCCATTGCAGATTTACAGGTTGTGTTTGGATTCTGTTTGACTCTCAAGTGTTTCCATGAGGTTGGCAGGGTAATATGGACTGTCTACCAATATGACACTTCCTAAAATCCTAAAGCATTTTTCTGGGATTTCAGCAGAAACAAACGTTAAACCACCCACTTACACTTTACTGCGTTTGCATCTGTGAGGCAGAAAACACACACCTCCAGGCCCCTGGCTGGAAGAGCTGCTTACAGCTCAGCAAAATCGGCATGTGCAGGCTTGTGGGCTTCCATCAATACCGTGGCAGGTATATAGGCTGTCGGCAGTTTCCTTTTTAGGTTTCTGAACTTCTCTGGGCTTTTGCAAGCATTTTAAACCCTTTGTTTTTAAAACCTTCTTTTCAGGTAATTGGCAATTTTGGAGCAAGTTAAAGTTTTTGAATTCAAGAGGAGTGCTTAGATACCACTATCTTTGCTATCATGCTTCTATATAAGTGACAAATACAGAAAATCAATTGTGACAATCTAGACTCTGCTCCATGCATTGGAATAAAGTCATTTTCCATTATCCCAACAAATATGTTCAAAAGCAAATATAACACAGAGAAAGATGCAATTTCCGTAAAAAAGAATTGCTTTTTTTTTCTTTTTAGACGTCTAGAGACACTGACTTCAATTTTCCAGACATTTCTCCTCTCACATGTATCACACATACATGAATTGTCCTGGCATAATTATTTAAAGCAGGACTTAAATTACAGGACAGCTATGGCAGAGAGGGAGGGACTCTATAAGGACAAATTCTCCATCCACCCTGCATAGTAGTGTTGAAGTAACGAAGTATCACAAACTGGGTGGCTAAAACAACAGAAATGTATTCTCTCACAGTTCTGGAAGCCAGAAGTCCGCGACTGAGGCGCTGCGGGCTGGCTCCACCTGAGGGCTAAGGGAGGAGTGTGCTCCAGGCCTCTCACTTTCGCTTGCACACGGCCAGCTTTTCTTTCTGTCTCTTCCTATCATTTCCCCTCTATGCATGTCTCTGTGTCCCCTTTTTAAACATTTTTTCAATGATTTATTTATTTTAGAGAGAAAGAGAGAAAGCAAGAAAGTAGGGAGTGGGGCAGACGGTGGGCGGGGAGAGAATCCTCAAGCAGACTCCCCTTTGGCAGAGCCTGACCTGGGATTCCATCTCACCACCCGTGGGATCATGACCTGAGCGGAAACGGAGAGTCAGATGCTTAATTGACTGAGCCACCCAAGCGCCTGCATGTTTCCCCTTTTTATAAGGACACAAATCAGGGGTGTCTGGGTGGCTCAGTGGGTTAAGCCTCTGCCTTTGGCTGAGGTCATGATCTCAGGGTCCTGGGATGGAGCCCTGCGTCGGGCTCTCTGCTCAGCAGGGAGCCTGCTTCCCACCACCCCAACCTCTCTCTGCCTGCCTCTCTGTCTACTTGTGATCTCTGCCAAATAAATAAATAAAAATCTTTATAAGGACACAAATTATACTGAATTAGGGCCCACTCTTGTGATTTTATAACACAGAAAAATTGTCACATGATTACCATAGAGCTAGGTCTCCTGCCACCTCATGCAGGGCTTTAGGCCTGACATCATACTTCCACTCATCAGACACCCTATTTTTCCCAAGTTCCCTCCTACTATGGTAAAATGAGCATTTCACAATTTTGAGGACATTTTCTCATAGTGGTAAAGTCCACTTAATGCTCTCTGAGAGATCATCTACTTGGTATCTTGTAGAAACATTAAAAGAAATGTGCCTACCCAAGGTGAATAACCGTTCTTTTTTTTAAAATGGGAGGCCCTAGAGCATGAAAAAGGGAACATAGTGCAATCTTTTTCTAACCAATTTTGTCATTTGGATTTCAATCACACTGAATCAGTGGCAATTACCTTCAAATAGCTATTGCGTGACTCTGGAAAACCTTTTATACATTTCCTCACAGAAACCAGTTACATTAGTTAAGCATCTAAAACCATTCTAAAATAGTCGCCAAAGCAGGAGAACACAGGAAATGAATATGCACACGGAAGAAAGATGCTTATGTGATAAGTGCTAATTTATAGGAGATTTGTGGGAAACTAAGATACCGTTCTTGGGCATTCCACATTTTGCTAACTGATACCTGCCTCTAAATATTATGAATCTTCTTTTCTTTTAAATTTATTTATTGAAGAGAGAGAGAGGAAGAGAGGGCATGAGCAGGGGGGAGAGGTAGAGAAAGAGGAGCAGACTCCCCACTGAGTAGAGTCTGATGCAGGACTCGATCCCAGGACCCTGGGATCATGACCTGAGCCACAGGTAGATGCTTAACTGACTGAGCCACCCAGGCGCTCCAATTTTATGAACTTTCATTTGCTTTTACATAGGTGGATCTACAGAGAAAAAGTTAATATTTCTTAGAGTTGTTGTTTTGTTTTGTTTTTTAGAGTGAGAGAATGAGTATGAGTGCAAGCTGGGGGAGACAGGGAGAGGCAAAGGAGGAGAGAGAATCTTTTTTTTTTTTTTTTTTTTTTATTTATTTATTTATTTTTCAGCATAACAGTATTCATTGTTTTTGCACAACACCCAGTGCCCCATGCAATACGTGCCCTCCCTATTACCCACCACCTGGTTCCCCCAACCTCCCACCCCCGCCCCTTCAAAACCCTCAGGTTGTTTTTCAGAGTCCATAGTCTCTTATGGTTCGCCTCCCCTTCCAATTTCCCTCAACTTCCTTTTCCTCTCCATCTCCCAATGTGAAGGAGAGAGACTCTTAAGGAAGCTCCATGCTCAGTGCAGAGCTGGAATGGGGCTTTATCTCATGACAATGATAATCAGTAACTGAACCGGAATCAAGAATCCAATGCTTAACTGACTGAGCTAACCAAGTGCCCCTTTAGAAATTTATGGAATCACAAAGCACTTTAGAAAGCATGACCATGTGATTTCTTCTAAAATTTGGGATGGTCCATTGCCATTTTACAGCTCAGAAAACTGAATGGAGTCTAAAGGGTTATGTAACTTGCCCAATACACTTCCGTTAGCAGTGAGTAAGTTTTGTTTGTTTTATAATATTTTACTTATTTATTTATCAGAGAGAGAGAGAGCACAAGCAGGGGGAGCAGCAGGCAGAGGAAGAAGCAGGCTTCCCACTGAGCAAGGAGCCTGATGTGAGACTCAATCCCAGGACACTGGGATCATGACCTGAGCTGAAGGCAGATACTTAAGTGACGGAGCCACCCAGGCACCTCTAGTAGTGGGACGTCTTAACACTAAATCTTTTCCCTTTGGATTTCAACCACTTTCCTTTAACCAATCCTCACTCCCATTCACTGTGAGATCTCTGTGCCATGACAATACCCAAAAGAGCCTGCTGACATAACGCCCTTACACTTGCCAATACTCCTGACTCCTCACACCAGACTGTGAGCTTTTGTAGGTTAACAATCACACCTGCCTTACTTCTATATAGCCAGCACCATATTGGTATGTATCAGGCACTTAACAAACACTCATTGAATGCACGAAAAAGAATGTCCCCTCAGGGTTAGTTGCAAATCTTCCTTGGTATGTTAAAAATTAAGTTTGCAGAATTATCAGATACAGCACATGGTGAAATGATGTTATTCCTAAATATGGAGAGGAAATTCATGAGGAAATTTAGGTTATACTATACTGAATACAATCAAATTTGTGGAAGCTCATCATAGTTTTAACAAATAAAGAAAAATTTGAAAATATAGAAATGAAAGGGAACATATTTAAGAGACATAACCAATGCTAAAATTCACACATTTTTATTCATTGATACTTATAACTGAGTTATCATTATATACTAGTGTGAATAAAGAGATTAAAGGAAAGAAACTACAGTTTTTAATATGGTGTATATAGAAAAATAGTGGAGTTAAACAACGTTTTAACTGTATGAGACTCCTGCAAAATATACTAGGATTTTCAACAAACGGATTTTTCATCAAAAATGAATTCATTTTCTATTCAACAAACATGCCGAAGAACTTTAAGGAGTATGTTGTCTTTTTCTATAATATGTATGTCTTTTTTTTTTTTTTTTTCAGAGAACACTTTTTTTTTTCTCCCTCAAATAAAATCTTTATAGGAACTCTAGTACATGCTTAGGTCTAAAGGGATGAGGGAGGGGCCATAAAAGTTCAGCTTTTCTTATTTTTGAGAGCTAATTTTCCCTGGAAGTCAATTACAAATTCATTGATCTACTTTTCTAAGCATCTGGATTTTAAGTAAATGCTTTGATTTTCCTCCTGGCCATATGATGGTCATCAATGTAAATGTACTATTTTTATCCATTCCCCCATCAATGGGTATTTCTCTCTCATTTCTTCCCCAATTTCCCACTCCTTCATTGTTCTTTGTTTCTTGATATCCTCCCGTACCATTCTTCCATTCTCTCCATTCCCAGTGTGACACCCCCACACTGAAAGCATTGACCACTGGCCTTGGTTCTTAGCTGTATCTCCTACACAAAGACAGGCTAAGTTTCTCATAAGACCTTGGGGTGTACGATCTATTCAGAGTCCCCCAAGTGTAAGAATCTGAAGCACTGGGCTGTATATAACAGGCAACCAGAAACCACCGTACTTGCTGATAATGGAGAAATCCTTATAGGGTGTGCAGAGCTGACCACAAGAAAAGCAGGACGTATTTGTAATGTGCCAAGGCATCTTTTACATTAGAATATCACTGCTTAATAATTATTAAACATTTTTCATGGAAAATAGCATTAATCAGTTATTAGTGGATCATGATAAAATTTGAAATCACTCAGGCATTTTTGTCAGATCTGAAGATTTGACTAATATTTGATGAGACGGTGCAACTGCTGTCAGAGTGGTCATTCAGGCTTTTTCTGAAGCCCCCAAAGGGGCCTGATCTAAGGCAGCTCAGCCCAAACAGCCTTGACTCTGTCTTTCACTGCTTGTCTTTCACTGTGAACAGTTTAAATATGAAAAAGAGGAAAATAACAAGTGCTCTTGCTATAAAGAAACACAATCACAGAGCAACCAGGACAAGCCATGACAAAAGTGGACAAGGACCTCGTACCTATCTTAGCAATAAACAGGGAGACAGAAGAGATGAGAGACATATTTACTCAGATGCATAAAAAATATAATCAAGCAAAACAAATAAACTGAGACCGAGACCAGGCTGGTGATTGGTTGAATGGGCCATTGCAGGCTGACTGATTGCTACAACACAAAATGTCGTCTGTCCAGCTTCATATATAGCCATTGTCCTAATCAATCCCTCCAAATAATCAAGGATCCAGCAACTAAATGTTAATTAGATGGCCCTCCTGGAATGGTGTCCATACCACTGGTCACCGCTCTGCTCTATTAAAACATCTTAGTGTTACTCTTGATGGAGACCCATTTGAAATAGAACAGCATTTAGGTAGAATTTAAAGAAAAACTAGACATTATACAAGGAGTTCATTTCACAAGCCATTATTTTATAATGCATATTTGTTTCAAATGTTCACTGATACTAGAACATCATATTAGATTCAAGCATTAAAAAGTCTTTACTTCTTGTTTCCTTTGTCTAATTAGAATCAAATATAGAGCATCTTCTAACACTGCTGTTGTGGGACTAAAGTGATAGACTCATGTTCATATTTAAGTACTTCAAGCTTTTTGGAATGTTATAACTACATATATATGTGTATATTTATAATATTGTAGTTATTATTATGAATGCATGTATTATTAAAATGTCATAATTCTCAAGTAGGAAACTGAAGAACAACCAAAGTCATTCAGTCCATAAAATCGCTTTAATAAATTCAGAACATCTAATGTTATAATCTCACATCCAAATTTCCTCTAAGATTTATCAGATCACTTCTGAAAATGCCAGGGAGAAAAGAAGGAAGAGTGGTTAACCTGTGCAGGAATCAGAGAATACGATCTGCAATCACTGTACTCCCACTGCAACCCATACAGCATCTGGTATATAATTAAAAGCATAATAAGAGAAATGATTTGTTTGGGTTTTTTTTAATTTTTATTTTATCTTTTTTTTTCATTTGACAGAGATCACAAGCAGGCAGAAAGGCAGGCAGAGAGAGGAAGGGAAACAGGGTCCCTGCTGAGCAGAGAGCCTGATGCAGGGCTGGATCCCTGGACCCTGAGATCATGACCTGAGCCGAAGGCAGAGGCTTTAACCCACTGAGCCACCCAGGCGCCCCAAGAGAAATGATTTGAAAGTCAATGTATAGTTTACAAAAACATTTATAGGTAACTTATTGATTATTATAATCTATTACACACATTTTCTCAACAAGGACACTGAGAATCAGAGAAGTTTCTTGTGGTAAAGGGATGAAGCAGTTATTGACTTAATAAGTGCCTACCCGAAGCCTATAAAATGGCTTTGGCACAAATTAAGCACCCAAAGACAACTTCTATTCATTTACCTGGGTAGCAAACCAATTATCATTTCCTTTGAGATGGTTCCTTAAAACACTAGATAAGCTAAAGCTCTTCATTTTGTGCCTTATAGTCTGCTGGTATCTCTTTCAACATTCATCAAATTTGATTACATTTACCTAATGAATTGTCTTCCCACCAGTGCTCCTAAAAGGAGTTGGCTTAGTTGAATCAGAATCCAAACACGTTTCAGACATTTCAGCAACTATGTGAAAAATAACTAAGTAGGTACATCCACCTTAATTTACCTCTCTATATACCCAGGACCTGGTACAGTTCCTGGCATTTGCTAGATATATGCATACAAAATGAACAAGATTAAAGTAAAGTAGGCACAACTGATTTGGATTTAGGATATAGCTTAAATTCCAACTGAGCTTAATATAAAAAGAATGAGGGAAAACATGATATTCTATGGGGGAGTATACCAAGACTATCAAACCAGATAGAAGAAAGAAGTGATAATTTATGGTTTATAAAACTGACAGAAAGGAGACAGGAGTTATGAGAAACTTCAACCTCTGATGACCTATGAGAATTCTCATTTACCATGGAAGAAGAACACTATTGGGACTCTTGACCCCTGGTGGATTTTTCCACCATTCTTCCATAATAGAAGAAAATGTAGGAGTTTCTTCTCTAGATCTGACTCTGACTGAAACAGAAAACAACAACAACAACAGCAACATATTTTGGTTAAATGTGTATAGAGGAATCTTGATAGAAAATTATTTATATATGAGCTAATAGTGGTACATCAGGCATTGTCAGTCAAGAATTAAGATATTACGGTCTTGTTGATTTTGGCCATTCTAACTGGTGTAAGGTGGTATCTCAATGTGGTTTTGATTTGAATCTCCCTGATGGCTAATGATGATGAACATTTTTTCATGTGTCTGTTAGCCATTTGTACGTCTTCTTTGGAGAGGATGTGGAGAAAGGGGAACCCTCTTACACTGTTGCTGGGAATGCAAGTTGGTGCAGCCACTTTGGAAAACAGTGTGGAGATTCCTTAAGAAATTAAAAATAGAGCTTCCCTATGACCCTGCAATTGCACTACTGGGTATTTACCCCAAAGATACAGATGTAGTGAAAAGAAGGGCCATTTGTACCCCAATGTTCATAGCAGCAATGGCCACAGTCACCAAACTGTGGAGAGAGCCAAGATGCCCTTCAACGGACGAGTGGATAAAGAAGATATGGTCCATATATACAATGGATGGAGTATTATGCCTCCATCAGAAAGGATGATTACCCAATTTTGTATCAACATGGACAGGACTAGAGGAGATTATGCTGAGTGAAATAAGTCAAGCAGAGAGAGTCAATTATCATACGGTTTCACTTACTTGTGAACAACACGGAGGACATTGGGAGACGGAGAGGAGAAGTGAGTTGGGGGAAATTGGAAGGGGAGACAAACCATGAGAGACTGTGGACTCTGAGAAACAAATTGAGGGTTTTAGAGGGGAGAGGGATGAGAAGTTAGATGAGTCTAGTGGTGGGTATTAAGAAGGGCACATATTGCATGGAACACTGGGTGTGGTGCATAAACAATGAATCTTGGAACACTGAAAAAATAAAATAAAATTACAAAAAAAAGAGAGAATTCAGATATTAGGAGAAGTTGATTCTCAAAGTTTCAGATAAAAATGTTAGCATGACCCCATAGATACAAATGCTAAAATGAAAAAGACCTCAAAATTTGAGAGTCCCGACAAGGGAAAAAAAAAAAAAAGTGTTGGCTTAAAAGTAAAATGGTAAGAGGGACAGTCACAAAGCAAACACAAAGGAACTTGCCGGATAATAGGAAAGTCAATTTAAATGCATAGACTCTGTATCTATGTATTGTATTATGGTTATATAAATAGGCTTTACATTTAGAGAAGGCTAGATCTGAACACTAGCTCAGCAATGTAAGAGATACTTAAGTTCTCAATCGGTCCACCTACTAAATGGAGACAAAACCTACCCCATAAAGCTTTTATGGAAACCAAAGAAAGTGTATATAAGGTCCTTAGTACAGTTCATGGAATATACTTACTACTGAGTTAAACATGTGTGTGTGCTTGTATGTGTGCATGGGCATGTGTGTGTATGAGTGCAGTGATGGATGTCACAGTAGTAGTAGTAGTAGTAGTAGTAGTAGTAGTATCATTGTTATCAACTGAGGGCTGAATATTAGGAGTAGCATTCTCATTACTATTAGCACCATTTCATCATCACCATTATCATTATCCTCATCATCTTCTGATCTTTGCTCAAGGAGAACACGTTTTTAAAACATACTGGAGTAAGAAAAAAGACAAGATATAAAGCTTGGGGCTTGAAACATATGTGGAAGAGCAGAGTGACTGGAATTCTCCTTTGTTTCTACTTCTCTATGAAGGAAAACCACAGTCAACAGTGAAAGGTAAGTGGCACTTGGGTGGCTCAGTTGGTTGAACACCCACCTCCTGATTTCAGCTCAGGTCATGATCTCAGGGTTATGGAACCAAGTGGGCTCCACACGCAGAACGGACTCACCTTATCCCTATCCTTCTGCTCCTCCCCCCACTCATGCTCACCATTTTTCTCTATCTCTAAAATAATAAATATGTAAAATCTTTAAAAAAACACAATGGAAGATAAAACAGAGATAGAAGACTAAGAAGTCACTACAGTTATCTTTAAACCCCAAATAATTTAATTCTAAGGAATATAATAATAATTACTTTCATAAATTATATATATGTATGTATAAGAAATGGAATAATTTGCAAGTAAATGTGATCACATAACCATGGTGGATATTTCTGTTGTCAGGAGAAACAGGAAAGCAGCCAAAGCCTAGAGGCATTCAATTGTGAAACCTATGTTGAAAAGGTTGGCAGGAGATGAATTTTCAAAATTGTAGACCAGTGAGCATTGATCGCTAGTGAAATTCTAGCAGACATGTTTTCTAAGCACGCAGTAAAGGGAGCAGTGCTCACCAAAAGTGAACATGTCAGGGATATTGAAAAGAAGCTTAGACTATCTGACCTCAAGATTTCTTCCCCAGAGCCTACTGTAAGAGTCAGTCCCATGATTCCATAACTTCAGACAAATCAAACGAAAAAGGACTGTAATGAAACTCCAGAGCTCAGTCCCTGCTTCTAGGCTGACTTGAAATAAATCATTACAGAAAAAATGGTGTCTCTCTTGCTTTGAATAGCTAAATAGTAAAGAAACTGGCTTTGATGAGACACTGGTCCTGAATCCTCTGAGCTCACCCATCTGAAGAATATGACATTTTGCTCTGGGCTAATCTTTCACAGGATGATATATAATGCATAAATTCTGATACAAAAAGGCACTAACTCTATATTCTAGCTACAAATTAAATTGGATAAATTAAAGAAAGCAAATGGCCATATACCAATCTTATAGTTTCCTAATCAGAATGGTTGAAATGAAATGTTTTTAAACACTTCACTGATTTGCAGAGATTTTACCTATGAACTATTTTTTCTGATTCAAACATTTAAAATTCCATATAAAATTGTTGCCGAAAGCATACAAATACTAGAAACTGTAAATAGGCATCTTCAAATTCAATCTTTCCCCTTAATAATTTAATAGAACAAAAACTCTATGATAAACATTGTTATTTTTTCCTAGGAAAGAACTTAGCAAACAAATCAAGTGTCATGATCAAAGATTCTTGATGCTCACAAAATATAAAGAGAAAAAAAAAAAAAAAGCCAGGAAGGAGAGGAAGGCGCAGTAAGAGGAAATCCAGGACAGGATTCAGCCATAGAAACCAAGAGAAGAAAGGGCTTCCAACAGGATGGAGGTGTCTAGTAAGAAAAGAACAATAAAGCCACATAGTCCTTTGGACTTGGCAACATAGTTATTATTGGGATTCTTCACAAAAATGAGATTCTGTGGAATGGTAGTAGACATCTGACTGGTTGTTAGAGTGTTAGAGAATGTGTGGTGAGGGAGTGGTAAGAAAACATATAGAAAAAGAAATATATATATGATGTTGAAATGCCAATGGGAATGAGGGACTGGAGGAGAAGCTGATGTTACAAAAATAGAGATGGAATAACAGCAGAATCAAAGTCCTTGATAAGATGACAGGACAGGACACAAAGCATCACCATCATCAAAATCCTTGTGATCATAACTGTTACCTTCATCATCATCAACAACATTGCCAACATTTATTAATCCCTTTCTGTGTACTAGATACTGTTCTGATGGCATTACATATATAAAATCCTGGATTGACTGACCTTTGAGAGAAGTAATTTTATGGAAAAATCATCTCGGACAGTGAGAAAGCAAGCATACTATGGATGGGCAGGAGAATATTCAGCAGGATAAAGTATCTCAGATTTGTGATGAAGAATTTAAAGACCAATCACCAAACTCGTGGGGTTTTGGGTTTTTTTTTTTTTTTTTTTTTTTGGTTTTGGTTTTGTTTTGTTTTGTTTTTGTTTTGTTTGTTTTTGAGGAGCAAACTCAACTCAGTGTTGAGTTGCTTGAGTGCAAACATAGGATCTAGGGATTGCTGAGCCTACTCAGGGCTAGAAGCTTGCCTGAGGACTACAATGAAGGAAGAAATGGAGAATTTAAGGATATTTGTAAGGGAGGGCAATTATTACCCAAACCTTCAGGTTTTTTTGTAACACTCTTTGTGATTGGTTTCTTTACTTCTCTAATCCTATTAGATTAGATTAATTTCCTATTAGAGAATTCTTTAATTCTCTAATTTATTTCTCACCCATCTTTAATATCTAAGTTTGCAGACCTTCTCAGGTCCTTGTATGTCCCTAAATATGTCAGATGTTCTATCACCTTTATGCCTTTGTATATATTGCTCCCACCCCTTCTCTTGGATTTCTCCCCTCTTCCTCTACTCCACTTGGACAACAGTTCACTGGTCTTTCAAGCTTTGTTTCTACAATTAGCTCCCTCTGTGCTCCTAGAGCCCCATGCTATCTAGCATTTCTCACCAAACTCTCACCTGATTTTACCAACAGAAGGTGGAAAGTCCTTGAGGATAGAGACAGTCTTATTTCCATTTATAACTCTGGTATCCAGTACTTTTCTTGGCATCAAGTAGATGCTAAAAAGAAATGTGTTGAATAAATGTATGGAAAAATAACCATCTGAATGAAAAAACAGACGACATGTTAAAGTTCACTGAAAAACAGATTCGAGCAGATGCACTACCCAAATGTAAAAGATTCAATCTGTAGTCATTAAATTCGTACTCTGTGAAACGCCAGTGAGTCTGAATGGACTCTTTCATCTGCTCTTCAAGGAAGCAAGGGAATTAGTATCTGCTATGTCTCCCGGTGCTAGGTGACCAAAAGAATCACACCAGAAAAAAGGATATTTAAGGCTAGCCTAGAGTGAAAGTAAATAATGAGAGCAACCAACATCACAACCAAGAACATTCCTGAATAAGGTGAAAAACACAGGCTGAAACAATTTGTCACTAAAACTTTCCTTAAAAGTATGCACACAAATGCATATTTATTCATCATTACCCAATTCTCTGATCTGTCCTTACAAAAGAGCATTGTCTTCTAGGTACAGAATCACATTAAGAAGTAAGGAACAATAAATGTCACTACAGTTAAAGCAGCAGTTAGCCAGATAAGATATTGGAGGGGAATTCAAACACCTAAAAGAGATAGCAATATAAATATTTTAGCTATACTTACAGGACCTCTCTGGAAAAGGAACTATGAGAATTAATATTGCAGGCTAATCTTCCCATTACTTTCTGTGTCTAGATAAGGATCAATGGAACTACAGCTAATCATTAAAAATAATAAGAAAAGTAGTTATGATATTCTAAATAAATGTGAGACTGTCTGAAATAAAAATATTATTTATTAATTGACACAGAATTATAGATTAAAACTAAATAGTTATGGAATGCCTTCTTTAATATCTTTTTAAGACTAAGCTAGATTACCCCTGGTTATTGGAAGAGATTTGGAATAATGATTTTTGTTCCAATAAAGATTAGCCATTTTTTTTCAGAATACCTTTCATCCTATTCAGTCCTTATCATATACTACTTAATATCAAAACATAAGAATTGGGTCTAATAAACTGCACAATGAGAGGTGGTTACTAATAGTTGGAGAAACCGTCCCAGGGAACAATTTCTCCAATATCATAAATAATGTCATTACATATGCTTAAAAAATATATAGCGGTGTTCATTTTCTTCTTAGCTGAGATAGGAATCTACCCTCATATTCCTGGAAGCTATGAATCTCACGTCCTCATGACCAACCTTTACATAATCAACTAATAGCACTACTACTGCTTCTGCAAATAATGGAGATGGAAAGATGGCACATATATCCCCATTCCCTAATTGTCACCCCAAATCATTTTTTTGAGACCCGACACACACAACTTTTTTTAAGGCTAGTGTAACTCAGGTCTCTTAACATTTCAAATTAAACATTTTCAAAGGTTAAAATTATATGCAAATAAATTTTAAAAATTTGCAGAAGTAGACGCAGAGTATCAAGGCATGAAGATTATCTTAATAACGACAAGAGCATGGTGCCCACTACACACACACAGAAATAATGCTTACACTGCAAGTGGTATGCAGCTTCTTAAATCCCTAAAAATGTAAATGTGTGTATAGTGTGTAAGTGTGTGCACATGTATGCTAAACTTTTTATGTGTGTGTGTGCATGCATATGTTTGAATATTCTGCCAATATTCTATAGTCTGCTGCATCTTTGGTCTCTAGTGCTACTCATTTCCTTTGGGGATAATTCTATTGTCTCTACAGAAGCTTAAATAAGATATGAAAGTAATTCTCTGCTTCTGCATTCAAATGCATTGCTTTGTGTTTATTCAAATGTTTGGCTCAGTCTCTTGGAAAATTCCAGAGAACTACCCTAAATAACCATGAAGACAAATATTAGTTACCTGTGATTTCAAAGAAAATATTTTAAAAATTTCCTTTAAATATGTAGTACTTGCAATAGCAAAATCTCTTCGAAAGAAAGTGTAAGAAATAGTCATTCTGATTCACATATTTTACCCAGCACTGCTTAGGGGTTGGTAATTACCTGTCACTAAAGAGAAGTTAACACCCCTCATCTCTAAATTATAAATATGACAACCCCTATAAGATTAATTAATCTTTCTGCATTGGTTAAATTAATTAAATGTTAATTAGGTCAAGTCTCATTCTTTTTGCTTCCATATTTAAAAAATAATACTAAGTAAAATATCAGCTGAATTACAAATCACAGAAGTTCAACAGTAATATGCTAACTAAAACAATTATCTTTATTGTTGGGTCAACCTTTTTTTCCACTTTATAACATTTTCACTATCAAAGATGTTTTTCTGTATACTGAATATTAATAAAGTTAGAATATCTTTTTAAAAAGATTTTATTTATTTATGAAAGAGACAGCAAGAGAGGAAACACAAGCAGGGGGTTGCTGGAGAGGGAGAAGCAGGCTCCCCACCGAGCAGGGAGCCTGAAATGGGACATGGAGCTTGATCCCAGGCAGATGCCTAATGATTAAATCGAGCCACCCAGGCGCCCCTAATGTTAGATATCTTAATTACACTATATGGTTCAAAAGAGTGAAATAAATCTGTTTTAGGAAAAAGAACATATGCAATACATATTAACTAACGATTCTTAACCCACTGAAGTACAACTAAGATGTTCAACTCTTACATTTTAACTTTTTATTCCTTTTTTCAAAACATGTTGAATTTTGATTATGAGCAAAAGCAGTGAAAAGCTCAGCAGCTTAATAGTAATTACTTTGGATGTATTTCCCCTATATATTTAATTTGTCACTATGATTATAGTATTTTCTTCAAATCCCTTTAATTATGAATATTTTATTCAGGCTATTCAGATGAAGTCCCAAAGCCTCAAGATCTCTGTCTACACCCAGGTGTGTTATTTGGATGAAATCCATCTAAGCTCTAGGAAGATTCTAATCAAGGGATTCACAGAAGTCTTCAGAAGAGAGCAGACTGGAAACATGTATCACCCATTTCTCTCTCCTGATCTACCACGGCTGAAACTGAACTCTAGGCAAATGCATTGGTTATTTTGAAAATTAATGTTCACCCAGACTTTAAATATAATACATAAATACCTTTGTGAACCACAAGGGTCATTATGTTTATTTCACCATTCCTAAGGCGTATGTTATAAAGTTGGCTACTCTTTGGACAACAGATCTGACATGGAACAAATTTATGGTTGGTTACCAAGCCTGCACTCTGTGTAACACTTGTGAGGTGTAGAATAATCTTCAATACATGTACCTTTCAAATATAATAATATCTTGATTTCATCACCATCAGGTCCAATGAACTCTCAGAATGATACTTTTGCTTTTGTTTTAAGAAACCAAACACTCATGCAATGCTATCTAATATGGTAGTATTTGAAGGGGATTTGCCACCAGCATTATTGATTGCATTGAATTCCCAGAAATGTACTGAGCATCTTCAGTGAGTAAGGTGACAGTGCTGGCTACATGTGCCTGAAATTCTTCATAAGGCAGAAAAAATGGTTAAAAAATCATTGAAAAAAAAGAAAAAAGACCAGGAAGGGCAAACACAAATTGTCATCACTGACCCATAAATATATTCCTCCTCCTGGTTTCATACTTTTTAAACCACCACCATTCCAAATAAAATCCTAAAACCTGTATTTTTTGCTGTTCTGATGTTGTTGCTAATCTGTTCCTCCAGGTAACACTAAGTTTCACAACATGGGTCTAAAATATAGAATTTATAATGGATTGGGAGCACGTATCTATTGTGTAGGAAATCCCGCTGTGTAGTGTTGGGTCATAAACTGCTTCAGTGGCCACGTTTGCTCCTGAGATCTGGGTATGTTATTAATGTTAGTGCTGCCATATCTTCACGAAGGCTGCTAATTCTCTGGGGCTATGAAGTGATGGAAAGCATAAGAGACCTAAGATTAGGAGAATCCAATCTTAAAAGTACTGCGTAAATTACATAAAATTACTGTGGAACATACGCCATGGTTATACCTGAAGAAATGACTCAGGCTCTAAAAGTTCCCTAAGCAAAACTCCTCTAAATTGCTCAAGAAAAAAAAGAAATGAGAACATGAAGAGAGTTTAGTGCATAATTCTGAAATTTCACTGTTCTGACATAAAATGGGAGAATCATTTTTATAATTTGGTGGAAACAAAGGGTTGTCTTGGGATGGAATACTTTTCACATTGTAGGAAGCAATATGAGAAGATTTTACAACGTTCTGCTTAGAATGTGATGCCTTTCTTTATAAAGAGTACATCATATAATCCTGAATTTGCATGGATAACACAGCTATGAAGGGAACCAAATACAGGGTGAATTACTGGTCCAGTGCTGCAAATGTTCACTCTGATAGCCAATAGGTACATGTGGCCAGAGCCACGTTTTAAAATCTAAAAACTAAAGTAATGTACAAAAAATGTAAACTACCCTAACAATTTTTTATTAGTTATATGTTGAAATAATAATATATTGGATATAGCTGCATTAAATAGATATGGAAATTTATTTAATCTGTTTATTTTTGCATTTTTTATAAGGCGCCTAGAATGTTTAAAAATTACCTACATCCCTACATTATAATTTCTATTGGGCAGAACTGATTTAATGTGTTGCCTAGGTAAAGTAACATCCTTCTGGAAATATTCCAGAGGCTCTTAGAATAACATCAAAGAACTTTTTGAAACTTTAATGAGCGTTTTGACGGGATGAATTGCCCACTCTATTGTTCTCACGTAGGAGCAAGGAAGACTTCGGCAAGTTAAAAACCACCTCATAAAGTTGTAGGCAGGAATTTTCTGGGACCTCATGAATTCCAGTCCCAAGAGGGACAGCCCCTACTTCCCCATAAATGGGGATACTGCCTTTGGTGATAAGGAGGAAAAAAACAAAATATGGAAGAGTGTTTGAAACAAAGTCTTACTATTAGAAGACGCTCAAGGTTTTGCCATATTTCCTCAGCATACTATCTAAAAAGGATGCTTATAAGAAACAGTCTTCAGTGAAACACAATGAGTCCTCAGGGAGCTATGATACCTCTAGGTAAGAATCATAAAGCTCTGCATGAACTAAAGTGTTAAAAAGAGAGAGAGAGAAATGCCCTGAGGCCAGAATGCTAGTGGCAGCAGAAATTTGAGAGGAGGCCTGAAAGGGGAGACGAACCTCAGTGGTTCAGCATTCAGGCATCTCCCCATCATTCCCCATCTCCCTCCTACATCTCTTCCTACTGAGTCTCCATCCATGGATGATCCTAAAGAATCTGCCTGTGGTTTTACAGAACTATCAGAGCCAACAAAAAGCCAAACTGTATCTGTTTTAAGCGGCATAACTCGTACACATATGGTTTGCTCTGTATTTTCTTTTACATGTCATGTAATTTAACAAAGATATCCTGAAGTTAATACTACAATATGGTTGCATTCATGCATTTTTTTATTCTTATAGGAATAAGGATATTATATATATATATATAAATACACACACACACACACACACACACATATATATATATATGTAGGAATAATAATATACTTTTCTGAAAAGTATACCAAAACTCAAACTATATCAGCAAAACTTACTTTTCCACATAGTGACATGAAAAAAGTAAAGTTATATAAAAGAGAACTCTACCCATGCTGCTATAAGCAAGTAAAATAAAATGGCAGAAGATTAAATATACTGATACACATCATACTTTAGAGAGAGAGAGAGCACACGTGCAAGTGGGCAGAGAGGGAGAATCCCAAGCAAGCTCCAAGCACAGAAGGAGCCCGACTCAGAGCTCGATCTTAAGACCCTGAATCATGACCTGAGCCGAAATCACGAGGTGGATGTTTAACTGACCAAGCCAGTCAAGTGCCCCAACACCAAAATGTTTTTTAAATGAAGAATTCAGATTTATGTTTTAAGTCCAGTGAGCACTAAATATTTCATTTACTTATATACATAGAGAGATGACAGATTAACGTAAAATACTTTTGCTTTTGTCTTGAGGAAAAAAATCTATTGAAATTCAGACTTGAATTGATATTTCCAGATTTAATGTAATAGAATATTCGTCCATAATATAAACTTTATTCATTCCAGGAAATGAGGAAGATAATCTACTGGGGAGATGGAATAAACTATCTCAATTTCTTGTTATATTGATATTTAAAAATCACATTCTTTTTTATTTGTTTTGCATATGCTCTAATTCATGCATATAAGTTATCAATAACCAAATAAAATGTATGGAAGTACGCTCAAGAGTTTTAACACTTCAATTTCATGGTCATTACAACAATTAACTGAATAACATAAAACATGATTTAATAACAGACTAATTTCAATCTGCACTAAAGCAATTTTATGTACTTCTTGAAATATGTACATTTATAATTAAATATGAACAATTCAAATTTGTGTAAATTATGGATATCTTTACATTTTCTTAAAATTCACCTTCTGCTTTTCTAAACCTCTCATCCTATGATATCTTACCCATATTTAAACGTATCAGCACATCACTATTCTCTTTAAATCAATTTCACATAGTACATATAAAATCAACACGACACAACGTAATAAACATGAAATTTCACTCAAACCAGGAGTTTAAATCCATAAACACAGCAAAGCCAAGAGTGCAAACCTTGGTCACAGAAAAAGTCTTTGGAATTTCAAAATTTCACTTAATTTCTCTTCTCATCTATTCATACAGAATTATAAACCACTCTCCCTTCACTTTCTTTTAAGAAAATCTGAAGGGAAAAGAAAAAATTATGGGGTGCCTGGGTGGCTCAGTCATTAAACATCTGCCTTCAGCTCAGGTCATGATCCCAGGGTCCTGGAATGGAGCCCCCTACTGGGCTTCCTGCTCAGTGGAGAGCCAGCTTCTCCTTCTCCCTCTGCCTGCTGCTTGCCTACTTGTGCTATCTCTCTGTCAAATAAAGAAATAAAATCTTTAAAAAAAAAAAAGAAGAGAAAAGAAAAACAAGTTATACAGATAACTCTGTTTTAACCAAGACCCATATTAAAGATGGGTTAAGACCCATCTTAAAATCATTTAAAGAGTCAAAAAGGAATATAAAAACACATTCTCGGTGGGGTGCCCGGGTGGCTCAGTCAGTTAAGCATCAGACTCGATTTCAGCTCAGGTCATGATCTCAGGGTCCTGAGATCAAATCCTGCCACAGGCTTCACGCTAAACATGGCAGCTCCCCCCTTCCACTCTCCCCTTACCCCCACTCACATGTGCTCTCTCTTTCTCTTTCCCCCTACAAAAAAACACATTATTGGCTCATAGGAAGAAGTAGATGATAAGCACAAGATTTAAAAGAGAGTTCCCAAGACTAAGAGGGCATCCCAATCTGCTTCTTCATCAAAACATCAGTGGAAGGGTCAGGGGAAGGTTAAAGTCATTTTCCAAATGATCCTAAAGCAAACTTAATATAATAAAGGAGTAACGATGGGGGGCCTTCTTGAGAAGGATACTGGGACTTTTGCGCCTGATAATGTCAGAATCAAATTAGAATCCCAGCCTACTCCTCTAGGCTGGTGATCCTTCCAGTCAATAGCTCTTAACCAGGGCGCCCATGGCAGTCACCTACAAGCCTTTAACCAGTCCGTTTTCCCAGGCTCCAGAGCTCAGAGTCGATTCTGTGTAAGCAGACAGCCTGACCTGCCCTTGTCAGAAGCATTGTGTGAGGATGCCCCAGTTATGGAGTGGACAACTGTTACTTTCCCAGACCCATTATGCCTTGTTAAGCCCTTCTATGCCACATTATCAAACCACTCCTTTGTTTACTCATTCTTTCCAAAATTTGTTTTTGAAAGCATCTCCTGACCACTCCATACCCATAGCATGTTTATATCCCATAGCAGGGTTTTTAAGTTTTGCACATAGTTCCTGCTGGTTCTTTGGTAATTAAATTCTACATATTTTGTTTTTAAAGAAATATAACGGACTTTAATAAGGAATTAAGATTAATATTAAAACTTTCAGAGTTTTCCTACATGCAAATAATGAGTTAAAAATACAATGATTAGAAACATATAAATATTTATTCGATATAATCTATTGAATTTTCCAGCAAAAGTCACATTTTAGATAATTAATGTTAAATATGCCGTCTTTTTTTCCCAATATGTGTCATGCCTTTCTTCCTCTTTTCCTGATTGTACTGATTGGCTCTCTTCTAGAACAATATTAGCAATAGTGAACATGATCCCTTTTAGGTTATTTTCCTCTGAATTAACTAAAAATGCTTCCATTGAATCATTATTCCTCTTGAAGCTGGGAGGTAAGCAGGTGGTCAAGGAGGTAGCCATGTAGTTGAATTCTCCTAAGCTATTTTGTTTTTGTTTCTTAAAAACAAATCACGTGGAAGTTAGATTGTCAAAAGCTTTTTGCATTGTCTGCAAGAACCACATAGTCTTTCTCTGTAATCAACTACTACAGTGTAGCATATTAATAAATTTCTTATTTTAAAACAACCTTTACATTCCTGGGTTGTTTCACTTGGCTCCATATATTATTCTTTTAATATATAGTTTAAGTTATTTAAGATTCTCACATTCACAATACTTACCTTTAAATTTGTGTTTGCAATATTCTGTGGCTTTTTTTTTTCTCTGCATGAAATGGTTTTAAGTTTTGTGGTTATCTATACGAAATTGTGATATAAATGTATTTATGGATCACCTTTAATTGCTAAGCATTTCTTATGTACAGCTCTTGTTCTGGCTTGGCTGGCAATTGATTTTGGGTGCAATTAGGTAAATCATTTAAGGAACAGTATAAATGCTCCTCTTCAACGGCATTCCACTGGTTCCATTTAACTATGGAACATGAAAGACAACAGGGGCAAGAGGAGATTGAATTCAAGTCTAATGGTTGCCAAATTAATGTATACAAAACCCCAGTACTCATATGCCTCTGCTGCTTACCTTTCTTTCCTTGTTTCTTATTTTTTCTTATATGTTACCATTACTGAAGCAGGGATGTGCTAATATTTTTCAAAGCCAGAGATGATACTAACAATTTTGTATTTGAACACAGAATAAATGTTGAAACAATTAATGATAACTGTTAATAGTAAATGCATAGATTTTCATAAATCACCTGTCCCAAAACATCATCCATTTTTGCCCACAGGCAGTATTTTGTCAGAAAATTAACTGGATGATACCATTAAGATAATATTTTTCTTCAACTGTTTTCATGAAAGTAACCTGAAATGGCATGAGGCACTAGCTCCAATCCCCGGGGCAGCCCAGTACTGTGTGTGAACTCTCAAAATACAGGAAGCCATGCTTTATCACACCAGTCTAACAGCTTTTACAAATGATGCTGCTTATGCATCACAGATGTACAGTCATGGGTAAACAGCTTCGGAAAAACGTCTGTCAACACTTGGCTTTTACTATCAATATGGTGCATGTTGCATATGCGCATATCTAGCTTCTAATAACAGTAATAATAATAAACTGTTCAGTTAGAAGGATCCGAAGAATCATCTAACTTAATTCCTTCCATTTACAAAAACGATACTGACTTTGAGAAGTTAAGGAACTTATCCAAGGCCTTGCAGGCACTGCGTGGTAGAATCAGTCCTAGAGGGAGGTCTCCTGCTTCCTAACTCAGTGCTCCTTCCCTCATAACCTGTTGTCTTCCTGAAAACCAAGGTCAGTAGCAGCACTGTGGTCTACAAACACTGGAAAGTACTTCTGAAGAGCAGATGACAGAAGGCTGAAATGGCCAGCCAGAAAAAGTCTGTGGAGTGCCATTACTCACTGGTGGGCATGGTTGGTCTCTCTCTACAGCTCAAGTTTCTGCATCAGCACTTCCCAAAATAATCCCACTCCAGCCAACGATGAGCTGCTTTAATTCCTTCCTTGAATGATTTAAATTCCCTCTTCCTCCTAAACTACTTCCTTTTCTCCTAGGCTTTGTTTTTTGTTTTATGTTTTCCTCCTGTCAGAAACACTCTTTCCTCCTCCTTGTTTCCTCCTGGTTAATTCCATGAGGCTACAACTTAAATGTTATTTCCTCAAGGTAAACTTCACTGATTCTTAATAATCCGTATTGTGTGCCCAGGTTAACAGGCTCCCATAAGTGGTTTATTTTCCTTACAACAGCATTTAGCATTTGTTATTGTTATTTCTTATTTATCTGTCTCCCTGACAGACTGTAAGTTCCCAGGACAAGCACTGTGCTTTATTCTTTCTCACCACTTTACCTTATCCCCAAGACCTTTTAGACAATACAATCCAAAGAGGCTACCCCGTAAAAAGTCCTTCGCTTTCTCACTTACTTAGGAAAGATGAGCTATTTCTTCTTTCTAAAGCAAATCTTTCCAACCACATTATATTCCATCCCCTTTCTGCCTTTTATTGGGAAGTAAAAACTTTTGATTATCTCTTTTCTTTATTGTATATATAACACCTCTCCCTCTCAATTGGATCTTTCCAATGGCCTTTCCCCCCTTTTCTTCTTAAAAATTGTATTATTGTGGAAAATACATATAACATACAATTACCATTTTAACCATTTGTAAATGTACAATTCAGTGACATTTACAATGTCACTACCACCACTATCCACCTCCAGAACTTTTTTCAATGGCTTTTAAACACACTCAAGCATCTGCTACTTAAAAATAAAATGTGGAACTATCTGTCATCTCATCTCCTCCAGTGAGATGAGACCCCTTCTCTTTCTCTTCAAAGCCAGCTTTCTATTCCCATGGTATCTCTTTTCTCACCAAATGCCTACTCCTAATTTACTCCAATCAGGATTAAAGTGTCATCATTCTTCCAAGACGGTATCAATTAGTGAGCAGCAGTGGCCCATACTGATGAATTCAATGAGCTTGTTTCACTTCTCAACAATATGCTTAACTGTGCCCACTTTCTTCCTCCTCAATACACTTCTTCCTTCACTTCTCCGGCCCAGTATACTCCCTGTTTTCCTCTTGTCCCTCTAGGTGCTCCTTTTCTATATAGTTTTTATATAATTCCTTCACCCACACAATGCCACTCAAAATAAGAGCCTTCCCTCTAGGTCCTCTCCTGTCTTCATAATATCCTTTCCCCCTTCCCACACAGGTAGCCTTCTCCATGCCTTGACTTGACTTTGGGTTAAAAATATATATTTATATTTAGATTTATACATTTTACTTTTATATATTTATACTTACTTGTATGTGACAGTCAAAACTTTTCTTTGAGCTTTTAAATAAGTGTTAAAAATTGCCTTATCTTTCGCTAAAGTGCCTCAAACTCTACCTTCCAAATCAAACTTCTGATTTTTTTCTCTAAGCGTGTTCTCTTCCAGTGTTATCTTCCCTCAGTGAATGTCACTGTCCCTCAGCCTGTTATATGAGGCAGAGACCCACTCAGTCTTAATATATTCCACTCCTCTGGCCTCCATGCTTTTGATCACCAGTGCTATTTGAGCAGAACAAATGGAATAAACAATGGATACACAAATGTGTAAATGAATTATAGGGCCCTAAAATATTTGTTGAAAAAGCACATTTATCCCCTTCTTTGTAACTTCTGTGCCGCCACCTTAAAGCCAGCATCATCTCCCCACCTAGACTGCTGTAACAGCCACTTCACGGGTTTATCTACATGTACTCTAGCTTTAGCTTCAATACTTTCTCCACTGCAACATAAACCTCAAACTCCCTGCCCACCGAAGACCATGCAAGGGCTTTCCTTGTTCCCAGAATAAAGACAAAGTCACCTATCAAGCTCTGTGTGGTCTGATCCTCAATGGACATCTCAGCCCTTACATCCAGTGGTTAACTATCTCCTTCCGAGCCACAACCACTTAGGCTTTCTTACAGCCCTCTGTTCTCAGCAGCATCCCTCCCAACCTCTTCTGTATATTATTCTATGTGCGTGGGAAGCTTCCCCACCCCTGTCGTACTTTAAATAGATAACACCGTCCATTCTTTAGAAAACAGCAAATGTCACTTGTTAGGAAAAGCCTGGAACAGCTAGATCAAAGACCACCATTAGTTTCCATACCATCGGATATATATCAAAATATATCCAAGCACCTACCATATTATTAAATTTCTTTTTGTTTAATTTAAATGTATCCCCTGCTTCAAGCCCTTGACTTGATGCAGGGACGATGCCTCTTTTTGCTCACCATTATAGCTCCTCAACCCAACTGGACTTAGCCCCTGGAATTAGGACTTGGAATATAGTAGGCACTCAATAAATATTTGAACAAAAATAATGGATATATGAATGGATAAATGAATTGTAGGGCCATAAAATATCTGTTGAAAAAGCACAATCTTTCACCAAATAATTTTCTGAGTACCTATTATAGTCTAGGCACTATCCACGGCATTGGGCAATAGCTAATGTTTATTGATCACTTCCTACATATCAGATAAGGTGCCCAAAGTTTTGACTAATCAGGCATTTTTTGAGTTATCACCACAAAAAGATGGTGAGATAGGTACTACTACTGGGCTTATTTTATAGATCAAGAAACTGTGGTTCAAAGAAGTTCCATGATTTCCTTAAGGTCATTTAAACAGTAAGAAAATAATATCTAGAATGGATTCCAGAGTCTGACTGAACTTCTTTTTTTTTTTTTTTAATTTTTTTTTATTTTTAAAAGATTTTATTTATTTGACAGACAGAGATCACAAGTAGGCAGAGAGGCAGGCAGAGAGAGAGAAGGGGGAAGCAGGCTCCCTGCCAAGCAGAGAGCCCAATGCGGGGCTCGATCCCAGAGTCCTGGGATCATGACCTGAGCCGAAGGCAGAGGCTTTAACCCACTGAGCCACTCAGGTGCCCCTGACTGAACTTCTTGAGTGAATGATGATATTCATCCATTTCAAACATAATAATTTAAACAAATGCACCTGCTGACTTCATGGGCAAATAATAGTTCTGAAGTTGCCTAAAAGTGAACGTTAGTCACAACACTTTGCCAATACCAACTCAAAGCCTCAGTTGCTTTTCAGTCACAGATCTGTTGCAAGTTAAAACAGTGAAGAGTCCATTTTTTCACTTCAAATATACCTAATACAAAGAAAGTGATGTTGATGAGAGTGCAGTAAGATAGAAATTCTCCCAACTTCTGTTGCGAGTATAAACAGGTACAAACTTATGGAAGAGCAATGCTTATTTGGTATCAAGAACTTCAAATGGCCACAGACTTTGACTTAGTAATTCCATAATCTAGGTAGGATTTAACTCAAGAAACAATCAGAGATGTGGATGAAGATGTGTTTATTCATTTGATATTCTCTAATGATTTATTTATACCCATTTATCCTTTCACTCAATAAATAGTTACTGGGCACCTTCTGGGAAGAAAAAAAAGGGCATGAAAAATTCTACCTTCAGGAATCTATATGGGAGACCTCACAGATCTCTTAGGAGAGGCAGTCACACAAAAACCAGACAATTACAATTTGTAGGTAAGAGGTAGGGCCCTTCATGCAGATGGTGGGGGGTGGGGACAGAAAGACTCAAGCTGATGCCCTTACAACAAGTATGGGCTAGTCAGATGACTGGGAGACAGACACCTGGGAGAACATTCCAATCAGATGGTACGGCTTAGATAGGGAGAGGAGCACACTGGAGGGGAGAATCAGAGTGATAAGAGATCACAGAGAAAAAAGGAAAATTCCATAGTCAGAGGAACATGAGTCACTTTTGTGTTCTACTTTATATGCTTCCATATTTATAAAATTTCTATATTGTTCATCAGGGGAAAAAAATTAAAAGCTATTGTAAAAGCAAGCAAAATAGAAAGTAGTTGTAATAGCATGTGTAGTTGACCCATAAAGCATGTCATCAAATAATTCTCACATCAGAGGTCTGTTGTCAGGACGAAAATAGAGCAAAAGATTTCAAAAGCTTGAACAAATAAAATACATGTACATCAAACGCACACACAGAGGAAGTACTTTTACAATAATGCTAGTTATCTTACACTAAACATTTCTTTTAGATCTCACTTAAAATAGTCATTTCTTGTTTTTCACAATAGTTTATGTTCTGCAAAGTCACTATCAACACTAATTAGCGAATACTGATTCACAGCTCCTGGAGGAAATACACACACACATGCACACCTACCTCACCTAGATAATCTTCAATCCTAAAAACAACACTGATTTTTTTTTAATTTACAAAGGAGAAAACAAGGTTCAGAAGTGCTAAGTAACTTGCCTGAGGCCACCCCACTAACCAGGGCCAGAGTTGGGATTCGAACCTATCCAAACGAACCAGAGCCCCTTGCACTATCCTGTGCCTCCCCTACCATCTCTGTCCTCTGCTCATCTCTGCATGAGCGCCACATGAGAAGGCCCAGGGCTGCCTCATTTGGCCTCAGCTGGGAATGTGTATGCCGGTGACCCTGGTTTTTCACTTCTCTACACAAGTCTGCGAATGACCAGGAAAATGCCATTGCTTCTTTCTGAAGTTACAAATTATAGCGAGTAGGTAAATTTGCAAATATAGAATCCATGAAAAATGAGGATTACCTATATAGTGTCAACACATACATTATGGATCAGTTTGTGTCATCCTATGATACATACATAGAAAAGTTGCTGTGTGGTGTGTGGTACAATGGAAAGAGCCCTGTCAGCTTACGGGCTTCCATTTAATAAACGTGTGATTAAGAAAGTCTATAACCATTTTGAACTGAAATTTTCTCCTCTGTATAATGAAAATAAACTGAATTATATAATCCCAGAATTTTCTTCTGACCTCAAGTCTACAGATCACTAAGGTTTTTCCATCACTATTTTCTACTTCAGGTATTTTATGACCTTATAGACATGTATTAAATTGAGTTATCCAACAACAGCTCAGCAAGTTCCTCTTCACTTGTGAGGAACCGCTTTCTCACCGGGCATTAAAATCTACAGCACCCTATGGCAGAAAGCAGGGAGGAAGGGATGAGAATACCCAATTCATTTCACATGAAAGCTAAACACCAATTCCAAATTGATTTAAAAAAAACAAACAAACCTAGAATAGTATTCATCAAATCATGACACCTGACTTGTTTGCAACCTTCTGAAAGACAAAATACAGAAGAAACTATAACTTAAGCTGGATATATTTTTTACTCACGTTTTATTTCCACACACATGCGATAGGGAAAATTTCCCTAACTATTTAAGAACTGAAATGATTATCCAATTATCCAATTCCAATGACTAAAACCTTGTTTGATCTGGCATTTCATGTCTGTTCAAAAATAAGGTCAATTCTTAAGGAAAAAAGGACTGAAGAGTACATTCTACTAAGGATGTGGCTGAAATGTTTTAAAGCCCTTATTAACCTACAAGTATGGATATATGCCAAAACCAGTAGCTACTACCAAAGCTACAAGGAGCTATAATAAGAGAAATAAACTAGAAAGAGCCTTCCTGCTACAGGAAGATTTTATGCCTTGGACAGGCACTTCAGGATTCTGATCTATGAGTCTGTTTTCACCAGAATTCAAAAGCGAACTCAGTGTCTTAGTGTAGGGAGGCGGGGAAGCATGTATTTTTCCAAATCAGGATAGCGGCAAACTAAGCTCTCTTTAAGTAGAAAAATACACCTACAGTGAACAAATTAATAAAAGCTAAAGTCCAAGGAAGGCGAAGACTAAATTTTTAGAGAATAATCTTTGATAACATTTTTTAAGTTAATATTCAAGGAAAAATGATTAAAATGGAAATATGATTATGTGCTATGAGGAGTGCTGTGAAGTGTGTAAACCTGACGATTCACAGACCTGTACCCCTGGGGCTAATAATACATTATATGTTTATAAAAAATTAAAAAAAGAATTCAACATATTTAAAAAATGGAAATATGATGAAATTAACATATCAAATTGTATTTTCAATAGATTACAAGTTTTGCTATTTAATGTAACAGTTACACTCTGAGAATTTGGTGTTTACCAGATGCTTTATATGCATCTTTAATCTTCATACTAGAGTACTGGGTAAGCATTATTGTCTTGTTTTATACACAAAGACACAGAGACTCAGAATTGCTAAAGCATACACAGCTAGTATTTTGAGGAGGTGTTACTGTTAATTTAGATCTGCTTGGATACAAAGTCCATTCTTATTCCATTGCACAATGGATGCCTCCTTCTGAAAATAGTAAATTGAAAGCCAAAATCAATAGTTATTAAGTAAGAATTATTCCAAAAGAATTACCTGCTTTATCGAAAAGATTAACATTTAATAAGAAATTTTATCTGTAAGTTAGATGTCGGCAAAATCCTTCAAAACTCTTATAGTTTAATTGTTAACTCTTTTTTTAAATTTTAGGTCACAGTGTCAGTAGTTTTAACTCTCAGCTGATGTCAGGGAGGTTATGGAGCCCCTTCAGAATCTGAAGAAAAGACCCTAAGAGTATATTCATATACAAAGACTGCCTTTGAGAGTTCACAGTATCTCGATACCCTCAGAGCCAACTCTCTAGGGTTCTGTGAACACCAGCTCCTCAGAACTGGTTCCACAGAACCTCAGCATTGGGTGAGAATACTATTCTAGCTCAAGCAGTCTTAAAATAATACTGGTTGTTACATACCTAAACTGGCAGTTAAAAAGATTTTAATCTTTAAAAAAAGATTTTAAAAAATCAATAAATATTAGAAAGTTAAATATTTAACAGAAATCACATAATTGGGAAAAGTAAATCTATGTCATTAAACATCACTGTCTGAGGTCTTAATGAAATAGGTTGTATTTATTACCTGGATAACTAAACAGTTTTTCCTTCACTGGTATTCATAAAAGCCTAAATATGGCAATCTGTAAACATTTAATCCAATCACCACCATCATATATGCAGAGAAACATTTTGTTGAAAGGTTAGTATTTAGTAAGAGACTATATTTATGAATTAAAAATTAACAAAAACCTGTGAACCTCTTTTAGTTTAAATATTACACCATTTAAAAAATATTAACACACAGTGACATTAGTTTTAACTACTGGTTAATGGTGAGTTTTGAACTTCTTTGAGAATCTGAAGAGTCTGGAAAATATATGTATAAGGTGACAAATATGACTCACAATGTTCTGATGTCTATCTATTTAGCTCTCCAGAGTTCTGTGAACACCAGGTAATAAATACTCAGCTATGAAAACAGCAAAAAAGACTTCAAAAATGAATGAAATACCACAGTTGTAATTTTGGTTATATCATTATCAATACTTAGTACACCATAGATGATTTTAAGTAATTAGAAAAGAGAATTAAACAACTAAACAAAGTTTTGTCGATTCTGAGAAAGCAATTTTATGTCTTAGTACTTTCTACAGTTTCTCCTCACTACTTACTTAGCCGATAGTGATCTAAGCTCCCTCCCCAAACTACCTACTCTTTTTTAAAAGACAACTCTAGGGGCGCCTGGGTGGCTCAGTGGATTAAGCCGCTGCCTTCAGCTCAGGTCATGATCTCAGGGTCCTGGGATCGAGCCCCGCATTGGGCTCTCTGCTCCGCAGGGAGCCTGCTTCCTCCTCTCTCTCTGCCTGCCTCTCTGCCTACTTGTGATCTCTCTCTCTCTCTCTGTCAAATAAATGAATAAAATCTTTAAAAAAAATAAATGAATAAATAAAAGACAACTCTAACAATTGATGATTGATGTAAGTTTAAAGTAGCTGTGAACTGGAAATGAGCACCTATATAATCAGACTCATTATCAATTAAAAATATCTGTTGGGGCACTTGGGTGGCTCCATTGGTTATGCGTCCAACTCTTGATTTCAGCTAAGGTCATGATCTCAGTGTCATGAAATTGAGCCCCACATGGGGCCCCATGCTGAGCGTGGAGCCTGCTTAAGATTCTCTCTCCCAATTCCTCTAACCTTTTCCTCTCCCCCTCCCTGCTCCCTGCTTGCATGAGTGCTCTCTCTCTCAAAAAAAAAAAAAAAGGGTGGGGGCGTATGCGTGACTCAGTGATCCTGTATCAAGCCCAGCATTGGGCTCCCTGTTGGGTAGAAAGCCTGCTTCTCCCTCTCCCACTCCCCCTGCTTGTGTTCCCTCTCACTGTGTCTCTCTCTGTCAAATGAATAAATAAAATCTTTAAAAAAAAAATCAGAGTTAACTCTACTTTAGTTAGCTGTTTTTTCAAATAACATTATAATTTAAGTAACGATAAGAATAATCACTTTTAAAAAATTCTAATACATTGCTTTTGAAAGTGAGCATCATCCATTTTCTTTGACCTTGAAAAACATAACAAAGGTGTATTGGAAATATATTACAGTGTATACTGTATCTTTTTTCACATCTCATTCAATCCTCAAAAGTCAATGAGATAAACTCTATTATCCATAAAACAGGCAATCTTTTTTTTTCTTTTTTAGAAAAGAAAAATAATTCAGAGTATTTAAGCAATTTGTCCAAAAACATATAGAATAGTGAAGTGAGGATTTAAATTCAGGCCAGAGAATGCCTTCTCTTGATTTCCACCCTTTACATAAAGTGCTCCTAATTATGACAAATCCTATTAGCCAATTTTTGGTGAGTAACTATTATGCATCAGATACTTTTCTAGGCACTCTCCAATTTGATAAGAAAGAAAAGGAAAAATAAATAGAAGTCTGAAGCCCATCCTTAAACACTTCAAAACTAGACCAAGCATCAGTCCAATTGCTATGTATAGTCATTTAGCAGCATAAATGAAAAGTTATTGAAATTAATAGATGAAGATATTTGTGTTTTTAAGTTTTTTATGTAAAAGGGCTTTATAAATCCTAACATTCATTAACGAAGCAAACTCACAGTTCTATCTATACATCTCCATGGGCATGCACATAACAGCTTTCTCGACAATCCATCTGGGCCTGGGTCAAGTCCCTTACATCAACAATCTGGAATTAAAATCCATACTACAAGGACACAAAAACTGATGTTTAAGCCTGTATGTGTGTATGTGCCTGTGTGTATATATGTGTTGGTTTGTGTTTCTTTTTGTTGGACCTGACATTTTCACTATTAGCAGTGAAATACAGGAGAGAAACATCCACTTACATCTCAATTCCAGTTTTCAAGGGATTAGTGTTGCAAGTATCCCCTCCATCTTACAAAATATCACACATGCTCTAGGATATGGCATGAAGGATGAAGGAATCAAAACTCATCCTAATTCACAGGCATGACTAGTAGTTAATAAGGGCACATATTGCTTCCACATTTCCTCCTAGATGTAAAATTAGTCTCCTCTCATTTGGAAGATATGCTCCACACTGCATTCTAATTTTCCATCAATAACCAAATACCTGATTGCTCATCCCTAGAAAACAGAAGGTAGCTTCTCCAAACACCCAGGAAGGAAAAATAACCGCTGAGCGAAACCCAGTAATTTCAAGTGAAAACTGCTATTAGTAACAGTAAACCATGATGTAAGAAGTTGGACAAGATAAGAGAATGAAAGAGAAAGGTGATAGACTTACATATTTGACAGAGCCCAATAACCCCACATTCATAGATGCTTTCAGAGAAAACTTTGTACTATAGAGAACATATTTTATACCTTAAAATAGCAATTTAAATTAAGCATTTTTTTTTGAGTTATGATCTCAATTTTCCAAAGGGGCTGAGTCTATCAAAGAAAGATATTTTCAAATGCTTTTTTTTTTTTTTTTTTTTTTTTTTTTTTCAAATTGTTCCTCAAATCTAATAACCATGGTGATTTCTGGAAAGAATTCAGAAGTGCTCTCCAACCCTTAATCTGTTTTCATAAAACACATGTCGGCTAAAGAAGTAAGGTAATTCTGGAAATTGTGTAGTAATTTCTTTGGAAATTATAAGTGAAGCACAGATGGTAATACACTGCTTTTACAGGATATATTTTTATATGCAGATGATATTACCATGAACCCTGTAGTGCACCATTTTTCTCTAACAAGATATGAAACTACCATAACAGGCATATGGGGGGGGGGGGGAGAAAAGAAGAAAAAGAAAATGAAACCTTATGTATAATATCTTGCTTGAAGAATTAAAGTGATTCATAATGGAAATACATTCATAATGGAAATACATACATATATATGTATATATGTTGTACATTACTCACAAGTGCTGACACTAGTCTGGATAAAATACCAAGAATATGCTTATCATCAAATACTATTTCCCAGCTCAAATTTCCTCAGTCTCTATCATTCTATAATCATTTCTTTAGCTTGTACTAATTGCCAGGCTCTGTTAGAATAAAAAGAAGAATATGAACCTACCTTCAAGAATTCTACGATATCTGAAATGAAGTCAGCAATGATTTAAATCAATGTGGCTTCAACCACATTTACTACTAATGAGATAGCTGCTAACATTTTTTTTCAAAATTAAAGTTCAAAGTAAGTTACTATCTGTGACAAAGATTAAAATTATTTTTTAAAATTAAAAATGAATTTCTGGTATATTTACTGTAAAGAAATGGTAATATTATGATATTTAATACGGGAATTTCAAAAGTTGTTTTTTTTATTCTATAGTACAGTACTATATTGGTTTCGGGTATATGACATAATGATTCAACAGTTCTATATATTTCTCAATACTCATCAAGATAAACGTATTCTTAATCCCCTTTATCTATTTTATTTATTTTAAATTTAAAGAAAAATTTTTAAAGATTTTATTTTTAAGTAATCTCTACACAGACTCGAACTCAAAACCCCAAGATCAAGAATCATGTGGTCCAGCAGCTGAGCCAGCCAGGCACCCCTCCCTTTATCTATTTTAATCATCTCCCTATGTACCTCTTTTCTGGGAATTACCAGTTTGTTCTCTGTATTTAAGAGGTTGTAAGTTTTTTTCTTTGTTCATTTGTTTTATTTCTTAAATTCCACCTATGAGTGAAATCATATGGTATTTGTCTTTCTCTGACTTATCTTACTATTAGGTCCATCCTCTAGGTCCATCTGTATCATCACAAATGGCAATATCTCATTCTTTCTTATGGCTGAGTAATATTCCTCTGTGTGTGTGTGTGTGCGTGTGTGTGTGCGTGTTTATAGAATATCCTCTTTACCCATTCATCTATTGATGGACACTTGGGCCACTTCCATATCCTGGCTATTGTAAATAATGCTGCAGTAAACATAGGGATCCGTAGCAGTTTCATTTTCTTTGGGTAAACACCCAGTAGCAGAATTTCTGGATCATATGGTAATTCCATTTTTAATTTCTTGAGGAATCTCCACACTCTTTTCCACAGTGGTTTTACCAATCTACACTCCCACCAGCACTGCACAACGGTTCATATGGTATTTAATGGAATTTCAACAGTTTTAATATTTCATAGTTATATTTTTATCCGATTGGCTAAGAATAGAACTCTGTCCAAAGAGTTGGCTCCTACAAAGCTACGTACACGTGCCTGACACTCTACATGCGTACTCAGGTCTGAAAGGTGACCCCTGAGAGTAATCAGGAAGGCAAGTTTGCTAAAGGCAATATGGTAGGCATGGGTACCACTGTCACCAGTGCTGGCTATTAACGGAAGAAGACTGCAGAGTGCTCTAATGAAGAAATGCTAACGTCTGGCAAAGAAACCCTGTACACGTGCTTCTCCCAAACTCAGACAACTTCTCTGTAATAACCAAGAAAATCTCTGAGACCTGAGAACAGTGCCCTGTGGGTACTGGAGAGAATAAAACTACATATGTCATTTCAGCTAACCATAGAGATGACCTCTCAGAATATGGCCTACCCCAAAGATCAGGATGTTTTAAGGGCTTGCCCATTAGAGAAAAAAATGATGGCACACCTTCCTTAAAGACCCAGTGTTGCTCTGCCAGTGAGGTCCTTGGTAGAGTCAAAACAGAAGGTCTACCCCAGCTTATTACTGTATGTGCTGTGCAAGGTTGCCCAAGTGTGCTCTGGAGTTAGACTATCTGGAATTGATTCCCAGCTTTCACATTTATTATTAGTTAGGCAAGTTTTTCAACTTCTGAGTGACCTCAGTTTTCTTGTTTGTAAAATGAGTACGGTAATAGTATTTTATACCTCCCAGAAAGTTAAAAATTGAATAAGGTTTTATATATATATATATGTGTATATATATATATATATATAATATATTATATATATATACACATATATATATAATATTTAGCACAGTGTCTGGCACATTGGCAAGTGCTCAATAATATTGGCTTCTTTTCAGGGCAAAGGAGCTATGTCTATGAAGATGACAACTGAAGCAAAGATATTCAAACCAACCAAATGCAACCAACGCAAACCAACACTGTAATTCTACCATATGCAAATGAATTCAATAAGTTCAGCTGCACACAAAGCAAAGGTCTAGGTCTCTTAAAAAGGGTAGAGAAAAAAAAGAAAATGATGGGTAAATAAAGTGAGAAAGGTAGCTAACTTATACTTCTGCCTGTTCAAAGTGATTAGAAGGCAAAGAGAGAAGGGGAACAAGCCAGTAAGAGGTCACCTTTAGGAGAACTGAAGAAAAAAATGTGATAGAAACATTCTGAGTACATTCTTAATGTACTTAAACTCACAATAGTGAGTTAAAACTTACAATAGCCTTAAAACATTTTTATCTCCTCTTCCCCAAACCCCCCATGTAAGGAATAATATAAGAAAGCAGATCCATGTAAGCATCAAAGTGCAGACTGGGAGGTAAAAAATGTACTGCTTGTAATTGCCAAATTGACGTGTGGAACAAGAGATGAACCAGAGAATTACAGGCCAATAAACCTGAATTCAATTTAGAGGAAGAAATAGAAAACACGTGGAATTGCTCAGATAACAATCCTTGAGGAAATTCTAGAACCATGCTTCCCAAAGCCAGATCGATGGCTCGGCAGCAAAAAAATCACGGAGGGGGAGGGGAGACATTTTTTCAAAATGTAGACTCTGAAGTTCTACCTCAAACCTCCTGAAATAGACCTTCTGAAGAAGGAGCCAAGGAATCATCACTTTAGACAAGCTCCTCCAGATGATTCATCTGCACAGTGAGTTTGACACCCACAGTCCCACTGCACAAAAAGAAGTGACAGCAAGCGAGGATGAACAAAAAAAAAATACTAACGGCTTCTTTTCAATTCAGTGCTACTTATTCTATGATTGCCTACATAAGTAATGAGTGTCATCTACCTTGTTTAAGAAGTGTTATCTTGCTTCAAATACATGTCATAATGGTAAGGGTACACAGTTTGAAAAATCAAATTGAATTTCAATATATGACTGCATTTAACTTTAAATGCATCTGCCAAATCTTTTAAGCATGGAAAACCTATAGGTAAAATTGCCTTAGCTCATATCTAGCATTAGATTTATAGGTTGTAAACTGCTTAGTACAAATGCAAATTTTTTTCTTCTTAAGTTTAACATTTTAAAATTACACAACCTGGGGGAAAATGAGGTAGAGACATTTCCATGAGAGAAAGGTACGATGGACAGAGGGATAAAGCTGAGTTTACTCAGTCAAAAACCCAGTCCTGTTTATCTACACTCTGGAGCTACACATGCATCTGTTCCCAATTTGAGGGGAATATATTGCAAACACATTAGTTCATATTTTTCATGGCCTAACCTCTTCTGTTCAGTAAATGAACATATAAACTCCTGCTTTATGCTTTTGGTTATCCACTTGTATCAATATGACGTTTAAATAAAAAAGCAAAAAATTAAAGTCCTCCAAACTCCAAATTCTCCAATGAATGTTAGCTAACATTCTGTCTCTTGATCCTCTGTCTGGATCCTGCCTGGAAGAACTAACCCAGAAAGGAAAGGATCCTGGAGCTGAAGTCCCATCACTCACTTCTTCCACACAACCTCAAAGAATACTTCAACAAAGGCACCACCATAGACATTCCTAATAAAAAAGTAAAAGTGAAAAATTCTCCCTCCTAATTTTGAAGCTATCCAGATATTAACCAATAACTTGTCACCTAAAAACTCAACTGTCACTATTTCGTCCGAAGAGTCAGTTTGAGGTGATTCATAATGATATCATGAGACTAGTTGTATTGTATCCTGCAACGGTTTAAGTCTTGGGAAAAAAATAATTTAGTCAATTTTATTTCAGAAAACAGATAAGAGCCCTCTTACTCACAAAGTCATTCCTCTCTAACCCTCCTATAATTGAGTCTATAAAGGAGTCTATAAATGATAGTTTATATTACAAACATCAGAACTTGGAAACACACTGCCTTATTTTCTATTCTAGTTTTATGGCTGCATCCCTTGTCTCTCCAGTCTGTATACACAGCGAAGGCTTAACATCCACTTTTTGTGTGTCCTAGACACAAATTAGAATGCATATTTATCTATTTAGGCTTCTATTTCCTTTCTATTAAAGCAAGTAGAAACGTCTGCCATGTTGGAAAATGCCAAAAACATTCACATTGAAAAGGCAAATGCAGTGCAGACCATATGCAAGTGGCCTCTCTAGGAAAGAGTGGGCAATATCCTTATAGTTCCCACTGCCATACTTTTATTCAGAACATTAAAAAAAACCACACATCCTATCAGGAAAACCTATGATGGGAATTCTATTCCATTTTTCTATCTCGTAAATTATCCTCTAAAATTGAGGAAAGGCTGGATATGAAGGGCTTCTTCTTTAGAGTCTGGAATTAGAGTAACTCTACTACCAGCTAATGAAATACCATCTATCACCAGCACAAAAATGACTTCAAAACAATGGACTGATGGGAAAAAACAAGACCAAGAATTGTAACGTTTACTACTTTCTAAACATATGTTTCAAAGGTGGAGAGACTCAGGAAGTTGAAAGACTAAGGTGAGAGGCAATATTACTTGAATATTTATTTTTGCCTCATATTAATGCATTCCAATTTAATATATCGTTGGCCCTACCTTGACATAAAAACAGTATCATCCTTATTTTAAACCTAGCTCAACAAAAGACTAGGTTTACCTCTCATAGGGCTCCATACAATAATTCTACAACAAAAGATAAATACTCTTTCTAGCAACATTAATTCTTCCAGGGAGGATGGGCAGTGGGGAAAAGGTCCTTTCTCGGCCTTCCCTTTGTTTCCTCAATATCCCTCCTTCTCATCTCTGCCTCCTTGCCTTTTATAACTGCAATAAACCCCACAAGTAAGACTTTAAAAAAAAAAAAAAAAGAACTCTGGAAGCGTAAGTGATCCTCTTCTTTACATTTTCTTGGAAGCAGGAAAACAGTTATCTCCCTTTAATATCACTGTCTTATTTGCTACAAAGTTTAAAAATAAGAAGAAAATCCCAAGATGTATATAAAAAGCTAATTTCCCAAATAGCTCAGAAAGTTCTTTCAATATATGCATGCATACATATGCTGTATTCTATATCTTTCCTTTATGAACCCACATATATATGCATGGATATGAGTTTATGTGTATATAGTTAGAAATGTGTTTAATTGTAACATTACAGATAAATTTAAACAAAGATGAAACAAAGATGCTCTTATTTAATAGTGCCTAGAACTGTGATAACTGAATCATAGCTACAACACAAACATCTTTGCTACTGAGGAAGAAAGCGTATCTCTAATAAAGTGATTTGAGAAGAAATGAACTTGTCCAAGTGTGCGTTTAGAAGGTTTTTGATAATGTCCTACTATTTTCTCTCTATCCTTTTGCCCTATTAAAACTGCTTTTCAGGAAATACATAAATAATAAATCTATATATCAATATTCAAATGGCTAAACTTTTTATTGTTTCACAAGGTATTTCTGTCAACAATAGGCAAGAATCCAAATAATAATAAAATAATACCTATCAATCACACATCATGATGGTAATTTCTGTGATTTGATCATTGGAATGCCCATTTTTTGACATCAGCACATTTCCTCATAAACCCTGGTGAGAACATGGGAATCCCAACCTCTTTTTCGGAGAGGAGACAGGTTTCTATCTCTTTCTACCACAAACTTTCTGTGAAGCCTTAGGTGAAGTTATGCCCACAACCAGGTCCTCAGATTCCTCATCTAAAGAAGAACTCGTCTAGAGGCACCTGGATGGCTAAGATAGTTGAGCATCTGACTCTTGGTTTTGGCTCAGGTCATGATCTCAGGGTCATGGGATCAAGCCCCCGTTCAGTTCCACGCTTGGCATAGTCTGTTTGAGATTCTCTCTCCCTTTCCCACTCCCCATCCACTTGTGCTCACTCTTGCTCTCTTAAATATTCTTTCTTTCTTTCTTTCTTTCTTTCTTTCTTTCCTTCTTTCTCTTAAAAAATTTAAAATAAAAATAAAAAATAAAAAGGTGCTGATCTAAATTATGGTTAAGATCCTAATGTGGAAAAAGAAGGACTGGGGGGGCAAAGAACAACAGTCTCAGCACTTTGCTGTTACATGTCAAATAAAATTAGTTGAAGAAGTTTCTGGAACAAAAAAAGTTATTTATTTCTCATCTCTTGAGCACAAATGCTGAGGGTAAGTCCAAAAATTATTGCTTGAATCCGACAGTAAGCCTCCTGGGCTTTGTGATTTTCTCAGTCACACTAGTGACTTGGCCACAAAACTCGGCCACATTTATTCTAATTTCTGGGCTCTGTTATACAGAGTCACTTTTGCATGGTGACTATTATTATTCCTTTTTCACTGAAACTTTACTCATGGTAATTGTTTCTAAATAGGCAACACCCTATAGCAGAAAACACACCTTAATCCTAGCTTGTTCAGAGAAATGGAGGGATAATGACAAAGAAAAGAAAGGGAAAGAGAAAAAATAGCCAGGAAGGTCACTATGTATATGGGGGGAGGGGGAGGGCAGTTGGAAATGCTGAAGAAGGGGAAAAGAGATAAAAGGGAAAAGCAGAAAAGAAAAAAAAAGAATAAATCAATTGAACTGCTTTAGACATCTATTGCTGAAATTCTGTTCAACATGCCTTCTCTTTTCTGAGGAAACTACTACTCCCCCACTCCAACTATCAGATTATACAGGAGCTGCCATTCATGGTCCCACAAAGTATTTCCAGCTACAGGAATAGGCAAGTGATCCAAACTGGGTTAATGAGAAACTTTCTTTAGGGCTTTTCATAGCAGAGCTGGAAGTATAAGCATATGGGCCGAGGGAAGATATTTTCTCTAAGAAAAGTGATAAAGAAAAATGGTTGCCAGGTGATAGGAAACTGTATAAAATGGAAAATGACAATCTGCAACAAGAGAATGAAGCCAACCAACAAAGAGAAGCAGGAGTGAGGGTAAGACAGAAAGCTCTGCAAAGGTCTCAGCTTTAAGATATCTGCCACTGCTTGTTTGGTCAGCCCTTTCCCACGATCTCTGACCTACTCCAGTATTTTCCAATTAACCTCCTATACTGGAGAAGGTGGTTCAAACTGGCTTTCTGTTGCATGAATCCAGAAGTCTTGAATGAAAGTCTTGAATGAAATGTCCAAAATTTTATCACAGAATTAATCCATTCGTTGTTTCATTCAGAAGACAATTTTTGTCCACCCACCACTGTGATATTCAATGGAAATACCATGACTACTAAGTCAGAGATCCAACGTTTAAGGAAACTTTCAATGAAACAATAAAGAATTAGTAAAAGAAAAACCATATTAAAACTGAGGGAAAAAATAGAGGATATTGATAATATACCAAATTTCAATATCTTGCCATGTTGGTCATGGTGTGTCTCACCATCAATCTTTAATTTAAAGACAATACACAAGATTTGAGAATTAATTATCCTGGATAAAGTGGCTAGGATTTTAAATATTTTTAAGGTTAACTAACAATTGAAAACAAATGGGTATTCACCTCCCCTAATGTCAGAATAAAGACAACATGCCTACTGTCACGATAATTACTTAATACTGTTCTAAAAGGTCTAGTCTGTACAATTATCCAAAATAATGAGAGAAAACAGGAGGTAAAATTATCTTTAAGTCTAAATAATATGACCATGTGTCCAGACTACTCAAGAGGCTCTACAGAAGGATTATATGATACAATATGATGATTCAACAAGGTGGGCATTTGATAATTAATATATAAAGGTCAATAGCTTTTCTTCTTGTTTTTTTTTGGGGGGGGCGAATATCAAGGGTTTATTTTATTTGTTTTTTTTTTTAGAGAGTGAGTGGATGGGGGAGGTCAGATGGGGACAGAATCTCAAGCAGGTTCCACATTGAGTGCACTGATGCACTCAATCTCGTGCCCCTGAGGCAGGGCTCAATCTCATGCCCCTGAGGTCATGACCTGAGCCAAAATCAAGGGTCTGATCCTTAACCAACCGAGTCACCCAGGTGCTCCTTATTTTACTTTTTAAATTATAGTTGACATATTACTTTCAGGTATACCCGTAGTGATGTGACAATTACTGTATATACATTTAAAAAAGGCTCACCATAATAAGTGTAGTTCTTTAAAAACAAACTGCTTGGTAAATATAGAGGAAGTTCCCATTCTAAATAGCAACAAAAAAGGAAAAAATTAACTCCAAATTTACAGAAAACTACAAAACACTGCTGAAAGGAATAAGTTTGGTATTATCCTAGGAAGATTTAAATATATCAGTGGGAAAAAACTGTATCTAAAAATAGGTTGAATTATTTCTGAAAATTAGTATATGACAAAGGCAGTTTTTAAATCAGTGAGGATGGGGTGCCTATGTGGCTCAGTAGGTTAAAGCCTCTGCCTTAAGCTCAGGTCATGATCCCAGGGTCCTAGGATCGAGCCCCACATCAGGCTCTCTGCTCAGCGGGGAGCCTGCTTCCCCCTCTCTGCCTCTGCCTGCCACTCTGTCTGCTTGTGCATTCTCTCTCTCTCTGAGAAATAAATAAATAGATAGATACATAGGTTAATAAGTACTTTTTTAAAAAGGAAAAAAAATGCTGAATATTGATATTCATTTAAATTTGCTTAAAATTAGGGAAAATATCTTAAGTAATGGCAGGTGTGTGTGGAATCAACCGTGCTTAAGCTCAAAAAGTTGAAAACTTTTTTTTTTCTTAGATGGGGAGAGAGAAAGAGAGAGAGCATGCACGCACACACCCATGGGGAGGAAGGGGGCAGAGGGAGAGAGAGAATCTTAAGCAGGCTCCACGCCCAGATGCAGGGCTATATCTCACAGCCCTGAGATCATAACCTGAGCCAAAATCAACAGTCCCACACTTAACTGACTGAGCCACCCAGGCACCCCAAGCACTGCTGAAAACTAGTAAACTGATGTATTTTGGGGGTAGCAATTTGGCAGAATTCACCAAAATTACAGATAAATATACAACCAATAAGAGAGCAACTACAGTTCCAGAAATATTTTGTTAAATAAACTCACACATGCTTAAGTAAGCATATGGTATTATTATTTATAATAGAAACAACCTTGAAAATAACCTATTTGTCCAGCAATAATAATGTTGTTAACTTACCACATAAGTTATAAGATACCATACAAGTATGAAGTTGTTCTTTACATACTGATATGAAAAATTCTCCAAAGCATACATTTATGTTAAAAAATACATAGAATGTTTTAAATAATGTATTTCGATAAAATGGAAGAAAAAGAGAAATGAAGGGTATATGTGTGTCTACAAAAATCTCTGGAAGCTATTCAAGTAACAAGAAGAAAAGAAAACCAGATTGTTGTTTAAATGAATGAAACCTATAGCCCTTGGGCAGATGGCTGTCTTCAACCAAAAGACTCTGTAAGTGTTGCCATTCCTAATATGATGCTTTACTGGAAGACTCATTTTTCCTGGTAAATGCAGAAGTGAATGATGGACCGTTTAATATTCAGAGGTCTACATTTCCTCTCCTCCTAAGGAAGATGTAATCTAGATAGACAGTACATGTATCAATGAAAGACTGAAGAAAGTCTTATTTTCCCTGTTCTTACCCTGCAAATTACCAATGTGTAGGTGTTCAGCAAGAGAAAATCTATCAAATTTTCATATCTCTTGAGTCAGTTCTTCATGGGTCTTCAATATTGTACTTGTTAGAACAATAAACATGATCTAATTTTAATGTAAGTTAGAAATTCAAATTATTATGTGATTATGCACTCTTAGGGTTTTCATGCTAATGGATGCAAAAGGTGATAGCATATCAACATTCTTCTCACCTGTATAGCTGAAAGAGCGATTGAAATGAATCAAGATGTCCAGCAAAATACAAGTAACACTGTTTTTGCTCTTTCTTGGAAACTGTCTTGGGAAAGTTGCCATTTATTAATAGCGATAGATACAATTGAAGTCACTGAACTAAAACAAAGTTATTTTCCTTTATATTTATTTCCCTAGCTATTTGGATACACATTTCTGAAAAAAAAACAAAACAAAACAAAAAAAAAACAACTTTTTTAATGTCAAGCCAATGGGTACTTAAATAAATGTTACACCAGTGAAGGAAGATATAAAGTACTTATTTATACCAGATATACTAATGTAACATAATGGAGATGGTGAGAAAAAAATCTGGAAGTCCTAGCTCCTTACCAGTTAACCACTGATCATTAAAATAAACACATCTTTGATTTTTAGAAGCTAAAATTTTTAATAAAGTAACTGAAGCAAATGTAAGGTATAAGTACCATATTTTCACCCAATAAGGGCTAAATGAGTTAGGGGAGGTAACAACTATCGAAATGGGTCAGAAAATACCACTTAAACTAGAAACACCTATGCAAAGGGATGATGTAATCCATTCAATCCTTCAGCACATATCTACTGAGCTCTGTACTTTTCTTAGGGCAGTGTTAGGCTCATGAATTATAGTGGTGACCATGGCAGATATACTGTCTCATCATAAAGTTATAATTTACTGTGAGAGTCAGACATGAATCTATTACACAAGAACCTTGTACAACAGGTTTTTGGCACATGCATTTAATTTACCAAATTTAACCATATGCTCCAGGGAAACGGAAAAATTATTTAGTTCCAATCCCCTTAAATTTCTCCTCCAGCAAATATAATTTTCGCCTATATGATTCCAGAGACAGGAAGACCAAAACTCAAAGGCACAGAGAAACAAAAGATGTTGATACTTGGCTCCTGAGTGTCCATGTGCCAAGTTTTAGTTAGCAATTAATGAGCTATTAAATGGATTTTCAACAGTAATGTTAAAAGTGAGCCTTTTGTCTTACATACATACATCAGTATGCAACTTTGAGGTAAGATAAAACACTCTGATTACAATTATGAAAGGTACTTTGAAGAATAAGTAGTAGAAGGTTATTATAAAAGCATAATGGGCTCATTTTCTGGTGGGGGTGCAGATGGTGATTAGAGAAGGCCAGATAATATTTGCTGGTTACTAAAGAATGAGTACAGGGGTAGAAAAGAAATGAAGGATGTAAGCATTCTAATGAAGACACTAAAGAACATGGATCTTGATATATCCAGGAGGAAAAGAGAAAACAATACCTGCTCGAACAATGGTTCTCAAAGTTTGGTCCAGGAACCCCTGGGGGTCCTAAAACTCTTACAGGAATCCAGTAGGGCAAAATTATTCTAATGATGCTATTTGTCTTTTCACTCTCATTTACTTGCAATTGGCAGTGCAGTTTACCACAGGCTACATGAGTTATAGTATTTTAAGTGTGAATACAGAAATAAATACGAAAATCCAACTGTCTTTTGTTAAGCCAGATATTAAAGGTCTTTGAAAAAATAGAAGACAATGTCTTTTTTTACTATTGTTACTTTGTAAAGTTTATTTTTCATAAAACTTTCTGTTTATCACTCATTTTAACAATTGGATTATGGTGTGTCTTGGTTTAGTTTCCTTCATGGTCCTTACACTTGGGATTCCCTGAGACTCTTTGATCCATGAGATTACAGATTTTTTCAGAAATTAGGTAAAGCTATAGCCATTATATCTCCAAATAATCTTTCTGCCCTGTTCAGGGACTCAGATTACACATATATTAGGCCACCTGAAGTTGTCCCATATATCCCACGTTCCACTTAATAAATGTTCTTCTCTCCCTGTGTTTCACACTGGGTAACTTATATTGCTGACTTAAAGTTTACTTTTTTTTTTTCTTCAGTAATGTCAAATCTGTTATAAATTTCAAGTGTGTCTTTAACATCACATATTGTGGTTTCAATCTCTACAAATTCAATTTGAGTCTTTTTCAATATCTTCCATGTCTCAAGTTTTTGAACAAAGAAGACAGTTATAACAACTGCTTTCATAGTCTTATCTGCTAATTCCAACATCTGTGTCACTTCTGGATCAGTTTAGATAGACACTGCTCCTCATTATGAGTTGTGTTTTTCTGCTTCTTTACATGCTTGGTAATTTTTTTTTTTTTAATCCAATGCCAGGCATTGTGACTTTTAAACTGTTAAGTACTGCGTACTTTTGTATTCCTGCATATCTTATTGAGCTTTGTTGTGGGAAGCAATTAAGTCACTTAGAAATAGTTCGATCCTTTCAGATCTTGCTTTTAAGACTTTTTAAGCAGAACTAAAGCAGTATTCAGTTCAGGACTTTGTTCCCACTACCGGAGCAGGACAGTTCTGAGTACTCTACCCTCTGTCCTGCAAAGAATGAGGTTTCCAAGTATGGCTGATGGGAATGGGCACTATCCCCAGTCCTATGTGAGCACCAAGCACTGTCTCTTCTGATTCCTTCAGCGGCTTCTCTCACTGTCCCCTAGTTGCTACTTTACAGGAATGAGCAGATCAGTTGTCAACTAAATATTTAAGAGAACTCTCTACAGACCGGCCAATGCTCTTTGTCCTGTGTAGCTCTCTCTTTTCCAGAATTCTGGCCTGTGAATTCTAGCCACCTTGGTCTCCTCCTACCCCCAGATCCATCCCTAACACAGGAGCCTGCCGGGCTCAACCTGGTTCTGCATTCCCTGTACTGCCGTCCGGAAGCCCTGTCAAGATGGTCAACTGAGACAATTTTAGGGTTCACTCTGTTTGTTTACTATCTCTTAGTGATGACGTCCCTTCATTATCTGATGTCCAATGACTTGAAAACCATTTTTCCCTATATTTTCTTTATTTCACAAGGTAGAGTAAATTAAGAGCCTGTTATTTATCTTGCCCCATTATCCCTTACCTCTTTAATCTTACAACAACCCATGAGTTGGGTACTATTATCTGTACTTTACATATGAAGAAATTGGAGCACATGGTCAATGACCAGGTTCACTCAAGTTCACTGAGCTTGTAGGGATACAGCTATGATTTTTAAGCATATCTTCACAGGTTCTTGTACATAGCCATTATGATATACTGCCTGTAGAGGAGGTAAAGAGCTGAATGAATTTTAACACTGAGAAATGTTCTAAAATCAGCTAGATTCTTACCTTTGTAAATGGGTTTAGAAACAGTTCTCCTTGAAAGGCTAATGAATGAACTTAAGTGAACCCTGAAAGCTATACACAGCAATGATCTTAAGGACTAAAGATTTTTTTTCAGCCTTTGGTCAACCACCAAGTTGAAGTTTCCATCCCCTTCACATCAAAGACAATAACCAGATATCAGGTCTATTCTCAAAGAGTGAGAAGGTGCTCACTAATTTCTGAAGCATGGATCCATGTCAAAATTAACCTATCTCTGAGAAAGTTCTCATTTATATTATAACTAAATATGTTAGAAGTAATAAAATAAACTGGTTTCCTTATAGCTTCTATCCAATTGATGCAACATATAAAAATAACAAATTCCAAAACTCTTAGAACATGCCAGATAGTCACTGTATACATACACATTCTTCCCCTCAGGGCACAAGAACACAGATCTGACATGGGTTTTCCTTTACATTTTCTCCAGTGTTCTATTCTTTTCATCTTGGAATGTAATCACATCTTCTTGAAACTTTTGAAAATCACATTTAAAGAAAAACTGCAATATGGCAAATAGGTGAGAAAGGAAATACTATGATAAATTTGAAATTATGTCACTTTAAATATGATATGTAATCAAACATAGGTTAGCAACTTTCTAATAAGCAAAAAATCATGAGTATTCAAGAGGAAAACTACTGAGCACACAAACTCGATCTTGAATCAACAAATCAAATCAACAGCAGCCCATTCAGTTTTTTACTCCAGGCAAGACTCTATGCTAGGGTAGACCTAGCATTTTCATGATACATATTAATTATCTCTTTTCAGTTTGAAATACAAAAGATGTGAACCATGGAACTAGATCACACGGTCTTATTGGGAAATTGGAAATTCTTGCCTCTTTGTGGTTAAGAGCCTGGGCTCTGCAGGCAACTTGTCTGCTTTGATTCTGGGCTACTCCACTGTGGGAGGAGCAGAGCTATGTGGCCTTAGCAAGTTCCTCAACTTCTTGGTGTCTCAGATTCCTCATTTGTGAAAGAGAAACAGCAGTGTTAACTCACAAGACTGTAATGAAATTTCAATGAGTTGATATATATGAAGCACGTAGAACATAATCAGGCCCTCAGCAAATGTGCAACCAGTGTTAATTAACATTGTTTTTATTATTAAAAGAAGGTATTCAATAAAACCAATTCTATACATCTCTGTTTTATTGGTTATTTGGATCTTGTCTAATTAGAATATAATGCCAGCTCATAATTGTTTCTAAACTCTGGTCATCTCATTGGTGGGAATGAAAGCACTGAGATACACCCTATTCTTATTTAAGGAGATTGCTTGGCATTTTCTCAGTGCTATAATTACATAACCTGTGCTACAGACAAACAGTAAAGATCACAAATCAATTTCATGAATGGTCAAAATAAGGCAAAGACTGCTTAAGTGATATGCTTGAGTCACCCATGAAACAATTTCACTCAATCCACACGCAGGAGTAAATCAGTAAGTTATATGAATAGAGTTGTTACAGTATTTTTTTTGAAGATTTTATTTATTTATTTGACAGAGAGAGAGATCACAAGGAGGCAGAGAGGCAGGCAGAGAGAGGGGTGGGGGAGAAGCAGGCTCCCCGCTGAGCAGAAAGCCCAACTCTATCCCAGGACCCTGAAATCATGACCAGAGCTGAAGGCAGAGGCTTAACCCACTGAGCCACCCAGGCACCCGAGTTGTTACAGTATTAAAACACCCAGACCGCTAAGTTTTATCGGTAACCGTGAGTGAGTTTTTTATAAACTTGTTCTCAATTTCATACAAATCATTGAGTATATATTTGATTCCAGAAGTCATTTGAATCTATTCTCACTTCTTCACAAAGAAACAAGGGAGGGATACAAACCTGGCTTTTTGTAAAATTTTACCTGATTTTCAAGCCTGAAGGCCTGTAAGTCAAATCTCAAGCAGGAAGTCCCTCCAGACTCCAGACAAGAAGAAACAAGTAGGACCATGAGGAGGAACTGCCTAGCAATTGTTTAAAGTAAAGAGGGAATGAAGGCACAGCCATTAGAAACCCGAAACAAGTACAAATATCTAATCAGTATAAACAATGAGAAACTATTAACACATGGTATGAATTCAACTGTGGAAGTTCCTATGGAAAAAAATGCCTCACTGACATCACTCAGGGTCTGACTCTGCATCAGCCTGTGCTGAGGCACAAGCCTGCATTCCACTGACATCACCTCAGGTGCGTGCAATTTGGGGACGTGAAATAAAGTTCATAAAAGTATCCAGCTTCCCTTAAAAAGAAGCAATTTATTCCCCCTTAAGTGTGACTAAAACAAATACTGTAAAATTCCATTCCAGTGAGCAGTTTATTTGGGTTTATTTGGTCATTTGAATACATCACTCCAAGGACTATTTCTCCAGAGAATATCTGTGGGGCCATGTCTTACTTCATTTACCCGTATTTCATTTAACTGACTAGATTAAGAAACATTTAAAAAATCTGAATGATGCTTGCAAGGAAATTATAATATCTTAATTAAATGTTGGTGTGCCCCTTGCATTAGTGGCTGCCTTTTTTTATCCTCCCTCCTTCTACCAGAGGTCACATTATAATCTGCTCAACTGAAAACATGTCTGAGCTTCCTATTTAAAGAAAAAACAGCTTCACACTTTTGTGACTCATTTCGTACATATTTTTAAAAAAGAATAGGTAAAACTTGTATTTTAAAATCTGCTTTCGTTGAAAAACATGTATTCAACAAGGCCTATGGTAAACAATAAAAATAAGATAACTTTAGTCTCACAAGATTTTAAAATTGAATTTTTGCTACATGTAACTTAAAAGGCACAATCCGATTAAATTTAGCCCACCTCTCATCTGTTAAGACTACAATTATCTCACTAGACATTTTAGTTAAAATGAGAATTTCAAAAGCACCTGTAGTCACTATAATGTATAGTTTGTGACCTGCTCTACACCTAAAAGCAAGGGATATATAACGCAGTCCTCCATTAAAATATTCTTGGCCAAGCAGTCATGCCCGGAACTCCGGGCCTCCCTGAAAAGTGCTAATTTCCTTCTTAGTTCATCAAATATGTAATCACGGGTGCCAACTGGCTCTCAGTAAACCCATCTCACATCTTAAATCATAAACCATGTGTTCATTGATTTCTTTAACTCTCTATGATTGGTTATGATTCATTTTAAGGCATGTGATTGCACCTAGTGTCCTTGATTTTAAACCAAATTCTTCTACTCTATTGGAGTTTTTAAACAGCTCAATAGCTCCCTCTAGCCTCCTTTTGTATACTACACCCGCAGATCACATTTAATTAAAGGTCAGGGGGCCATAGTGGGATTATTCTTACTCCCTTGGCTAAACTTCTGTTAAGAGGCTCATCAACATATTCCACTGATCCAAATCCAAGGATGCACAATGCCAAACGACTGTGGTGAAACACTAAGACAAAGAACATCCATTCAGAGTGCTAAACGACAGGAAGCAACAATCAAATACGGTTTTAGGAATAACCTCAAAATCTATAAATAACTTTCCCATGAAAAAGAAAAAGAAGGCAAATAAAAAAATGAGTATCACACATATTATTACTTAGTATTTTATCCTTATAACATGGAATATTTTTGCTGTTCACATAAGCTGCATATTTTATAAAACAAATGGAATCTGATTTTTCACATTTAAAATCAGATGTGTTATGAAGAATAAAAATAACCCTCAAAGAGCCATGTGCCAAAATTATTTCCCACAATGGGTGAAAGGGATAGACAGTATAAGCACCTCATTTCACTAAAAAATACATATATATTTTTTGTAGATAATTGATAGATTTGAATTTTGAGACCCTCTCCCACCACAAAAAAAAAAAAAAACAACAAATTTTGATCTTATTTCACCTTGCCTTTTTAAGATCAAACTGCCAACTTACAGATTTTTCAAAATAACATCAATCCATGTTTTTAACATTAAATTTTTAAAGTATGCTACCTTGGCCAAAAATTGATTTTAAAATTACATGTAATTTGCTGCCAATGTTTTTATTACTCAGCAGAAGGCTAGGATTATTTTCAAAATGGAACAGCCTGTGTCATTACAGATGATAACAAATGTTAGCAATAAGTTGCCCATTCTGTATGTCTTCATGATATCCACTTCAGAAAACAAAAAATCTGAACATTCTACCTTTGGCATCTAGTTGCTCCCAAATTTATATAGTAAATATGTACGATTTTCTTCCATCTATACAAATTAAATATTGGAGGCTAAATACAATAGAATTTCAAATTTGGAAATGTCTTTGATGATAGTTTAAATTAATTTTTGTCTTTGCAGATGCAGGCATTAAAGAAATGACTTGTCCAAGATCAAAGCTATATTAGTAAAAGAATCAGTTAAACCCTGCATTCCTTGACCTCTGGCCTAGTAGGGCCATCACGTTATATTGTTAGCTACCTTTTATTCTCAGTGTTACAAGAAGATCTTTGCTGTTTAAAAACGTCTTTGTCATTGTAGAAAACACTTTAATATCTCTTTCTGCCCATCCCCCTCCTTCCTCTATTAATTAAAAAAAAAAAAAAGACTTTTATGTTCTGGATTAGGGGTAGAACAAAGACCTGGCCCACATTATATACTGAATCCCACTACTGTAGATAGGAAGCACATGGGCCTTGAGCCAATTAAAATAAACAAGCCCACTGAATCATAAGGCCTATTTATTTTCCATGGTATTACAAGATGAACAGATTTCTGTAAACTCAGTCTTGTAAAAGAAGGTGTGAGCTGAACTTGACATTCTATGATAGTAACAGATGACAAGACAAAATGTGCAAATCATATTCCTAAGCTAAACTGTCTAAGAAAAGCCCACGGGAAGAAAATGTACTAATGTTAGTGGTTGATATTCAGTATATTACACTTTTTAAAAATGAAAAAGGTATTAAAATAAAATCTTCCTGGACCAGCTGGTATGTCCTAACCTGATAGACTTTTATGTAATTAGATGCTATCATGATAATTTACATTTGTATCGCATCCTTTTTTTTTTTACTAATAATAATGATATTTAAAAAGTACTGAATGTTTAACTATGTGAGGGTATGTTCCTATCTATCCATCTTTCTAATATGATATACATGTATTCATTTAATCATCAAAACATTCTATGACGCAGGTACTGTTAGTATCCCCATTTTACAGATATGTACAGTAAGGCTCAGAGATTAATGAACTTGTCCATTATTAACTTCGCAAGTAAAAGAGGTGGGATCAGAATCCGGCAATCTGGAGTCAGAATATGTGATCTTAATCATTATACTACTCCACAATAAAAAACAATTTGATGGATGTAATTATATTCACAGATACTTAAATTGTGACAGAAAGTAACATGAAAAGTGACTTTCTCAATTTGCATATTCATCCTGAAGGATCAGAAATTTCCTGGAGTATAACGAAATCTTTTCCTTTTGACATTGAACAAGTTTAAGTAATTGATTCAAATGACCAATAGCTTTTTTTTTTTTTTTTTTTTTTTTTTGGTCCTGAAATAATTCCAAATGGTCATTTACAAAATATTCTGAACAGGTACATTTTGAGTAGTTGGGGTAGGTCAGGCAGTAAAATAAATTGACATAAAATAATTGATTAATGCAACTTCAGAGAAAACAATTATACCACTAAACAAGAACCTTAAAATTTTATGTTCATAACCTAAAATAACATGAATAAGAAAAAGTAAAAACTTTAGATCACTTTTAACCTGACTCCAGAGATTAAAAAAGCTATTACTGAACCCAACTCTAACCTTACTTGATGGGGAAGAAGACCCTGAGAGAGGAAACCCAACTCTATAGGAAAGAATAGACTTGGAAAGTTGTTCTTTGTGGTTTTTTCAGGGGTAGTAAGAGACAATCTGCCTTGCTGGCCTACGCTCACCTGCAAGAGTTTCATGAATAATCCTAGATTGGGAAACTTGACCAGGCAACTCTGAACAGAGAAAAGCATCAAGTGACACACAGGAGAACCTGGGGGTTACTGAGTCTTTTGGTCTCCTGGTCATAATTTTTGGTCCTTATGAGCATTCCAAATGGCCAGCACACCTGGGATGTCTTGAAAAGCTTGGAATTTGCAGTAAATAAAAACCTTCATGAATCAGTCACACAGCCCCTGTTCCTGCCCAGTAAAAACTGCTACACTGAGAATTATGGGATGTAATCAAAACAGTCCCTTACTCAAGGGGGCTGACCAGATCAGTGTCAGCAACCTTCCACAAGCAAATGAAATCAGGCACGTTGATTATTCTGACTTTCAAGTAGATTCAGATAAACTTGATAAAGGTGAATAAAATATGAAACCAGTTAAAGAAACATACTGCAAGGTAGGAAATGGTTACACTCATGATACATAGTATTTGTCATGAAAAGTCTTCTTTAAAAAATCTAAAATCTCTCTTCTTTTGTGAATGAAAAACAACAAAATCAATTTTTGCTTTATCAAGAATTTTTGTCACAAAATAGTAATCATCTTCTTATGCTTTGATATGGGCATCATTCAGAATATCACATTTTTATTTTACCATAAAATTGGCTTAAAATAAATTTTCTCATTAGAAATGTGTGTGATACTTTAAGAAACAATAAGGAATATGTTGCTCATATATTTAACATTTGGCAAACTATCAAAGATGATGATGAATGTTACTACCCTCATGAACTATATATATATATATATATATATATATTTTTTTTTTTTTTTTCCTTAACTAGGCTCCATGCCCAGAGTGGAGCCCAATGTGGGGCTCAAATTCGGGACCCTGAGATCAGGACTTGAGCTCAGACCAAGAGTTGGACACAACCCACTGAGCCACCAGGTGCCCCTCATGAACTATAGTCTATCTCAAATTCCATAACAATAATGCTTGCAACGTCCAAAAACCCCACAAAAACTAAAAAATAAAAATCTCCAGGATCATGGAAATTCCTCTAAGAAGACCATTATTTTAGAGACAATATGATTTTTTAGAGCACAGAGATTCAATCCTGATTCTTTGTTAACAATTCAGCTTCATCTGACCAATGAACACTTCTGATTCAAACTGCTGTCCAATGATAGCAGTCTTTGACTTTTAGTTAATGTTAATGTCATGGTAATGACTACACACCGAAAGGCCCATTCCCCAAAAATGCATCCTACAGAGTACAGAAATCTTTAAACAAATATACGCTGAAAATTTGGCATTAAAAATAGTGTTCTTCCTAAAACATATACGGAGAAGAATGAATTGAATCTCTTCTATAGTACTACTTCTGGTAGTGTCTGACCCTTTCCTAGCTGTTGAGATATTTCTTTTTGCTTCTTAAAAACAAAAATAAACAAAATGTACTCTTTTTCTATAACAAGCTTTCATCAGCATAATAAAAAAAATAGCTCCTATTCTGATCACTGAAAATTACAAATGCTTATATTCTTAAGAATAAGGTAGGAAAGAGTTAACATGAATATTTCTACTCAATGCCCACACCTCCAGGGGGAAAATGTTTTTGAACCTTAAATTATAGGGATGAAAAGTAGAAGTGTCCCACCAATTGTGAAGTTCAGTGAGGAATAAAACATTGTAATCTCAGCTGTCAGCATAAAAAGCATCTCTCAGAAGCTTCGTTCCAACTATAATAACTTGGTGTGCTTGCTGGAAAAAAAAATTTATGATCATGTGAGCTTCATGCATGATTGATACCATTACTGTTTATTTTAAGACTGTCCTTGAGAATCAATCAAATAAGCATTCCCAGTGTATGTTTTGCAACCAAGAATGAAGAACACAGTATAAGTGCTTTTCTGAAGAATATGTGATACATATTATTCCCATTAGAGCTTCCTACCAAAAAGAAATATCTAATAAAGGTGAATCAGGCAGAAATTCATGTCAGAAAATATCCTGTCATTCCATGTTCTTCATAGTATGTTGAATTAACAAGCAGCTACTCTTATGATTAAAAAAAGAAAAACAGAGGTTATCGTTAGACATAAGGAAGTACATAAACCCAACTAAGGATATGCTCAAGTGCTTAAAAAAACTAATTGGAAATAATACAAACTATGAAGCAGAATCTAATCTTAGTCATTAGGAAATCTCCATTGTAACAAATAAGGTTTATAAGGTCTCAGATGGCACCAGCCCCTTATCATTCATAATTAAATATTTGCATTGTGTAATAAATATGGATGACATAACTTAAATACTCTAAAAAAAATAACTCTTTTTCCATGAACCATTTTTTTCACATACATATTAAAGAAGGGATCATGTATATTTGAAGTGAAATCTCTTTTTTGAGTAAAATCAACTTTTCTTGTATAATGATATCTGATTGAACTGAGGGATTCAAACTATAAAGAAATACAATAAAATGTATGTCTAGTCTCAAAAAGAAAACCTAATAATCATCCAAACACTGATGCTATCCCAACAATCTCTGAAAGCAAATCTAAGACTTTACCAAAGCAAGTAGCCATCAATCCAGACTTTCCCTTCAGCTTCACAGTGAGCAAAATAAAACCAAGCACTTACTTTTATCCACCTTCCCCATGCCCCACCTTACCACCATCACTCTACTACCATCAAACTGAAGTAATGGGCCCTTCGCTTACAATATAAACAACAGTTTGCCATTTTCATTCCTTCAGTCTATGAACTAATTACTCCTTCACTTCAATACTAAATCATCTCTTGATTTTAGTATTAGATAGAAAAACCCATCGGTGGCATAGAATTCTAAAAGTTCAAATTTGCTATCAAGAGAAGTATGGACTTTCAGCCCCTTTGCATCTCTCTTTTTATTCAGAAAACCAAAGTTGTATTTTTCAAAAGGTTAAACAGTTTTGGTTTTCAAAATGGGGTTTTTGTGTAATACAATCATACTTAACATCTGTAAACTTTTTTTAACTCTTGATAATGGCTCTTACTTTTTCAAATACTTTCTCTACCAACCATCACTTATTACATGGAGTCCTAAGAACAGTTTATATAAACAGTTATATTCAGAATACGGCCTCACACATGGCCTTTATTATGCACACTTTGTATATAAATCTGTTACATGAAACATGTTTAAATGCTGTGCAACAGGTCCTGCTATTGTGTAAACACACACTCCCAGCAAAATGACAGTAAGCTTTAAAGAATCAACAATATTTTTAAAAATCACATTATTCTTCAGAGATTTAATTGTAATTCTTTTGAGATGTCAGAAGACAGAAGATTTCATCAAAAGCAGTATATTTTACTAAAACCTTCTAACTGTCTTTGTATTCCACTGTGTATGTTATAAACTGGAGTTAGAGCCCAGGTGTATACACACTTTCATTGATTTACTGCACATTACTGGCTTTAGTGCTGAGTTGATGACAGGAAGAGTACTTTGGCAGAGGTCTGACAAGTCCTTATCCTCAAGTTCCCTTCTGCTTTATGTCTGTCTGTTCCCAAAGCTATCAAAGTAAAGCAAATGACAGACTAAAACCTCTCAGTTTTGCCATGAGAGTGTGAAATCAAATTAAAAACACACCTCGCAACTATTACATTGGGCCACGTTTTATTTTCAGTTGGCGGGGGAGGGGAAGAGAAGACACTTTAAAAGAGATGGATTTCATGTTCTCTGTAGTCAGATCTAGTTACAGTGTATTAAGTTATGTCTAAATGAGAAAAAGACTGTCTAGTCAAGTGTTTTATCACAAAGTAATGTTATTAAACATATCAAGTATTCCCACGCTCTCCTCTAGATTCTTTGATTTTAACCTCCTTTGTTAGGCATAGAACACGGGGAGAAAGATTTAGGAACAATACCAAGGAAGCACATGATGCCAAGCAATGAATTCTGTATTTCCTGAACAGTTTATTCATCATAAACTCAAACTGCTTTTATTAAAGCCACACGTTTGCTATATGTAGGACCTCGCCTCTTCCCTGGGTGACAAGCATGGACCGGCTACAAATGTGTCTCGGAGCGCGCAGCATCGTGCTTTGTGCTGCTGGGGATAACGGATTCTCAGTCTCGCGCGCATCCATCACCTAAGACACAGGGAAACTCAACCAGGGTCTCGGCGGCTGCAAAGGAAACAATGTGTAGAGAGACCCAGGCTGCTCTGACCAGATCCCAGGAGTGAACGAAATGTTTCAGGGAGCAGCGCAGGCAAGCGAGAAGGAAGAAAGCTCTCATACTCTTACCTCCACATTGAAATACTGCTCCGTTCCGCAGACGGTAGCACATAAAATCCAAAGCAAGGTTTGCAAGAAAAATACCCCCGAATGATGCACGAAATCCAACCGTCTTCCAGTGCTGAATGTGAGTAAGATCATAGTGAACTGTGCTTCAATGGATGGACGAGCTCCCCTTCGTTTTCTCTCTCTCTCCCTCTCCCTCCCTCCCTGGTTTCCTTTCAAAAAAAAGTCCTCCGGGTGGGTAAGGAGCCTGCAGGTTCACCCACAGCCGGGCAAGAGGAGGAGACTGAGGGCCCAGCACTCAGCAGCCCCCGAGAAACGGCGGCGGAGGCAGGGTCAGCAGCAGCCTGCATTCACCATCCTCGGGGGCCCGTCACCGGGAACGTGGCGCCCAAGTTCACCGGCGGTTCCGGCTCAAAGCGCCGAGTCGCAGCCGCAGCAGCAGCCGCCGCCGCCGCCGCCGCCTCCTCCAGCCCGTGCGTCCTCGTCCTCCTCCTCCTCCTTCTCCTCCTCCTCCTCCACCGCCCACTCCTCCTCCGCCGCCGCGGCCGCCTCTTGCTTCTGCGGGAAGGGCCTTCGCCGCTCCTCTCCTCTCGCCTTTGCTTCTCCTTCCCTCCTTTCCTCGCTCCCCTCCAGAATGTTCATCCGTAATCTACATAACTCCTCCTTCCCGGGGTCTGCCTGACTCTCCGGCCCTCAGCGCGCGCGCGCACACACACACACATACACACGCGCGCGCGCGCGCACACACACACACACACACACCAGCGCGCGCGCGCGCACACACACACATATCTACACATGAGCACACACACAACTCCACACACACACACGCGCGCGCGCGCTCTTCTTAAAGGAGACTGTGAAGGGGAACCGCTACTGTACCGTGCACTGGAAGTGGCCAGACCTTCAGAAGGGCCATGGATTGGGAGGAGAACCTGGCATGCCGCCCACCCCCTCATCCCTGGGACTAGAATCCAGCAACCTGGGCGGCTCCAACCTTTCTTCTCGCCCACCCACTCCGGGGCATCTAGAAACAAGTGCGCCCCTCCCCAGCCGGGGACTGGGTGGGGCTCAGGCTGCGGACCCTGGCTTGGGCTGGGGAGTGGCCCAGGCCTCGTCCTGGAGAGCTGCAGGCGTCCTCAATCAAGCGTCCCTGGAAGGTCAGGGGGCGCTGGGAATCTGGGAGCGCCGGAGTCACTGTGCGCTGCTTGGGCGCTCCCGTCGGTTGCCAAGCTGGTCAAGTTTGGGAAGCTTGAGATGGCAAGTCCCGAGCGTCCAAAACTTTATTGGGGTCCACCGACCGAGCCTGTGGCCTGTTGTTTCCCTGAATTTCTTCTACCATCACTACACCCCACCTTTTCGGGCTAAGGGAGTAGGCACGGGGTTTGGGGGTTGGTGTCTAGTCAAATACAGAAGCGGGAAGAAAATGCTCACTTTCCAAAAATGTCCTATCCGCTGGAAGTACGTACACACTGGGACCCAAGAGAGGTGGTCCCGGACGTTAACAAAACACCGGGCCAAGGAGGGTGGGGACGCTGGAAAGAAACCTTGCTTGCAAGACCAAGGGGAAGGGCTGGGGAAGAAAGGAGGGGGAGCAGCCTGAGGAAAGGCGAGTAAAGCAGCTGGCGAAGGCGGGAGGAAAAGGCTGCGCGCAGACCGAGCGGGGGAAACGCTGGCGGGAGCGAGGAGAGCTGCAGGCAGGAGGAGGAGGCTGCTGGCAAGCAGCACAGGAGCGCTGCGGGCAGGGGAACTTCAGAAGAGGCTGCCAAAAAGGACTGGAGCAGCAGCAGTGTGAGGCAGTGGACAGCGGGGGCAGCAACCGCCAGCCCCTGGCAGGTGATGCTTTGGCTGAAAGAGAAAGGGGGAAGGGAAGCAGGCAAGCATCTGTTTGGGGGCCATGCCAATAAATGTCATTCTCCTTGGCAGCCAGCAGAGGGGAAGAGGAGCCCACGGGAAAGAAATGCAGGCGAGGTTGAGAATAAAGGCTGGTCCCAGGTATGACAGCTACCTCGGTAAGATGGAAGATAGAATTGACAAGGCAAATTTCATGGATGAGTTAGTAAAGAAGTAAAACTTAAAGAGGTCATATTTGGTAAGCAAATGAAAAAACATTGAAAAACTTTTTGCCAAAAATTGCATTGGACTGTCATAATATGTGTGGAAAGAGAAACAAAAAAGCAAAGGAATAGGATTTTGTAGCTAATGCTTTAAAAACTGAAGGAAATATGACCCACCTACTTTGACCCAAGACTCAGAGAGCCTTTTCTGACTGACTGCTCTATGCACATATCCTAGCCATAAAATAATCCTCAAGACTTAAGAAGAAATACCATATATTGTACAGCATATTAAAATTTGCAGAATATTTTCACACATAGTATCTCATTTAATTCTCACAACATTCTTGAGGATTTTGTTTTTGTTTCACAGATGGAGAAACGATGGTAATAAAGCATAACGTTCCAGGAAACCACTCAAGTAGCAGAATTAAGACTTGAGTTTTCTGACTCCCAGTTCAATGCATTTCCTACTATATGACAGTGACTTTCCATATAGGAATCCATTTCTCTTCTTAACACTTTTATAACCCATAGGTTGGAATGAGTACATAAAAACAAAAAACAAACAAAACACAATGATTAGGAAGCAAGATCATTATATACAAGTTATAGTGTTGTGTGCCAAAATAAAGTAACAAAACGTGGAAGAGAGTATTTGTCAATTGACAATCATTTTAATGTATACGTTATATTTAGCAAAGTGCAAAATTAGAGAGGGGAGAGAAACACACAAAAAATTATACCCTTTTCCTAATCCTTGAGATAGTATTGAAAGGAGGGAGATTTTAAAAATTTATGCAAGTTGTACCTGAGAAAATGATTCTAAATGGGGAAGTCCTTGCTAAATGAGCCAGAATATTAGCAGACTTTGTCAAGGAAGTGGAATGCAAGTTGAGTGCTGCTGGCTATCTGCAAAGAGGGATTTCTCACTGCAAGCAACCTGTTTGTTGAAGAAAATACCTATGCTCAGAATAAAGAGATGTGGAGGATAAGATATGGGGAGGGGCTTGCAATGAAATATTGAGTTAACATTTCATCAGTAGTCAAACAAGGATTGCTAAACCATTTTCTTTTTTTTTAAGATTTTTATTTATTTATTTGACAGACTGAGATCACAAATAGACAGAGAGAAGGAGAGAAGGGAGAGCAGGCTCTCCGCTGAGCAGAGAGCCCGATGCGGGGCTTGATCCCAGGACCCTGAGATCATGACCTGAGCCGAAGGCAGGGGGTTAACCCACTGAGCCACCCAGGTGCCCCTAAACCATTTTAGATAGGAATAGGTACTAAGAAAGATTATCTCCAGAATTATACATAGGATTGGTGATGGGGACAAACTGAGTGCAAAGAAGTAATGGTTTTAAAAGGTTGTAGTCCAGGGCCACCTGGGTGGCTCAGTGGGTTACAAGCCTCTGCCTTCAGCTCAGGTTATGATCCCAGGGTCCCGGGATCGAGCCCCACATAGGGCTCTCTGCTCCACGGGGAGCCTGCTTTCTCCTCTCTCTCTGCCTACTTGTGATCTCTGTCAAATAAATAAATAAAAATCTTAAAAAAAAAAAAAGGTTGTAGTCCAGCTGTGAAACTATAAGGGCCTATTTTGGTGAGGTATCCTTGGATACTTATGCTCTTGAGGAGCCAAGAAACAAGGAAAAAAGAGTAGGGAGTCATAAATTCAAAAGTTAATCTCAAATTAATGATTAGCGATAATAAATTTTTGCAAACATTTATTAAATTCTTTGGTGGGCATTCAATGGGCAATGAATGAATTAATATGTATTCAGGGTTCAAGAAATACAGACAGAAATAAAATAAAATACTGAGACCGACGCATAGTAATTATGGCTCTGTTGTAAGAACTCGGGTAATTACATATGTGAGATGCTACAGAACAGGGTGAAAGAAGGTATTTGATTTTCCTTGAGGTCCTTGGAGAAAGCACCATGAAAGTACTGGTTTTCAAAGGGTATCTTGAAGAAAGAGTAGAAATTTACCAGTCAGATAAGAAAAGGAAGGGTATTTCAGACATGTGTGCCATGGAGGAGTAAACATTACAAGTATCTGAAGAACTACAAATGGTTTGTCAGGCCTGGACACCAAGGGGGTGTGTAAAGTAAGGTTAAGGTCAGAGGTTGCAGAGATCATATCAGGAAAAGTCCTGTGTGCCACTTCAGGCTTTAGACTTTTTACCTTAAAAGAATTCTTAGGAGGAGGTAATTGAATTTTCATTGCATTTGTTGTGTGTTTGCCAACTCTGTGGGAACAGTCACCTTTTAGAAGTGCTTATGTTTTTTACTTCAAATGCCCTATTAAGCATTTAATATCTACTGTTTTCTGAATCTTATACCTGTGCTAGTAAAATAAGCCTGACAAAACAGTTCCCCACATGGACTCATCTGGGTATCTGTGGAAATGTAATCACTTTCCTTGTCAGGTAAGTTTGTTATTCCATCTCTCATCTGTAAGGTAGGCTTATCTTTTAAGAGTCAAAATCATGAAGAAGTTCCTACTTTCATACCTTAGTAGTGTTAGCTTCTTAGTTGGTGGTCTTCTTAGAGAAGGTCTTGTTTTTCTACCCTCAGTAAGTTAAAATATAGACTATCATTCTTCCCTTTAGAGTGTTAATTAAATCTGTCCTCACAACTCTTGGCCCTTGCTGTGTGTGCTTTCTGTCACATACTTCCTTTCTTCTCACAATTTCACAAAACTAATGAACAATCTCAGAATTACGTGTGAATGGAGAACAGAGAATCCAAATGAGATTAAAAGAAAATGAATAAGAAAGCCAAAGGAAAATAACAGTTGACCCTGGCAAAGGTTAATAGCAATTCAATAAAAATTACTTAGGAGAGAAGGGGTCTGAAAAAGTAAATGATATGTATGACTCCCAAGAGGCAAATGACAGGTACTTATAAGTGAGCAGTTGAGTGGCATGCTGAGACGTGTGAATGATTACAGCTACCTAAAATAACATTAGAGGTGAGTAATATAACCATCATGGAACCCGATTTCTTAATGAACTAGAGCCTTAGAAATGAGTTCTCTAGCTTGGAAGTTATATAAACTTGTTTATTCCTCTATCATTTGAATTTATGGGCTTTCTTGTCCATTTGTATCCATTGAAACTACAGTGTTTTGTTTTATTTTAATTCGCAGGATATGAGTTAGTGCTGAGCTATAGGCATTCTCACATGCATCTGTTATTAGCAGGGGCATGCATATGTAGAACAGTCCCCTACAGCCTTATCACTTAAAGTGTGCTCCCTGGTGGAACCTCAAGGTCTGAGAGCTTGTTGGAAAGGCTGGGTCTCTGCTGCACCCCAAGATCTCCCTGTGATTCATACACAGGGTAAAGCTGAGAAGTTGCTAGCTATTATCACTGCCCTGGAAGATAATATTTTTTTTCCCTGCTTCCTTCATCAACTTATGCTCTCCTTTAACTATGTGTATCTCAAATATTTGGTTTTCTGCTCATTTGTTCACTCTTTCCTCCACTGAACATTCATTAGCCACTGTAAAATACCAAGTGACTGAGCATGTGAAAAAGGTAAATGTGAAGAGTTAAGACAGACCACCTCAGTTTGGTTAGGGTCTCAGACAGATAAGAATGAAGTCTTGGATTTTAAAGTTGTTTCCACTTGGATTTACCATCAACATAAATAAATAGCTAGCAGAGCAAAACATAAGAGATAAGATTTAGGTATAGGTGAGTGAATGGTCTCCAGGGCCTCCCCATTTCTACATCAGTACCTGAAGTTTGAAGGTCCAAGATGGCTGGGAAGTATGAGGAATTCACCAGACGAGAGAAGGAAAAACAAAAACAAAAACAAAAACAAACTGGGCATACAGCCTTTCCTACCATTAGGCTAAGGTGGTGGCGGAGTCTTATCTGTGGACATCGTTGGGTCCATCACCCTGTAAGGCCATTCCTCCAGCACTACAACTACCATGTTCTCCCCAGTGACCTCGGTGTGCTGTAACACACACAAGATTGGAAGCTCAGCGTCTAACTCTGTTGTCCTGCTCTACCATTTTCCTCAGAAAGACTCTTCGCTACTAAGTTTTATCTGTTACTTCTACCCTAGTGATTTTCACATTTCTAGCCCTAAGCTCGATCCTATGGTCTAGAATTCATGTTATCACTTTCGCCTAAAACTCAGTATGTCCCCAACCCACTTTATCACCTTTTCCTGCGATGGGGTGTCCCTTAGTTCCCACATTTCAGTCTGGGCCCACTTGTTCATCTGGATCCACGTTCTCACTAAGCCTTGAACACTTCTGACTAATAATAATTTATGCTCTGTGTTGAATCAGGCGCTGATAGCTGTCATGTCTTCCTGTCCAATACCACTATGATTCATTCCTTCACTTGCACTTGTAGTTAATCACTGTCCCTTCCAAAGTCACACTCTGCCGTCTCATTACTAACCACTGCAGTAGCGTCCAGGATGTTGTGCGTACATTTGTTCTTCTTTTTGTCTCCCGTTTTCTTCATGCCAGTCCATTGAAGCATTCCCCTTCTACTCTTCTTACATATCATGTTCAGCATAGACATGGCATGGATAAGTTGGAAAGAAATTTTTAAAGTTCTCTCCTTTAAATTCCGTGTCATTCAGAAGAGGAGGTAGAGGGTGCCTGGGTGGCTCAGTTGGTTAAGCGACTGCTTTCGGCTCAGGTCATGATCCTGGAGTCCTGGAATTGAGGCCCACATCCTGCTCCCTGCTCAGCAGGCAGTCTGCTTCTCCTGCTGACCTCTCTCCTCTCATTCTCTCTCTCTCTCCCTCTCAAATAAATAAATAAAACCTTAAAAAAAAAAAGAAGAAGAAGAAGAGGAGGAGATAGAGGCTCAATAAAAAGATTGAAGTTAAGTAAGTCCTGTGACTAGTTGGCAAAGGTAACGATCGATATATTCTGATTTATAACTGGATTGCTTCTCTAAAAGAAAAAGATTCATTGTAAACTATATTGGACATGCAGGAAAACACCAGGAACAAACATCCCAGGTTAAGACACAGTTTCATTACTGTTTCACCCAGGCCATATAAATAATTATGGTAGACTAAAATTGTACAGTGCTCTATGGATTATCAGACTTGTAATGATTTAGAATGGGGTAACAGAAATGATAAGAAAGGACATATTATTCTGTAGGTGGCTGGAGAGGAGGAGAGGTGCCTGGGTGACTCTGTCAGTTAAGCACCCACCTCTTGGTTCTGTCTCAGAGTCCTCGAGCCCCATGTCTGGCTCCTCACTCAGCACAGTCTGCTTGAGATTTTCTCTCTTTCTCTCTGTCTCTCTCCCACCCCATGCTCATGCTCGTGCTCTCTCTCTCTCTAATAAATAAATAAATCTTTTTTTTAAATGAAGAAAAGGAATTGAGGATACCTTTAGACACTGCATAGCTGTGGGGAAATCATATTTCTAAATTTCATTTTCTTCATCTATAAAATGGGATGTCATACTCTCTGGGCAGTTGTGAAGATAAAATGAAGTATTATGTGTAGACCCTTTCTATAAATTTTGAACTGCTAACATGCATAAGGAATTATTACAGCATGTGACTATGTCATGCTATACATGCAGAAAGCAGGCAGCAAAGATTCATTGGGACTGTTGTTAACAAAGGAAGTTAAAACAAGTAAAAAATGTTAAGAGTGAAGACACTATGAGAACATTTCTAATGGGTTATATTAGAGAGTAACAAGTGCTGTGTGTTTAACTGGTATTAATAGAAATGATAAAGGTTTTCATTTCTTACCAAAAGAAAAGGAGCTATAGAATGGCAGTCTTTAACATTGTTATCAAAATATAATTAGCCTCTTTTGAACTATTGAGTGGTATATTAAATGTACTTTTCATTAGTTCATGGGCAAAGCAAAGAAAATGGAAAACAGAATGGAAATTAGATTGGCACCCATAAAAGCTGTAAGATCACAATAAAAATGTATGATATAGAGGCGAATATTTTATATTAAATTAGAGGCATTGAATTGGAATTTAAACTCATGGAGTTCAGAAAATCTTTTATGAGCTAATTTCCCACCGTAATGAGAAACTAAACATCTAAGTTGAAATGTCCTTTTCTACATATAAGAACAAAAATAAAAGTGAATTAGCCTATACCACTGTAGTTATAATTAGAAGAAAGACAGTAATAGAAAGATGAGAAAAGATGTTGAATAATCTTAGTTCTATGTATCTAGTGCTTCCATTGTATGTTTCATGATTTCGAAATGATGTAACCTCACTCCCTTCATTCTCGAGTAGGCAGAATCATTCATCTGCTGCTTATTAGTAACAAACTTAGTATGATAATGAACTTGGTTGTCTACTGTAACCTTTACTATCTGTTTCCCTCTTCATTGAAGAGTAGAGCATTCTAATGGTCTGATAGTCTAAAAGGGAGTTCCTGTTCATAAACATTTATAAAAATCCTTGCCCCCAAGAGATTCATTTCCCCTATTATACATGTTAGATGTTATCATTGTTTTAGTAATATCGTTAACATATCTGATTCCATTTTTTGTTGGAATAATGTTTCTAGGCAAGACCAAAAATAAGTGACTCATTCACTGCAAATTATAAAGTAATCAATATCTGGAAATGTGAAGGCTTGTAAGAATTTATTTCTTCTTTGAAAAAAATAGCTACAGTCATTTCAAATGAGCTAAGTATTTATGAGTATATACTCATAATTTGTGAGTATATAATCAAAATGTAAGCAGTCTGGTTTTTATATAAGAGCTTAAGTCAGTGTCAAATCATAATGTGATATCACATTTAGTAATTACTTAGTTTTTTGGTGAAATATGCGACTGTTCTTTATAAGATTAAAACTTACTCATCCAAAAGAAAGTCTTAAAAATGAAAGAGAAAAATTATCTAAATTGTTTACACCCAAGATTTTCTTCTATATCAATTGTCATCATGTATTTCTAAGTAAAATTATCATCGTATTAACCTAAGGAGTCAGGAAAATATTTTATGCCTTGGCTTAGACTCTTATAGTTTCCATAGGACAACCAAATATACTACCCAAGGAAGCAATTTAAGACTTACTATAAAAGGAACACCTGGGTGGCTCAGTCAGTTAAGTGTCTGCCTTCGGCTCAGGTCATGATCCCAGGACACTGGTGTCAAGTCCCTCATCATACTCTCCGCTGCATCAGACTCCCGGCTCTGAGGGATGCCTGCTTCTTCCTCTTCCCCTCTCCCTGCTTCTGCACACAGGTTCGCGTGCGTGCTCTCTCTCTCTGTTAAATAAATAAATAAAATCTTTTTTAAAAAGAGTTACTATAAAATAATTCTGGAACATGATTAACTCTTTTTTGGAATTTTAATTTATCCTTATCAAAGGTACATCTGCATTTATCCATTTTTAATTACTTTTACTTTTAAAAAATTCTTAGTGTAGTCATTCTTTTTTTTTTATTGTGTTATGTTAGTTACCATAAAATACGTCATTAGTTTTTGATGCAGTGTTCCAAGATTCTTTGTTTATGTAAAACACCCAGGGCTCCATGCAATAAGTGCCCTCCTTAGTACCCTCTACCAGGCTCATCCATCTCCCACCTCTCTTCCCCCCAGTTTGTTTTTCGGACTCCACAGACTCTCATGATTTGTCTCTCCCTCTGATTTCCCCCAATTCACTTTTCCTTTCCTTCTCTTAATGTCTTCCATATTATTCCTTATGTTCCACAAGTAAGTGATACCATATGATAATTGACTTTCTCTGCTTGACTTATTTCACTCAGCATAGTCTCCTCCAGTCCCATCCATGCTGATGTAAAGTCGGGTATTCATCCTTTCTGATGGCTGAGTAATATTCCATTGCATATATGGACCACATCTTCTTTATCCATTTAGTGTAGTCATTCTTAAGATAACTTTTATTTTTCTACCTTTAAAGAATCTTACTCAGATGTTCATTTTACCTTGGAAAATAAGGTAATGAAATTAGCTGGATATAATTTATATGAAATCTTGCTTAATTTTAAGCTTTCCTTTAAGTTGGGTTAAAGCCAAACCTCGTAGGACTATGAGGACTCAATTGTTAATCTAAAAACTACAGAAACACTTCATTGAATAGAAAGGAGTAGATGCCTCATTTCATGCTCTCACCCAATGAAAACATTTATTCTAAATATTCCGAATATTATACTTCTTGAAGACATCCAAAGATGGGAGTTTGACTACTTTACAAAGCAAAATATTCAGTGGAGTTTCCAAGTGCATATGGTCTTTGGGATTTTGATCAACTTGTCCATAATTTGTCCATATCACAATTATACAGCGAATAATTTTTGAATTTATACACACACAGACACACACACACATAAAATATGCTATCAGCAAAGCCATTCAACTACCTTCATTTAAAAACGAAATTAGGGGAGGGACACCTGGGTGGCTCAGTTGGTTAAGAATCTGCCTTTGGCTCAGGTCATGATCCCAGGGTCCTGGAATCAAGTCCTGTGTCAGGCTCTTTGCTCAGCAGGGAGCCTGCTTCTCCTTCTGCCTGCCCCTGCCCCTGCCTGTGAGCTTGCTCTCTCTCTTGCTGATAAATAAAATATTTTTTTAAAAAATGAAATTAGGGGAGCCTGGGTGGCTCAGCTTGTTGGTTTCAGCTCAGGTCATGACCTCAGGGTCATGAGATGGAGTCCCACATTGGGCTCCAGCTCAGTGGGAATCTGCTTCTCTCCCTCTCCTCTCCCTCTCCTTCTCTTTCTGTTCTTCCCCTCCCCCACTTGCAGGCATGCAGGAACACCCTCTCTCTAAAATAAATAAATAAATCTTTAAAAAATAAATAAAAATAAAAATGAACATTAAAAACATGAAAACTCTTGATTTAGGATTCTGACCAGGAGCAGAAAAATATATCTAAAAATCTCCTCATGAGGCTACAATTGTTTTAAACAAAATAATACATACATATAGTTGCCATAAAATATTTAACTCAAGGTTTAACTCTGTAAAGATTAGCTAGATCATTTTTCTTTCTGGGATTTGAATCCTCTCTACCATGTCCCCAAGATTTTAAATTTAAAAAAACACCTTTATTACATCATAATTATTTAAATATTTATGAGCTCTTACTAAAATTCCATACTAAAATTGAATGTAAAATTCTCTATGCAAATGAAATCTATATTTTCAGAGTTTTATATGGTTATATTTCTTGATCCTTTGTTATTATAACATAATGGCTTAAGATTATTAAATTCAATTTTTAAAACTTTCCAAGTTTTATTTGTCATTGATATATGCCCTTAGCTGTACCTTAACATTAATCAGAAAGCAGGACTTTATTTCTTTCCTCTTGGGGCATGAATATATTGTGTAAAGAATAAGATTAATACCTTCCTTCAGGAAAGATATCATAGGCTTACTTTAATGACTATTAGATCCCTATACAAAACCACACATTTCTACTTTTTTTTTCCAATTACAATAAATATTGTGACCTTTTTGTAAGAAGGCACTGCCAGGTATGAGAATTACACTGAGACAGTAGTTTGGAGTCTACTTCTTAGTTCTAGCTCTGTCAGTAAATAGCTGACTGAATTTAAGCCTCCCAGCCATTCTTTATAGTATATATAGTCTCTATATAGTCTCTATGAGAAATGAAGAATTTGAAATCAGAGGATTTCTGAAGTATCCTAAATTTCTCAAACACTGTGAACATATAAATTGGCGTTAACTCAAAAGCCATAACCAGTACCTGTATTGCAAGAAGTCAGAATTTAGGGGCACCTGGGTGGCTCAGCGGGTTAAAGCCTCTGCCTTTGGCTCAGGTCATGATCCCAGAGTCCTGGGATTGAGCCCCACATTGGGCTCTCTGCTCAGCAGGGAGCCTGCTTCCTCCCCACCCCCAACTCTCTCTGCCTGCCTCTCTGCATACTTGTGATCTCTGTCTGTCAAATACATAAATAAAATCTTAAAAAAAAAAAAGTCAGAAATTAAAATACTGAACTAGGTATAAATACAACTTAACCTGATTTTTCCCCCATTACTTTAGTTAAGATTCATATTCTGAATATACTAAGGAAATGAAAGTATTTTCTAGCTCACTCTGGATAAAATTCAAAGGAACACATGGACTGATGTAATAGTAAGGTAAGTTTTTATACCCACATGAATCTTCTTTTTTTTTCAGTATTTAAATTTATTTATTTTTTCAGCGTAACAGTATTCATCGTTTTTGCACAACACCCAGTGCTCCACGCAATACGTGCCCTCCCTATTACCCACCACCTGTTCCCCCAACCTCCCACCCCCGACCCTTCAAAAAGCCTCAGGTTGTTTTTCAGAGTCCATAGTCTCTTATGGTTCGCCTACCCTTCCAATTTTTTTTTATAAACATATAATGTATTTTTATCCCCAGGGGTACAGGTCTGTGAATCGCCAGGTTTACACACTTCACAGCACTCTCGATAGCGCATACCCTCCCCAAAGCTATACTACACTTGTGTATCTATATGGCTGTGTCTGCTTAAGCGTGGCACATTTGCCTGACTTTACCACTAGGGGTCATCATAGCGTATATGTGAAAGGGGAGGAAAGCTTTTAATCCGGGCAAAAGTTTTTTTGTTTTTTTGTTTTTTTTTCTCGGAGTAGGAGTAGCAGCACATGATAATCACTTCTCTTCATGAATTATATAACTTAAAAAGATAACTTCTATGTAAAAATAGCTTTTCATGTTGACGCCTATGTGAAATTGTTCTACCCTAAGGACTACTACTTTTATGAAAGAAGAAGAAAAAAATCATGTTTTATAACCATCCCCATTAAATCATTTAAGCTTTGGCATCTGCTGAGTTGCAAACTTCTTGTATTTGATTTTTCTTCTGTACTATCAGTTGCTCAAGGAAATTAATAAAATTTCCAAGTAGTTTAGAATAAATAGGTTATTTAGTATAAAGTGACTACCTTTTTTAAACAAATATTTGTGGTTTTAATCCCAATAAAATGAGTTAAACATAAGTTATATTAAATAAAATACAATACTGAATTATCATAAGAGTAAAAATAGGTAGTTTTATGATAAGTATAATATACATCAATAAAGAGTTTTATCAATTATATTTGGCATTTCTAATCTTCTTAATGTGAATGTTGTCCACATCTTCTTGGTGGAGATATTGTAATGTTAAAAATTATAAAGTGATTTTTGGGCTGCCTACGTGGCTCAGTCAGTTAAGCCTGTAACTCTTGATTTCAGCTCAGGTCATGATTTCAGCCTCATAAGATAGAGCCTTGCATCATCCTTGGGCTCCTCACTCAGCATGGAGTCACCTCTTTCCTTCTCTTCTCCCCCCCTTGGCCCTTCCCCCTGCTCCTGCATGCACAGGCTCTCTCTCTAAAATACATAAATAAATCATTCAAAAAATATAAAATGGTTTTTAATGCTGCTTGATTAAAAAAATATATCTATTAGACCTGTAAAATATACTTTAGTTAAGATTGCCATATTCAGCATATAAATCTACAGGACTGACGGATAAATTTGAACTTCAGGTAAAGGACAAATTATTTTTAGTATAATTATTTCCCATGCAATTATTGGGATATACACTAAAGAATTAACTGTTGCTTATCTGAAAATCAGATTTGACTGGGAATCTTATATTTTATATGGCAAGTCTTCTTAGAGTACAAATACTTAAAGCTTTTTAAAATTATATCTGTAAATTATATATAATGTGTGTATTATATATATATGTATATATATATATGATATTTACAAGAGATTCATTCACTTATCTGGAGATCAAACTTTAGACTTCCTTAAACCTAAGGAAAGAAGTACAATCAAAATTACAGGAGAACAGGCATGGGAGGAAGGAAGATTAGAAGGGAGGGAAGAGGTGTTAAAGAAAGAGAGAAAGTAAACAGGAAGAAGAAGAAACTAACAAATGTTCCTGGCTCTGTAAAAGTGACCTGTGATCTAGCAACTGAAAGTAGCCAAGTACAATGTATGAAAAAGGATTATGCTTAAAGCTTAGAAATTGGTTTACCTCATACCAGGTGTAAGGCAACACACATAGCAAATAATTGTTCAAAACCCGAGAATTATGTGAGAGACAAAGAGAAAGCAGAAAGAACAAAAGAGAAATGATGGAGAAAATATCAAAGGAGTTGCAAAGAGTCTAGGTAATGGCAAGAGGAGTGGAGGTCTCAGGGCACCTGGATGGCTCAGTGGGTTAAAGGCTCTGCCTTAGGCTTGGTCATGATCCCAGGGTCCTGGGATGGAGCCCGTCATGGGGCTCTCTGCTCGGCAGGGAGCCTGCTTCCCCCTCTCTCTCTCTGCCTGCCTCTCTGCCTACTTGTGATCTCTGTCAAATAAATAAATAAAATCTTAAAAAAAAAAAAGAGGAGTGGACGTCTTGACAGAAATGGAGATCCCATGGCTTAAATCGGCTGCAGTTCTTTTTCAGGAACTACCATGAGCCTGCATACAGTGTGGCACATTAAAGCTGAATTATCAATCGGCTAACTTGATAGAATTCTAAGAGCAGAAATTAAAAAGGTGATGGCAAAACCATTTTTAGTTCAATGATCACCAAGAACACAAATCTCCCTTGTCACAGATCCGCAAGTTTTAATGGTATGAGAGAAGATATGTAATTTGCCTAATGTCACATAGCAAGTAGAGGGGTAGTCATGCTTCAACCCCCTTTTTACAACAAAAAACCCATATTCACTTCATGTAGCAAAATTAGCAAACCAGCCAATAGTTTTATTTAATCAGGAGGCAGATTCAATATGATAGAGACGAGTTAAAACAAAATGCAGTAGAGGTGTGTGACTTGCATGGTAATGAATTCATGGACAGCAATCCCAAATTAACTATACTTGAGAATACAACTAGTGAAAAGATTAGAGAATATCCTTATCATAATCTCATCCTAATGGAAAAGACAATGATTTATGTGAAAATTTAGGAGTGAGTTATGTACAAAGAGAAACAAGGAAAGTCTGGGAGATACTGGATATGTCTGTTACCTTGATAATGATAAGGGGTATCGGAGGTGTTTCCATATGTCCAAGTTCATCAAGTTGTACACATTAAATACGTATGGTTCTTTATATATCTATTATAGCTCAAAAATCTGTAATTTTATTTAGTTTTGATATTGGAAGCCTATTCACTTTTTTTTTTTTTTGGTCAGTTTCCCCAGAAGGTGTTGCTCCTGCTTAATCTGGTAAAATTCAGAGATATCATTATTTCAGCAAATTTCCTTCTGTCATATCATTGAATATTTTTGTTTCATTTGTTTTGTTCCCTATTCAGAAATATGTACATGATGGATCTCCTTTATCTTTCATATATAATAATTTTTCTTTAGTCAATCATTTTTTGCTTTCCATTTCATTTTCCTTTTTCTTTTCAAGTTTTCAAGTGTTTCATCTACACCATTATGACACCCTTTCTCTTTTTTAAAGCTTTTACAATAGCATGTATTGTAATATACCTATTTTTATTTTATTGAGTTTTTAAGTTTTTTTAAATATTTTTATTTTTTTAAGTAATCTCTGCACCCAATGTGGGGCTCAAACTCACAACCCTAAGATCAAGACTTGCATGCTCTAACAACTAAGCCAACTAGTCACCCGAGTCATTTTTATTTTTAATTAAACAGGCAAATGAGAATAGCTTAAGCAATTAATTCCTAAATAATCCATGAAAATATTTTTGCTGACACTCAGGAATTCACCTAGTTTTTCCTATTTTCTCAAATCATCTTCCCATACTTATTACATGTTGAAACATCTCAATACTCTGGATTTTTATATCAAGTAGAAAACTAGTGAGAGGTGCTAGCGTTCATCTAACTAAAAATCTTTTACATTGAAGAGAAAAATACTATTACATTCCATAAACTTTTGACATGGTCTTAGTTCCATGCAATAGTTATTTAATAAGCACTTCGTGTGTGCAAATTTTGTGCTACGCTCTAAGTACTGTTAATCTTTATTCTCAAGGAGCTAGCTGTGCAAGCTATTCAGATAGGTAAGAGACATCCAGGAAGAGCAATGTTATTTCATTTAATTATTTATTTAGTAGTAGTATGACTTACTGCATAGGAAACAAGGTTTGATGTCAGAGAAATGGTGAAGACACCTGGCTCCTCCATTTACTTGCTATTATGTGTTAAGATCTCTGTCTGCTGAACTGGGCCAAAATAAGCTAGTTCTAGGAATTTGTATTAGTATACAGCCCTATAAAAACTAAAAACGGTCAATTAATGTCAGTTTCCCCTTAGGATCTTGTGAGAGCCTGTTGTTCAGTTGGACCCCTTGTTGTCACCATGTTGTCACCTTGTTGACATGTCCATGTCTCAGGAGGACTCACATTAGAAGGCAGGGTGTTCTTTTCCAGTGATTCCCCAGTCAAAATGCTAAGGTGTCTTGGGTAATATCTTTGGTCAGTGTCATGACTGTGGACTCATTATTATCATATTTCCTAAAAATTTCAATATTATTTATAGACAGGAAGCACAATTGGTTAGTAAGAAGGTAGATATATTCATCAATCTAACTTGCCCACACATTTCTTAACCCAAAAGAAGGCTTAAGAAGACAAGTGTATTTCTAATCACCTCATTTGATAGCCCAGAAGATGAATTCCAGATAATTCAAGTGAAATCACTCAAGATTAGAATAGCTGTTCTCTTAACTCTTACTTCATTACTTTTTCCATTAAATCATTTTTTTGTTGCGTTTGGAAACTATAGACCCAAAGATTTGAGGATATAGAACTCGTGAGCATATGTAAAAAGATTACTTTTTGCTAATTGTTCAAACATCATGGATTTCCTCTCTCTCTCACTTCTTCTATATTTGAAATAGTTCTTCAGGTTGGAGAAGACAGAAGTGAACCAAAATTTGAATACTCTGTCTCTGTTAATAGATATTTCAATGAAAATCACCCCTGAAGAGTATGACTGTTTCCATCTATTGTATTTCTCTTATCCTGAACATGGCTTTAAAAATCTCGTGTCTTTTTGTTTTTGATAAATGTAACCACATTGTGAGTTTTGTTATCAAGAAATCATTATTCCTTTTCATTATATTTAAAAAATATTTGCTTCATTATGTGCTTATATGCTGAGCACCATTGTAAAAATAATTACAAATTCACAAAAATGTGTTGGTAATGAAATCACCTACCTTAAATCAGAATTTACGATCCAAATTGTGTAAAAAAATTGTAGTTTTTATCTAGCAAGAAGTAAATTACCATAAAGTGCCACCTTTGAGGGGAAAAATACTGCTCCATCCCTTCAAAACAGAGTTTCAATATGTAATTTTGTAAAACAACTCTCCTCACTCCATATGGATCCTATTAAGTCACTACTACAATAAAATAAAAGCAGATGTTACCAAATACAATACTTGTTAGCCCTCTTATCTAAAGCATGCTATTACATGGTAAACATATATTAATCTATTTCAGATGAGGATTTAAGGCCCCTGAGCATCAGTAACTGCCTCCTTCTTTCGATATCACCAAGATACACCAAACAGGAGCTCATCAGCTTTTCTTGACACTGTCCAGCTCACAGGCAATCCCCCGTGACTTGTTTTTATCCTTTCTTGTTCAACAAACATTTTAGCACTGTTTCTCAGAACACAAAGCCATAATGTTACTAGCTAATTTGGGGAATATAAACAAGTATGTGAACTTCAATAAAATACATTAAAGAGACATTCATTCATTTTCATTGCATTGATAACAGCATGAAACTTACATGGGAAGTATTTATTAGGAAAGATATTCTTAATTCCCTAAATGAGTCTATGACAATTTTTATCAAAATTATGAATTATGTTTAGTGATAATTTCACATTACTATTATTGTTAGGGAACAGTTTTCCATGGATCTCTTGTATATCTGCATGTCTTTTAAGTGAGGTATTAATTGCCTTTGTTCTGGACTTTGTTTTCAAAGATGTTTCATAATGATCAGACTTGGAAGGCGTAGTGTCTCACTCTGAAGCAAACAGTAGGCTTGCTTGCTGCTCAGGCTTAGCAAGACAAGGATTCCTACATAAGCAAAGGGCAAACATACTTACTTCCCATTATAGAGATTCAAGTTCCTTAAGCTTAGGATTCCTCTCTTGAAGCCTATTGTTTGCAGTGGTTATCTTGCCCTCTGCATGTCTCCCTGGAAGAACTGAGATTCAAATAATGTATGTAAAAATTCATGTACTCTGACTCCTGGTACTGTTATGAGAAATAAAGTCCTTTATCTCTGAATTGGGAGTACTGTGTCTTCTCCCAGCATCCATGAATCTTTGTCTCTGTTTCATGGCAGGCTAACCTATTACCTTGCAAGTTAGGTAAAATCTCAAACCCTTCACAGTTCTTGAAAGATGTTTCAGCAATGAAGCTGGGATAGAGAGGGAGAGAAGGATTTCAGGTAGAGTAAAAATGAGAGCCATATAGGTTGACAGAATTTAAAGGAAGTCTTTGAGAATTGATAATGAACATGCCGATCAAACTGTTTGGTTAGCCAGAAAATAAATGGTTCTCAACTTTATTGTCTGTTAACGAAAAGAAATTGGGGCACAGTTGCATGCTGGCCACTGGAAAATAGGTTCAAAGACAGCTGTCTGAACAGTATGCAGCGATGGTTAATTCTTCTCTAGGTAGGGGCAAATGGGGAAAGAGGGAGAGACAGGGTCGAGGACAGACTTACTTACCAATATGGTGAGCAGCCTCGGTCCACCCACTGTAACAACTCATGCAAAGATTAGCCCTAGGAGGACAGATTTCTACTTTGTTTCAGACAGCAGTTCTAGAGATGGTAACCTATACCAGCACGAAAGGAGGAGAATTCACAGGAGCTTTGGGCAGAAATCAGGTGAACCTTTAAAAGTTTGGCTACTTCCTTTCAGAGAAAAGGGGAAGAGCATATAGTGCTCATTCAGAAAGTGGAAATAATGGGGCTGCCTTATAGCTCAGCCCCTCCTACAGGCTATTATGCCTATCTCAGACCCACTTGAAGATGACAAAAGTAAAAGTAAAAGATCTGAAAGTTTTGTTGATTTGTTTTGCTTCGTTTTGTTTTTGTAATGGCTCCTGGATGCTATGAGGGAGCTTTGATCCTCTGAGGAAGCATTTCCTGAGGGAAAACAAAACAAACCTCTCATGGGAAACCATTGATTAGGCATTGATTAGAATTGGGTCTACTGCTGCTCCAGATCATTTACAATGCTGACAAATTGACCCAGTGGAGAATGAGAAACAGACCCACGAAATACAGATAAATTCTTGTGAAACAAACACAGATAAGTTCTTGTGATCAAGTGCAGCACCCCTTGAAGCCAGAAATGCACCTTTTGCTTATTGGCGTGCCTCGCGTCTTTCCCTCTATCCCCACTGATCCCTGCTCTCCCGCTATGCCAACCTCAGCTGCTTTAAAGATAAAGCTTTTTAGGGGTGGGATCCAGTTCTTCTGGTCTCCAAGAGGATACTGGGAAGTTTTGGGGAGGGGAGAATCACAAAATTTATCGCTCTGCTGGATAAAGTCACTGAAGTCACCACCATACTTGGCTCCATGAAAGGAAGGGGTACGCAAGTTTAACATATGGGTTTTAGGCAGTGCTCATAGTGGGGAAGGAAAACTGAGAGACCTTGTGGGTGGAATCCCTCAACCCAATTCAAAGTGCTACTGTTATGGCTTCTACTACTGACTCTATAATTAGTCATATGGATATTTTACACATTGGTAATGTGAATGCTTGTAAGTGCCAGCAGGAATCCCCTAGCTGGAAAAAGCCTCTGCACCAATAAGCAATACTAATTCTTTAAAGCCGATCAACCCTCATACCCCATTTGAGCTACATACGTTGGTGCTGATGAGTTTGCCATGGGAGCCTCTGACAGTGAAAAGCAGCCTTCACACTATGGCATCATGTTTTGTGGTCATGTCCTCCCTGACCAGGAAAACTCTTTCGTAAAGTAGCTGTTGGCTTGTCGTTGGAGCCCTTACTGAGACTGAGCCCTGGAACCATGGAGGTATGTGACTCTCCACCTTGATATTCCCAATTTCAAGTAGATCAGTTTACACTCAACAAACAAGATAGAAAGGGCTAACAGGCCTCTCTTATTAAATGGAAATTGTGTAATCGAGAATGCAGCCGGCTAGGCCCCGCAACGCTGCCCCTTTACATGAAAAAATGACAGCTATAATTTAGGGGGAAATGTTATCCCCAACCCACCCATGGCCTTTGAAAGCAAAACTGGCTTGACAGGGTTTTCGATTCACTAAGGTTCTCCTAAATTCTTGGGTCTGGATCACTGATGTTTTGACTAAGTTAAAATTTGATGGTGTCCCAAACTGCAAATTCAGTGTCGCCCCAGCTATGCTGAACTCAAAGTGGAGAGGCAATCTCATCTCAGGAGGCAGAAGTCTAGGATGTTGCACTAGCTCTGGTCAATACTCTACCTGCTGAGTCCTGCTACAATTTTTCTGGCTTTGGGGCTTTTACCAATGACCTAGATATTTGGTCTGCCTCACAAATCAGGTTGGATCATACTTGTAAATGTTCAGGGTAAGGGCCATTCCCTGATAAGTCCAACTAAAATCTAGCCGTTGTGTGAGACTGCATTGCCCAGACTGCCAACCTTGTTGTTCAAATCCAGTCTCGTACTAGACATAACAGCTCACCCTCCATCACAGAGTGGGTATGACTTGGAGGACTCTGTTTCTGAATTTGGGCGATCTTAATCAAAGAATAAAAGAAAACTCTATTATGTATTCTCAGCCATGGGGAAGAATTTCTTTTTAAAATTTAGTGAGAATCTTTTCTTTCCTGCCAAAAGCAAGGAAGTCTATAAACTCCTGGTATTTCACCTATGAAAGTCATGTAGCAGAGATTTTGCAGATTGTGGAAGATGCAATTTGACTCCTTGCTCTGCCATTTACTAGCTATACGACCTTAAGCAAATCAAAAACTCTGGGAGATTCGGTGTTATTTTTTAAGAAGAGAGAAATGGGGTAGTTTTAAATATCAAAGAAACAACACCTGTGAAAGTGCTTTCGAACTACAAAGCACTCTATAGATATTAGTTATTTTTCTAGTATTTCTGTACATTTAAGCTGAGGAACTAGAAAGAAAGCACATAAATATAGCCCACTGTCTATACATTAAAACTAAGCAAAATGTGCAGAAAACAGACTATGACTTTAAAGCATTGGGCACATTAGCTGTGATTCAATATATTAAGCAATACACTTTGACTAAACAAGGAATGGGAACTTGGGTTAAGTACACGACAGCCTGGAAGATGAAAGAAGAAGAGAACAGGAACCAGAAGGGCAAAGAACTGTCCTTTATGCAAAGACCATATGGTAGTTATCTATTATTACACAAATTGTAATTTTTATACTGGCACTTAACATTTAATAAAATGTATGTGGTTTATCAAATAATATGAATCTAAACACTTCAACTAATTATCAAATTAATTATTAGTATATTGCTATGTTAAAATAATCCTTTAAATTTTGATTAAGAAAACTACCTGGACTTTTTCAATTTAATGGAGGTCACTAATCATCACTCCAGTTTTCACACTGGGAAGCCCAGGCAAAAAAGTATCCACATATTTCATTACAATTTATTTAGCCTGGTATCTTTGTTTCTTTTGAAATTATATCAATGACTTAATTAATTTGTAATCCAGGGTGCCTACAACTTTTCTTAGGTCTTTGCAAGAAGCTAAATGGTTTATTTATATTTATACAAAATGCTTTATCTTCTTAACTTAATTACCTTATATTTTTCTTCATGGAATTTCATCTTGACTTTATATATTTTATGTCAGCTTATTTCAAAAATCATATTTGACCTTCTATTGTTTATATCTGCAACTTTAATCAATGAAGTAAAAAAATAATAGCATTGGATTTGATTTAAAACATCTGACCTTTAAAATTCCAATGGATCCTCAAAATCCATAAGCTAAAATGCCACCTATTTCCCAGTAGACACAATATAAATCCATTCTATGAGCAGCATTGTGCTACAATATCTAAGGCAAAGTATTCTTTTGTAAGGGATCGCAAGTTATAAAATATGTAAAGTTTAATTCTGAAAAATGCATAAAAGTATAAAAACAAAGGAGAACATAGGACATGTCACAAAAATCATACAGTGGACTACATGGATCTAGGTAAAGAAAATTAAAGAGCCAAAGTGTTATTCAGTTTAACACGAAAAATATAATAATAAGTATAAGAATAACAGAAGCAGAAAAAGAACAAAACAAAGGAAGGAAGAAGGAAGAGGAGGAGCAGGAGAACTAATACTTACAGAATATTTACTATAACTTAAGTATGTGATTACCACATTTAATCCTTATACGATTCTATGAGTATTGCATTTTACAAGTGAGGAAAAGGAATTTTATTGTAGAGAAACAGTAAAGATGACTTCGATAATATATGTTGGGATTCATACATGAGGGAATAGGCAAAATCGGCAAAAAAAAAAAAAAGCAAAAAGCAGCATCTTCTTGAAGAATAAGTGGGTTTTATGATTTTAAGAGTGATTGCTAATAGCAAATTACCTGAATTTGAATTTTAACACCCCTATTTCCTTTATTTAAAGTTTTATTTTAATTCTGTTTAGTTAATATACACTGTTGTATTAGTTTCAGGTATGCAGTATAGTGATTCAACAATTCCATACACCACCAGGTGCTCATCATGACAAGTGCCCTCCTTACTCCCCATCACCTCTTTCCCATGCCCCACTTCCTTCCTCTGGTAACCATCAGTTTGTTCCTTTAGTTAAGAGTCTGTTTCATGGTTTGCCTCCCCCTCTCTTTCCTCTCTTTTTTCCCCTTTGCTTGTGTGTTTTGTTTCCTAAATTCCACATATGATGAAATCATATGATATTTGTATTTGTCTTTCTCTGACGGACTTACTTCACTTAGCATTGTATCAGCATCCTATTTTCTAAGACTTTGGTGAAGTTATTTAATCTCTTGGTGGCTCAGTCTTCCAATCCATTAAAAGGGGAACAAGAATAGTACCTCCCTCATAATGTAAGGACCAAATGTAAGAATACATGGAGCATGCCTACAGCAAATATCATACAGCTTCCTGTGTGACACAGCTTCAAAAATCACTGTATGATTGGATTATTATTACAACACTGTCTCTAAAAATGACACATTTTTCATCAAGAGAATGATATGACGAGACAGCTTTTTTTCAAAAATTAATCTAACAACATAGTCTCAAAATTTAAAATGAGGAAATGCTAAAAGTATGGATGTCATTAGGAACATAAAAATAATTCAAGTGTGGGGCGCCTGGGTGGCTCAGTGGGTTAAGGCTTCTGCCTTCGGCTCAGGTCATGATCCCACGGTCCTGGGATAGAGCCCCACATCAGGCTCTCTGCTCAGCAGGGAGCCTGCTTCCTACTCTCTCTCTGCCTGCCTCTCTGGCTACTTGTGATCTCTGTCTGTCAAATAAATAAAATCTTTAAAAAAATAAAAGAAAATAATTCAGGAGCTTCCCTGTTGTCCAATGTCTGAAAGCTGTTTTTTCGCATATTTCGTTTAGTTTACTGGTATACCAGGACCGTTCCTGTTGCAGTTCAGTTCATGGGTGGTGGTGCAAGATCAATATACTAGTTCTAAGTCAATTTCCCACAAAATTTTATGCCTATCTGCATGCCTCCATTGTCATTTTTCTAATTTAGGTAGCCAGCACTGTTCACTTAAATTCCACAGGCATTTCTAGGAGACTGTTCTGATGACACTTCCAGCCTCATGCTTGAATTAATCACTCTCTAACTGGCACCAGAATTATCTTTTCAGGATGAAAATCCAAAGGTTTACTTGTCTTTTCCAGCTACTTGTCAATAAGCTCTTTGAGGGAAGGATGGTATCCAGCATTTAATAAGTTGTGTGCTGATAAATCATCTTTCCTGGAAAAAAAAAAACCAACTCCATTTGTCCATTACCATGTTGTAAGTACTCCCATCAAGGTCACTTTCAAACTGCTGGTGCAATGCCACACATAATATAGAGATATGAAGAGATGTGCACAGTCAGCTTTCACGCAGTACAGTTCAGATTCAGGTCCTCAGTAGGTGCTTGATAAATGTTTCTAGAATGAAATATTGTTTAATTATTTTTGTTAAACATGAGAGTGTGAATAAAATGAGTGACAACTAACTAAATAGTTTAGGCAGCCCCCAAAACATACCATCACAAGGTGGATTCATCTAGATAATTTGGGGGACAAAGGATCTTAGATATGAATATGTATGTATTAATAATTTGGTGTTTAAATACTGATCTTAGCACAGAAATTAAGTAAAACCTTAGTGAGAAGTCTGAAAAATAAAAGTTGCTTGAATTACTTGATGATAATTATTCTACATTGTCAGTGAGAATTGTGGAACAGTAGGTAAACTTTGTAAAATAAGTTGAATGAGATTGAGCATGTATAAAATTGTACTTTCCTGGAATATAATGATCTTAATAGCTGGAAGGTATTCAAAGCACACAGCATTAGGTCTGAGAACAATAAACTCTTAGCAGTAAACACATCATACAACACATAATAAAGAAGAATGTTGGGAGATCGTCTGCATTAAGAATTTAAGACAAGCAAAACTAGAAAGTTGTGTTGAGAGCCATAATTGCAAGATAATGCCAATTGCATTGGCAAGTTATCACTAACCACAAATCTTTAGCAACCTAATTTCCCACCCATATTGGTCCTACTTTACCTAATTCAGTCAATGCCAAAGTGTGATAATTAGAAAAATCCATCTTTTAATGTGTGTTGGGACAGTGAATCACTGAGAAGTATACATATGTTATGACATACTATACTGTGTTTCTGTCTCTGGTATCTAGACATGTAGAAATTGTTCTTGAGTAGGCCAATAGATCCTACTCAAACTCCAAAGAAAAGGTAGACAGGAAGTGCCTCTGAGTGGAATATAGGGGGAGGGAGAAAGAAGTGGTGTAGGGCATTATGAGGTGGGGAGGAGGGGAATAGTTAGGGACCTAAGCCAATACCCTTTAGGCTCATCTTGCCCACATGACCTAAAAGGGGGGATGCAGGGCGCCTGGGTGGCTCAGTGGGTTAAAGCCTCTGCCTTCAGCTCAGGTCGTGATCCCAGGGTCCTGGGATCAAGCCCCGCATTGGGCTCTCTGCTCAGCAGGGAGCCTGCTTCCCTCCCCTCTCTCTGCCTGCCTCTCTGCCTGCTTGTAATCTCTGCCTGTCAAATAAATAAATAAAATCTTTAAAAAAATAAAAAATAAATAAAAGAGGGGATGCAACCAATAAAAGTTCAGGTAAAGTCCTAAAAACATGCTTTCCTTCTTCTAAGTACTTCCCTTTATGTTTGCTTTTGATGAAAATTGTATTTATGAATGTAGGTATATACTTCTACTTACTTTTTATAATAGTACAGAAATGAGGAAATCTTGGGAAAAAATAAACACTGATATTTAATCATTATTCATATCATTTCAAAATGTGAATGTTCTATCTTTTAAACAAGTCCCCAGAAGACTTAAGAGTTATATTGGGTTGGGGCGTCTGGGTGGCTCAGTGGGTTAACCCACTGCCTTCGGCTCAGGTCATGATCTCAGGGTCCTGGGATCAAGTCCCACATGGGGCTCTCTGCTCAGCGGGGAGCCTGCTTCCTCCTCTCTCTCTGCCTGCCTCTCTGCCTAGTTGTGATTTCTCTCTGTCAAATAAATAAAATCTTTAAAAAAAAAAAAAGAGTTACGTTGGGTTTAATGACAATACCAATTACAAAGACATCCCCACTATGGTTCTGAATAATTCCTAAAGATGAAATAGTAACTTGATCTAAATATTTATGTGTAATTTAAGGTGAAATAATTTGCTGTCAGATAGTTGGTTTTGGAAAACAAATTCCATGCTTTGTCTTTTATCATTACAGTGTCTTGGAGAATGCCCTTTCAGATGCTGTTTTATATTCATATAGAAGGGAACATAGATCTGGTTTCTTAAAGCAGAAGTCATGAGCAATCACCACGAGAATGTTAGATTTTGGAGGTTCCTAACCATAAAAAGCTGTTTGGAAAATTTCTTGGGGTGCCTGTTTGGCTCAGTTGGTAGGTAGAGCATGTGCCTCTTGATCTTGGGGTCATGAGTTTGAACCCCACATTGGGCATAGAGATAACTTAAAAAAAAGAAAAGAAGAATTTTCCTATTTATATTCATGATTATTTTCTTTTGTTCTTTTGATGAAGGACCAGTCAATAATACATATTACATGACGCCACATTATTGACACGTATATCATTTAGCTCTCCCAACTGACTGCCTCACATAAGAGAACTAAAAGAAATGCACGCATCTATTACTTTATTTGAAGTATTATAGAGTAACAATTAGCATTCTAGAAAGGGGATTGAGGACAAATTTGGTGAAAGCATCTGTTTACAGTCTTCTTAGGGTTAAACAGTGAAAATCCTGGGATATCAGCAGCATATGACCAAATGAAAGTGTAAATGTATGTCTGGCAAAGAAGGAAAGGGGGATCATTTCATGAGAGGTAATTAATTTATTAAATAATCTCAACTTTAATAGATTTTATTTTAAAAGAACAGAATGGTTGAAGTACAGCTCCCCTCTGAAGTGAGTTGGATAAAGCCAGGAGAATTTGAAAATGAAGTCATACAGAAGGCCCACAGGGCCAGGGGCAGGTATATGTCTCTTTCTCATTTACTTTTCTTATTTAATAAACATACATATATCTTCTATTCACCCATTCTCCCGCAATCAATATTTTCACTCTTCTAATTTCCTCTGATTCATGTTTCACTCTATCTTGAGGTTTCCACATAGTTGATCCTTCTACCTAAATCAAATGTTTCTTCTTCAAATGTAAATTCTGAACCCTACCAGATTGTACTCAAATCAGAATTACTTAGAGTGGGTTCAGATATTTGCACTTCTAACACATACCTATTGTAATTCTTATGTACATTTGAGTTTTAAAATCACTACTGCTGGTCTTTGGATAAGGCAGCAGGGCCATTAGCAATGATAGCAATGTCCTCCACAAATGAATTAGCCCACAATATCAGCAAAAACTATAATAACAACAAGAAAGCAGGCCAAACAAGAGAGGGAGGGAGGGAAAGAAAGAGAGAGAGAAAGAGAGGATTTATTGGAATTAACTAAAAAAAAAAAAATGACTGTACAGACTGGCAGGATCAAGACAGTCTGGGAGACCTCTGGGTTCCCAAATATTTAAAGATCACCCTCTTCTTCTTTGACTCTGAATAAAGTATGAAGCAAGTAAAACAGGTTAAGACATACATTTTATCTTAAATGTGATAAGACATTTTATAAATTTAACAGAAATTGTATTTAGTATAAACATTATGAATTGTGTAAAATTTCCCAAAGTTCACTGAATTTTTTTATGTTTATAAATGATAATCGGAACAGATTGGAAAGCAGATGGTGTCCTTTAAGCTACAGTAATTACCTGAGAGGAAAGATCTATAAAAATGGAAGAAGGAAGAAAGGAAGGAAGAGAAGAAAAAGGGAAATGGGAAAACTTCATATTCATAAAATAAAATATCTTTCTTTTAAATATTATCTCATTTGTTTTTACTTACATTACATGGACCTTCTTTTCATCAAATTCCATTGTTTTGTCTTAAAAAAGAGTTTTTCAAATTCCACTGTAGTTTGGAACATTAATTGAAATGATAAATTCCAGTAACTACTCAATTAAAAAGTGAGAAACAAATAAGTTCACATCTACCTAAAAACACATTCTCCATAATTTCTATTAAAAGATAATGTAAAAACATTGTCAAAGAAAAGTCATACCAAACTTAAACAGGCAAGGAAGACTTTATTCAAGACTATTGCAATAGGCGAAAGAGAGTGAACACAACTCTGCGGAAATAAATGGTAGGAGAGTTTTCAGTGCTGAAGTGAGCTAGTGCTAAGCTACTGGAGGAAGTTGTGGGGAGGCAGTCAATGTGATTAGGCCATTTGTGTTTGCTAATTGGCAATTGAAGTTAGGCTTCTATTTTCCTACAGGGACTACAAGACAGGGACACTATCTTTCTTGGTGGTTAATTTCATAGGGATGACTCTCTGGTCCTTAAGAAAGACATTCCTTGTTGTAAGACTATCTAGGAGCTGGGAAAAATTTACATCTCAAAGGGTCAGGGGAAGAATTTACAATCCCAAGTATTCTAAAGTAAACACTGTAAGAGGAGAAGTCAGAGGCCTATAGTCTGGGAGAAGCCTGTCTTAAGTTCTGTCAGTCTGAAGAGAGTTTTAAGGCTATCTTGGTCAATTTCCTTTCTTTAAGCTAGATGACAAGGAGTTTTCATATGCATTAATTCATGTGCTGTAACTCTTTATTAGACAGAGTTACATTAGCCCAAACTTATTTCATCCAAATCTTATGGGCATAGGCTAATTGCTTGATTCTAAGGCTGATCTAACTGTCATATTTAATTATAGATTGTTTTGAGCTTTTTCAGAGTTCTGTTGAGGACCTAAAATGCCTTCCTGTTTGTTGATTTAAACAGAATTTGCCTCTTTGAAGAAGATTTTAGTTTACGATTTTTGGTTAAGAATAGCATTTGGCAAGCCATCTGCCTAATACTGCCTCTTCTGATTTCTCATGAAAATTCCCAAGAATACCCTGAAAACAACAACAACATAAAGTCTCACAACAACTCTAGGTAAGGAGAAGGAAAGAGATCTATCCATTGCCAGAATATGGCAAAAATTAGAGAAAACAGTGTTCTTACCTTGTGTCTCTTTGCTGAAACATAATTAGGAGTGGATTAAAAGTCATCCTACCCTCAATAACTGTCCCCTGGCCCAAAAATCCAAGGTCTGTAAAACAAAGTTCAATACTCTTCCCTTCTGGGGAAATACTGCTTTTTGAGACAGTGAGAACATTGTTTCCTCATTTCACTTCATCAACTTACACATAGTCATTTGGATCTTCAAAGCTCGAGAAGTCACGAGGCATGAAATAGGGGTAATGGCTGATGGCACTTTGTATTCTAGAAGATGTGGCCCCACAAGGAAAGTATCGTCAGAAGCTCTGAAAAATTAAGGTAATTTGATAGCACTACTCAGTACCTAAATCAATCAGATGACAACCATACAATTTGGGATGGAGGCTGTGCCCGAGTAAGCTTTTAACAAATCATTCATTTCCCAGCATCTAGCAAATATTTAAATTTTGTTCTGCTGATCTCAAGCAGAGTCATCGCTTATCCACAAGAATTGGTCTCTGACATTTTATACAGATGGATTTCTTGGTAAATCTATAACTCCAGTGAAGATACAGTACATTAAAGTAACAATGTTGAACTTTACCTCAGTGAGTGCTGTGATCCTAGAAAACAGAGATGGTCAAAGAAATCCTTCCCTATCCCCAATGCTTTGTGTTTCAGAAATTTCTTATGACAAGGAACCCCCTTTCCCCATATGACTTAGAAAAGACTCAAGGAGACATGTACAGGAAGAAGTTGCTTCAGCCGAGGTCAAAGATTTACCTGTGTTCTCTTCTAGGGTTTTTATGGATTTCTGTCTCACATTTAGGTCTTTCTTCCATTTTGAGTCTTTTTGTGTGTGTGTTTATGGTGTAAGAAAATGGTCCAGTTTCATTCTTCTGCATGAGGCTGTCCAATTTTCCCAACACTATTTGTTGAAGAGACTGTCTTTTTTCCATTGAGTATTCTTTCCTGCTTTGTTTAAGATTGGTTAACCATAGAGTTGAAGGTCCATTTTTGGGTTCTCTATCCTGTCCTATTGATCTATGTATCTGTTTTTATGCCAGCATCATACTGTCTTGATGATGACAGCTTTGTAATAGAGCTTGAAGTCTGGAATTGTGATGACCATCTTTAGTTTTCTATTTCAACATTCCTTTGGCTATTCAGAGTCTTTTCTGACTCCATACAAATTTTAAGATTATTTGTTCCAGTTCTGTAAAAAAAGGTGATGGTATTTTGATAGGGTTTGCCACGTCTCCAAGGGCAAGGGAAAGAAAGGCAAATGAACTATTGGGACTTCATCAAGATAAAAAGCTTTTGCACAGCAAAGGAAATTGTCAAGAAAAGAATGGGAGAAGATAGTTGTAAATGTCTTATCAGATAAAGGGCTAGTATCCAAAATCTATAGAGAACTTATCAAACTCAACACCCAAAGAACAAATAATCCAATCAACAAATGGGCAGGAGACATGAACAGACAATTCTGCAAAGAGGACATCCAGATGGCCAACAGACACATGAAAAAATGCTCAATGTCACTCGGCACCAGGGAAGTACAAAACCATAAAGAGATACCACCTCACACCAGTCAGAATGGCTAAAATTAACAAGTCCAGAAAGAACAGATGTTGGTGAGGATGCAGAGAAAGGGGAAAGCTCCTACACTGTGGTGGGAATGCAAGCTGGTGTAGCCACTCTGGAAAACAGTATGGAGGTTCCTCAAAAAGATGAAAATAGAGCTATGCTATGACCCAGCAATTGCACTACTAGGTATTTACCCCAAAGATACAAATGTAGAGATCCCAAGGAACACCTGTACCCCAATATTTATAACAGCAATATCCACAATAGCCAAACTATGGAAAGAGCCCAGATGTCCATCGACAGATGAATAGATAAAGAAGCTGTGGTATATCTACAAAGGAATATTACACAGCCATCAAAAAATGAAATCTTGCCATTTGCAACTATGTGGCTAGAACTCGAGGGTATAATGCTAAGTAAAGTAAGTCAATCAGAGAAAGACAATTATCATATGATCTCACTGGTATGCAGTCATTTACCTATGACAAGGCTAGACACCGACTCTCCATATTCCATGCTTTGCTCATAAATGATTAGCTCCACTGATTGCCCCACTGCTTGCCCCACTGATCAATGGGAATAAAATGCCTAATCAAACTTTGGTTAAGTTTCTCTTTGCTCCTGCCCTGAAATCTGATTCACCTTCAGCCAGAGCCATCATTACAGTTTCTCCTAAAGGGCCTCTCCTGAGTATAAGCTGGCATCAGAGTAAAACAGTCTCAGATCCACCACCCAACCATGCCACCTTTCATCCCACTCCCCACACACCTGGTTCTTTGCAGCCTCATTAAAGGAAAAACCCTTTGTCTAACCCTTGAGAACCCTGATGAGCTCGTAGCAATGTCCTCTCTATTGCAGTGGTAATTCTCTCCTCTTTGCTGTGGTCCTATTCCTGTCCTTTTGAAATAATCTTTCAAGTAAAGAATCTCTTACAAAAATAAATAAGTATATAAATATATAAAGTCTGAAATTATTTTTTATTTGACAGACGTTCCTTCCAAATTTTATTCGTTTATTGTCTCTTAAATGCTCTTGCGTGGGGACTATATTTCTTTCAGAACTATGCATACACACTTCTCTCTAATGCATGCCACCTTATTCAGCCAACATTAATCACCCTTCATATATCCTTTTAGATATTGCTTCCTTCAGGAAATATTCCTTGACCTCTTAAGCCGTATGTTCTTATCTATCTCACACCATGTTCTAAATTCTGTTTTATTTTCACACCAAACTATATTATCTTTGAGGGACCAATGTCTTATTCTCCCAACAAGCTAATATAGGGACAGACATATAGTTGATGTTCAATAGATGTTTGTTGAATTAATAATTTTTTTAAAAAATTGGAAGAAGTTTATCTAGGCTTCCTTCTTTATACCTTAATTAATAATTTTATTAAATGGAAAATAGTCTCAAAACTAACATTGATAGTTTCCAGATATGACTGTACCCTGATTGGTTAAGAAAATGCATTTCTATCCCAAGAGATACTGTTTCTGGCACCTGACATTCATGGGAAATTCAAATTAGTTTTTCAATTGAATTCCATCTACCTTCTAAATGGTGCAAATTTTTCCAACTCTGGCAATAGTGTGCAAATAATTCCTAAATTTTGGTGCTGTTGAGTTGCCATCACTTAGTCTGTGCTTGTTCTGGGCATTTCAGTGGAGAGTTAGAAGAAGTTATGTAAAGACCACTAACTAAAGAACGTATTAAACCATAAACGTAATCAGAGAAAATTGAGAGACAATTTAGTTGCAAGACTCTGGAATTAACTCTCAGAGTAAAGATTCTTTGCCTCCCTCACTCCATCCTCCTCTCACTTGCCAGCCTCAACTAAGCTCACCAGAAATATTTTTAATAAGAAAGTAGACAAGGAAAAAGAGGACATGGATATCCAGTTACACCTAGCAAGTGCCTAATATGTATGAGAGATGGAAAAATCATGTTATCATATACTTACTCTGAGAAATTAGTATCCGTATCCAGACCAGTTAGGATCACAACAGAAAATATATTTTTAAAATTAGGATAGGTTTGTTAACCATTTATACAGTCACATTGTAGCAAACCATAAGGGCAGTGCATAAGGCCAGGGCCAGCAAAGCTGGAGTCCTAGTAAGAACTACTCCTATGCATGAAGGAACAAGTATAAGGAGCAGTTACTATAACCTAGAGACAAAGAGAGCTGTGTTTAGAAGGCTACCTGACAGGAATTAAAACCTTCAGCAGAGGGAGGCATCCTTAAAAGCTTCAGGTGAGATATGTAACCATTCTGCAGCAATCACACAGAGGGCAGCAACAAGGAAATAGATACCCAAACTCACTATTCTCCCTTTCACCAGTCCCCTGTCCATATTCCCCACTGACAGTCGCAACCAGAATTCAGTGGGTGAGGAAGCCTGCAGATATAGTCCAAGTTGATCGGGGAATCCACAATGGCCTATGGACCAAATCCAGCATGCTGCCTATTTTTGTAGACCTGCAAGCTAAGAATGGTTTTCGCATTTTTAAAGAGTTGAACAAATGTTTTTTTAACTATTCTGTGACACATAACAATTCAATTCAAATTTCAGCATCTACTAATAAAGTTTTATTCGAACCCAGCCATGCCATTTGTTTGCATATTGTGTCTGTCTGCTTCTGTGCTAAAATGACAGAGTTGGGTAATTGCAGGAAAGACCATATGTGGTGCTCTCACAGCTTTGCATCGCTGCTCAGAGCATTGCTGTCACAGTGACACTGTTACAGCCTGACAGGATTGTGAATGCCACATGTATTATTGTACTGTACTATTTTATTATTTATTTACTACCTGGGCATACTCATGATGTCAAAACAAGAAAAAAAGAGAAAAGTGGACTTTAAATGTCACGATTTTAAGGCAGAGTGGTGTGTAGGCTATTTTGTTATAGAATTAGAAGACAACGATGGTGTTTCTCATTCAATGACCTTATAGCTGTGCTTAAAGAATCAATATACATTGATGTCTACTTGAACACTCATGACATTATTCAAAGGAAAGTGACTGAAAGGGGAGCCTCTGTTAAGTTAAGCGTCTGCCTTTGGCTCAGGTCATGATCCCAGAGTCCTGGGATTGAGCCCCGCATCAGGCTCCCTGCTCAGGGGGGAAGCCTGCTTCTCCTTCTCCCACTCCCCCTGCTTGTGTTCCCTCTCTGGCTGTGTCTCTCTCTGTCAAATAAATAAATGAAATCTTTTTAAAAAAGAAAGAAAGTGAGTGAAAAATTAGAAAACTTTAAATGGGATATTTAATAATGGTAGAATTTCTTCATAAAAAAAAAACTGAAAATGAGGTGGAAACCAAATTAAGTTTCTTAGTGGCTTATTTGTAAACCAAGAAAGGAAAACTATTTATTGATGGTGAGTTAATTAAATTGTGTTTTATTGCAGTGGCCAAACAAAGGTAACCAGAAAAAAACAAGACCAAACAAAACAAAACTTGATTAAGTCTGCCAGCGTTTTGGTGAGAGCAATTGTTCAAAGATTGGAAAACTTGGGTAAAACAGCAATACTCAATTAAAAAGAAAACATAGCAATTGATTTCAAGTGATTTTCATGGCTCTTGATGAGTCAACGGATGATATTGATACTGTTCAGATGTTGTGTTTCTTTGAGGACTCAAAGCTGAGTTTGAAGTGATTAAAGAATCAGCTTATATGACTGTTATCTGTGGTCAGGCAAGAAGTTGAGAGAACATGAATTCAGCACAACCTGAAGTGGAATCCGTTAAGATATATTGCAACAGATGGTGATAAAAATGTATATGCCGTAGAAAAAGGAAAAGTTGAACAAAGGTACAAAACCTGTGAAAATGTAATGTGGGTCAAGTCTATGGATATTCACTGTAAGAGTCATGCAGGCAAATGCTTCATCACCATCACTTGTAATTGTTACAAGTTTCACTTGTGCTTATGAACATCACTTATAGACTTATGTTTGCTCAGTTCTGTCAATTTTTGATAGAAATAAAAGCTGAATAATCTGACCTACTTTCACAGAAGTTTGATGGCTTCACAATGGTAAAATTTCACTGGGATTTTTCTGAGCACTGGACCAAAACTGGTTTTCTTTTTTTCCTGAATGAAAAGAATTGCTTCAACCACTATTAACTACAGAAATTTTTTTTTCATTTTCATTTTTATATTATTTTTTGATATTTCCTAATGAACTCAACCTAAAATTATAGGCAGAATAGTGCTTAAATGTGGAGTTTATGCTGTTGTGTAGTCATTTAAACAACTGATGTTGTTTGAATCACAAGTAATGTCGGGCGGGTTACTTTAAATACTTTCCATGCTGTCAAAAGTTAAAACAGGAAATGGGATCTCTATTCCCATGCAAATTTGTAGTGGATGTATTTCCTGAACTAAAACACAGATCTAGCTGTGTTTTTTGGACCTTGATGCAAAGGTAAAGGAAATTTTCATACTTTAAAACTTATTTGACTGTACAGTTGAGGAGGTTCCACCCATCCTTAAAATAGAAATGATTAATCCGCAACATAATGACATACTGAAAGGTGACTATCAAGAGGAGAATCTGATAGAATTCTATAAATGACTTCCAAATGATGAATATGTTCAATTAAAATAAGCTTGTGGATTGATATCAGTACTTAACAATTCTTATTTGATTGGAAAGACATTTTCTAAGTTGAAATATGAAAACTCTTACTTCATAGCAGCACTAAACACTAAATTTCAACCTCTATTAAACAAAATGCTGTCCAAAAAAATTGCTGAGCTCAAACATTATTTCTCATTTGGACTCTGACTTCGAATTTTTTAAATAAGCTTTCTGCTTATTTTCTATCTCTTTTTAAAATTCTGTACCTTTATCCTTTCCTTTGTATTTTCCAAGTTTCTGTTTTGATATCTCTTCCATCATATCTGCTAATTATTCTTAAATCCTCTCTCATGGTGGCCAACCATTTCCCCTTCTGTATCCAGTTTGAATTATTGCCCCGATCTTGAAGCACAATTGTCAGAATGGACTCCAAGAGAAGTTGAATCTCTGTCTTTTCCCTGCCCCTGTTCCACGTTTACCAACCTTGTTTTTTTCTAGACTACTAAGTCACTTAATTCTTAAGGTAGGTTTCACGGGAGATAACACTTATGGGTCTGAAAATATCTTTGTTTTGTCCTCACATTTGATGACATTTTTGACTGGGTATAGAAATCAAGACTAAAAATATATTTTGTTTTATTGCTCTGGGGTTTTTCTCTATAATCTTTTAGCCTTTAGTATAACTGACAAATTTGTCATCCTTTAAATCCTCATTTATTAATGGATATCTTATATTGATTTATTTCCATTCCAGGGTATATCACAATTTAAAAAAAAACTTTGAATGCTGCCATTTTATAATCATAGATCTAGTCATAAGTCTTACCTTTCATTCTATTTGGAATTCTTTAGGTCCTTGTGGTGTCTAAATGAGGTGTCTCCTCACTGGATGGTGGACCCCAAATGCGGGGTCATGATCTGGTGGAAGCTTATGGTGCCCAAGGAGAAAGAATTGACCTGAGGCAGAAGAAATGAAATAGAAGCGTACTGAATGAATACACCACAAGGGAGCAGCAGGCAGGACAGCAGAGGGGAGGCTGTCTGCAAGGAGGCAGTGGGTGCAGGACTGATTTTAAAGGCAGAAGATGAGGAGGGATGGCAACATACGAAATTTTTTTCTCTTCTGGTAACTGTGCCTAGTTGTTAGTAGTCCATTTGTCAGTTAGAGGATTCTTTGAGGTGGGTTGACCGATGTCTATGTTTAGCCAGGTGGTCACCTGGGTCCTTTTAACATTCCATTGCTGAAGCCTATTTGCCTACAAGTGGCCTCTATAGTCCCTTCAATGACAAAACTCTGGCTTCCTTGTCTCTGCTAATTTCTATCTCTCTATTAAGTGGTCCAACAGAAAACATTCTATATTGATAACTTCTATAGCTCTTTAAAAAATTATATTTCACATATATACATATATATATGTATGTGTATACTTGTTCTACAGTTTTTGAACATCCCTCAAAATTATCTTTCTTGGTGCACCTGGGTGGCTCAGTGGGTTAAAGCCTCTGCCTTCAGCTCAGGTCATGATCCCAGGGTCCTGGGATCGAGCCCCACATCGGGTTCTCTGCTCTGCGGGGATCCTGCTTCCTCCTCTCTCTCTGCCTGCCTCTCTGCCTACTTGTGATCTCTGTCTGTCAAATAAATAAATAAAATCTTTAAAAAAATTATCTTTCTTTCCTTATAGTTTTATTTTTGAATTATGGTTCTAGGTTTAATACTTTGAATGGTTTCTTGTCTCTAATAATTCCAGTTTAATCACTTTAGGAATATTAATGCAAGGTTTGCTTAATTGTTAATATTTCATGATATATTTTTGAATTCCTCTAGGACATTCTTTTCCAATTACCTTGGATTTCTCTTTTGTGTTAATTGTTGGGTGATGTTTCATTATCTATTTATATCTTAAATTAAGGCAGTAAAGAGGATCTCTCTGTCTTTAGGTAAATAGAGTCAATTGGCTTTGCTTTAAGATAATAGGGAGGTCCTACCCATTACCCTAGAAAATTCCTCAATGCTAAAAAGAATAAAATTTTGATTTGGTATGATTAACTCACAGTATTGGGATGCCTGGGTGGCTCAGTAGGTTAAACATCTGCCTTTGGCCCAGGTCATGATCCCAGTGTCCTGGAATGGAGTCCTGTATCCGGCTCCTTGCTCAGCAGGGAACCTGCTTCTCCCTCAGCCTGCCGCTCCTTCCCACCCCCGCTTGTGTGCACGCTCTCTCTCGCTGACAAATAAATAAGTAAACTCTTAAAAAAACAAAAACGGACAAACAAAAACCTCACAGTATTAGCTTTAACTTTACAGATAATTTTTATCATTTCCATAGAAAAGCTGTAATATTTTTACCTAAGCTTAAGTGACTGGCTGAAAGTCTTTCTCTATCTATATAAGATATAGAGAAGAGAAATGGGTAAATCAACTGTTCAATTTAAAAAACTTCAATTAGTGTCCATGTTTCAGCTACATATCTCAGGCTCTCCCTTTGTAGAACTTGTTGCTTGACTTGGCCCTCTCCCTGAATGCAGCCACATTAGTGTTTATTCTAGACTGTGGCTTCCTCTGCTCCCTCTAGTTAATCTATGATGGTGGTTTCCTTTTGATTTTTCAAGTATTTGTTTAAAAATTTGTTCATTAGTTGAATATCTTTATGTTCTCTTTAAGTTTCTTCCACAGTTTTAAGTGGGGGGTACTAAGAAAGAGAAGAAATAAAGTGAGACATGTGTCCTAGTCTGCCATATTGAATAGAATACATATTCGACGTATGTTTATTGAACACTTACTGTATGGCAGCACTTTGCTATATTTTTATGAATAGAACAAAAATGGTCTTTAATCTTATAAGTTTTACCTTCTAGAAACAATTGTTTCTAGAATCAACCATTGGTAGTATATAAACAGTTACAATATAATTAAAAATTATTATTTCTTAAAAGAGTTTATTTATTTATTTGAGACTGTGTGAGCAGAAGGAAGGGCAGAGGAGGAGGGAGAGGGACAGGAAGACTCCACACTGAGTGCAGAACCTTACACAGGGCTGCATTTCACAACCCTGAGATCATGACCTGAGCTGAAACAGAGTCAGATGCTTAACCAACTGAGTCCCCAGACACCCTTAATTAAAAATTATGATAAATAACATGAAAAAGGACAATATCCTGTGAGAAGGAATGTCAGGTAAGACCAACTCAAGATGTGACAGTAAAAACAAACAAACAAACAAACAAACAAACAAACACAACTGAGTAAAAAACAATGACATTCAACCTTAAAAGATAAGCAAGAGGCAATCATACACAGAGAAAGTGGGTAGAATATATAGGCAAAAGGATATTTGTTTGATAAGGCTTTTATAAGAGTGACTGAAAGAAAGCCAAGGAGTCTGTGAATGAGAGGGTAGTAGACCAAAACGGTCAAAAGTAGAGACAAAAAGCAAAGACAAAATCAGAGGCCACATTATTTAGAATGTTGTAAACCACAGAAATGTCTAGATTTTGTTTTATTACTTTGAGGGGTTTTATTCAGGTGTATTAAAGAATTTATCTTCTACAAAGACCATTTTGCTTTTCTGAGGAGGAAAAGGTTAGAGAGGAAAGGTGGGAGGTAAGGATAAATGATAAGAGCTTATCTCAGTAATTCAGGTGAGAGAGAATGGTGACCTACTGTAAGATAGTAGCAGAAGAGAAAACAAAAAGACAATAGATTCTCTATGGATATGTAAGACTGCATTACTGACACTCATCAATATGTTGGTTATGGGAGGTGAAAAGAGGAGAATCCAGATGACTCCTGAATTATTTACTATAAAATTGATTGTACTGTGGAATTTTTATTGAAATGGAGAAGACTGGGGAAGAAAGGAATGAAGAATTTAATTTTGGACACATTAAGTTTAAGATGCCAATAAAACATTCAAATGTAAATACCAAGACAAGAAGGCTAGACTTATTGAAGAGGCTGTCTTTTTTCCATTGGACATTCTTTCCTGCTTTGTCGAAGATTAGTTGACCATAGAGTTGAGGGTCGATTTCTGGGCTCTCTATTCTGTTCCACTGATCTATGTGTCTGTTTTTGTGCCAGTACCATGCTGTCTTGATGATGACAGCTTTGTAATAGAGCTTGAAGTCCGGAATTGTAATGCCACCAACTTTGGCTTTGTTCTTCAATATTCCTTTGGCTATTCGAGGTCTTTTCTGGTTCCATATAAATTTTAGGATTATTTGTTCCATTTCTTTGAAAAAAATGGATGGTATTTTGATAGGGATTGCATTAATGGGAAAATTGGACAGCCACATGCAGAAAAATGAAATTGGACCACTTCCTTACACCACACACAAAAATAGACTCCAAATGGTTGAAGGACCTCAATGTGAGAAAGGAATCCATCAAAATCCTTGAGGAGAATGCAGGCAGCAACCTCTTCGACCTCAGCCGTAGCAACATCTTCCTAGGAACAACGGCAAAGGCAAGGGAAGCAAGGGCAAAAATGAACTGTTGGGATTTCATCAAGATCAAAAGCTTTTGCACAGCAAAGGAAACAGTTAACAAAACCAAAAGACAACTGACAGAATGGGAGAAGATATTTGCAAACGACATATCAGATAAAGGGCTAGTATCTAAAATCTATAAGGAACTTAGCAAACTCAACACCCAAAGAACAAACAATCCAATCAAGAAATGGGCAGAGGACATGAACAGACATTTCTGCAAAGAAGACATCCAGATGGCCAACAGACACATGAAAAAGTGCTCCACGTCACTCGCCATCAGGGAAATACAAATCAAAACCACAATGAGATATCACCTCACACCAGTCAGAATGGCTAAAATTAACAAGTCAGGAAATGACAGATGCTGGAGAGGATGTGGAGAAAGGGGAACCCTCCTCCACTGTTGGTGGGAATGCAAGCTGGTGCAACCACTCTGGAAAACAGCATGGAGGTTCCTCAAAATGTTGAAAATAGAACTACCCTATGACCCAGCAATTGCACTACTGGGTATTTACCCTAAAGATACAAACATAGTGATCCGAAGGGGCACGTGTACCCGAATGTTTATAGCAGCAATGTCTACAATAGCCAGACTATGGAAAGAACCTAGATGTCCATCAACAGATGAATGGATCAAGAAGATGTGGTATATATACACAATGGAATACTATGCAGCCATCAAAAGAAATGAAATCTTGCCATTTGCGACGATGTGGATGGAACTAGAGCGTATCATGCTTAGTGAAATAAGTCAATCGGAGAAAGACAACTATCATATGATCTCCCTGATATGAGGACATGGAGAAGCAACATGGGGGGGTAGGAGATAGGAGAAGAATAAATGAAACAAGATGGGATTGGGAGGGAGACAAACCATAAATGACTCTTAATCTCACAAAACAAACTGGGGGTTGCTGCGGGGAGGTGGGATTGGGGGAGGGGGAGCGGGCTATGGACATTGGGGAGGGGAAGCGAACCATAAGAGACTATGGACTCTGAAAAACAACCTGAGGGTTTTGAAGGGTCAGGGGTGGGAGGTTGGGGCAACCTGAGGGTTTTGAAGGGTCAGGGGTGGGAGGTTGGGGGAACAGGTGGTGGGTAATGGAGAGGGCACGTTTTGCATGGAGCACTGGGTGTTGTGCAAAAAGAATGAATACTGTTACGCTGAAAAAATAAATAAAATGGGAAAAAAAAAAAAATAATAAAATATATATTAGAAGCTTAAAAAAAAAAAAAAAAAAAAAAAAAAAGAAGGCTAGACTTAGAATTTAAATTTCGTTTTATTAGTACATATGTGGTAATGAAAACCATGTGACTGGATAAGATGATCTAAGGAGAAGAAAGCAAGAGACGAAGAAACAGAATCTAGTTCTTAGGTCATATAGAAACAGAGGAGCCAGCAATGGAGGCTGAGAGATAATATAATCAGGAAGACATAGGAAAAAAGCCAGGAAATTCTGAAATCAATCATAAAGGGAACTAAAAATAGAGTTCAAAGAAGGAAGCTTTCGAAAGAGAGAGAGATGCAGTAGATTTGTTGATTTTTGACAATAACAATTTCAGAGAAGGTGACTTGATTGGAGTATTTTGAAGAGAATATTTTAAATGAGAGATAAGGAAATGGTTGAAAAAAGCATATGTAGAAAATCATGGTAAGAATTTTAGATATAAAGGATACCGGAAAGGAACTGAATGGACACAATGGGTTAAGGGGGGTTTTGTTTATTTGCTTATTTGTTTGATTATAAATGGCTACATAAGTGCTCAGGTCCACAGTTGCTCCTGCAATGCTCCAGATGGCCTGAGAACAGGAGGACCACTTGCCTCAGTACTTGAATGGTCTCACTGGTTTTCCCCAGCGTGACTTAAATTTAGTATAACTTTATATGTATGCCACGATGTGAAACATATTGTGAAGCAGCGACTTCTAGCATATGGAAATCACTCATGAGAAAGAGAGATAGATATTAATGATTCATGAAGAAAGCAAAGAACCAAAGAGGCAAAGTCATGGAGAAGGTAGCATATATGAAATGATTCACTATTGCCAAGAGAAAGAAAAATTTTTCCTCCTTTTTTGGTAAAAAAGGAGAGAAGTTCCTGGCAGATGCATGTAAGTTTGTAGATTTGATGATAAACATCTTTTTGGAATAATTTCCATTCTCTATGTAAAATATAACATAAGATTACAATGTGCAAGTGAGAAGGAAAAAAATGTAGGGTAATGGAAGACCAAGAAAGAGATATGGAATAGTTACTGCAAAGAGAAAGAACTATATTACTTGATAATATGGTTATACGCCCATCCGTGGTGTCACTTTTTTGCTGGACTAGTCTGATCAAAGCACATGAAACACCCCCTAAATATAGTTATAATAGCTATTTGCATAATTGCATAGGTTTTAATATACCTAGAAGGTAAACTCCTGGAAGTCAAAATGTTTGTCTCCCTTAGAGCTTCATCACTTACATTATATCCAAAGTAAGCACACAATACACATTTGTTGAGTGAATGAATGAATGAATGAACAAAAATTATGACTCCTACAAAAGAATTTTATGGAAATAAGAGATTGTCCAATAATTTGCAACATTGCTTTTTGAGAAAAAAGTCACATTTTTTTCCCCATTATTTATCTTCTCCTCCATCTTCTCTTTCTTTTCCTTTTCCTATCATCCAAATGAAATGAAACACTGGAGCCACCATTTCCAGCCAAACCCTTTTAAAAAATATTGTTCCCTAATGTAAAGGTTGACTCTCAGCCAAAACGCCTATAACTGATTTAATTGGACAAATATTAGAATGACTTAAATTTTTAATCATAAATCCTCCAAGTAAGAATTATCTTTCTAGCATAATATTTCCATCCTGGATGGTCTTTTCACACAGAATGCCAAAGTCAGCTCTTTTCTATGAATCCTCTGCTATCAGATTTAAGCTATAGCTTTAGCTTGATCGACTCCACTTTCTTTTCTGCTTCAAGGAAACCTGTTGCCTCTGTTGGCATATTTACTGTTGTTCCTGCAGATATATGAACGATCCCAAGCATAACGTGACCACAGATGGTAGAAAGCTCACTTTAATCAATCCCTTGCTGTGTTTCTGGAACTGCCACTGGCAACCCCCACTTCATGGCTGTTGTCAGTGCCCAGTCTGTGCACACTCGTTGTGTGGGACACTAATCAATTTAAATTTAATAGAGCACAGTGTAGCATCTTTGTCTTGCAGTTTCTAGGAGAGTAAATATTTTTCTTACACTGCTCTCCAGCTATTTCAAGGATGACTACTCTGAGATAAGATATTTCAGTGTCTTGAAACTTCCTGTTTAAAACAAGTAGGCAGATGATGTGGAATGTTTTGATTTTCCCCAAATGACTATAAAGTCATTTTGAGCAGTCTTTTGCCTTTTTAGAATAATAGAAAGGGGGCATGGCTTGTTACACTAACCAAATGGATATCATCATTATCTGCTTCTAGGGAAACCAGTCTTGAGGTTTGTTTGCCAACCTTAGGTAGAAAGTGCTGTACAATTTCTTGGTTCGGATTTTAGCAGAGAGTATGGGCTTTCATCTTTGTGGCTGTAACACCTGTTTGTGAAATAAAACTTCAGTCTTCTGTATCCACAACTAGATGCAGGGCAAATGCAGCATTTCTACCTGCTCTTAAGACTTTGTGAAGAATAGAAGGAAAAGTAGAGGAAATGCACTATAAAAGATGGCAAAAGGAATGATCTGATTAGATTGAATCTGCTTCCTGTATCTTAGCCAATCACAGAGTCTGGGTCAAAAATTGTGGGGTTGTAGCACAATTCTAGAATAATGAAAGTTATGAACCTTATTTACAAATAGGGAAAATTAGGTCTGATATTATCCAGATATAATAAGCGTACACACATTTCTCTTCTGTCAAATTGATAAAAATATTCTGAAATATGACCTTCAAATTTTATGTTAACTGAAAAAGATCTCTGTAAGAGATTTTTACTGGTTATCAAAAAATCTGTTCATATCACAAAAGTTCCAGAAATAGAAAACAATTCTCAAATGCTGCTTGAATTTATTCTATGTTCTAATTTTACAACTTTTACTATTTTTTATGGTTTTTTTTTGCTGTTTCATGAAATAAAAATAATGTATGAATAAATCTAAACAACTTAAAAATGTATGTATGAATAAATCTAAACAACTTAAAAATATAATATTTTTTATCTGAGTATCCAGATACCATCTGGTAGATACCATCTACCATTAAGAGAATAAATATTGAAAGTTGGGTCAAAATCTCAACAGATGAAAGTAAACTTTATACCATCAGGATGTCAGACTTCATAGCCACATGGAGGTATATCTTCATCATGTATTAAACAGTACAGTGAAAGGAAAACCCTGGAAACACTTGAGTCATAGTAACACAAGGGTTTGATCAACAAAACACTTATGCATTTGTAGCTAGATTTATGCAGAAAGCTGGATTATATTTGATATTAATTAATTAATTAACTTATCAATATTCTTATTGAGAAATGAGGGAAAAATTATCCAAATAACTCTAAGAAAAAATTAATATAATACTGATACAATAGTGCATATGGTTTATATAATTATACATATAATATATAATTTTAATTGCTATGTAATTATTGTAATTACATATTTCATATTCCACTAATAAATTTATTTTACAGAATTTTCAGATACCAATATCAAGTTTATTTGTCTACAATATAATGCTATGTGTTAATGCTATGTGTTAACTCATAACTTATATAAAAAGAATTACCAAGTATCTTTCTATTATTATACTATGAAACAGGTATTTGAACAACTGTATTTGAATTTTTGTGACTTTGAGACTTCAAGGCCTTTTGCTATGTTATCCATCACTAGGTTAAAACATAACATTTGTTTATATTTTTGGTTATATCATTAGATAATTCATTGAAAAATATTAAGAACTTCATCAATTACTTAGAATAAAAAACTCACAGGACCACTCATTATGAAAATAAAGCCAAAAGGACATTATTTGTTGCCTTCTCTGCATTTATTCCTGACTTTTCCTCTCCCCAAAAGTACCTTAATTTTAGTTTCAGAGTTCCAGGTCTGACCTACTGGTTTAAGGGTAACTCCTACCCCTCTTGCTGCAATGATTGACACAACAGTCTAGCCCCAAGCCAATCAGTCCAAGACATTTATCTAGCCCCCAGGAATAACTCATATATAAGCAAGTTACTCAATTCAGCCCAGAAAGCTTCATGGCATATTTGCTGGGACTTATATATGGAGAAAGGACATAGTTCCTCTTTCTTTCTCTGGACAGTATGGTGTGAGAGTGTGCAACGTGGATTACAAGAAACTTTTTTCCAAAAATCTCCCTCCTCATAAAGCAAAGCAAGGGAGAACACAGTGAGGAAAATCCCACAGACATAGCACAAGCAGCAATTGAGTTAGCCAATCCTGAGGACTACCCTCCCCTTTAGTCTATGTACATGAATAAATATACTTCCTTAGAATTTGGTCTAGCTTTGGTTTTATGATAGTTGTAAAAGAAAGTATTCTAGGGGCACCTGGGTGGCTCAGTCGTTAAGCATCTGCCTTCAGCTCAGGTCATCATCCCAGGGTCCTGGGCTTGAGCCCCACATCAGGCTCCCTATTCAGGGGAAAGCCTGCCTCTCCCTCTTCTACTCCCCCTGCTTGTGTTCCCTCTCTTGCTATGTCCCTCTCTGTCAAATAAATAAATAAAATCTTTTTAAAAAAGTATTGTAATATATGACTATTATTACTATCGATTGGTTGGCACTCAAAAGAGTGCCAAGTAAGTTCTATGTGTTATCTTACCTGATAAAAAAATATGAAGTAAGTATTATTATAGCCCAGAATCACATAGATGTTAGGTGGTAGAGTTGGGATTTGAATGAAAATCTCTTTGACTCCAAAGTCTTCAAAGTTATTTATCTCAACACTATTCAATGATCATTCAATGATCAGTATATTAGCACCTTCAGAGGAAATTCAAGAGTGTCTATGTGAATACTTTTTTTTTCCATTTTATTTATTTTTTCAGCATAACAGTATTCATTCTTTTTGCACAACACCCAGTGCTCCATGCAAAACGTGCCCTCCCCATTACCCACCACCTGTTCCTCCCTTCCCTGACCCTCCCACCCCTGACCCTTCAAAACCCTCAGGTTGTTTTTCAGAGTCCATAGTCTCTTATGGTTCGCCTCCCCTTCCAAATTTTTTTTTTTTAATAAACATATACATTATATGTGAATACTTTTTGATTATGGAAAATATGAGGTATAAGTTCAGGGGGCTATCATTCACTCCTGTTTGGAGGGGAAAAGAGCATTTTACTAATTCTACTTGATATTAAAATCCAGTTCTGTGCCTCAGCACCACGCATCACTTTCTATCACATGACGTCAAGGTGGCCATGTTTATTCAGAGCCCTTTGAACTAAAGTAGTTATGTAAGCCGTATAACTAAGATAGTTGGAAAGTCTTTAGGCATAGGAAAAATGTTTAGAAGAGAATCAAGACTTCTTTCTTATTGATAAGTCTGGGCTCTTGCAATTTTTGTGATGAGAATAGGGAAAGATACATCTTCCAAATAAAATAATGTCAAGCAAAAAACATGAGGTGTTGTCCTTTTACTGTTGATAAGAGTGAATATGGTACCAATGAAATAAAACTCCTGTAGGTCATTGAGGTCATGTTCCTTCACATGGAAAAATTAAGCAATTCTTTCTGGAAGATGAAATCTGTCTTTTTTAATTTTATCCTTTATACAATTAAATAACCTTTAAACCATTTCTGGTAGAATTGGGATGTTTACTTCTGTCATTGCTTCCTATGAAATGTTGAGTATACCCAGGATACAGAAACATTCTTTCTTTCCGCAGAAATGGGAAAATCCCGTCAGAACAAAGCAATAACTAAGATCCTCATTGCTACAATTACCTTTATTAAGATGTATAAGGAATAAAGACAACTGAAAATATTCCATCTTAACAGGATAAAAGAGAAGGAATATTTTCCCCTCAAGAATAGTAGTGGTGAGATTCAGCAGACAGTAGGAGCTCAGAATTTGGGCTTTGGAATCAGACTGTCAGAGCTTGAATTCTTCCTGTGCTCTGCCACTTATTAGTCGGGTGACCTTCATAAAATCATTCTATTTCTTTGTATATCATTAAAAAAAAACTATTTACTCTGTACTCCTGTAGGATTTAAAGGAATTTATATATTAAAAACTTTAAAAAGTTCAAACTCCACCATAATAGGTAATAAGCACTCAAATATTTTCTACTAGTAGCAGTGATGTCAATAATTACAGTAATAACAATGAAACGTTTGTCGTATAATATGCCAGACACTTCATTGTTTTCTTTACAAATGTTATCTTGTTTAAGCATCAAACTATCACTATAATGAAAGAAAGAAGTATTATCCTTATTTTCAGGTGAGAAAGTTAAGAAACAGTGGAAGAAATGTTTCCAAGTTCTAATAGTCTGGGAATACTATGTAAACTGAGATCTACCTGATGTTAAATCTAGGATGTTAACCACTACTCTATGGTATTTTCCTTGACAAGATCTTATTTGAGCTAGAATAAACCACTGGGTCTCATATAAGGACATAACCTTTATTGATTCAGACAAAAAAAAATTCTGTATCCCTTGAACACAACATCATCCTTAAAATAGAACTTCTCATTGAGAAAGTGAATTAATGATAGCATCATTTTAAGGAAACTATTAAACCATTGCTATGATTTAAATGGTGTCAGAAAAAATGACAGGTAATATCAGTCTATGCCGACAGCTTGCAAACATATGATTACAAGAATGGGTAAGTGCAATGAGGCAAACTTGTATCTACGCTCCTGTGCCATCAAAGTGCAAGGACCAAAAAATAACATCTTATTGGGTAATAAAAGCTGGTAAAGTTGCCAAAATTTATATAATAATTAAATATAATTAAAATATTATTCACAAGGATAATATACAATACAAAAAAGGTTATTATGGTTATTTGACTGTAAACTTTTTAAGGGCAAGGATCCTTTCTTGTCCATATGTTTGCACACTATGTTACTGACTTATCCTCACACTACTCCTTTAGGCAAGACCTGTACCAATTCCATTAACCCACCCCCTTCTATACCGTATAATTCTTATTATGATAAAAGACAAATTTCTGATTCCATTTAAAGTCAGCCCCTTCATCTGTGTCTTGAATTCCACTTCCAATAATTTTTCTCAAGGATATTACTTCTGCAATTGTGTTTTTTTTTTTTTTTCTCCTGCAGCAACAAGTTTTTTTCTCCCCCTGCTGGATTATTCCAACTGGTATGCAACATTACTTAATATGATCTTTTTAAAACAAAATCATCACATAACCCCACATTCCTTCTGGTCACTGCCCCAGTTTTCCATGCTCTTTCATGGAAAACTCCCATGAAAGAACTGTCTATTTTTATTACTCTTTCCCTTTCCTAACTTCCCATTCTGTATGAGGTTTTTCTCCCCACAAGGCCAATGAAAATCTCTTTTCAAAAAATCACAGCCAGTGGTTAATTCACTGACCTATTTTACTTGACTTTTAGCAGCACTTGATATACATGATTACAGTCCTTTCTTGAAACACACACTTTCATTGCCTTCAAGGATACCCAAAATGCTTGATTTTCTTCTTTCTTCATTATCCTCCTTTCAAAGTCTCCTTTAATGGCTCCCTTTCTCCTCTACCAGACTTCTAGGCACTGTGGTACTCCAAATATTTTCTTTTCTGGGTACACTCTCTAGATAATCAGTCAAGTCATATGACTTTAATTACAATCTATGCATAGATGGCACTCAAATTTATCTTTTTCTTTGAACTCCCTACTGACTTCCATGCATTTCAGATTTTAAATGGCCAAACTAATTTTATCAATAAATGCAACATTCTGTTGAACGATTTGCTATTTCCCCAAATCTAGATTGCTATAGATTCCTCACTCCTTTTACACTACACACTCAATCTATCAGTAAATCTCCTTGGCTCCACCTTCAAAATACTTTCTGCAATCCTGGCATTTGTCTGGTAAACCCAAGCCCACAACTCCATCATCTTTCACTTAGACTATTACAATTGTATCTTTCCTTTAAGATTTTATTTTTAAGTAATCTCTACACTTAATGTGGAGCTCAAACTCACAATCCTGAGATGGAGTCCCATGTTCCAACAACAGAGCCAACCAGGTGCCCCACAATTGTATCTTAATGGTATCTTCACACACACACCCACATTCTTGTCTCATTATATTCCACCATTTATACAGCAGTCAATCTCTTCTTTCAAAAGCATCAATTAGATTATGTCCTTCCATTGCCCAAACTCTCCAATGGCTAAGCCTGCTCCTTGGAAAAAAATGAAAATTCTCTATCATATCCTTCAAGAGCACATATCACCAGGTACCTAATTACCTCTTAAACCAATGTTGGAAACATTGCTCATGCTGCTCTAGTTACTCTGACTTTCTCTATATAGATATGGTTATTTCCCCTTTTTTGGTGTTTTTTGTTTTTGTTTTTTTGTTTGTTCATTTTTGTCTGAAATACCCTTTTTTATCCTCCTAAATGACAAATTCTTCAAGCAATTTATTCCTCCAGGCACATTAACTATTTAGTCTTTCTCTGATGCTCTATTCTGAAGCAGCTCACCCATCACTTTCAATGATCTCACCATGTTTCATTTTGTTCTTAGCATTTATCACTATCTGAAATTAGTCTCTTTGCTTACTTATTCATTTATGTGTATATTTACTTATCATCTGTATCATCCTAATCCCAGTCACTGGAATATAAGACTCATGATAATGAAGATCTTCCCTCATTTTTCCATTATTGTGTACAGTGGACAAGTCCAGATTCTTTGCAAACCTTGGGGGAAGAAAGATAATAAAGGAGAAATTATGAAGGATAAAATAAATAAAGACAGAGCATCACTTCTACTGAAAATGTAATAGCCACATAATTATGTTAAACTTAAAACTCTCAGGATGTGTGCATATTTTTTCCAAAAGATGAATGCATGATCCAAATCCATCATTTCTGGGTCACTGTGATGAGATCCAGCAGCCTTTAAATACAAAAAACAAGTAACTGGAAAAAGAGATCGCTGAAGCATGTGAAGTATAAAACATAGAGAAGATAGATGGTACCCAGAAATGTACTTCTCTTTGCCTCTACCTGGATTTTTTTTTTCTTTTTTCTTTTAAAAATTGTTTTCTAGGGGCACCTGGGTGGTTCAGACATAAAGCATCTGCCTTTGACTCAGGTCCTGATCCCAGGGTCCTGGGATGAAGTCCCACACCAGGCTTCCTGCTCAGTGGGAAGCCTGCTTCTCCCTCTCCTACCCCCCTGCTGTGCTCCCTCTTTCACTGTGTCTCTCTCCATCAAATGAATGAATAAAGTATTTTTAATTTTAATTTTATTCATTTGTTTTTGTAATTTTATCTTTTTTTTTTTTCAGTGTTCCGAGATTCATTGTTTGCGCACCACACCCAGTGCTTCATACAATATGTGCCCTCCTTAATACCCACCACTGGGCTCACCCAACCCCTCCCCCCCAAAACCCTCAGTTTTCTAAAAGACAGCATTTGATCCTACTTTAGTTTTTATTTTCCTTTAGCTTTTTAGGCCTCTGTCCTTGTCCTCATCATCATTATCATCAACAGAAGAGGTATTATTTGTTGAATTTTTGTTAAACTTTAAAATTCCACTAGATTTTAAAATCCAGCTAAAAGAATATTAGTATATTTAGACTACCATTGTATTCTTGCTAATGAACACAGATCTTAGAGCCTAATACATTAGGTCAAATGTTCTAGGAACCCTGGTTCAGCACTTCACTGTGCTGTCTTCTTAATCCTCATAAAAACAATATAACCGAGAGTCTATTGTTTTCTACTTTTACTGAGATTACGTGTGCCAAGGAGACTGAAACATAGACAAGTTAATTTCCCCAGTAAAAATAACAAGCTTACAAATAAAATGGCTGGACTCTAATCAAATTGGTATGATCCATGCTTTTAATGAATAACCCAATAATTATCAAACTTTAGTGTGCAAAGAAATCATGTGAAACACTTCTTAGAAAGGGAAATTCCCAACTTTCAACTCAGGTTTTCTATTCAGAAGTTCTTGGGTGAAGTCCATGGATATGTAGTTTGGACAATATTAAAGTGACTTCACTGCAGCAAGACCACTCTAAGAAGAACAGCGTAATGACTTACACTATCTTATTGGACTCAGACATAGTGTAGGCATTTGATAATACTTCCTAAATAGGAGTAATTAACTTGAAAGAATGAAGTCGTTTGACATAAAGTCCTTTTAAATTAAAAAATATAGGGGCGCCTGGGTGGCTCAGTGGGTTAAGCCGCTGCCTTTGGCTCAGGTCATGATCTCGGGGTCCTGGGATCGAGTCCCACATCGGGCTCTCTGCTCAGCAGGGAGCCTGCTTCCCTCTCTCTCTCTCTGTGCCTGCCTCTCTATCTACTTGTGATCTCTCTCTGTCAAATAAATAAAAAATAAAAAAAATCTTTAAAAAAAAATATACCAAGCATTCCCTCTGATAACCTCATATTACATACGATCATGTCAAAAAGGTTAATATGTACATTAGCAGAAACACAGCATCAACTCTTTGAAAACATTATTTCTCTCATAAGATTGCTTGCTTCCTTTTTATACAATTTCAATAAGGTCTTACTGACAATGTAACCTTAGTAATTGCTAGCCTCAGTAATAGCACACTGTTGGAGTCTTCCCATATAATCTTAAACATGAGATTTTGTTACTGTTTTGATGCCTTTTAAGTCAAATAATGGAAATGATCCAGATCTCTTAAGCAACCAACATGCTTTTTATGGAACATACAAAAACTTTGGTCACATTTATATTTTCTGTTACTGCCTTTACCTGATGTAGTAGAAGATCTCTTTGCTGACCTGTAAAAACATTTCACTCTTGGAAATGTATAAATATAAATAAGAAATAAGGATATGGTACATATGAATATGATGTAGACTGAGGTTGTTATTTTAGGAATTTGTTTATTTTTAAAAAGCTAGTATTAAAGCTTTTCATTTTTACCACATAAAATCAGAAAGAGATGATGATCAAAGTTTAAAATCTTTCATGGTTATGTTGGCAGGTGAAGGAAAATCTTAATGTTATCTATTTAGGATCTATGTAAGATAGAGACAGACTCATTCACTTAAATGATATTCAAATGAGAAGGAAAAAATAGTTTTGCTCATTCAGAGAATAAAGGTGTAAAACATTCTTCCAAAAATAGACAAGAGCAATACACCTAAGAAGATAAGAATGTAATCATAGTGTTTATAAATATCTTTAAATTAATAAGCATAAAAGATCAAATATAAGCAAAGACCTTTGCTTTGTCAAGAGGAAAGAAGGCAAATATATTCATAATATCTTAATTAAAAATATAGTTTATTATAGGATATAAACACACTTTCTTTCTCCTTACTCTTTTTGTGTTTGTTATAAAGATAAGCATATAATAAACACAGCAGGAAAAAAATGCTCTAATTATCCATTCCTGAGGAGAACCATCTGTACTTTTTTAAAACACTGATCAACAAATAAGTATTAACTAAAAATCAAGCCTACTGTATTCATCATATCAAAAACCCCCAGAAAATAGAAAACACTTTTCCTACTGTCCAATAGCATAAAGAGTAGTTGAAGCCCCTTTGTATATTTTCTGTTCTAAAAAATAAAAGGCAAAATGAGAAACAAAAACAATCACATTATAGGAAAGAAAGATAGATATGTGTGAGCAAGATTAGGAAGTTCTTGTGGAGAAAGTGGCACCCACCAACAATTTTGAAAGCCAGATTAATTCAAAAAATGGGGGATAAAAATGCAAAGCAAAGCAAAACCATAATGTCATGGAGGAAGAGTATACAACAAATATGCACGGAAAGGGAATTGGTTACAATGGTGAAAGTTGAGGGTTTAAGAAAATGCAAATAAGATTCCAAGAACAATAGGGTCACAATCTAGAGGGTTCCCATTGTCAATCCAAGAATGTAAGAAGATCACAGGTACTAAAGGCTTTTGATGCCACAAGTGGACATTTTGAAAGTGTAATTTGAAAATATTATAATGAAGTGTAATAAAACTGTGGAAGAGAGGAACAGCCAGAGTGTTTGGAGACCAATGGATTCCGACTGCAGTAACAATCACAGTGGAGAGAGGAAACATGATCACATTATGTTATTAAAGATATTTTGGAAAATAGCTTAAGGTGGCCCAAATCCTCACACATTGATCACTTAAAGATTTTTTTTAATTGATTGAATCTGAAGTTTTTTCCTGAGAGACATACTGTAAGCCTTTAGGATTAATGAGAAATAGCCACTAATTCTTTTATTTAGGTATTTGCCTTCTTTATCTTTGGATATGTAAGTCCCCAAAAATAGATTAGAGAAAAACATTTCTTTTTTAACTATACAATGCAAAAAGGAGACTTGAAATCAAGTCTTCAACTTCACTACAAATCCAAGGTTTCTACTCTAGGCAGAATAATAATGAGAGATAAAACATCCTCTTGTTTTGCTGAAGACCATCTTTAAATTTTAGGTCACTTCCCTTTGATCTATTCCAGTTTCAGAAGGAGCAATTCTAGTTCTGTGGCTCAGGGCACTTTGAATGATGAAACATCCTCCTCAGGCAGAGCGTTGAGAAAAGTGGGAGTAACATCTAGATCTTGATGGACATTGAACTTGATTGCAGTTAGAGAGCTTGCAAAAGCCTTGACAGCCCGCCACTTGGTGCAGTATTGAATTTTTCATCTTATTAAGAAAAGATAATTATCTTCTGGCCCAGATTAGGGAGACATCTCTAAATTTGGCAGACCTCAAAACACCTTGCAAATGAAACTTTAAAAAACAATTAGTTATGAAATTAGAATACTGCAAAATGTGTGATATAACAGATCTGAGTAGCTGGGGGAAAGTAGAGACATTACAAGTAACATATTTGAATTGACACTGATAAATTCATTTTGTACATTCTGAATAGAGATAATGGAATATCGGTGTACTAAGGTACAGGCAGAATGTAAGAGCTATAAGACTGGATGTCAGAGAGATATTGAGATAAAAGTGTTTAAGTCATCTATTTACATAGAGGTTAGAAATCATGCAACAGGATTAGGAGTGAGTTTGGAGAAAGAAGAGCAAAGATCCAAAGACTGAACCTTGATGATTTTCTACTTCTAGAAGTTTGAAAAGAGCTATTATTAATAGGAAAGAGAAGGCAAACCTGGAAGGCAAGAGAGGAATGAGAAACAAGATTACTGAATGCTAGGTAAGTATTTATCTTTTATTGATCAAATTAAAGCCAATACTACTTTTGCCATCTTCTAATAAGTTTAGTAATAATACTACCTGGTAGTAATAGCATTTTCGAATGCTCAAAATGTACTGCTAGGGTCACACTCATCAATCTGTAGAGCAATTTATCCCAGTCTATTTGTTGCCCATCACTGTTACAGCAGAAATGACGACTAAGACTCACTTTTTCATTTCTCAGGGTTACAAAGAAGATACAGTATAACATTTTTATCACATGGCCATAAAATTAAGTTCCATGGCATGATATTTGGCAATCTGGTTGGTCTCCGATCCGGGAAAGGCAAAATTGTAAACAGAATGCCAAATCTAGCACCCTAGAATTTCATTAAAAACTTCCACACAGTGAAGAAACGAGGCAGAGTCCTAATCTCCTAGAAAATGAAGTTGTCCGTGACATCCTGTTGCATGAGAAAAACTGTAATTATTCTATCTAAATACATGATTATGGTCACCATTCTTTTTTTTTTAAAGGATTTATTTATTTATTTGAGAGAGAGAGAGAGAGCAGGAATGGAGGTTGGAGGGAGAGGGAGAGAGAATCTCAAGCAGACTCTCCATAGGGCTCCATCTCACGACCCCAAGATCAAGACTGAGTTGAAACCAAGAGCAGGAGGCTTAACTGATTATACCACCCAGGTGCCCCTATGGTCACCATGTTGAAAAAAAAACACATAATCTTAAGATGGCTCATTTGACATCGAAAGAAAGTATTAAACTTTGAAGAATTCTTAATTTTTTAAACACAGATTGGTTTTTCTGTTCTCTATAAACTGACCTGAGAGTGACTGACTTCTGCATAAAGAATTGTAACCTTCTAACTGAATAGAATGTGACCTTAAAATTATTTTAATCCTCTATTTAAATCAGAGTATTTCATTAGAGGTATCCTTTGCTCTTTTCTGACTCTGTCTGCTGCTCGTAATACTTCACCCTTGGCACTTAGGGGGGATGCACCAAACAGTGGGGGGCCTAGCTCACAGTGCACATTCCTTGTAGATCTGGGACCTGTCTGAATGGTGACACAAATTTGACTCACAGCTCCCTCAGAGACACTTGAGCACCCTATGCTCATTCTTTTTCAGATGCATTCTTTCTGATTATCTCTTTGTACCAATGGTAAATGACATTTCAATCTAGAGGAGGTTGGTTTTTGGGTTTTTTCCCCCTTCCTTTTTGTTGTACATAAAATTAACCTTGGGCTGAGTTGCAAAAGTAAGCCTTCATGAATGAGATTACTGGTCCCATTCCTGATTTAGTCATTTTGGAAGGCCACCTACCAGGAAAAGCTTGGGTCAGCTTAACCTGAGGTTAAATACATATATGCTTAATATATATATTTATATGTATAAATATATAATAAACTAGAAAATATTATTTTCAAGTTTTACACTTGTATTCCCACTGTTAGGTTGTATGAATGTATTTTCAAAAGTGTTGGGAAATGATTATAAGCATCTTTCACATGGAAAAGTAACAAAATAAAAAGGAAAATGTCCTTAAATTTTTCCAGCCCTTTCATTTTCCAAGGTGAGAACAGCTGTAAGTCTATGAGATGCTAAGAAAGGGAAGAAACCATCAATTATTGCTATGTCTCAATTTTTGTTTGTTTTCTTCCCTTTATTAACATCTCATAAACTTAAAAAATGTATTTACTAGAATTGTTATGGCAGGTATTGACATTCCCTGAATTAACCATTTTATTCTTACAGAACTAAAAATAAAATTATGAGATTTTATTGCCATATGCCTACTTATCACCCATAAGATAGATTTATTTATTTATTTATCTATTTATTTATTTTTGCAAAATCTGTCAATGCTTTGCTCTTCAGACACAGATCATAATACTATAAATGTATGCTTTCTTGAAAAAAATCTTATTTTTTGAAAAACCAAACACTAAACATATCTAGGCTTATGGGGAAAACAGACTCAAGTAGTTCATTCTATATCTATACAACTTTGTAACCTAAAATAATATAAGTACCAATTTAAAATATTAACATTCAAAAGACATGATAGATTCCTAATAAATAAATTAGTGGTCCAGTTGCATCAGCATCACCTGGGAAGACTTTAGAAATACACATTCTCAGGCTCACTGAACTCCTGGCCAACTGAAACAGAAATTTGTGTCAGGGCTGAGTAATCTGTTTATCAAGCCTTCCAGGAGACTGTAATGCAATTCATGAGTAGATGAATTACTGTACTACACTATATAAAACATTTTACCTTTCAAAGGAAAAAGAGGTGATGTGGCTAGATGGAGATAAAACAAGAAAATAATTCAGATTGTTCCATTATTGAGGAAAATATGCAGATGTCTAGTAGGTAGGCAGCCTTCAAATATGTCCCCATGACCCAGCTTCTTAATATCAATGCCCTGTGAATATGGGCCAGTCTCAGTGACTTGCTTCTAATGAGGAGAATACAGGGGGGGGGATGTCATGACATTAGTTTCCATCTTGCTTCTCTCTTGTTCTTTCACTTCCTCATTACTACGTTCTGAGTGGCCCTGGGGAGTGGCCCACATGGCATGATAGCTTGGCTCAGCAACTAGGGAGGAACTGAGGCCTTCAGCCCAAAATTCCACAAGGAACTGAAACCTCGCAACCGCGAAGGGAGTGAGTTTAGAAATGACTTTCCCTGTAGCTGAACCTTGAGACCAGTGCAGTCCTGGTCTATACCTTGATTGCAGCCCTGGGGTAGATTCTTAGCTCGAGGACCCAGTTTAGAAGTATTGTATTGCTGACAGTAAAGTAATACAGTGAAGAAACCCCCTCCAAGAAAACCACAATAAAATAAAAGTTGTTTTAAGAGACTAAGTTTTGGGAGAACATTTCCAATACGTAATCCAAGGGGAAAAATTTTTAGACATGCTCGATGATGCCATGTTTGTCCATGCAGGGCCAGCTTGTGTGAGTGTGCTTTGCATTCAACTGCTATTATTTGGTGAATAAAGCCCTTGGAGCACTGGGGAAATTACAAATGACCCCATACTACTCCACATGTTGTTGGCATCATCTCTCACATACCAATGGTACATAAGCTAAATTACTTCACAGAAACATGCATGTTAGGTTGAGTCTGCTTTTCCAGAAGTAGCAATTTTCTTAAGAGCAACCATGGAGCACTTTAATAGTGCTTTTCGATTTCCTGAGATCTAACCCTCATGATTCCTTTAAGGATTATGTGATGGGTGTGATAGGATAGGCACAATTTTTTCTTTTGTCCCCATTCTCTTCTTTTCTTTCTTTTTTCAGCCTGGAAAGTGATTCTTAGGTAGAATGCATGGTAGAAGGTTTAGCAAGTAATACACCAAAAATAAAATAAAATAAAATAAAATAAAATTCCTATTAACAATAGAACAACAGGAATTGGCTTGCTCCAGTGAGAGGACTTTAACATTCCAAGCTTCTTCTCCTCTTGCTCAGCCAAACTGTCTCTTTCCAGAATGGAGAAAAGACTATCTCTTGGACTGGGCAAAGGTGGGGAAAATACAGAGTGAAGGAAAAGACATAGGTGAACAAGGCAGTGATGAAGTAGGAACTGAAACATTAGAAGATTCCTAGATCATGTTTTCAAGAATGATTCTACACACAAAAAATTTCATAAGGAGAGCTGGAAATATTTTGCATCATATTTTGGATGCTGTATGTGTTCATAAACAGTGGTTAAATACCATTGTTTTATTTCTCGTACTCACAACATATCTGCATAGCTTTCTGAGCACTGTGAACCCACTAAAGAGTGATAGATGCATATTTCCATTTCTTCTCATTTGCTTTTCTCATACATCAAGTTTTACGTGTGTTAAGGTGGCCCATTTAAATGTGTTAAGGTGGCCCACTTAAATGAGATAATTTATGCGAAGTCTTCTGAAAGTGCCTAAATATTAAGTCCTCAACAAGTATGAGTGAATGAAGAATTTTATCATTTAATTTTAGGATAAGGTATTCAAGTTTATAGCTATGACTATAGCAATTCAATAAACTTCAATTAATTAACATTCAACTGAATAAACAGAATTTTTTAAACTAAAATTCATAAGAATAAACAATCACAGGAAAATATTTCATGCTGTCTACTAGGGAAATCTGAAATTAAGGGAATCCCTGCTCTGGACATGATTCTTTAGGGGTCCAGAAATACATATGAACAGCTCCAACATCAAATCTAGCAGCAGAGAGTCAGTCAGTATTTCTTTAGGTCAATAGCATAAATTAAGTATCTTCTATAAGCTGAGCATTATGCCAGAAACTAAGAAAGAGAGGAAGACAAAACCAACAAAGGTAGGCCCTGACACCATGAAGCTAAGTCTGGAGAAGATAGACTTCAACAAATGAGTACAGGTAGGTCATTAATGAAGTAATTGCAAATACAAAAATACTTCAAAAATAAAATGGGTTTGCAAAGTGCAAGGTGTTGGTAACGAAACCTTTCAAAATATTGCTACAAGTCACTGTATCTCAAAAACATACCAATGACTGTATGCCAAAATCAGCCATTTTCTACTGAATTATTAAATAAGCAGCCCTTGCCCTAAATGAGATACGATCTCTGATAATGAAGAGACATTTTCATCCCCCCTTTTGGAAGGTATCAAACGGAGGTATCCAAGGAATTAAATTGGATGGTTTCTCTGGAGCAAATGGAGCAGAGCTGATCATCGTTTCTACTCCTCTGGGAAGTCTCAGTTTTGTTGCACCTTCTACTGCACAACTTCTGGTTTCCTTTGGTCTCCTTGTTTCATTGTACCTTTAAAGAACAGAATGACTCATGTCTCAACACTTTGCTGAATCTGTAAGTCTGAATTTCACCATGATCATCACCTGTCTCCAACACAACTATCAAAAACCACCCACATCTCTGTGAGATTGATGAGATTGTGGCTAAGGGTTCAGCTTCAAATGGGACAGATTGTCTCCATCAGTAATAAAATATTTTAGAAAGAGATTCTCAGTGTCAATACACATTCAGTTAGTTATCTTATCTTCTACAATGTTAGTATTATTCCACAGTATGATCAATGATATCTAGGGAGAAAAAAACCATTCAGGTCACTAAGAAATGGAGAAATAGATCATTTTCAGTTCATTTAAAACATTGTCTAAAGCTGGAACTAGATTATATTTAAGAATAATTTTTAAAAGCAGATTAAAATCAAAGTTTTTTTGGCTTATCTAATATACTCTTTGTCCTCTTAGCTATTCAGCTAATCAGAGTTAATGTAGTAATATGGAATTAATGTAGGGATTCTGTTTCAAGTCATGAATTGGTTCCAATAGATTGTAATGTAATAACTTAATAAGCTTTATTAGACCAATTTTTAAAAAAGGTCAGAAAACCCATGTAATATTCTACAGTATAAGCAAAGTCAGCATTAATTTAGATGATCACTGTGTCACTTATATTAAGAATAAACGGTAGATATTAAATTCAAAAAATGCAATGATTGAAAATAGTTACATTCTAGATGGGGTACTTTACCTTGTTGACTAGAATCAATATTCAAAGTATGAGGGCTTTTTTTAAAAAGAAATAAAAAAAAATAACCACACACAGTGCTTATCTCTTTAAACAAAAAGGTCGAATAACAACTAGAAAATTTAATTGAAATTTTTAAATTTAGGGGACCTGAGTTGTTCTGTCAGATAAGCATCTGCCTTTGGCTCAGGTCATGATCCCTAGGTCCTGGGATTGAGCCCCACATTGGGCTCAATGGGAGCCTGCTTCTCCCTCTCCCTCTACCTGCTGCTCCCCTCATTGTTCACTCTCTCTATGCGTCAAATAAATAAATAAAATCTTATTTTTTTTAAATTTAGAAATAAAGCATTTATGGACCTGCATTTATGTGGCTCAGTTGGCTAAGTGTTTGACTCTTGATTTCGGCTCAGATCATGATCTCAGGGATTGAGCCTGCGTTGGATTTCATGCTGGGCACAGAGACTGCTTAAGTTTCTCTCTCTTTCTCTTCCTCTGCCCCTTCCACCTGCCTAAAAAAAGTTTTTTTTTTTTTTCCCCTGAACATTAAACCTGAGCAATCACCACACATGATAGTCCTTGTTTTAAAAAAGTTAAATAACTCTTGCCTTATATGCAAAATGAAAGACCAAGGTTTTCCTCTATTTTAGGCAGAAATATATTGTAAGATTAATAATGAGCTCAACAAACACTTATTAATAAATGCCACTGTCTCTTTCAAACATTGGGATAGATGCAGTAGGTGTACTGGGTTGTTTTATAGTATAAATCCTGGGTATGAGGAAGTCATGTAAAATCTTGGTTTTAGAAAGTGACTTAGGAAACTCATTAAAATTCTGTATTTTATTTTATGTCAGTCTATCTGATCTAAACATTAATGCCTGAATTATAAGTAGAGCTCTCCATTTGCTAGGAAGGGTTATGAGAAAATGGGGTAAATATTATTATAATTTCTCATAATGAAGATGTTATTTGCAGCCCTTTAAAATACAGGCTAAATCCTACAGTAGCAAAGTAAATTTAAAAAGATTACATTTGCACAGGCTTAACTGTCAAAACCTACCATGGTGCTTGAATTTAAAACTTTGGCCAGGACCACAAAGTAGACATTATCACTGACTACCTCACTTTCAGTAACTTGCTCCACTCCTTAACTAATTACTGCTCCTTTTATACTTCCCAGCACACCAGAGTTGTCCTTCTAATGACTTTACACTGCTTAATTACATCTTTTTTTTTATTTACTAAATTTGGCAAGTCCCATTGTGTAAGTTTAAGGTATACAGCATGTTACTTTGATACATTTATATATTATATGATTGCCATATATCCAATTACATATCCCAAATACAAATACATACACGCCAATATCCTATTACACAATTATATTGCTATAATTTATCTATATTCATTATACTGCACATTAGCTCTCTATGGCTTATTTACCATGTGTTATAAGTTTGTATCTTTAAATACTGTCACTCTAAATCCTCCATACGCATTCCCTGGTAACCACTATTTTACTTCTGATTTTTACAGGTTTAATTTTTTTTTAGATTTCACATGTAAGTGATATCATTCAGTACTTCTCTTTCTTTGGTTGATTTATGTCACTTAGCATAATATGCTCAGAGTCTATCCATATTGTTGCAAATGGAAGGATAGATTCCTTTTTCCTGGCCAAATAATATTTCATTGTGCTTTTGAACTAAATCTTTCTTAGTATGCTTTGAGAAATTCTTTCATAATTGAGTTTTTATTGGTTATCCTGAAGATCAGTACAGACATTTCAATTTGTACACAACACTTAATGTGTGTACCAAAAATCTAGAAAATCATGTAGTTGTAACTCTTTTCTGAAAGTTATTCCAGTGACATTCCGGCTTAAAATTTGGAGACAAATTTTCCTAAACAGTACATCAAATATGAATATCTTTAAATGTTGATATGCTCTTACGTTGTTGAGTCTCATTAATTCACAATTTAATATCATATACACTATATACTCAAATTTTTAGCCTTGCACAGCACATTAACAAAGTTGGTAGGAAAACTAGACTACCATGACCAAGATGTTATAGAATACACAAAATTCTGACAGATCAAGGAATGGTTTTCTTTAGGAAATAATTCTGCCAAAACAACATGGGAATAGAAGTAATTTAAAATGTTCAAGACTGGGACTCCTGGGTGGCTCAGTGGGTCAAAATCTTTGCCATCGGCTCAGGTCATGATCCCAGGGTCCTGGGATCGAGCCCTGCATCAGGCTTTCTGCTTGGCAGGGAGCATGCTTCCCACTCTCTCTCTGCCTGCCTCTCTGCCTACTTGTGATCTCTGTCTGTCAAATAAATAAATAAAATCTTTTAAAAAAATAAAATAAAATGTTCAAGACATTAAATGCATGGCTGACTCCAAATTGCCGCTTAGTATGCTTTGTATTCTAGAATACAAAGACTACCTCATCTATAGAATGTTAAGCTGACACCCAAGAAAATCAAAGCCTCCCATAACCAATATCCTACTATATTCTGGTTGTATCAAAAAATAAGCCAGCGGGCGCCTGGGTGGTTCAGTGGGTTAAAGCCTCTGCCCTCAGCTCAGGTCATGATCCCAGAGTCCTGGGATCGAGTCCCGCATCGGGCTCTCTGCTCAGCGGGCAGCCTGTTCCCTTCTCTCTCTCTCTCTGCCTGCTTGTGATCTCTCTCTGTCAAATAAATGAACAAAATCTTAAAAAAAATAAGCCAGCAAATTATTTCACCTCTTATAAAAAAGTATTTACACTTAAAAATGGGATGAGGTGGGATTCCCTCTTTCTTAAAAATGCTTCTAGAGCTACTAAAAAAGCTTGTATTTCCTAAATAGTTGATAAAAATGTTCCTATGAATTCTACAAAAAGGGAGACAGGGACCCCTGCTAAGAAATGTTATATGATATTAATCAGACTTGGCTTCTTTCTCTCCTCATTCATCAGAGGCTGGAGTTTCTCAGTTTTCTGCAGGTTAGTTTTTTGTTTCTTGGTTAGTCATTTCAGCCTGTTTTCCCCTTGCTCCCCCTTTTCCCTTTTGTTTACACTTTTTTTGTCTGAAGATTTATTTTTTCCTGCTACCTTTTTTGGCTTCACTTCTACTTTTGTTGTAGCAGATTTGGCTGACAAATTTGCAGATCTCCTCTTGGGCTCCTCCTTCTCTGCCCTCTTAGAAGAGCTGACCTTTCTCTTGGGTGTGGTGGTAGTGTGGTGGCAGGTGGGGAGAGTCTTCAAGAAGCTGGGCTGCCTGGAAGATGCCACTCTTCCCACTCCTCTCCCCACCCAAGCTACTGCCTGCTCAACATCTTTATCCACTCATTCATTGATGGCCATATGGGTTTCCATACCTTGGCTATTATGAATAATTCTGCAATAACTTGGGATTGAAGATATCCCATCAGAATCCTGTTTTCATTGCCTTTGGGTATATATCCTCAAGTGGAATTGCTGAATCATGTGGTAGGTTTATTTTTAATTTTTTTCAGGAACCTCCCACAATGAATGAACCAATTTACCGTCTCATCAATATATGTAATGGTTTCCTTTTCACCACATCTTTGTCAACACCTAATTTTGACACCTAATTGGTATGAACACCAATATTGTCTCTTTTTGATGAGAACCGTTCTAGCAGGTCTGAGGTGATCTCATTATTGTTTTGATTTGCAATGCGCATCATTCCTTGTGAAAAGACTCAAAGAGATTTCTGATTTATGGATTGAGTGGTTGAATTAGTCTCTGACTACCTGTGTTTGTTTTGTGTTCTTTATGTTTTTAGTTTCAGAGATAGTATCTCTTGTCACTTTTAAGGAGGAATGTAGTTTTAAAAGAAAAAAAAGATAAAGAAAAAAGAACCTATGACATATTCACTGCTGTAGTCAAAACTTGTACATGGGCTGTCTCAGCTAGTCAGAGAAGGCAAAGAAGAAATTGGCCTTTCACATCCAAACTGTTTCCCATTAAGTTTGTGCCTCTTCATCTTCCTTTTGTTTATGCTTCTGAAATTTCTTCTTGGAAGCTATTGATGTGGTGGTAAGAGTAAAACTTGCTTTAAGCACTCATCATACAAATTAAATTTTAAGTAAAAGCAATTGGTATTGCTGCTGAGTAAGTTCTTCCTGTAGAATGCTCAGACACTCTGCAAAATTGCCTGCTGACCTACTCCATGGGCCAGAGATGCCAGTGGCCTGATAGCCAATAGTATCTATCAGAGGTGACATTTATAATGGAGAGCTCTGTGCTGTTGTGCCAAAAGTACACAGCAACTGCAAACAGGCTATCTGAGAGGAAATGATATATATTAAATTATTTGCTGCACTTTCAATTGAAAAATGAGCATTATAAAGAAATAAAACACTCCTGAAAACCCAGCTGGAGAAAGATGAAAATTTGAAAGTAGTAAAGTACTTTTATTTTGACAACTGAGTATGCAAAAATGCATGATGGTGGCATATGCTCATTACATTTATAAGATGTAAAGTCCACCCATTCTTTTAAATCTCAGCTTACTGTTTGGATATAATATATGGTATCATCTTCATTTTACAGGTGAGGAAATTGAGATTAGATTGATTTGTCTGAGATAAAACAGCTATTAAAAGATTCACAGGTCTATGACATGCACATATTCAGTCCAAAGCATATTTTTTCCTTTTTATCATGTTTTACATTATAAAGACCATTGTTTAGTTCTGAAGAATCTTGTTCATGAATATTTGCAGGAGAAGAAAATGAGTAAATGTACAGTGTGATTTCAAGAGTACAAGAAAGTTTCTAATATCCCAAATCATCCATTAAATGGTAATCTATACCTAGAGATTCTATGCAAATAATCTGAGATAGATATAGGATGATATATATCTTGGACTTGACTGTGAAACTTTGAAGCTGAAACGGACTTGATGATTAACCTAGTTCTATTCTACCCTTTTACTGATGGTGGGTTTAGGCCGAGATGACAACTTGTATAAGCTCATTTGTAATTTTGGTTTCAGTATTAGAGATAGGATTCTGGTATTTTAATAAAATTTCAAGTTCTTGTCTTTGTTCTATACCATTTTTCTTTCCTTATCACTAATTTATAAAAATTCAATGTTGTGAACTAATATGTTGGGATTTTGGTGAATTTGTTAATGTTATCTAAAATCTTTTTATTCCTGACCTGGGAATCTATTAACAGTCAGTATAAGAGACATAATGAATTAAAGTTCAGTGATATTTGAATGAGTAAAAATAGGTTGGCTAGAATAATTCTTTGATACAAACTTTACTCAGTATCAGAGCTACATTACAGGAAAAAGTTGTCACCTGTATTCAAGAGTTACACTTATGCCTGCTTTTAAACTTTCAATAATGGGAAAAGAAAACAATCAGAGAGTGGAGCATCATTACATATAATCCATTTCCTTTTAATTTTTATCCCAAATATTTTTAAGTTTGATTTTTATTTTTACTTCTCAAAGAGGATTCAAACTATGTGAACCTTTTTTTTTTTAAATGCTGTCAGCTTACTTTCTGTTGTTGGAAGATGCTTGTTATAGATATGACAATGAAAAATATAGACATCCAGCATTAACTCTTCAGAAATCACGTGTAGGACTGAGAAAAGGTGTCCTGTGAATATAGAAAGGTAATCATGAATTACTGACTCTCTTTCAACTTTCTCTCCACCAAAGAGTGCCTGTTCAAATTTGCATTTGAAGCCCACATATTCATCTGAAAACTTTAGGATTTTTAGGAGAAAAAATACCATTCCCGTATTTTTGGACATGGGGCAACAAAAATGTGAAGAAAAAGGATGGGCGTGTCTGCTCATTCAGGTGTAGTTTCTTCCCACTACAACCAGAGGTTTCTGTTAGGCCTATGGGGGCATTGCCTTGGAAGGAATTGCTTCTGATTCATGTGGCTGGGAGGAACTAGCTCAATTTGCTACAGATTCAAATGATTAAAATCTACCATGTCACCCAGAATGTTATGACTTGGCTCTGTCAAGAAGACCTGACTTTTAGTGATGTTATAGAATCATGGATGGCTAACAATGAATTAGAATATATTTCAGGAAAGTAAATAAACTGAAGGAGGAAGACTAAAATGAATAATTAGAATTATGGCTTCTAGCAGTAACCAATAAAAGGATAAAAAATCATTTAAATAATGAGAATTTCAAAGGAATCAGAGAAAAACTTTCCAAATTAAAAGGTATGATTTCTAAATTTGAAAAATTTGAAAAATTCTAATTCCACTGATTTGGCAGGATAGGTATGGAGGGCTTGAAAAAGTGCCCACACCACTACCTAGAAATACTCCAGACAATATTAAATGGATAGCCAAACTTATAAAAAAATAAAGGCAAGATATTAAATCTGTGCATTCTCATATTTTATGATCTTCAAGTCCCATTTTAGGTACCTATTAACTCAGGCAAGGATTGACAATTGGTGTTAAAACCTTTGTGATTATTTTTTTTTTTTTTTTTAAGATTTATTTATTTGACAGATAGAGATTACAAGTAGGCAGAGAGGCAGGCAGAGAGAGAGAGAGGAGGCAGCAGGCTCCCAGCCAAGCAGAGAGCCCGATGTGGGGCTCGATCCCAGGACCCTGGGATCATGACCTGAGCTGAAGGCAGAGGCCTTAACCCGCTGAGCCACCCAGGCGCCCCCCTTTGTGATTATTTTAAAATCATTTTATACCAGTATAACTGCCAAATCCCTGCTTTATTCTCTAACTTATGTGGTGGTTGACTAATTGGCTAACACGGTCTCTGAACTTTCTTTTTGTGTACTGCCTTTTTAATTATCACAAAAAATGTACATGTCAAATGCTGCTGATATCACAACTCACTTCTATTCCAAATTTGAGTAGGAAATCTCTGAAAATCTTTTCATGGGAAAAAAAAAGGGAATGGATTTAAAGTCAATGAAATATAATGCACAAAATAATTTTAATTTCCATATTATTCTGATAATTTTAGCTAACAAAATTTAACATTTTTAATATCAGATTATTTAAGTTGTGAAATTCGGATATCAATGGTGTTTGATTATCTCTAGTGTATAAGATAAAATGTATATGGACACAAAATAAGAATTTATTTATAGACAGAACTAGAGAGTATAATGTTAACTGAAATAAGTCAGTCAGAGAAAGACAAATACTATATGATTTCACTCATATATAGAATTTAAGAAACAAAACAAATGAGCTAAGAGAAAAAAGAGAGAGAGAAAAGTTAAGGAGCAGATTATTAATTATAGGGAATAAACTGATGGTTACCAGAGAGGAAGAGGATGGGGGAACTGGTGAAATAGGTGATGGGAATGGAGGAGTGCACTTCTTTTTTTTTTTTTTTTTAAAGATTTATTTATTTGACAGATAGAGATTACAAGTAGGCAGAGAGGCAGGCAGAGAGAGAGGAGGAAGCAGGCTCCCAGCTAAGCAAAGAGCCCGATGCGGGGCTCGATCCCAGCACCCCGGGATCATGACCTGAGCTGAAGGCAGAGGCTTTAACCCGCTGAGCCACCCAGGCGCCCCAGGAGTGCACTTCTTGAAATGAGCACTGAGTGATGTGTGGAATTACTGAATCACTGTATTATACACTTGAAACTAATATAACACTATATATTAACTAACTGGAATTAAAATAAAAACTTAAAATACATAAAAATACAGACAAAAAATGAATATATTTAATTATTTCAGTATGCAAATTTAAATTAGAAATTTTAGCCTAATGAAGTTTATGTCTTAACTAGTTCTATGGCCAAAGTCCCATCTTAAAAAATTAGTTGAAAACCAATATAGAAAATTGAGAAATTCTTGGATGGCAGGTCTTTGAACTTGTTTGTGAATAGTGGCCTTGACCTGAGGGAGGAGGAAGCCCAACATGGATGTATGAGGATAAAGTAGGAAAAGACTTCTGAACTTCTAGTCCTCAGGAACAAATTTAGAACTGTGCAGAAACTCTGTACTTTCAAGGACTTGGGGAAAACAGAAGGTTACTACCTTAACTTGGATGGCTGTTTTCCCCTTCTTGCCTTCCAACCATCCAGGGCGAGTGAATTAATATCTAGGATTGTTTTCTTCTAATGGTGGGATGAAGAGATGAAGAGGTATTACAAAGGTGATGTTAGAAAGAATGAATCCCTGACATAGACTTGTTTTGGTAAAAAATGACTGCGGTTTTCTGGAGTTTAGGACACTTGAACATATGAGACATCTATTGCCCATCCTTCAAGCTCTTTGGGGCTAATTTGGACCAGCTTTCACTATTCCACAGTCCTATCAGAATAGCTGATATCTCCAGGAGAAAAATAAGTTCATAGGTCAAATAAACGACATTTGAAGAGCAAATTTTATCAAAACAACAAACAAAAAATGTATAGGTTCTATCAGAAGTACAAATAGTAAAGCATAAATTTAAACTTTAAGAATTTAAAATTAACTTTAAAAACAACCCAAAAGATATAAGGGAATATATTACTAATATAAAACACGAGTAAGAAACCATAAATAAAATGGAAATGTTATATATAAAAAGAATAATAGTTGAAATGTTGTTGATTCAAAACCTCAGGTGTTCCCTGGTGAAACCTGAAACTGTCTCAATATAGAGGGCAAGGAGAGAGTGAGGAAAGAGGTAGGCCACTCCAGACTGATAGGTGGTTGGTCTAATAAGCAAAGGAATTTACTTAAAAGTTTCGTCTTTTTTGTGGCCACAAGATTAGTGGATCTTCTCACCCACCTGCCAGAATCTTAAATGTTTATATAGAGACTTTACCTGGATTCAGTTATGTATACTGCCTAGAAAGTCTCAACAACACATTACTCTCTCAAAAGCCACCTCCTGCAAAATGCCTCTGTCTGTAGGAACAGTGGGCAGATGATGCGTTCCAAGGACTGGGGAGAGGGAGAAGAGCCTCTGAGTGCCTGGGGTTAGCTTCCTGTCAACCAACATTCATGTCCGTTTGATAATTTCCTCTAACAAACATGCAATTTATGATAAGAAGAATAGAAAATATTAGTAGACTTGTACCAATTTTAAAAATGAATTTGGATTTAAACATTTTTTCCACAAAAGTATCCATGCTCAGATAACTTTACTAGTAAGTCTACCATATATATATATATATATATATATATATATATATATATATATATATATACACACACAATGATGAATAGAGACCTCAAAATAATGCTTACCATAGGTAGGAGAGGACAGATAGGGGATGAAGGGACCATATAATAAGAGGGAGATTACCACTATGTTCCCAATTTTGTGCATTAGATTGTTTTTAAAATCAACCAACAAATAAACAAATAAGCAACCAAATTGTACATGGATCAGTTATGAGAATGTATCATAAATCTGCAATTGTGTTTTATTCTATTCCTAGTGCATCTGAAGTTCATTAAAGAAAACAAAATATATAAAACATATTTATTTGGATTTGTATTGTCATGAATTGTTGTTAGAATAAAAATTTAGCTTATGATTTTAAATAATTCACTTCATCACAACTCTGGGTTTTTAAGTTCCTTTGTATAGTTCTTTTCTATATTGATGCCCTCTCAAGGTTTGATCTTTGGAGCCTTTCATTCTCTTTGATTATTCTTAACTATACAAAAATACCTCCTAATTTGCTATTTCCAGCCTACATCTGTTTTCTATGTTCTAGGGTCCAGGCTTCTTTATACAACTGTATAATAGACATCCACATTGAGAGAGCTCATGCATTTCTCATAAGGCATAGATGTGCCATTGATATTTTTTATTGATCTATTCCCCCACGCTGCCACAGTGCCTGACAGAAAGCGGGTTTTGAATAAATATTTGCTGAATGAATGAGTCTCTCAAACTCAGCAACCAAAATTATCTCATTATATTCCATACACATAAATGCTTCTCTTCCTCTTATACTTTTTGTATCCTTTATTCTATGAATGAAACGGCATCCAGCAAGAAACACAATCCAGAAACCCATACACCCTTCCACCAACTCCTCTTGTTGATTCTAATTCCTAGATCTCTTTCATACCCATTCCCTCTTCAAATTCACAGCTGCTGCCTTCATTCAGGCCCTTGTTACTTCTTGTGTGAATGATACTAAGACTCCCAATTGGTTTTGCATTTAAAACAACTAAAAAACTTACAAATTTGTAAATCTTTAGATTTAAAAGTGATTAAAATTACATATATATGTTATCTTAAAATTCTTATAATACACCTTTATTGCAGCCTGTTCTCCCTTCTTTTTCCAAAATCATAAATATATTTAAGGTTTCCAATGTTAAATTAGAATGAGACAGACTAAAATATTGCACACGGGGAAGACATTGCCAAAAACTTTTAAAAAATATTTTGAAACTGTATGTTCACCAATCTCTCTCAGTTTTGTCCCTCTTCTAAAAAAATGTGTTGAGGGGCGCCTGGGTGGCTCAGTGGGTTAGGCCTCTGCCTTTGGCTCAGGCCCCACCCCCGTCTGCCTCTCTGCCTACTTTTGACCTCTCACTCTGTCAAATAAATAAATAAAATCTTTAAAAAAATAAAAAATAAAAAATATGTTGAATGGGGAAAGTGAACAAGCAACACAAGAGGATAAGGACCTTGTTTCTTTTAAATTCATATTGAGACATGTCAAATGCTTGCTTATGTGAATTATTAGAAATCATAAATTACTTAGATTTTATTTACCATATGAAGAAAATACATATTGTTAACTATTCCATCGTGACTCTATTCACAAGTGACTGATGCTGACCTAAGGAAAAAATGCATATTGGAGACAACAAAAGACGAAATGGTAAAGTTTTTAATTGCAGCTAAATCTCTCATCTTCTAAAACTTCAAATCTTACTAATAATTGTGAAGATTATAAAATCTGGAAAATTGGCTTCTGGTAAACTGGTTAAGCAGAATTTAACTAGAGCCAAATAAACCACAGTGGGGTCATCTTACCTCAAAGATTCTCTTATCAGAGATAATACATTTTTCTTAATGAATAAGACATATAGAATAGTTCTTATTTTGTTGCTGCAAACACAACCAAACAATGTTCTATTTCACTTCAATTAGCTGTTAAAGCCAGATTGATCATTCACAACTGTTCTTCTTTAAGATTATGCTGGCAAATCAAAAAAGTTGTACTTAAAATACACATGCTGTTTTGAGCAATCAAACATATCTAAAATAAATATCTGATGTCTATATTATTATTAATATCATTGTTTAGTAATTTCTTCCTTCATATCCTTTAATCACCCTTCTAGCTTCAGTATTGTATCTAGATTCCTTCCAAAGATCTGTAAGACTTAAGAGATTTGACCTTTACTCATGTATGAAGAATTCATTTTTGTTATTCTTTGCCTTACCTATTAACTTTCACCTGTACTGAAATATTTGGAAGTCTCTGTGCTGGTCATGCTTCAGTGATGTTTCTTTTCTTTTCTTTCTTTCTTTGATGTTTGTTCTTAATTGAGCAATAGTTCTCCCCTTCTGCTCTTCACTTTTCTTCAAGACTCAACTCAAACATCCATATTTTCATGATGGATTCCTATAATAGATACTTAGGGTTTCATCTAAATTTCTGTTTCTTTGTGCAAATCTTACAGTTTTTGTGCATTCTGCTTCTATTTGCATTTGCAACTTTCTTCAAAACTCTGCTCTGGGGCAATTGGGAGCTGGAGGTGCCTGGGATCTTCACATCATTCCTAGTCAATGGTTGATTGCTGTGGAAAGCCAGTTACCTTGTTTCTAGGTGGGACAAACTCTGGAGTGGGGGGTGCGGGTGGAATTTATGCTCCAGACCTGTGTAATAAGGAATTTGGCCTTGCCCGAAGAGATAGATCTGGTCTTTGTGCCGAGTTCCTGAAAGGTAATCTTTAAATTTTCCTAGTGTTAGAAATGTCTTTGTTATTCATGGTGGGTCCCTGGGACTACATCTGAGAGTTTATGCTAATGATGTCAGTCAAGGTGAGACCAGCCATACTTAGTAGTCTAGGGTATCAGCTGACCATGCCAGAGAGCTTCAGCATGTGATTTAGGGTGGAGACTTTTGATCACAGGGTATCCATTGATCTAGAGACTGAGTTCAACCAATGAATCTTGACAATGTAATAAAGTCTCCACAACAGCTCTGGATACCAAAGCTTGAAGAACTTCCTGACTTGGCAATATACCATCGATATTGTTACACATCAATGCCAGGTGTATAACGATCCTTAGGTCAAAAGAGGCCTCACTTTTGAAATCTTCCCAGAATTGACTCTATGCATCACTTCCCTTGGCTGATTTTAATCTACTTCCTATAATAAATGTAACCATGAGTACAAAAAGTTTTTATGAATTCTATGAGTTTTTTTAGTGAATTATCAATGGTGGTTTTGGGAAATTCCAAAACTTGCAACTGGTGTCAGAAATGAGAGTGGTTTTGTGTGGGCTCTTCTCTCTAACTCTGTAGTTGGGACCTCCACCTTTTTGTTGTTAGGATCAGGAGTCTTGGGCCGACTTTGCAGTCTGGAGGACTTAACATCACAATTTGGCTAACTCCACAGAAGACCTACATCAACACCTCACCACCACATGGTTAGGAAAACCTCTTCTGGGCCGGCAATGTACTCGATGAATATTTTTATGAAAGCACTTAGTCATTAGTGTTATGATTAACTCAATTAGTACCTGTGTAATAAATTTGAATGTGACATAGCTAAGGGCAGGAACCTTGTTTAATTCTCCTCTGTATACATAGTGCCTAATATGATGATGGTAGCCACTCAAAAATTTTTGTTGGACAGGTGATTACTTACCAATCTTTTGATTTTTTTTTAACTACTTTGCACCTTCGTCCTTCTTTAATATTTATTTGACAGAACTTCATTTCAGCTTGGAAACTACTCTCTACCTTTTCACTTCCTGCATTCAGGGACTAGTGGGGAAAATGATACAACCAAGATTATACTGACTCTCATGACTGACTTCAATTGAGCCATCATAATGATTTTCATTTCTGTTAGATTTCTCTAGACAGGTCATTCTCATACTTCATTCTGTGTCTAGGTTCAATCTTCCTTCTAACTTCAGACTGCCTTAGCCCCTTTCTGGGCTTTTCAAAATATGATTATGTTTCTACTTAGAAGATAAAATAGAAACCAATTAGTCCATCAATTTCCCATCATTAAATTTCCAAACCTCTCTACCTCTGGAGCATTTTTAAAATCTTGTCTCATATTAAAATCTAGAGCTACATTGCTGATTTTAGATCAGTTTTGTTTTAAATGCCATGTGTTAAATTCTCAGAAATCTGTACTATTGATTAAGTGCCTCTCTTATATTTTATAAGATATTAAACATATGCAAGAATGCCCTGACCTTAAAATAAAAATGCAGTATGGATACTTTTTTAACCATATTCATTAGAGAGGTAGAAGCCTACATTCATGGGCTCCATTTCCTTACCCCTTTCACTCATTAAGCCTAAGCTGGATTCTACTCCATGATTTCACTAATTCTATTCTCTTAGGAATCTCTAAGGACCCCCAGTGGACTTATTTATGTATTTATTTATTTATTTTATTATTATTTTTTTTTAGCTCTCAGCTACTTTAATTCTCAGCTTCATTGAACACATTTGGTCACTTTCTCTTTGAAACAAGCTCTTTCCTTCACTTCCATCACCCTGCATTCTCTTGGTTTCACCATAAGTTCTTTTGGCTGCTCCTTTTCCTTCTTCTATACAATCACTATGTATTGAAGTTTCTGAGGGCTTTACCCTAAACTTTTTTTTAAATTATTATTTTCTTAGATAATTATGTCTACATCCTTAGTGACTATTATCAATTCATCTGCCGAGTTATATTCCAATTCAGTGTACATTTACATTATATTCTCTTCCTAATTCCAGATCCAAATATTCACCAAATATTCACTTGCATAGTCATCTAAAATTAAGTTTCATGGTATTTGGTACTGGCTGGACAATATCAAAGAAAAGATCAACATCTGCCTTTTTAGACTTTAAATTATCAGGACCAAATCCAATTTCTGAAATAATCCATGGTAGGCAAATAATAATTGACCTAATTAAAAGAATAAGTAAATACCAATAAGGAATTAGTACATTTTCCAAAATAAATGTTTTGTTTCATTTTGTTTTTACTCTTCTGGGAAAAAAAAAACCCAAAACAAAAGACAACTTGTTCAGCATTCATTAACATAATTTAAAATCCATTGATTAGAGGACTACTTTCTCAACTACTAAATCTATAAATTGTATGGGGTACAGTTTTTTTTCTGTTTTCAAAGAGACTCAGCTGTGGACTAGTTGGTATGTATAATTTATATATCTATGTATACATAGAGGAATGTATGTAACTATACATGCATATACATGCATATGACTGTATATACATAAGTACACATGTAAATATGTATATATGCCGTGGGTATATACTATATATATAATATACATATATATATGTATATGTGCACACATGTGTGTATGCACATAATGCATGTGTATATATACAACATATATATGCATGCATATGTGTATATGTATATGCACGTGTGTGTATGTATATATAGAGGAAGTAATATTTTTACTAGAACATTCTAATGATGATATTAGCTAACATCTATGTTCCCTCACAATTTTAGACACATTATGAAAATGATCACATTTAACTTTCACAAGAATTCTATGAAGAAGTTATTATTATTGTGATGATGCTGTTTTTAGCCATTACTCTCAATGTGAGAGCTCCTCCAGTGGAAACTTTTGTAAACACATTTTGGCTGCTTGTCAGAGTTCACTCAAATTTAAAATGTTCCTAGCTGAAAAGATTTGTTCCTCATCATAAAGCCTCATTTGCGATATACAGAAATTGTTAATGTTTGTACTCTTTGAATCCTAAGAATGAATAAAAAGCAGAATTCACTTTGAAATGAAAAAAAAATTTAAAGCCTGGCAACTCATGAATAAAACTAAGGTGATACAGAAATGGAAAACAAGAACTGGGGCTTAGCTAAATACCTTGTTTGCGCTTTGCTTTTGAAAATAATGAGTAGAAGGGGACTTGTTTCCACCCACCTCACAGTAACCTGCATGTGTTGCTTTGTATATATACAAGTAAGACTGTGGCACAGAGAAGTTTTAAAAGTCTGGGAATTAAACATTACATCCAAGAGAAAAGAAATAAAGTTATAAACTCTCAACTATACTAAGTAACCTTTAAAAAATGCCCTATGTATAATTCTCCTCCAGAGGAAATAACATTAAAATTTTGCATATGTTTCCTGAATTACATATTCAATGTCTTTTTATTAAAGAGTTCAAGGTGCTTTGTATAGGATTTAATTTTATAGATAACCACAGAGAAAAACACAAGTAATCAGTTGATAACAAAGGCCATAAATGACATGGAAATGGGGCAGAATATTATAGGATTGTTTTAGATTTACAGAAAAGTTGTGAAAGTGGTAGAGTTCCCATTACCCTACCCCCAGTTTCCTACCGACAACAACTTACATCAGCACAATACATTTGTCACAACTAAGAAACCAATATTGATACATTATTAACTCAAGAGCGTTCTTTATTCATATTTCCTTAGGTGTTTCTCCACCTCTTCCCCTAATGTCCTTTCTTTTTCTTCCTCAGGATCCCATGCAAGATACCACATTATACATAGTCGTCTTGTCTCCTTCGGTTTCTGTAGAGTATGACAGTTTCTCAGACTATTCTTGTTTTTAATGACCTGAAGTTTTGAGGAGTACTGGTCTGATGTTGGATAGTCTGCTTTTTGATTTGAATTTGTGTGATGTTTTTCTCATGGTTCCATGGAGTTTATGGATTTCAGAGGAATAATACAGCAGGAAAGTACCATTCTCCTCACATTATTTCAACGGTAAATGGTACAACATGACTTATCACTACTAGTCTTGGCAGCTTAGCCAAGGTACTAGATTTTAGATTCTGCCACTCTAAAGTTAATCTTTTCTTCCATTTCCACAGTTATGTAAGGAAATCGCTGTATGAAGCCCACGCTTAAGGAGAAGAGAGTTGCGTTTCACAGGTGTCTACATAAGTTATTTGGAATTCTTCTGTATGGAAGACTTGTCTATATTCATCCATTTACTTATTTATTCAGTCATTTATTTATATGAATTTAGATTCATTGATATTACTATTATATCATGGGTTATAATTTAACATTACATTACTTATTTTGTTGCTCAAATTGTTCTAGCTTTGGCCAAAGGGAGCTCTTTTCAGTGTGTCCCTTGACATACCTCAATTTGTGTATATGTTTATGTATCTTTGAGCATGTCCTTATTTTCTGGTACTATAAGATGCTCCAGCCTCATCTAGGATATTCTAAGCTCCAGCCCTAGAATGAGCAAGGAACTCTGCTTCCTGTTATTGAAGAAATTTGGAGACCAAGATTTGAGTACTGAGTATACTCATTGTTACCAGGGCATAAATCTATTTTTGTAGTCTGATTAGAGGCATTGGCTTTATTTGCTACAAAATCATACCACCAATTTTCTTAAAAAATCAGCAAACCACATATAGCATGAAGTGTTTCACAAAATTATAAGGGCTGCTTAGGGTGTTACTAAAGTAATATAGGCAAGAAGAACGATATTGTAAAGCATTGTTTTATATTTCACTGCTTTTTTTTCAGAAAATTTTATAGAATTCATGCATCTTTATGGAAAAATCCAATATATGCTTCTATAATGACTATTAGGTGCCCCCAGAGAATATGGTCCAGAATACAAATTAATCCACAAATTGTTAAATTTTAGAGTATATATGATTTACACAGAGCTTTTTATTAAGGATATATGAGATTCTGTTGCATAGCTAATGAATACAGTTGAAGAGGCAAGACATATACAATGGTGATAAAAAACAATGGAGCTGATATTGGCAAATGATTAGTGCCTCTCTTGATGACAGGCCAACTTTCAAGTACCTCAAAGTATTTTATAGATACAAATTTAAATAAAAACAATATAGAGATTAAAGATGAGGATGTCCATTTGGACAAAATAACAAAATCTTGTTCTCATATGCAGCTACTTCGGAAGAACCTCTGTGCCCTACCTGTATGGTAGGTAAAATATGGTCTGAGAACTCTTTTTTTTTTTTTGTCCCTGAGACCCTTTCAGAAGATTCACAATATCACTATTTTCACAGTAATATTAAGATTTTTTTTCACTTTTATTCTTTTAAGAGTTACTACTCTGGGGTTCTCCAGAGGCCACATTTCCCTATGATGACATATATACTCAGATGGTTAATGTTATGTGTTGTTAGGGGTATTTTGTGCTTTAATATTACCTTGGTTTTAGTTCTTAATAATATAGTGTCAATAAATGTAATTCAAAGAAACAAGAACTTTTTGGGGTCTTCAGTATTTTTTAAGAATACTACTGGGTGAGATTAATCACTCCAGAAATTAAATGTAAATGTAAGAAAAATGAGTGTCAATGCAGAGAGATCTGAGATACAATTAAATATTAAGATTCTGAAAAATTAGCCAAAATTTTATGAAAGATGACATTTTTATAGGGTTTTCCAAACTGAAGAAAGAAGGAGAGGAATGGGAAGAGAGAGGGAAAGAGAGAGAAAAAGATGGGGTGGAAGTAAAAGCAAAGGAGAAAGACTACCAAATTTGAAATGACAGAGCAACTATCACCACAGATCTTATTGATATCAGAATAATAATAGGTTAAATGTGGACATTGTAACAATAAATCCAATAACTTAGATGAAATGGACAAATTCCCTGAAATACATAACTTACAAATGGGCACACATGAAATAAAAAATCAAAATAATCTTATATCAGTCAAGGTAATTTACATTTGTTAACAAAAATCTCTAAAGATAATTCCAGGTTCAGATGGTATCATAGATGAATTCCAACAAACATTTAAGGAAGACATAATAACAAACTTATACAAAGTCTTTTAGAAAATAGAGGAGGAGCAAACATTTTCTACTATGTTTTAGGAAGTGAACATAAACCTGATATCAAATCTTACAAAAATATTATGGGAAAAAAATTCTAGGCTAATATCAAGACATAAAAGTCCTTAAGAAAGATTAGCAAATCAAATTCAGCAATACATATGAAGTGAGGTAACTGAAAGTAGACAGGACCTTCTCTTTGAAAATAGTCATCTGACTATAATCACTCCACACCCCCATGTCCAAACTTCTGAGAGCCTCTGCCATATTTGTACATCTATGTCTGTTGAATTCAAGTATATCTAGTCTTAAAATTTTCCTATCTAACAGTTGGCATTTATTTTATTCATAGAAATGGATTTGAAAAAAAAGCACATTTGAATATCAGATATATCTGCAATGCACAATGACATAATTAAGAATCCATAATAGTTTTTATTGAAAAAGATTTTCTTCTTTAAATATGAGACTTGGAGTAAAATCAAATAACTTTTCTTAGTTATATATCTTTGGAAGTATGATTAAGGATTTATAAACTGAGAACCATATCTTTGATTTATAAATTTATAACGATATAAGTCTAAAGAATGAGTAATAGTTTAGTCTCTTTGTCTTTAAGTGACTCTCTTGCTTCATGAGTTGGTTGTTCAGTTGCGATGGTAGCCTCTGATGTTTTTGACTCTCTGTTCTCAGAGCTGTATCTCTGCTTTATAAGCAAGCTGAAGCAGGAGGGGGGTGGGGGGGATTGGAGTCTTAGTGTTTTTGACCTGCTGTACCGGAAACACAGCCTTCAACCTACAAGTGGGGCTGGGTGGAGAAAGGGACTCCCTAACTATTCCGTTGCATTTACCTATAATTTAACCTCTGCAACATGGATCTTGGTGGATGTGAAATGCTAGCAGTTTACCCCTTCTGAAGAGATATTGTAGTCCTTGATAGGAACTTGGGCAAAGAAGGAGCCAGAATGGTTTCTATCATGCTGAGTTGAGGGTGGAGAGGAGACAGTGAGTTAATGCTCAAATGCCATAGACTCTTACTGTTCTTAACTGAGATTTAGACTTTTTTCTTGAATAAGCATTTCTTCATTAACTATTTATCTTTAGAAAAATTTCCAGAGACTTTATTTTTTAAAATAACTTTTACCAGTTATGGTCTAGCTGGTAATGGTCTCTTTGGAACTCTTCACACTACCATTCTTGTCCTAGTCTTTGATATTCTTAAGTAATCCCCTGATTTAAGCTTTCTTTCTCCAAGAATTTAACATCATTACACATTTTTCTAATCCTAAAAGTTGCAATAAATTATGAGACCAACTTGGAACTATTACTTTCTCTTTTATATGTGACTTTTCCCATTACCTGGATGCTTATAAATTCCTTTCTTTTCCTTGAAATGCATGAACTTCGTTAATGTGTATGTTAAGGGTGACCATTCTATATTATTTATATTTAATATGGCATGCTACTTTATGTCTTTCAAATATTCCACATTCCCATTGTTTTATATGTGAGTATGAAGAATTATTTTATTTCTGCCATCCTTTTATTGAGTAACTACTATATGCATGATATTGTGCAGGTAATTTCTTGGAGTGATAAGTGCTATGAGAAAAGGATATTAGGGTGGGATAAAAATATACTTTAGAGAAGAAAAAAAAAACAAAGTTACAAAGCAGTCATATTTTTGTAGAGTGATAAAGAATAAGTAATAAGCCAAACAATTCACACCATAAGGGAAGCCATATTTTAAATCAAGATAAGAATAAATGCACAGGGTCTGTATAAAGAGAAGATTGGAATATTTTAAAATAGAAAGAAGGCTTATATGGCTGGGCACAGTGATCTAGGGGAAAAAGGTACAAAGAGATGACAGTAATCTTGAGTAGTTATTTAGGATGGGTTGGCAAACTATGGCCCACAGGCCAAATCCTACCTACTGCCTCATTTTGTACTTAACTTACATGTCTGTGAGTTAAGATTTTTTTTTAAATGGTTGGGAGAAAATCAAAAGAATAATATGTAAAATTATGTGAAATTCAAATTTCAGTGTCATAAATAAAATTTTATTGAAACACTACCACACTCATTTGTTCATATATTGCCTACGGTTGCTTTTGTGTTGCAGTGGCACAGGCATAGGGGTTGCAAAGCCTAAATTATTTACTATTTCACTCTGTACAGAGAATGGTTTGCTGAACCCTACTTCAAAGCACCCTCATTCAGTAGGGAGAATGGATATAACCTTAAATTCAATAGGAAATTTTTAGAGGTTTCGAAGCAAGGGAATAGCAATCTGATTTGCTCATGTGCAAATTTATTACAGTTTGAGCAAATTGGAGAAAGTAGATACAGGGAGACTATTTAGGGGCAGGGTTAACTCAATAATGCAGTAATCCAAGTGAGAGATGACAGGCTGTGGGAGGGGAGCCCCCTGAAAGTAGACAGAGATTTCAGATGTGTTGGAGATAAAACCTCTGACACCGAAGATAGATTCAAGACAGGTGCGTGAGAGAACAGGAAGAATCACAGGTGAAACTTGACTTGGTTTGGAGCAACCAGGTAAACAGTGACACCATTTATTAACAGGAAATATCAGAGCAAAACTTTGGTTTGGTTTGGTTTGAGTAGTGGGTTGGAAGAAAGTAAGTTTTGGTTTGGATAGATGTGTGTAAGGACCCGAGGTAGAAATATTAAGTAGACAGTTGGGTTATGTGAATTTGGTTTGCAGGGGATTGACTTGGGATTGAGACGTGCATATTTGAATTCTTAGCACAGAAAAGCTATTTTAAATCATTGAGAATAAACGAGCTCATCTGTGAAGAGGAGGGAAAACAGAAGAGAAGGCTCAGAATGGGATCTCCAAGTAAGTAAAACTGGAAAGCAGGCCAGTTCTCAAGTTGCCTTCTCAAATGGCCAGTTTACCAAATTAATTCATTCCTTTCAGTTACTTAAGTTTACCTTACTAATCTTTATTTACCTTGCATTCATCACTGCATTTAAAAAAATGTTTACTTTTTCCTGCTCCATATTCCCGATGCTCTAGTTGGAGACAAGGGGAAATACTGAGAAGAAACAAAGAGAGCCTAACATATTTGAAAAGTGAGAGATTAAAAAAGCCTCCCTTTGAGAACAGGAAGTGGTGCCCTTGGGGGAAAGTCATTTCAGCCTGGATAGGAAGGACTGGAAAAAGTTCAAATAAAAGATTGTTGATATGCAGGAGTTTGCTAGTTCAGACATTAATACCTGAGGGCACAATAAAGGGAAGAGTTAGAAGGAGTAGGTCAGATTAAAAGATGGAGACATGTGATTGATATTAAAAGTCCTAGTGAAAATGGATGTCCAGGGAACTTGAGGCTTCTGACCTAGCCAGAAATAAATGGATGCCAGCATTCATCCTGATTAGTTAGGCAGATGAGTGTGTACAATTCAGTCAAGCCATATTTTTACTAATCAGCCTCGTCAACAAGGTCTTTTTTTATAATTGGCTATCTGGTAGGGATTTCTTCTTCCTTTGGGTCTGAATAGTGTGGCCATTTGATAGTAGTAATAATTATATTTAAAAAGCACAAAATATGGAGTGTTCCTCCTGTTTCTTACAAGGATTTGATAGCATTGATGGTTGGGGGGGGGTCGTTTTTTGCTTATTATATTCTTTTCCTGATTTTAGAAAACAAATATCTTGGGATAGGCCTAATGCTGCTTCTTTTCTGTGTATTACTCACTTCTGAAATGGGATGTGGAAGTAAGCCAAGGCAATCAGAAATTTCAATTTGTAAGTCTGGAGTAAAATAATTTCTAAACAAATCTCCCTAATCATTGTCATCTTCTCCTTCAGGGGAAAAAAAAAAAAATCAGTGGGTGAATCCCCATGTGCCAGATTCTCATTGTTGTACTTCTGCTCACTTCACTGTAAATAGCAACTCTGTGGATGATCATTCCTGCCCTCATTCCTTGACCCTACCTTTTCCAGGTAGTTTTCCTCTAGACTAAAAGGATGGATTGCCAGAGTAGAGAGAGCTCCTATGGCATTTCTCCTTTAGCTCTGTGACTGAGCTCTTCTGCAGCAGGAATTGAGTCTTTCAAGGATGCCCTTTCTTCTTCCACGATCTATTCTTTTCCTTAGACTTATTGCAAGTAAGGTTCATTCCTTGAACTTTCCACTTACTTTTGTGAAATTTTTCCCTTAAACTAGATCCAAGAGGCATTTGCTAGAGGGGGGAACTAGCAATGCCTCCCCATTCGATATCTATAGCATCTGATATTTTTTCCAATATTCTCCTAATCTGGTCCAGTTTATAACCTTTGAAAGACATTTCTCAGTTTTTGGTTTGGTGACAAAGAGCTTTCTTCATTTTTATGTTTTTGATTACTTCTATTGTTTGGGGTATGTTGTGTTAGTATCCAGACTGATAATACCCTAGTTTGTCAACTGATACCAGAGATTTGAAGAGTAGAGAAACAGCACATGGTAATGGACAAGAGGAAAGATTCTGCAGACAAACTCACTAAGTTTGAATCATGGCTGCAAGTCTTATTAACTGTGTAGTCTCAGAAACCAATTTACATAATCTCACTTTGTCTCAATTTCTTTTCATTGCCACAATAGGGATAATAAAAGTATCTCTATCATGATATTGTTATTAAGATTAAATATGCATATATAAAGCATTTAGAACAGCACTTGGCATACAAAAAGCACCATATCATTGTTAAGCATACTATTATTACTACTGTTATAAAGATTGTACTTAAAAATTAATTTAAGTATAATTAATATTGTACTTAAAAATTAATTCTACAGTGATATCTCTTGTCTTTAGTTTTCTAGTTTGGCTACTTCCATTTGTCTACATGAACTATGGCATCTTCATGGCAAGGGACCATATCTTACTCTCCTTTGTACTTTTCACAGTGCTTGCTATATATAATGTGTTTCATATTGTTAGCAATCCACAAATATTTCTTGTGTTAAAATGACTTGAGGAGCACCTGGGTGGCTCACTCGGTTAAATGTCTGACTCTGGGCTTTGGTTCATGAGATGGAGTCCCACTGAGGCCTCCATACTCAGTGCAGAGTCTGTTTGAGATGCTCTCCCTCACCTTCTCCTTCCCCTTCTGCTCCTACCCCCACTCATGCTCTCTCTCTTTTTCAACGGAATAAATAAATAAAAGTCTTTAAAAAATGAATTGGGAGGCTATTGCAGTTTAGGTTTATTGAAAATCTGATCATACATATTTTAAAAGGTCCGGTCCTTCTTAATCTGAGGAACTAGTGGCTTTGCTTTCTAAGCCTTTGAAACTAAAGACATAGGAAGAAATATACAGGTACTATAAAATGGAAAATCAGTAGCCCTTTATTTTCCCTTTGATGTTGACCGGGTATAAAATATGCATCACAGGTGTAAACTTTAAAGCCTAGCCACAATTGTTTGCTAACGCTTTTTATAAAAGAAAAAGGGGTGGTTTTTTTTCCCCCTTCCTGTTAGAAGTGGTTTCACAGGGCTTTGTCTGTTAAGAAATCATCAGATAAAGTGAAAATGAGTTAATTATTTCACTTTTGTTCTGAAAGAGTTAGCTTTCAGCCAATTTCAGATTGGTTCTCTGTATGCCCTCAAAAAAAAAATCAAATAACTCTTCCAGTAAACACATATTCCATCAATCTTCAGTAACAGCACATTTCAAGGTCAAATTTTGCTTAATAGATAAAGGCACTGGATTTGAAATCTTGAAAATCTTGGAGAAGTAGCTTTTGAACTCATTCTTACTGCTCATCTACAAGTCATGGTTATTTTCCCCAAAATGGAACTTTATTAGAGACAAACAAGTGGGTTTCATTTTGCTTATACAACCTAATATGTTTTGATTTATGCATGAATAATGTGAGACTTACAAATACTATTCCAAAGTCTGAGTGTGAGAATATATTAATCTTTTGCTTGTAGGAAACATTTACATGTTGTTGTGGGTTGAATTGTAACCTGCTAAAGATTCACATTGTTAAAGTCCTAGCCTCTGGTAACCTCAGAAAGCGATCTTTTTGGAAAGTAAGTTAATTGCAGATACAATTAGTTGGGATGAGGTCAAACTGAAATTGGGTGGGTGCCAATATGTGTGGTGTACGTATAAAAAGGGAAAATTTGGACATAGACATGTACACAGGACGAATACCACGTGAAGACTGAAGATATACACAATATACTATCGAAGTACTAAACACTAGGAGAGAGGTCTGGGATAGATCCTTCCTCTACTCTTTCAGAGGGAGGATGGCCTTGTTAAATCTTGTGTTACTTTGTTAAGGTGTCCCCAGTAAACTAATACACATGTGATATATAACTACACAGTTAACTCTACGATTCTTAATAAGCTTAACATGCCATCATATATGTAAAAAGTTGCCACTGTTTGGATCCTAAAGACTAATATCATGTTTAGCAAGTGCACTTGATACTGAGTGGTTGGTCAGCAGTCCAAGCTCTGTTAATCAAACTTTTGGCGAAAGTGCCAGCCTGTTCCCAACCAGGAGATGCACTTTGGTTACCCCTATGACTATTTGAGAACAGAAGCTCTTCTCTGGTAGCTTCTGCTTAAAGCTTTTTGCTATGTATTGTGTTTCTTTTAAGAGTGCTTGCTAGATTGCTTTTGTTCTTTGGGAAATATAACAGAATATTTTTAAAGAATAAAATCAACAACTTTCACATTGTGTTCCACATATAAAAGGCCCTCAAATCTATTCTGACAATCTGAGGTGGTATTAAGAAAACAAACGTCCCACCTCCCCGCAGCAACCCCCAGTTTGTTTTGTGAGATTAAGAGTCATTTATGGTTTGTCTCCCTCCCAATCCCATCTTGTTTCATTTATTCTTCTCCTATCTCCTACCCCCCCATGTTGCTTCTCCATGTCCTCATATCAGGGAGATCATATGATAGTTGTCTTTCTCCGATTGACTTATTTCACTAAGCATGATACGCTCTAGTTCCATCCACAGCGGGCTATGGACATTGGGGAGGGGAAGCGAACCATAAGAGACTATGGACTCTGAAAAACAACCTGAGGGTTTTGAAGGGTCAGGGGTGGGAGGTTGGGGCAACCTGAGGGTTTTGAAGGGTCAGGGGTGGGAGGTTGGGGGAACAGGTGGTGGGTAATGGAGAGGGCACGTTTTGCATGGAGCACTGGGTGTTGTGCAAAAAGAATGAATACTGTTACGCTGAAAAAATAAATAAAATGAGAAAAAAAAAAAAAAAAAAAAAAACAAACGTATCTACCACAGATCTATGTAACTTAATTATTTTCCTTTTGTTTTCCTGTCATACAAACAATATATATTCATGAATAGTTATCTTATATCTGATAACACTAATTTTTTTGTACAGTTATAATAAAGTCTTGAGAAGCATTAGTTCTTTTATTTTTTATTTTTTTATTTTTTATTTTTTTTAATTTTTTATTAAATAGGGAGAAGCATTAGTTTTTTTCACATGTCTATTTGAAGTGTGGTTTCCACATTTGGGGGATGTTTCAATGTGAATCTCTAACCACCACCACTCACAGTATCATTCATTTTGAGCTACAGTTACATACATCTGATGCCTTGTCATTCCACATTTTGAATGGCCATGAAAGGTAATAAATTGAGAAGTAAAAGAAAAATCTTGCTCTTAGTGGGACCAACCATAACTGAGATCAACTTCAAAGTCTCTAGGAAATGTTTCACAGGAGAAATAGAAAACCAGGATATGAAGTAAACTTCAAATAACTGGTTCTTTCCTATGTCAGATTCAATGAGGGGAGATTGCCTTTCTTGTGGATAAACACCTACATTGCTCTAGAAAAAGAATAGAGAAAACAAGTATTCACCATTTTTTTTTTTTTAATAATGCTGGGCTGTTTTCTTTCACCTAATTCTAGCTCTTTCCTTAATTACTGGAACAATCAGTTCTACACAGTGGGTAGGTACTCAAAAAAACTTTGTAATGGCTATGACGGACATGTTCTGGAATTTGTTAAGAGTAGACACTCTGTTGAGATACTTCACTAGGGAGCGTGAAGAAAACTAGAAGAGGTCTTAGAGTTTGGAAAGTTAGGTCATCCAAAAATGCATGGGGGTAAGTATGTAGAGTGATGTGTGGAAATGATTATGAAAAGTATGATGACCTCTTAATGATCATAAAAGAACACAAGAGGGTTTTTTTTTTTTCCATTTGGTTCTCATTTAGACTAATGGATTCTACGAAACATAATTCCAGAAACTTAATCAATAATTTCATATATTTTAAATGTTAATCTCCCTCACATTTATAATGGATACAATTGTATTATATGATCATATTCTAATCCAGAACATAATTCTGAATATATATCTTTTACTTATGTAAAAGGACTCTTTAAGTAAAAGAGCACATGTACATTGAACACTATTATTGAGACCACTACAATATAATTATCTCTAGTCATGGAGGAAAAAGGATAGTATTAATTCTAAAAATCCAGGAAAAAAGGAAGTGTAATTTTATTTTTTTAATTTAAAAACACTTTTTAGCTCAAATATTCCCTTTATTTTTAAAAATTTATTTTTTAAAAATTCTAGTATAATTAACATGGTGTTATGTTAGTCTCAGGTGTACAATATAGTAATTCAACAATTCCATACATTACTCAGTACTCATTGTGATAAGTGTACTCTTAATCTCCTTCACCTATTTAATTCATTACCCTCTCTTCTGGTAACTACAAATTTGTTCTCCTTATTTAAGTCTTTGTCTCTTTTTTTCATTTGTTTTCTTTCTTAAATTCCTCGTGTAAGTTAAAACATATGGCATTTATAATTTTCTGACTGACTTATTTCACCATTATATATTTAGATCCATCTATATTGTGGCAAAGAGTAAGATTCCACTCTTCTTTAGGGCTGAGTAATATTTCATCAGATACATATACCACTTCTTTATCCATTCATCTCTTGATGGGAATCTGGATTGTTCCTATATTTTGGCTACTGTAAATAATGCTGCAATAAACATATAATAATATGTTAATATGCAATAAACATAATACATATATCTTTCTGAATTAGTGTTCCCATATGTTCCCATATGTTTTGATAAATACCCAGCAATGGCACTACTGGGTCATGGTAATTCTATTTTTAAATTTTTTTTAAACTTCAAAAAAAATTTATTTGACAGAGAGACAGGCAGAGGGAGAGGGGGAAGCAGGCTCCCTGCAGAGTGGAGAGCCTGATGTGGGGCTCATCCCAGGACACTGAGATCACGACCTGAGCCTACGGCAGAGGCTTAACCCACTGAGCCACCCAGGCACCCCTATTTTTAAATTTTTTGAGAAATCTCCATGTTTTTCACAGTGGCTAAACCAGTTTTCATTTCCACCCACCAACAGTGCATGAGGGTTCCTTTTTTCCTACATTCTTGTCAGCACTTGTTTTTTGTGTTTTAGATTTTAGCCATTCTGACAATGTGAGGTGAATCTCGTTGGTTTTGATTTGCATTTCACTGATGGTAAGTGATGTTGAGCATCTTTTCCTATGTCTTCTTTGGAGAAATGTCTGTTCATGTTTTCTGCTCATTTTTATTTGTTTAATTTGTTATTTGGATTATTTGTTGTTTGGGTGTTGAGTTGTATAAGTTCTTTTTTTTTAATATTTTATTTATTTGACAGAGAGAAATCACAACTAGGGAGAGAGGCAGGCAGAGAGAGAGGAGGAAGCAGGCTCCCCTCAGAGCAGAGAGCCCAATGTGGGGCTCGATCCCAGGACCCTGGGATCATGACCTGAGCCGAAGGCAGAGGCTTTAACCCACTGAGCCACCCAGGCGCCCCGAGTTGTATAAGTTCTTTATATATTTTAGATATTACTTCTTATTGAATATGTTATTTGCAAATATTTTCTCCCATTCAGTAGTTTATCTTTTAGTTTTGTTGATTGTTTCCTTTGCTGCACAGACGCTTTTTATTTTGAGTAATCCCAATAGGATATTTTTGCTTCTGTTTCCTTTGCCTTAGGAGCCAGGAGAAAAATGTTTTTATGGCTGTTGTTCAAGAAATTACTGCCTGTGCTCTCTTTTACAATTTTTGTGATATCAGTGTCACATTTAGGTCTTTAATCCATTTTGAGGGTTTTTTTTGTTTGTTTGTTTGTTTGTTTTGTCTATGGTGTAAGAAAATGGTCCAGCTTCATTCTTTTGTATGTAGCTGTCCAGTCTTTCCAACACCATTTGCTGCTGTCTTTGTCCCATTGTGTATTCTTCTCTCTTTTGTCCTATATTAATTGACAGTATAAGCACAGGTAAATCTGGGGTCTCTCTATTCTGTTCTTTCATCTATGTGTCTATTTTAGTGCCATTACCATACAGTTTTGATTACTGCAGATTTGTAATACATCTTTAAATCCAGGATACCTCCAGTTTTCTTCTTTTTCCAAATTGCTTTAAATATTTGGGATCTCTTGTGGTTCCATAAAAGTTTTAGGATTATTTGTTCTATTTCTATGAAAATGATGTTGGTATTTTGAAAGAGATTGCATTAAATCTGTAGATTGCTTTGGGCAGTACAGCTATTTTAACAATACTTGTTTTTCCAATCCATGAGCATGGACTATTTTTCCCTTTGTGTAATCTTTAATTTTTTTCGTCAGTATTTTGTAGTTTACAGAGTACAGGTTTTTCACTTCATTGGTTAAGTTTATTCCAAGATATTTTATTCTTTTTGGTGCAATCGTATATGGGATTGTTTTCTTAATTTCCTTTCTGTTGCATCATTATTAGTACATAGAAATGAAACAGATTTCTTTATATTGTCACCTGTGACTTTACTGAGTTCATTTATCAGTTCTAGCAATTTTTTGGTGAAGTCTTCAGGGTTTTCTATATAGAGTGTCTGCCATCTACAAATACTGGAAGTTGTAGTTCCTACTGATTTGGATGCCTTTTATTTCTTTTTCTTTTCTGATTGCTGTAGCTAATACTTGCAGTGCTATGTTGATTAAAATTGGTGAGGGAACATCCTTGTCCTGTTCTTAATCTTAGGGGAAAATCTCTCAGTTTTTCACCATTGAGCGTGATGTTAACTGTAAGTTTTTCATTTTTGGCCTTTATTAAGTTGAGGTATGTTCCCCCTAAACTTACTTTGTTGAGGATTTTTTAAAAATCAGGAATGGGTCGTACTTTGTCCAATGTTTTTTCTGCATTTATTGAAATGATCATCTGATTTTTATCCTTTCTCTTTTTGATATGATGTATCATGTTGACTGAGTTACAAATATTGAACCACACTTGCATCCTAGAAATAAATCCCACTTGATTGCTAATATTTTATTGAAGAGTTTTGCATCTATGTTCAATCAGAGGCATTGGCCTATAGTTCTCTTTTGTAGTGCCTTTATCTGGTTTTGGTATCAAAAACCAGGTATTTCTGGCCTCTAGAATGAATTTGGAGCTTTTCTTCCTCTTCTATTTTTTTGAAAAGTTTGAAAAAAAGGGTAATGAATTCTTCCTTAAATACTTGGTAAAATTCACCCCTAAAGCTGTCTAGTTTGGTCTTTGGGGGATTTTTTTTTGGGGGGGGGGAGTTTTTTGATTACTGATTAAAAAAACTGCTGGTAATCAGTCTGTTCAAATTTTCAATTTCTTCCTTCTTCAGTTTTGGGGGGTTACATGTTTCTAGGTATTTATCCATTTCTTCTACGTTGTCCAATTTGTTGGCATATATTTTTTCATAATATTCTCTTAAAAATCTTTGTATTTCTGAGGAGTCAATTGTTATTTCTTCCCTGTCATTTCTGATTTTGTTTATTTGAATCCTCTCTCTTTTTTAGATGGGTCTAGCTAAAGATTTATCAATTTTGTTAATGTTTTCAAAGAACTAACTCCTAGTTCATCAATCTGTTCAACTGCTCTTTCTTTAGTTTCCATATAATTTCTGCTCTAATCTTTATGATTTCCTTCCTTCTACTTGTTTCCATATAATTTCTGCTCTAATCTTTATGATTTCCTTCCTTCTACTTGTTTCGGGATTTGTTTGTTCTTTTTTTAGTTCCTTTAGGTGGAAGGCTAAATTTTTATTGGAGATTTTTCTTGCTTCTTGAGGTAGGCTCATATTGCTGATAATTGTCTTAGATGGCCTTGTTGTATCCTAAAGACTTGGACCATTGAGTTTTCATTTTCATTTGTTTCCATGTATTTTTTTTTTAATTTTCTCTTTGATTTCTAGGTTGACTCATTCATTGTTTAGTAGAATGTTAATTAATCTCCCATGTACTTGGTGTTCTTTCCAGATGTTTTCTTGTGGTTGATTTCTAGTTTCATAGCATCGTGGTTGGAAAAGATGCATGATATGACTTTAATCAGTTCTTCTTTCTTTTTTTCTTTTTTTATTAACATATAATGTATTATTTGCATTAGGGCTACAGGTCTGTGAATTATCAGTCTTACACAATTCACAGCATTCACCATAGTACATACCCTCCCCAATGTCCATAACCCAGCCACCTTATCTCTCCCCACCCACCCACCCCCCAGCAACCCTCAGTTTGTTTCCCGAGATTAAGAGTCTCTTATGGTTTGTCTTGTTGTGACTTGTTTTGTTGCCTAACATGTGCTCTACTTTGAAGAACGTTTCATGTGTACTTGAGAAGAATGTGTATTCTGCTGCTTTAGTAAGGAATGTTCTGAATATATCTGCTGGCTTTCTCTAGTCCAGTTTGTCATTTAAAGCCACTGTTTTCTTGTTGATTTTCTGTTTGAATGATCTGTCCACTGATGTAAGTGAGGTTTTAAAGTCCCCTTCTGTTATTGCTTTATTATCTTACTTCCTTTATGTTTATTTATGTTTGCTTTATATATTTGGGTGCTCCCATGTTGGGTGCATAAATATTTACAATTGTTTTATCTTTTTGCTAGATTGTTCCTTTTATGATTATGTAGCATCCTTCTCTGTCTCAGTTTTTGTTTTAAAGTCTATTTTGTCCCATATAAGTATTGCTAGTCTGGTTTTCTTTTCATTTCCATTTGCATGGAAAATGCTTTTCCATCCCTTCACTTTCAATCTGCATGAATCTTTAGGTCTGAAATGAGTCTTTTGTAGGCAGAATATAGAAAGGTCTTCCTTTTTTATCTCTCTCATCACCCTACATCTTTTGACTGTAGTATTTAGCCCACTTACATTCAAGTTTATTACTAACAGGTATGTATTTATTGCCATTTTGTCTTTTGTTTTAATGTTGCTTTGTAGTTCTTCCCTGTTTCTTCTCTTGCTCTCTTCTCTGATGATTAGTCACTCTCTTCAGTAATATATATGGATTCCTATCTGTGCTATTTAATTTTGACATATCTAATACCAGTTTTCAATTTGTAGTTACTGTTAGGTTTACTTATAACATCTTATGCATATAAGTCTACATTAAGTTGATCATTGTTTAATTTTGAACCCATTCTGAAAGCATTAAATTTTTACTCCTTTACTCCCCACATTTTAGATATATAGTACCATGCATTATGTTATTTTATTAATCCCTTGACTGATTTATATAGATACACTTAATTTTACAGTTTTTGTGCTTACTAGTTTTCTTACTCCTACTTACTGACTTATCTTTCCACTTATCTTTCCTTTAGCACTTTTTGTAAGGTTGATTTAGTGGTGATGAATCCCTTTAACTTTCATTTGTCTGGAAAACTCTATCTCTCCTTCTAGTCTGAATGATAGTTTTGCTAGATAGTTTTGCTAGATTCTTGGTTCAATTTTTTTTTTCTTTCAGCTCTTCAAATATATCATGCCACTCTCTTCTGGCCTACAAAATTTCTGTTGAAAATTAGCTCGTAGCCTTATGGGTTTCCCTTGTTCATAAATGTTTGCTTTCCCTTTGCTTCTTTTAAAATTCTCTATTTATCACTACATTTTACTTTTTTTTTTTTTTTTTTTTTTTTTTTTTTTTTTTTTTAAAGATTTATTTATTTGACAGAGAGAAATCACAAGAGAGGCAGGCAGAGAGAGAGGAAGGGAAGCAGGCTCTCCGCTGAGCAGAGAGCCCGATATGGGACTCGATCCCAGGACCCCGAGATCATGACCCGAGCTGAAGGCAGCGGCTTAACCCACTGAGCCACCCAGGCGCCCCTACATTTTACTATTTTAAATACTATGTTTCTTGGTGTGGACCTACTTACATTGATCTTGTTGGGGGTTTTCTGTGCCTTCTGGATCTGGGTGTCTGTTTCATTTCCCAATTTTGGAGGTTTGCAGCTATTTCTTCATATAAATTTTCTGCCCCCTTTTCTCTCTCTTCTCTTCCGGAGATTCGTATGATGCAAATGTTGTTATGCTTGTTGGTGTCACTTAATCTATTTTCATTGTTGATTAGTTCTTTTCCTTCCTCCTGTCAGCTTGATTGTTTTCCATTAGTCTTTAGCTCCAGATGACTGATTTATTCTTCAAGTTTCTCTACTCTACAATTTATTCTATCTAGTGTATTTTTAAAAATTTTTTTATTTATTTCTTATTTTTTTTTATAAACATATAATGTATTTTTATCCCCAGCAGTATAGGTCTGTGAATCGCCAGTTTTACACACTTCACAGCACTCACCATAGCACATACCCTCCATAATGTCCATAACCCCACTCTCCCTCTCCCAACCCCCTCCCCCCAGCAACCCTCAGTTTGTTTTGTGAGATTAAGAGTCACTTATGGTTTGTCTCCCTCCCAATCCCATCTCCTTTCATTTATTCTTCTCCTATTCCCTAACCCCCATGTTGCATCTCCACTTCCTCATATCAGGGAGATCATATGATACATGTCTTTCTCTGATTGACTTATTTCACTAAGCATGATACCCTCTACTTCCATTCACGTTGTTGCAAATGGCAAGATTTAATTTCTTTTGATGGCTGCATAGTATTCCATTGTGTATATATACCACCTCTTCTTTATCCATTCATCTGTTGATGGACATCTAGGTTCATTCCATAGTTTGGCTATTGTAGACATTGCTGCTATAAACATTCGGGTGCACGTGCCCCTTCGGATCACTACGTTTGTATCTTGAGGGTAAATACCCAGTAGTGCAATTGCTGGGTCATAGGGCAGTTCTATTTTCAACATTTTGAGGAACCTCCATGCTGTTTTCCAGAGTGGTTGCACCAGCTTGCATTCCCACCAACAGTGTAGGAGGGTTCCCCTTTCTCCACATCCTCGCCAGCATCTGTCATTTCCTGACTTGTTAATTTTAGCCATTCTGACTGGTGTGAGGTGATATCTCATTGTGGTTTTGATTTGTATTTCCCGGATGCCGAGTGACGTGGAGCACTTTTTCATGTGTCTGTTGGCCATCTGGATGTCTTCTTTGCAGAAATGTCTGTTCATGTCCTCGGCCCATTTCTTGATTGGATTGTTTGTTCTTTGGGTGTTGAGCTTGCTAAGTTCCTTATAGATTTTGGACACTAGCCCTTTATCTGATATGTCATTTGCAAATATCTTCTCCCATTCTGTCAGTTGTCTTTTGGTTTTGTTAACTGTTTCCTTTGCTGTGCAAAAGCTTTGGATCTTGATGAAATCCCAATAGTTCATTTTTGTCTTTGCTTCCCTTGCCTTTGGCGGTGTTCCTAGGAAGATGTTGCTGCGGCTGAGGTTGAAATGGTTGCTGCCTGTGTTCTCGTCAAGGATTTTGCTGGATTCCTTTCTCATATTGAGGTCCTTCATCCATTTGGAGTCTATTTTCGTGTGTGGTGTAAGGAAGTGGTCCAATTTCATTTTTCTGCATGTGGCTGTCCAATTTTCCCAGCACCATTTATTGAAGAGGCTGTCTTTTATCCATTGGACATTCTTTCCTGCTTTGTCGAAGATTAGTTGACCATAGAGTTGAGGGTCTATTTCTGGGCTCTCTATTCTGTTCCATTGATCTATGTGTCTGTTTTTTGCCAGTACCATGCTGTCTTGATGATGACAGCTTTGTAATAGAGCTTGAAGTCCGGAATTGTGATGCCACCAACTTTGGCTTTCTTTTTCAATATTCCTTTGGCTATTCAAGGTCTTTTCTGGTTCCATATAAATTTTAGGATGATTTGTTCCATTTCTTTGAAAAAAATGGATGGTATTTTGATAGGGATTGCATTAAATGTGTAGATTGCTTTAGGTAGCATAGACATTTGCACAATATTGATTCTTCCAATCTAGGAGCATGGAACATTTTTCCATTTCTTTGTGTCTTCTCAATTTCTTTCATGAGTACTTTATAGTTTTCTGCATATAGATTCTTAGCCTCTTTGGTTAGGTTTACTCCTAGGTATCTTATAGTGTTGGGTGCAATTGTAAATGGGATTGACTCCTTAATTTCTCTTTTTTCTGTCTTGTTGTTAGTATACAGAAATGTAACTGCTTTCTGTGTATTGATTTTATATCCTGACACTTTACTGAATTCCTGTACAAGTTCTAGTAGTTTTGGAGTGGAGTCTTTTGGGTTTTCCACATATAGTATCATATCGTCTGTGAAGAGTGATAATTTGACTTCTTTGCCGATGTGGATGCCTTTAATTTCCTTTTGTTCTCTGATGGCTGAGGTTAGGACTTCTAGTCCTATGTTGAATAGCAGTGGTGATAATGGACATCCCTGCCGTGTTCCTGACCTTAATGGAAAAGCTTTCAGTTTTTCTCCATTGAGAATGATATTTGCGGTGGGTTTTTCATAGATGGCTTTGATAATATTGAGGTATGTGCCCTCTATCCCTACACTTTGAAGAGTTTTGATCAGGAAGGGATGCTGTACTTTGTCAAATGCTTTTTCAGCATCTATGGAGAGTATCATATGGTTCTTATTTTTTCTTTTATTATATTGTATCACATTGATTGATTTGCGAATGTTGAACCAACCCTGTAGCACTGGAATAAATCCCACTTGGTCATGGTGAATAATCCTTTTAATGTACTGTTGAATTCTATTGGCTAGTATTTTGGTGAGAATTTTTGCATCTGTGTTCATCAAGGATATTGGTCTGTAGTTCTCTTTTTTGGTGGGATCCTTGTCTGGTTTTGGGATCAGGGTGATGCTGGCCTCATAAAATGAGTTTGGAAGTTTTCCTTCCATTTCTATTTTTTGGAACAGTTTCAGGAGAACAGGAATTGGTTCTTCTTTAAATGTTTGGTAGAATTCCCCTGGGAAGCCATCTGGCCCTGGGCTCTTGTTTGTTTGGAGATTTTTTTTTTAAATATTTTATTTATTTATTTGACACAGAGAGAGAGATCACAAGTAGGCAGAGAGACTGGCAGAGAGAGAGGAGTAAGCAGGCTTCATGCTGAGCAGAGAGCCCGATGCGGGGCTGGATCCCAGGACCCTGAGATCATGACCTGAGCTCTAGGCAGAGGCTTAACCCACTGAGCCACTCAGGCGCCCCTGTTTGGAAATTTTTGATGACTGTTTCAATCTCCTTACTGGTTATGGGTCTGTTCAGGTTTTCTATTTCTTCCTGGTTCAGTTGTGGTAGTTTATATGTCTCTAGGAATGCATCCATTTCTTCCAGATTGTCACATTTGTTGGCATAGAGTTGCTCATAGTATGTTCTTATATTTGTCTATATTTCTTTGGTGTTAGTTGTGATCTCTCCTTTTCATTCATGATTTTATTAATTTCGGTCCTTTCTCTTTTCTTTTTGATAAGTCTGGCCAGGGGTTTATCAATCTTATTGATTCTTTCAAAGAACCAGCTCCTAGTTTCGTTGATTTTTTCTATTTTTTTTTTTTTTTGGTTTCTATTTCATTGATTTCTGCTCTGGTCTTTATGATTTCTCTTCTCCTGCTGGGTTTAGGGTTTCTTTCTTGTTCTTTCTCCAGCTCCTTTACATGTAGGGTTAGGTTGTGTACTTGAGACCTTTCTTGTTTCTTGAGAAAGGCTTGTACCACTATATATTTGCCTCTCAGGACTGCCTTTGCTGTGTCCCACAGATTTTGAACCGTTGTGTTTTAATTATCATTTGTTTCCATGAATTTTTTCAATTCTTCTTTAATTTCCTGGTTGACCCATGCATTCTTCAGAAGGATGCTTTTTAGTCTCCATTTATTTGGGTTCTTTGCAAATTTACTCTTGTGATTGAGTTCTAGCTTCAGAGCATTGTGGTCTGAAAATATGCAGGGAATGATCCTAATCTTTTGATACCGGTTGAGACCTGATTTAGGACCCAGGATGTGATCTATTCTGGAGAACGTTCCATGTGCACTAGAGAAGAATGTGTATTCTGTTGCTTTGGGATGAAATGCTCTGAATATATCTGTGATGTCCATCTGGTTCAGTGTATCATTTAAGGCCTTTATTTCCTTGTTGATCTTTGGCTTGGATGATCTGTCCATTTCAGTGAGGGGAGTGTTAAAGTCCCCTACTATTATTGTATTATTGTTGATGTGTTTCTTTGATTTTGTTATTAATTGGTTGATATAGGTGGCTGCTCCCACGTTAGGGGCATAGATATTTAAAATTGTTAGATCTTCTTGTTGGACAGACCCTTGGAGTATGATATAGTGTCCTTCCTCATCTCTTATTATAGTCTTTGGCTTAAAATCTAATTGATCTGATATAAGGATTGCCACCCCAGCTTTCTTCTGATGCCCATTAGCATGGTAAATTGTTTTCCACCCTCTCACTTTAAATCTGGAGGTGTCTTCACATCTAAAATGAGTTTCTTGTAGGCAACATATAGAAGGGTTTTGGTTTTTTATCCATTCTGATACCCTGTGTCTTTTGATTGGTACATTTAGCCCATTAACATTCAGGGTAACTATTGAGAGATATGAATTTAGTGCCATTATATTGCCTGTAAGGTGTATATTGTCTCTGTACCTTTCTGATCTACTACTTTTAGGCTCTCTCTTTGCTTAGAGGACCCCTTTCAATATTTCCTGTAGAGCTGGTTTGGTGTTTGCAAATTCTTTCAGTTTTTGTTTGTTTATCTCTCCTTCTACTTTCAATGATAGCCTAGCTTGATAGATTATTCTTGGCTGCATGTTTTTCTCATTTAGTGCTCTGAATATATCATGCCAGCTCTTTCTGGCCTGCCAGGTCTCTGTGGATAAGTCTGCTGCTAATCTAACATTTTTACCACTGTATGTTACAGACTTCTTTTCCCAGACTGCTTTCAGGATTTTCTTTTTGTCACTAAGACTTGTAAATTTTACTATTAGGTGATGGGGTGTGGACCTATTCTTGTTGACTTTGAGGGGGGTTCTCTGCATCTCCTGGTTTTTGATGCTTGTTCCCTTTGCCATATTAGGGAAATTCTCTCCAATAATTCTCTCTAATAGACCTTCTGTTCCCCTCTCTCTTTCTTCTTCTTCTGGAATCCCAATTATTCTAATGTTGTTTCTTCTTATGGTGTCACTTATCTCTCGAATTTTCCCCTCATGGTCCAGCAGCTGTTTGTCCCTCTTTTGCTCAGCTTCTTTATTCTTTGTCATTTGGTCTTCTATATCACTAATTCTTTCTTTTGCGTCATTTATCCTAGCAGTGAGAGCCTCCATTTTTGATTGCACCTCATTAATAGCTTTTTTGATTTCAACTTCGTTAGATTTTAGCTCTTTAATTTCTCCAGGAGGGGCTTTTATATCTCCAGAGAGGGTTTCTCTAATATCTTCCATGCCTTTTTGGAGCCTGACTAGAACCTTCAGAATCTTCATTCTGAAGTCTAGATCTGACATATTATCAATGTCTGCATTGATTAGGTCCCTAGCCTTCAGTACTGCCTCTTGTTCTTTTTGTTGTGGTGAATTTTTCCACCTTGTCATTTTGTCCGGATAAAAGTATATGAAGGAGCAAGTAAAATACTAAAAGGGTGGAAAAGACCCCAGAAAAAAGCACTTTAAGCAAGTCAGAAGAGACCCCAAATCATGGGGGGGGGGGGGAGAAAGGGGATAAAAAGAGGTTCAGAAAAAAAGGAAAGAATTAAAAAAAGAAAACAAATAAAGAAAAAATATAAAAAAGAAAGAAAAAATATATATATTAGAGAAACTATTTAAAAAACGTTAAAAAAGAAAAGGGTAAAAGTTTAAAAAAGTTTAGCAGAAGAAGAGAAAAATTGAAAAAAAATTAAATTAACCACAAGACTAAAGAATCATGGGGAGAAAGCCATGAGTTCGTGCTTTGCTTTCTCCGCCTCTGGAATTCTGCTGCTTTCCTTGGTATTGAACCTGCTTTCCTTTGTAGGTGAACTTCATCCTGGCTGGACTTTTTGTTGATCCTCTGGGGGAGGGGCCTGTTGTAGTGATTCTCAAGTGTCTTTTCCTGAGGTGTAATTGCACCGCCCTTTCCTGGGGCTGGACTAAGTAATCCACTTGGTTTGCTTTTGGGAATTTTTGTTCCCTCAACGCTTTCCATAGAGTTCCTCTGGAATGAAAATGGCAGCCTCCCAGTCTCTGGCCCGAAGGAGCCAAGAGCCCGGAGCCCCACTCCTCAGTGCGCCCCCAGAGAACAGCGCCTAATCACTCCCATATCCCCGGCCTCCAGCCGCGCTCCGAGCTCACCCAGCCTGCGACCAGTTCAAGGTAACCCCGAGCTGAGAGCTCAGTCCTCGGCTCTGTCTCTGTATCCAGCTTCCCTGTTCTAATACCTGCAAGCTCTGAGACACTCCAACATCCCTGATCCTTCTGTGCCCCTGCAGGACCTGCGGCCATGCTGACCCCACATGGCTTCACCCCGGTTTAGCCTCTGGAGCAATGTCCCTCAGTGAAACAGACTTTTAAAAGTCCTGATTTTGTGCTCCGTTCTTCCGCCGCTTGCCGGGAGCTGGCCCCTCCCCCGCTGTCTATCTTCCCGTCATTTTGGATTCACTTCTCTGCCAGTCCTACCTTTCAGAAAGTGGTTGATTTTCTGTTTCTAGAATTGCTGTTCTTCTTCTCTTCGATCTCCCATTGGATTTGTAGGTGTTTTCAATGTTTAGATAAGCTGTCTAGCTGATCTCCTGCTACCTTGATGTATTCTCAGCCTGCTAGTTCTCTGCCATCTTGACTCCTCTCCTAGTGTATTTTTAATTTCAGTTTTGAGTTCTTCATTGCTGATTGGTTCTTTTTTATGTTTTCTATCTCTTTGTTGAAGCTCTCACTGAGGTCTTACATTCTTTTTTAAGTCCAGAGAGTTTCTTTATTACCATAACTTTACATTCTCTATCAAGCATTCTATCTCCATTTTATTTAGCTTTCTGCTTGTGTTTTGTCCTGTTCTTTCATTTGAGACACATTTCTCTTTCTCCTCACTTTATCTAACTCTGTGTCTATTTCTATGTGTTAGCTATGTCTCCTGCTCTTGCATATAATGGTTTATGAAGAAAAAGTCCTGTGGTGCTCTGTAGGTAAATGTCTCCTGTTCACCAGAACCTGACACTTTAGTGATGTCTCTCGTGTGTGTTCTGTGTGCCCTTCTGTTGTGGCTGAGCTATGTTTGCCTTCATTCCAGGTATCTACATAAATCTCTTTGCCTGTTGTTGGCAGGATTTGATTTCTGTGTGGTTAATGGGCCAATCTGGGGTGAGTTGAGCTTGAGTTGTGTCTGACCAGGCACTTGCCAAAGCTGTGATTGCACAGAACTACTAGATGCTCTCCCCGTATTGTACCTGGGAGGCTTTCATTGGTGGCTGAGGCCTGCAGTAAACTAGATGTCTACCCCAATCCACAGCTAGGGCCACAGTTGAACTGGCATGTGTGGTTATTTTCCTGTTTCCTTGGTATTGGAGTCACTTTGAAAAGGTTTTGGCTTCTTTGGGCACTGCTTGCAAAATGCCATGCTTGTGGCACCACTTTATATAAACTCCTACAGAGGGGGAAGTTTACAGAAGAATGAGGGAGTGGGGTGTTCTGTTACCAAGTTAGGTGGAGAGTGTTCATACTGAACAGGTTCTTGCAGTTGTCCCTGTATCTAGGCTGGAGGTAGGGGAGGGAAATGGCACATCAGCTCTTCAGTTCTTGAAGAAGTCTCCCAACAATCTCTGCCCCTCCTGTGCACTCTCTATGATGAGTGAACAAATCTCCCTCCCATATACCAAAAGCATTTTTCAAAGGGCTCCTTCAGTGCTATATCTCAGCAGGGCTCTTTGTTGTGCTGCCACTTTAAAGGCAGGGATTTATTTACCTTTCACCCTCTGGCTCTGCCAGAACCAAGCCCACTGATTTTTAAATTTCCAGGTGTTAAGTCCCACTGATTGTAAGAACTCGAGAATTAGGCCCCTCTGGTTTTCAAAACCGAGTGCTATAGATATTGGTCTTCCCTGTGTGGGTCCCTTGTGCCTGGGGTTCCTGGTATGTTCTGTCCATTTCCTCTCTCTGCACCCATGAAATTCCTCTCCCTATAGACTGTCCCACTAGTCAGTTTGGCTCCCAACCATGTCTCCATACTTCTATCCTCTTCAATGTGGCCTCTTCTATACATATAACTGTGAAGAGTATTTTCTGCTAGACTTTGGGTCATTTTCTGGGTTATTTACATTGATATGGATATTATCTAAGTGTATCTGTGGGACAAGGTGAATTTAATTTCCTGGCCTACTCTGCCACCTCCCCAGAAGTCTCTGCTTTCTCTTTGTCCATAGATTCTCCTGGTCCTGGATGAAAGTGCAATTTTAAGTCATGTTCCTCCATCTTCTAAACCATTTTAGATGGATGCTAAATAAAATAAAATTGATTAATTTGAATTTCTATTCTACTCTTCCTCCAACTTTTGGTAAACATTCTGAGATGTTTATTATTGACAGCAGAATGGTAACAATTTATGTCTAAGCATTTACAGGTTAGTTGATTAATTTAGTCAATTTTTGGTAAAGATTGTTCTAATAGGTTTGGCAAAATTTATATAAAATATTTTATTTATTTTTTCCATCATTTTGTTAATTGATGTAAAAATCTTAAGGGCTGGTTTTATCTATGAAATGTATAATTATGTGTGGGTTAGCTGGGAGTTGGATATTGTAAAATAAAATAAAGTATTCATTATTAAACCATTTACATTTCAAAAATGTTTGTCTGAGGCAAGAGATAATAGTTCTTTACAATCCTAAATTCTTCTTTTTTTGACATACCATTTTGGTTTTCCTTTCTGTATTGTCTCATCCTTATCTTTCACTTCCTTTCCCTTCTCATGGTTTACCACGTTTATTTTCCTATTAAGTAGTAAGTGTTATGTAAATAGCCATAGAATGAAGCCTGTTTCTTCTGATGCCAGTTCACAGTCTGAGAAGTCTTTGAAAGTGTTTTCTTTCAAAGGAAATGATTTTCTTTTAAAGGTAGTGAGAATTCTGAGGCAGAGATTTCCCTAAGGGGAGTGAAACATTTAAACATTTCTTTTAGCTTATAATTGTCCATTCATGCACAGGAATTGCTGTGCTTGTCTTTGACCCCTTTCCACATTGATTTTTGGAAGTAGTTGAACAGTCTAGCATTTAATTCTTACAAATTTCTTCAAAGTGCAAGCTGTACACAGCCTGCATGCAATTATTACTTTTTAGATGCTTAATGCAGTCTAATTCTGGATAAACTTTTTTTTCCTTTTTGAAAATAATAATGAGGGGTACCTGGGTGGCTCAGTCAGTTAAGCATATGCCTTCTGCTCAGGTCATGATCCCAGAGTCCTGGGGTTGAGACCCACATTGGGCTCCGTGCTCAGTGGGGAGTCTGCTTCTCCCTCTGCTCTTCATGCTTGTACTCTCTTTTCTTGCTCTCTCAAATAAATAAATAAAATCATTACAAAAATAAGAGTAATGAATATTTTTCTAAATTAAACTTAGGTACAGGTTTCCCTCACTATTGAAAGTTTATGTTATAACCACTTTGCTTTTACAAAAGACCTACATTAGTAGCTATTTTTCACTAATCAAAAGAAGTCCAAAGAGAAGTATCACTTTTTTGAAATTGTATTGCTCTTTGTGTGATTTTGGTGTATGACATGTTTCATACACTATACTCCTAGATAGCTGGAAAAACCTGTATTTCAAAATGATTCAACATAAAATTGTTAAAGGTTATAATTCTAATATTGTTTTCATAGCTAAGAGATAAGCTTTAGAGACTTTTCTAGCACTTTGATTCCTGTTTCTTTTTACACATTATTTCATAACACTGTTCTTTGTTTATAATATAATTCTTAGTGGAACAAAAACAAAGACATATAATCGGTTTTCTATCTGTTCTTTCAATGTACAGAACTTGTATTTCATTTCATTTAACAGCAATATTCTGAAAATTATAAATATAAGTAGTGATCTGCTTCAAGATATTACAATGAATCTTTTATGTTTTCTGATACTTATTACAAATTGAAATGAATTATTTTCCTTTTACAGATGTGAATACATATTTAATATGACCAAGTTCAGTTGATGAATTAAGAGTATTATACTCAAAGAAAGATTTCCTATTCACAATTTAGAGCAATTGAAATTTATCATTCTTTTACAATGTACTTTTTATTTTTGGTAGGACATTTTAAAGAGAAACTTATTCATTATAATGAGCCAGTAAGTTTTTCTTCAACATGGTATTCATAAAGGGTTATGCAATTTAATTAGCAGGACATAAAAACACTGTTTATGTCAAGGGCTATGGAATTATTTTTGAACTCCTGGTGATTAGCAGTTCTATTCTAGAGTCACAGATCAGGGACACCTGGGTGGTTTAGTTGGTTAAGTGTCAGACTCTTTATTCAGGTCATGTTTTCAGGATCCTGAGACAGAGCCCCGCATTGGGTTCTGTGATGGGGATGGAGCCTGCTTAAGATTCTCTCTCTCTGCCCCTTCACCTCTCAAAAAAAAAAAAAAGAAAAAAAAAAGAAAAAGAAAAAGACCCCAATCACATAATCTTAGAGTAAGAAAGACAAAAGAGAACAAAATTCTAAGAACACCAGATTTAATCTCATTTATTAGGGGGATGAAACTAATGGACTTAATGATGAACAATTAATTTTTGTCACCTTCAGCCCTCCTTCACTTGTCACCTTTGCGAGGTGGGGATCCTGGTGGTCAGAGCTGAAGTGATGGGGGGGACTACCAAGTGATGATAAGTAGACGTCTTTATTTCTTACAATCTCTTCTTTTATACCTTTCACAAGATCCAATTACAAACATATATAGATTTATGTGCAGGGCATGGGCTATGTGTGAGATGTGATTTATGTGTAGGCAATCAAGTGAGACAAGTAAACAAGGATTATCTCTTAGCCTTAAATGACAATATCTCTTAGTTCTAAATGACAAGAGCAAGTTAAGGATTCTCCACATTTATCAGATCTATCTAAAGGAGGACATGAAAACACTCCAGGGATCCTCCCATGTTTATTCCGGGTGTCCACCCATCTCCTGGAGTTTTCTCACAGGGTTCCACATGATCCCAGTCACATTGGCGAGGATCCAGTTTGTGTTCCAACATTCACCCATGCATCTTTCCATCTTTTCCTCCCAGGATTATGTAAAACCCAAAACCACAATTTCTCAAATAACAAATTCATTTTTAGTTCTTCTTGCTTTACTCAAATCCCAATCTTTTTTTTTTAAGATTTTATTTATTTATTTGACAGACAGAGACCACAAGTAGGCAGAGAGGCAGGCAGAGAGAGAGGGGAGAAAGCAGGCTCCCAGCTGAGCAGAGAGCCCAATGTGGGGCTCAATCCCAGGACCCTGGGATCATGACCTGAGCCGCAGGCAGAGGCTTTAACCCACTGAGCCACCAAGGCGCCCCTCAAATCCCAATCTTAATAACAGTGTTTCTTTTATTTTTTCCACCCTTTGTACCCTCATTTATTCCTCCCCAACTGATGGTAATCATTATTCTATTGTATTATGAAGTTTTATTATAAAACAGTGATTACTTAATGTAACTTAAATAAAATGAGATTTTCTACTAAGAAATAACTTCTGTGAACCAGGACTGTGTTAAGAACAAGGTAAGATAGATGAAGGAATCTAATTTTTTTTATCACACTTATACAGGTATAATTATCATACAAATAACTTCCAAGTACTTAAAATATATAATTCAGTAACTTGTGTCATATGTAGTCACCCAGGAAAACATCGCCATAATCAAGATACTAAACAGATCCATCTCTTCCATTAGATTTTTTTGTGCCTCTTGATAATTCTGCCATGCTCTACCTCCTCATCTTTCTTGAAATAACTGATCCAGTTTCTGTCACAATAGGTTAGTTTGCACTTTTAGAATTTCCTATGACTGGAATCACACAAATGTACTCTTTTTTTTTTTGTCTTCTTTTATTCCACAAAATTATTTTTAAATTTATCCATTTCATTTCATTTATCAATAGTTCATTGTATTGTTGAGTAAATCTCATTGTATGGATATATCATAATTTATCCAATCACCTACTATAGACATTTTCTTTAACAGTTTTTGGGCCATTACAAATAAATGTGCTAAAATATCCATGTACAGGTCTTTGTATGAAAATATACTTTCATTTTTCTTGGATAAATGCAAATGGGTAAAATGGATGTGTTGTGTGGTAGCTATATGATTATTCTTAAAATATTCCCAGTTTTTAAAAATGGCTGTACCATTGTACATTCTCACCAGTGTGTACAGAGTACTAGTTCCCCATATCGTTGGCAACTTGTTATGGTCAGGCTTTTTAAATATATTTACTCTTTTTTTTTTTTTTTTTTTTTAGAGAGCGGTTAGGAGAAAAAGGGGGGCGGGCAAAGACTCTTAAGCAGGCTCCATGCCCAGTGCTGAGCCTGACACCAGCTAAATCTCATAATCCTGAGATCATAACCTAAATTGATATCAAGAGTCAGATGTTTAATGGACTGAATCACCCAGGTGACCCTTAAATATATTTATGCTAATAGATATGTGACATTGTGGTTTTAATTTCTATTCCTAATGATTAATGATGTTGAATATCTTTTCCATGTTTATCTATTATCCCATCACATTCATTAGTGTCTAGAATGTAAATATTTAACCAAGCATCAACTCTTGTAATTAGCTTCCTAAGAGCACCCCTCCCTAAATCTTCCATCTACTGAATTGTGATAGGTACCATGTGTATTTCTTTATATTTGCTAGTTTAATTGATTTTACAATGAAAGTCTGTTTCTCTCACTGGTCTTTTCATCAGTGTATCCATAATAAAATATGAGTGATTATCTCTTAGTAAATATTTGCCTACTGGATAAAAAAATAATGAATATATTTTTGTTTCCTTACCTAACTTTTTCGGGCCCCATATCGTTATGCATCTACCTATAGGAAATGCCCTCTGAACATATTCAAAGTATGTATTACCATGAAAATTCAACATAAAGTATTTGTCAATTTATCATTAAACTCACTTTTTTTTTTACTGTAATGACTGTTATTTAGACCATTCAGATTCCTTTTAAATTCTGAATTCTCAGTATGTTATTGTGTAGGCAATCAGTATTACATTATTATCAATATTCACCTTTATGTTATATATTACTGTATTCTTGATGCTAATAAATGTAAAATAAAAATTTCTGGTAAATGAACACAAAATGAACTTATAAACACATTATCAATAAATGATCAAAGTTAGGAGTAAAAAATGAATTTTATTGTAGTTGTCATTTGATATTTAAAAAACAATTCTACATAAAACCAGCACTTACCAAGTCACTGTATTTGAAATTTATTAGTCAATAGAAGGTAAAGTAGCAAATTTAAAGACTCTTGAAAAAGTAGTAATGTCTAGCTACAGACACAATTGTCTTGATAGTTTCTCCAAAATTGAGTGAAGTTTGAATGAGCTCACATACTTTTTAAAACTTTGTAAGTTATCTCTATAGTAAATATTTTCTAAAAGAATGTAGGAGTAAAATAATTTATATTTCTATACTTGAATAAACTCTTATCAGGTTTAATACTATTTAATGTCTGCTACACAGATTTTAATCTATCATTCAGCATTAGTACTCTGTGTTGTGAAGAAACTTTTTACATTTCACAGAAATGTGAGTTTTTGACAGGCTATGACAGCACTTTATTAAAAGGTCATTGAATGTATTTTCTCTATGGAATTCCTATTTTCTCAGGAGAAATTACAACCCCAAATCACTTCTTTGCCTTGGTTCAAAGAGATTAAGAAACTACTTGCTCATCAAATTAAAATTTTGTTTTTTACTTGACTTCTATGGGAGGGAGTTAAAAACCATAAAAGGATTTAGAAAACTCTCAGGTTGACTTGGATATAATAATTATGTTGAATAAAATATAATAAATGTGAAACTTTACTGTTCATAAAAATAGTTGGTTAAATCGCAATAGAGAACAAACAAGTCAGATATCATTTTATGGATAAGAAAGACCAAAAGATTCCCTGAGTGTCTGAAACAGGTTATGCATTTAAAATTCTTGCCACTTAATACTTGTTTCACTACAAGTTTTTTCCCTCCTAATTTTTTAATCATCATATGAATAGCTGATTTCATTGTTGGGGAAGAAAAAGAACAAAGAGTCTTGACTATCTTATAGCTCAAAGAAAGGAAGAGGTAAAAAAATAAATGATAGTTACATGACAAAATGATCCAGGAACCAGTTAGAAGTAGTTCCCAATGGCCTCATATGAGCTAGTAATAGATTAACACATGTAGAATAAAATTAATATCCATGAATATATGTTGATACATAAGTAACTAAATTACTTATGTAATTTAGTTAATAAATTACTGATGAAAAAAGAGAAAGTTCTTTATAGTAAAATACCAGTTAATGAACATAGAAAAACAATGGAAAAAGAAAATCACCATTTGGCTAATTCCACTTGGCTAATACCTCAGTAATACCTATTGTAAGCAAGAATCATTAACAGACACTTAAGATTAGTGGGTAAAAGTATGAGGAGACATGAGATATTTACATAATCTCAGAATATATTTCTACAAGATTATTATTAATTACTATGGGAAAAAATAGTACTTTTACAATGAAGATGAGGAAAAGAATAGGGCATAAGAAATGACTGGAGAAATAATGGTTGAAATCTATCCATGTTTTGTGAAAAGAATAAATACACAAGTTTAAGAAGTTCAACAAATCCCAAACATGATAAAATTCAAATAAAATCACATATAGATACACCATAATGAAATCACTGCATACCAGACATTAAAAAAAAAACTCTTTGAAGTAGTCAAAGAAAAGTAACACATTACATAATACAGAAATGATTATTTGAAAGTCCACATATTTTTTCATTAGAAACCACAAAAAAGATAATGACACATTTTACAGAGCTTGGAAAAATATACTCTGCCAACAGATCTATGTACAGCAGATCTATGTATAGCAAATATTATTTTTCAGGAATAATTTAAGGGGTGCCTGGGTGGTTCAGTGGGTTAAGCCTCTGCCTTCGACTCAGGTCATGATCCCAGAGTCCTGGGATCGAGCCCTGCGTCGGACTTTCCGCTCAGCAGGGAGCCTGCTTCCTCCTCTCTCTCTGCCTGCTTCTCTGCCTACTTGTGATCTCTCTCTCTGTCAAATAAATACATAAAATCTTTAAAAAATTTTAAAAAATTTAAAAACATATTCAGGAAAATAAAAACGAAGAAAATTTGTTACCATATGACCTCCTCTACAATAAATGCTAGAAGAATTTCTTCAGAATGAAAGATCATGATAGAGGAAGGATGTTTCCTTTCAAACATATTTTGGACATTGATCTGGAGATCTTTGCCATTATGATAAGGCAAACAAACAAACAGAAGGTATGCAGACTGGAAAGGAAGAAGTTATACTAATTTAATTTCAGATCATTGTTTTCTTAGCAAATTCCAAAACATCTATATTAAAAAACTGTAACTTCTATGCAAGGTCAATATTTAAAAAAAATCAAATATATTTTTATTCAATAATCAAAAAGGGAGGGGTTCCTGGGGGGCTCAGTTATTATGAGTCTTCCTTGGGCTCAGATCATGAGAGCCCCATATCTGGCTCCCTGCTCAGCAGGGAGCCTGCTTCTCCCTCTCCAGCTGCCCTATGCTTGTGTTTTCTCTCTTGTTCTCCCTCTGTAACAAATAGGTAAAATATTTAAAATAAAACAAAAAAATTAAGAAATGAAAAATGAAGTTATAAAACCAATTTCATCTGTAATGGCACCAAAAATTGTGTAATACTAATAAGAAATTTAACAAAGGTATCTAAGATCTCTCCACTGAAATTTGCAAAGCACTGCTCAAAGAAATGGGAAAATGTAGAGAAACAGAACAATTAATCATGTTCATGTGTAACCATCCTCAGAACAATGTACTGATCAAACATGTTTGAACATGTATGAGCAACAGGCCTCTGGGGGAGAGGACGATATGCATCCTGGAAGCTGAGCAGCTGGGAACGCTCGGCCCATGCAGGGTGGAACAGCGCCTGCTTCATTTTTCTGTCATCTCCTTTTCTCCAGAGATCACCATAGTTAATCAGATGATTCCTTTTAATGTGTTTACTCAACCACAAATCTTACACTGCTTGATCAGGCATATATTGCTTGTCTATAATCTCCTTCCACTTCTTTTTTGACTGTTATCTTGTATCTAATAAATATGGGACTGAGGAATTGTTCTGGGCAGCAGTCTTCTCAACTGCCAATCCCTGCTCCCATTCTCTTGAAGCGGACTTGTTTGTGCCTCATTCTTCTCTCATGCACTGTTGGAAAGCAACAGGGCTGTTGGAAAGCGGCATTCATGGACTGAAAGATTCTAATCATCCCAATCCTCTGTTAATCTATAGATATTAACAACATTCTAGCAGACTTTTTTTTTTAATTTTGTGGGTTTTTTTCCCGTTTTATTTATTTTTTTCAGCATAACAGTATTCATTGTTTTTGCACAACACCCAGTGCTCCATGCAAAACGTGCCCTCCCTATTACCCACCTCCTGGTTCCCCCAAACTCCCACCCCTGACCCTTCAAAACCCTCAGGTTGTTTTTCAGAGTCCATAGTCTCTTATGGTTCGCCTCCCCTCCCCAATGTCCATAGCCCCCTCCCCCTCTCCCAATCCCACCTCCCCCCAGCAACCCCCAGTTTGTTTTGTGAGATTAAGAGTCATTTATGGTTTGTCTCCCTCCCAATCCCATCTTGTTTCATTTATTCTTCTCCTATCCCCCTAACCCCCCATGTTGCTTCTCCATGTCCTCATATCAGGGAGATCATATGATAGATGTCTTTCTCCGATTGACTTATTTCACTAAGCATGATATGCTCTAGTTCCATCCATGTCGTCGCAAATGGCAAGATTTCATTTCTTTTGATGGCTGCATAGTATTGTTTATTTGAGAAATAGTGCAGTAGACAGAAGGGGTAGAGGAAGAGGGAGAAACAGACTTCCCACTGAGCAGGTTGCCCCACATGGGGCTTGATCCCAGGACCCCGGGATCATGACCTGAGCTGAAGGCAGGCACTTAACTGACTGAGCCACCCAGGTGCATCACTAGCAGGTGTTTGTTTGTTTGTTTGTTTTTAACAGAAACTTTCAAGCTGATTCTTAAATTTTAAAAAAATAATAGACACTTTGATTAGGGTGAACAATCTTTAAAATGTAGATCCATCAAGATCATTTGGAATTGACAAAAAGATAGACATGTTCAGAACAGATCAATGGAACAGAATAGGGAGTCCAGAAATAGCTCCACACATATTTGGCCATTGATTTTTCACAAAGTTGCCAATCTCATTCAATTGGAAAAGAAAGCCTTTGCAACAAATAATAATGGAATAATTTGATATCTCTGTGGATCTGGACATTGAAACTTCCTTAGACCAAATTTACCTCAAATGGATAATAGTCATAAATGGAAAAGCTCAAACTATAAAACTGCTATAAGAAAACATAGGAAAATAATCTATGACATTGAGGCATGGAAAGGTTCCATAAATAGCATCCAGAAAGCAAAACCATAACAAATTGGTAAATTAGACTTAATCAGCACCAAAAACATTTGCTTTAAGAATGACATTAGTGGGGGCGCCTGGGTGGCTCAGTGGGTTAAGCGTCTGCCTTCGGCGCAGGTCATGATGCCAGACCTTGGGATCTAGCCCCACGTTGGGCTCTTGCTCAGTGGGGAGCCTGCTTCTCCCTCCCTCTCTGCCTGCCTCTCTGCCTACTTGTGATCTCTCTTCTGTCAAATAAATACATAAAATCTTTAAAAAAAAAAAGAATGACATTGGTGCAGGGGTGCCTGGGTGGCTCAGTGAGTTAAAGCCTCTGCCTTTGGCTCAGGTCATGATCCCGGGGTCCTGGGATGGAGCTCTGAGTCGGGGGGGGTCTCTGCTCGGCAGGGAGCCTGCTTCCTCCCTCCCTCTCTGCCTGCCTCTCTGCCTACTTGTGATCTCTGTCTGTCAAATAAATAAATAAAATCTTTTAAAAAAATGACATTGGGGGCGCCTGGGTGGCTCAGTGGGTTAAGCCGCTGCCTTCAGCTCAGGTCATGATCCCAGGATCCTGGGATCGAGTCCCACATCAGGCTCTCTGCTCAGCGGAGAGCCTGCTTCCCTTCCTCTCTCTCTGCCTGCCTCTCTTGTGATTTCTTTCTGTCAAATAAATAGATAAAATCTTTAAAAAAAAAATGACATTGGTGCAAAAATGAAAAGGCACGAGGATGGAAAGGAAACTTTTGTAACAAGTACAACAGATAAGGGACTTGTGTCTGAAATATGTAAAGAATTCTTACAACTTAATAGGAGAATACAAACAAATTTTGAAAATGGACACTTCACAAAAGAAAGTGATATCTCTTTCAAAAAGCACATGAAACATTGCTTAACATCTGCCTCTAGGGAAATGCAAAGGGAAACCAAAATTAGACATCACTATATACCCATTGGAAAGACTTAAGTTAAAAAAAAAAGAGAGAGAGAGAGAGAGACTGAGGATACCAAGTGTTGACAAGAATGTGTTAACATGATACTTAGTTGCTTCAAATACTTAGCTGTCTTCTGAACACGGTTAAGATAAAATTCTCATATGCTCGTATGTTATACCAGTTTGTCCTGATTTTGTACTAGCCACCTAATGTTATGTGTACACATTCATTTTCACGTGAACGACGATTTCTCTCTCCATGCCTGGGTAATCTTCCCTCAGCTAATTATCTCCATTCCTATTTTAAGGCATCCTCTGGAAATTCAACCCTGGCTCTTCCATGGAAAGTTAAAAATTCCCCTCTCTGGGCTACTCTATCTTTGTATACAATCTCTCTGTTTTAAAAAGTTATTACATTATCCCATTTCTATATAATTAGCTTGACTGTCTTACCTATTAAAAACTATAAACCCTCTCATGAATGAATTCTGTTTAATGCCATGCATTTCCTTAGAAATAGTACAGTGCCTGAGACATAGGCTTTAAAAATTACTTATAGCAGAATATATATTCAACATTCAAAAGCGCTTAATAAAAAGAGTAATAGATGAGTTAATTTATTGCAGCAATAATGACCAGAATCGAACTTTATTCCTTTTGAAGACCATCAGCAGAAAGAAAAAGATGCACAGAAGGAGAATATAAGTATTTTAGCAATATTCTTGTGTTATAGTCTGGGTTTTATATATGTGTGTGTGCCTTGAGAAAGAGCAGAGATTCTCATATTTTCGTTTTGCCTTAGACTTATGTCAGACATTTATTAGATTAAGAGCTTCTGATTCAATACTTCTCTGTTTATGTTAGTATGATTCCTACGTATTCTTACATCAGTGTTGTTGGTTTGAATTTCAACTTCTTTGAAATTAAGAGTTCAAATCTACATGTCATTAATTAAGTGACAAATCTGGATTATATTTTGTAGTAAAGAAGAAATAAGAATTGCCTTTATTTATATCTCATTTTAAAAATATCCAGGGATTTCAAAAAGCTAAAAATACCACATATCATTTATGTTTATGTGATTTCCATCCCAGAGAGCTCTAATACTCAGGACAAAACTAAATTAAAGCAAAAAACAACAGCAAACTTACTTTGTTAGCATATCTCTCATTGAGTCTTTTTTAAAGCAGTTCATACATAAACATAAACGAGTTGAGACAATACCAAGATGTCAACATCAGAGCTTCCTGACTTGCCCTCCTCCCGTGGATGCATAGCTGTACACAGATGCATTCCTTTCTGAGACAAATCCAGAAACTAGCTGAGTGACTCCTACATACCTGGTGGCTGAGAAAATACCTAAATCAAAATGGTTAGGAAAAGCTGAGATACATTCTATCCACAAATCACACCCCCAGAAAAATATCTTATGATCCTGAGGGAATTCGCAACTCCCAGGTTTTCCTTGAGGAGTGGAGGCTTAGACCACATATATAGCTCCCCAACTTTTAAGGTTGCTACCTGAGGGATGGACCCCCAAATTACCTAGCTCTGAGAGCCAACAAGGGTTAATACAAAAGTCCCACAGGACTATAGCTAACAAAGAAACAGTTGTTAAGTAGATTCATAAGCACTCCCTCACTGCAGAGAGAGCTGACAAAAATGTCCATCTCCCAGTTTTTTACTGGAAGGGGTGTGGCTGCATACTTCCCCAGCTGCCGCCAGAGGGTCTAGCTATTAATTAGCCTGCATCTATGTGCTGGGTAGGATCATTCTTGGAACCCAAAAGAACAAAGCACTTTCCTTACGTGCTCCCTCCATCTAACTCCGACAATGAAACTAAGTTGCCAGCAGCTCCCTGGAAGGAGCAAGTCTATACATCTAGCACCACAACTTTTCAAGTAATAGCTACTACTTGAGGAATGAGCCCTCAAGTCTCCTAGCTCTGACAGCCAACAGGGCTTGGCATTCATATCTCATAGGACCGTATTAAACAATAAAATCAAATTTCAAATAGGTGTCAGTGCACTTCTTACAACTAAGACTCCCCAATCTTAGTGCAAAGGGAGCCAGCAAAAATATCCATTTTTCAGTTTCTTCTTGGAAAGGGTTTGTCTGTGTACTTTCTCAGTGGCTGCTCAAGGTTTTAGCTTCTAATCATCCTGAATATGGGAGCTGATTTGGATCCTTCAAGGCGCTTCAAAGAGCTGGCGGGCATGTCCCTTTTTTCTCTGCACAGCTCGTTCCAAGGGTGAAATAAAGTCACCAGTCTCCCCTAAAGGAGATTGTGCACTAATCCACCACACCACTGTTATGTCTGTTTCCCAAACCACTTAGCTCTGGGTGGTGATGGGGCTTGATACTCATTAATCCCCTGGGAACACACAAACCAAAGTGGTTGTTCTATTTGGGTACATAGATTCTCCTAGTGACTATTCCCTCTGGTTCAGCACAGAATCAGGAGGCAAAAACACCCAGTTCCAATTTTCTCCCCAATGGGAATTAGACTGCAGATATAACACCCTGTTATTCCCAGCTACTGCTGGAAGTTGGGCTTCCAATTAGCCTGCATCAGGAAACTAAAAAGGCAGGCAATTAGTAGTCTTCCAGGAGCCTGACAAGGTATATTGGCATTTTCCCACACCACTGGGACATTGATTGGTTTTGGCATACCTCTTCTCCTGGGAGCCACTATAAACAAAGATGGGGGGCGGGGAGGTTGGACAATCACAAATGTTTGAGAGGCAATCAGGAGTTCAGGCCAGACTAATTGATGAGGCTCATCTCCTACACAAGTCTGTCAAGACTGGGGGAGGTGGCTGTTCTATCCATTGCTCAAAAACCAATACAGAGAGTCAAAAAAAAAAAAAAAAGAAGAAGAAGAAGAAACAGGGATATGTGTTCTGAACAAAAGAACAAGATAAATCAGAAACCAACCTCAATGAAATAGAGCTAAGTGATTTACCCAATTGAGAGTTCAAAATAATGGTTACAAAGAAGCTCACTGAAGTCAGGAAAACAATGTATGAACAATGCCAGTATTTCAACAAAAAGATAAAAAATATAAAAAGTATCAAACAGAAGTTATAGAGCTAAAGAATATAGTAATTGAAATAAAAATTTCCAAAGAGGGGTTCAATATCAGACTAGACCAAATGAAAGAAAAGATCAGCAGCTCAAAGGCAAGACAGTGGAAATAATCTAATCAGAGCAGAAAAAAAAATAAAATAAAAAGATGAAGATAGCTTAAGGGGCTTGTTGGATACCGTCAAGTTGACAAATATGCACATTATAAATGTCTCAGAAAGAGAAGAGAAGGACAAAGGGGCAGAAAGCTTACTCAAGAAGTAATGGCTTTCCCCTTAACCTGGGGGAAAGAAACAGATATGCAGGTCCAGTAAATCTAACTATCCAAATAAGAGAAACCTAAAAAGACACACACTAAGATACATAATAATTAAGTTACCAAAGTTAAAGATGAGGAAATATTGTTAAAAAAAGCAAGAGGAAAGAAACTTCCTACATGTAAGGGAACTCCCAAAATGCTAACAGCAGAAGCTGTATAGACTGGAAGGGAGTGGCATGATATACTCAGAGTGAGAAAAGAAAAACAACAACAAACTTCCAAATATTTAAAAATATTAAAAAATATTTAAAATATTTTAATTTTAAATATTTTAAATATTTTTAAAAAGGTAGAGTTCATCATCACTAACTGACCTTATAAATAATGCTCAAGAGAGTTATTCCAGTTGAAACAAAGGGACACTAATTAGTAGCATGAAATCATATGAAAGTACAAAACCCACAGTTAAAGGTGAAAAAAAACCTGATGAACATACTTCATTTGCACCTTTAGAGACAACTTCTATATTAAAGATTTAAAAGTTATCTTTTGTTTCACTGATGTCTCTGTTTATAACATCACTTCATCAGAGAATTTTGTGACCGTTAATCTAAAATAACACTTCTTCTCACCTTTTGACCCATTTTATGTTATTGTCTTCTTAACTCATATATATTATCTATGTATTAATTTTTAAAACTGCTTGTCATTCAACAAAATGTATGTTTCATGAAAGTAAATATTCCTAGCACTGTAAATAGGTAGTAGGTAATCTTGAAAAAATGTGTAACAAATTTTTGTTGAATGAAAGAATGACCTGAGATATTTAGGCCTAAAATTAATGCAAATGGAGAAGTTCAAACTTCATTGCCTAAATATGTAGAGGAAAAAAGACTTTTGTCAGGTTAAAACTTTTGCTTGTGTTCATCAGATTTATATTAAATAGAGGAAAATTTCTTAAATTTACTCAAAGGGTTACACTTACTTCAATTTCTCCATCTGTAAAAACAGAATAAATACCTACTAGAGATAGTTCAAAGTCCATCTTTTACCATTGAATTTTGCTAAAAGATTTTCTTTGGTCTTGCTAAAGATTTGACCTTCAGAAGGATCAATAGTTATATATTCATTTAAGTACATTTCTGGTGTGTAACATGTAGATTAATTGCTAATATCTGAATATTTACTATGAAAAATAAGCAAGCATTAATTTGTAATTCCAAGTGAAAAAAAACCTTGTTATGTGTTTTATATGTTGAAATTTATCAATCTAATGTGGTTTTATAAGAAAAAATGTTAAATAATAATTCCTAGCAATTATGAAGAACCTTAAAATAATTAACTAAATAGGAAAATTGACTAGTAGTTAACCCAAACACGAAAAACATGTGTTACATCTCTTTAGAAAAAAATTTTTACCCTTTAAATTATATAAATGCTTAGAAAAATTTTAGTAAGAGAATATTAGATTATATAATAACTTAATAATCATAGAACCACATATTATACTACTAATTATAATATTAAATAAAGCAAACAATAATTCTATTTTTTGCTTATTTAATTCCACTTAGGTCACTAGAATTTTTTTTAAAAAGTAAAGCTGGATTTTTAAATTCTTCTCTTCTAGTGTACTTAAATTATTATTATTATTTTTTGAGATTTTATTTATTTATTTGAGAGGGAGAGAGGGAGCATGAACGGGGAGAGGTCAGAGGGAGAAGCAGACTCCCTGCCAAGCAGGGAGCCAAATGAGGGAATTGATCCCAGGACTCCAGGATCATGACCTGAGCCAAAGGCAATCACCCAACCAACTGAGCCACCCAGATACCCATGGTGTAGTAAATTAAAAGTCCAATGTCAATTTCTTGAAAATGAAAAACACCGAAACCATGTAAAATAATTTCCATGATAAATCACCTTTGATCCAGTAAGTGAATCCATCTTTGATTACATTATAGTGAAAATGTAAAGATTTATGGAGAGTGGTACATAGAGTTACAGAAAAAATAAGTACCCAGAAATAAGTTGCTTCTACACCAATCTTAGCTGAAAATGTATTTCTGTTTTGAACATCTATTGTATACTATTGTAAATACAGGAGAGAACAAGTTATTGATAGTGCCAAGACACTCTTGTTCTCCAGTATAATTTCATACCATTAAAATTTAGCCATTAAAGTATTTTATTTTATTTACTTTTTAAAAAGATCTTATTTATTTGTCAGAGAGAGAGAGAAGGAGGGAGAGCACAAGCAGGGGGAGCTGCAGGCAGAGGAAGAAGCAGGTTCCATGAGCAAGGAGCCTGTTGTGGAATTTGATCCCAGGATCCCGGGATCATGATCTGAGTGAGGCAGATGCTTAACTGACTGAACCACACAGGTGTCCCCCATTAAAATATTTTAGTTGGTAAATTATAATAATCATTGTCTGCAGAAAATTTCAGGTTAATCTTATGTTAAAAAAATATATATTATAACTAGGAATTAGTTTCTGCTTCCATCAAGTGTTAATGATTTTCATACCCAGCTATTGAGTATTCGGCCAAAATTGCTACTAGCTAAGGTTAACCTATATGTTTAACCTATATGTAGTGCCTGGTTATAGCAAATGCACAGTTAAGGTAACTATGTTTGATGTTCTGATCCAGAAAAGATGGAAGTACTGAAGACTCAAATAAAGTCTTTTCTTTCCCCTTCATGGTCTTTCCTATAGTAACAACAAGGAGTCTATTTCCTAATTCTTGCTACTTATGTTTGCATATATAATAACATATCATGTTTCCAAAAGAATAATTAAAAAACCATTCTTTTCAATGAACTTCAGTACAAAGAATCATTAAAAGTGTTTCTAGAAAAATAAACTGAAACTTTGGTTTAAGTTGAAATATGTACAGTACAAAATGGCAAAATGTATCTTTTATGAAAATAAATTTCATTCATAAACTGAAGTATTTAAAATTCCATTAGTTTTATCCCATTGTGTTGGAGTAGACTACATATGTGATATGCAACCTTTATTTTTCCATTTTTCAGCACAAAAAAGAATTATTTAAGCATAAAAAGAGTATGGTAAAGAAGTAGGGAATAAATGTATCTCAGAAAAGTTATATTTTGGTTAGTTTTAGACTTAAAATAATAAAGAATGATACCAATTTTATACTTCCAATTTTTCTATTTTTAATAAGTGTTCATTATTATATTTAAAAATAAAAATAATTTTAAAGTATCAATATAAAAAAAGAATGTTAATCTTTGTAATTTCTTAGTATGACAGAGCTGAGGAAGTATTCAAGATGTTAAAGGGCTTCAAAATGTACAAAATGCTTCATATGGGGTCTAAAAGAATATGCTCACTGAGCATTTTCAATCTTTTCAGTAATTTTCCAATTCTATTCCTTAAAAAACAAACAAAAAACCCTGTTTTTGTCTACCTTTTTCATCCAAAATAGCATGAGTTGAAATGTCAAAGATCATTTGTGTATATTATATTTTAAATAAGTAATTAACAATTTTCAGGTATACCCCATCTGGAAAAGGACATCTACAGAACTTTAGGATGATTATTATGGGTATTTGCCCAAAATTCCTCTTATGAACAGTGGTTCTTTGACATTCCAGAAAACAACGAAATTGCTCTTCTGCATCACTACTTAAAGAAATAAGGAAATTGGACAAGATTCTGCATTATGACCAAAGTTTGAAAGAAAAAAAATGAACGAGACAATAAAACACATTTTCTCTGAATGGGAAGGTAATGATTTCCTGTACTTGGGTCCTTCCAAAGAATAAAGATATTGGTTAGAGATGTATCTCAAATTTATCTCTCCTCCCCAAGAACTATGATTAATAACCATCAGAACAAGCCAGCCAACATAAGTAAGTAAAGCTATGGTCTTGTCTTTGTAAACTTTCATTGGGTGAATTTGTTATAGCAAACATAGTCTACCAACTGATAAATAGAATTCCAGTATCAACACCTGTGAGATTTAAAAAATTGAATCACTCAAATAATGTTTCTCTTTCTGATAGAAGAAAATCCTGACCATTTGCTATAAATTGAATCAGTTATTCTGAAATTAACAGATATACAAGTCAATTTAAAAAAAAAAAACTAGATATGAGATGGGAAACAGTTCCAGAATCCTTTTCTCTTCGATCTGAAATATGTTTACAATCCCACATTTTCAACTTCAGTATATGGAAGAAAGAAATTAGAGAAAAAAGTAAGTAGAAAGTAAAAGTGAATAATGAGGAAATAGGAATATTGATGAAGATGATTGTGACCAAAAAAATCCGGTTTGGATTGTGGTCATGTTTTCTAAGCACATTTTTAAGCACAAGGATCCCATCATGATCCCTTCAGAAGGGATTTTCTTGAGGCCTTCAGGGGCTCCTCTGCACTGGGCAGAGTTCTACTCACTGTGGCACCATGATAAACAAATCAGACATATTTGTTGCTCACATGCAACTCACATTTACCAAAGAATACTTCTAAGAGAGGTATTGAATGGGTTGTTACATTGTTTTATATAATACCTTAGGTGAAACTGTGTCCGATAAATATTTTGTTACATTGAGAATTATGAACTTTACATGAGTATAAAATGATATCCAGAAGGAGTCAGATTTTGCACGGCATATTTTGTCAAATGTTAATGCTTCTAATCATACAGCGTATTGGAAAGGACTCGATTCTGAAGAGTTTTTAATGGTGCTACTATAATCTCAGAATGAACTGGTACATAAAATTGCAAATCGTGTGCACATACTCTGTCATTTTTCAACTAGCTTATTCTGGAACATTCTGGAACAGTTAATGCAGATTAACATGCTGCAGGTAATTTGCCAGTCAGTTCTGTTATGTAAAAGGAAGAACTTTCGAATTTGCCATGCCTTCATCCATGTCATACTTTAAGGCTTTTCACATCACAGGCAAACAAATGTAATACAATGCCTTGGAAGGAAATAATAACTTTATTATAAAAATGCCTAAAGTGTCAGAGTTAAAGGATAGTATTAGTCAGTAAATTCTTTCTCTATTTTGTTTGCAATATTAAGAAAAGTTTTTAAAAGAATAGGTGTGAAATCAGTGCAACATTTTTACAAATAATTATATATTAGACTCTTAGAAGGGAGTAGACATGAAAGTAAAAAAAAAAAAACCAAGAAATTTAATTAGTATGAAAACATGGTAGTAGGAAGAACTCTAGTCAATTTTGGAATTTTTACTTAGTCCCTCATACAGAGCTAGAGGTATGTATATATTCTGAATTATGATATGTAGAAAAAGATAAAAAGAAAGCAACACTTTAGAGTTGGAAAAGTTACACACATGTTCATAATCCTTTACTAAGATTGATGCTATCCTATTAGATCTCATGAATATAAGTATAAATTTTTGACTGCCCAACTAGTTTTGTCTGATTAATTATTTTGTGATATTATATTATGTTAAACTAATACATACATGGTAAAGAGTTTTCTAGCCAGTAATCTAGTCAGATTACTTCACCATTATATAAATTACTATGAACTGTCTATAATCTCTACTGTTTTTCTCCAACAGTCCATTAAAATTTATCTGGCCACAATTATAAAATTGATGGTATGAGGACATTTGGTGTCTCTACTTCTCCCTAGTCTTAAATAATAATAAGCATATAATTATGGCTTGTGCTTAAGTCATGGTGGTTTTAATTATAGGGTGACTCAAGCACTCTGCTTTCACAAAGGGTTATCCCTTTCCATATAATTTTTGGAAGAAATGTTTCTTTATAATATTTATGCATCACAAACAAAAAATTAATAAAATCACTAAGTCCAATATGTTATTGGACATGTTTCCATGAAATAGACATGACTTAAAGATATTGAAGTGTCTAAGGCCTAACAGTAGACTCTTTTCCTTATTTTGGTAGATTTCCCATCATTGAAATGTGTTTCTATTTAGCTTAAGAGTGTCAGTGATATTACATTCATTATATCATTTAAAAATTTTGAATAAGTTTTAATCACTACTGTTGAAACACACTATGCATTCTTTTATTTAATGAGAAAAATACTCAACAGAAGAATTTGAGAACTTAGTAGTTTCCAACCCTGATATAACAACTTGTTAAGATTTTTACAGCTGTTGTTAAAAGATAGATAATTAGCTCTGCCATGGGCCAAAACAGGAATGAGATTAAAAAAGGGACTTCTGAAAAAAGTGACATGTGAAATTAAATTCAAGACATAAATGTACTCATGATGGAGGAATTGAACAAAATTGGATGCAGACAGCTAGCTGAGCTCATTAATCAGCAGACTGAATTTATTTTATTTTGGATGAAAAGAAAATGCAATGTAGAATAGGATGAAGAAAATGAAAATGCAAGTTCACTGAGATAATTATGCTGCTAGATTATTACCAGATTTTTTGACAATTCTATTTTAACTGCTACAAATTTCAAAATAACTAACCATAAAGTCAACTTTCTTGATTTTTGACATGTGAAATTTTATAATAGGAGATCATCTTTCAATTATACATAAGATGAACATGTCATAAGAAAGTAATCAGAACAATAATATGATGTTTGAAAGAAGAATCCCTGAAAGGGTACACAGGATATGACCATAAATAAATTAAAAACCAAGAAATTACTCATACATTAGAAACTTTACTAAGCACAACAGTGTTATGTTTTAGAAAGATAATTCTATATCAGTAATTAGTTTGGAAAGTATACTCTTATGGAAATTCTAAGGCTAACTTTTAATATTTCCATTTTTTAGATTGTGAAATCCATCTTTACCTTATCAGAAAACTAATTTCATTTTGGAATAAATCTTAATTTACATACTATTTAATATTTTACTTTACATACTGCTTGTTATGGACAAAGAGTTGTACTGAGGCCATATTATTTATCCAAAAAAAAAAAAAAAAAGGAATTTGCTATTTAAGGACTTAAACAATAAAATTAGGTACTTTAAAAATATTGTTTTTATGTTGTTTCAGCTATATTATGATGATGTGCTAGAAGACAATTATTGACATTAAAATTATGCAATGAAGGTCTCTCTTTTTCATTAATAGAAAACACTTAATCTCTGTGTAAAACAAATTTTATTTCATTTCCTAATGTGTATAAGATTTCTGATTTCCAGTTCTGCACAAAAGGAACTTGGAAGTTGCCACTCTGTTCTAATAGGTAAAGAGCTAAATGGATCGATGGCTCAACAATAATAAAATACAAAATATTTTTCTTTCTTTTTAATTTTTTTTAGAAAGGAATAGAATGGGGAGAAAGGGGAGGGAGAGAGAGAATTTGAAGGAGGTTCCACACCCAGCACAGAGCCCCACATTGCACTCAGTCTTACAAGGGGGAGATCATGATCTGAGTTGAAATCAGGATCAGACACTCAACCAACTAAGCCACCCAGGTGCCCCCAAAATACCTTTCAAAAGGCAAGTTTTGCTGAATACAAGTTGTAAAGGTCTAGATTTTTTTGCAGTTACCAAAAATGTGTGCTATATTTGCATTACATCAATACCTAATTAGGAGAAAATTAAAGGCAGTACCTTTGGCAAAACAGGGAATTCTCTCCCCTAAAGAAGGATAAAATATATCAAGTTTTCAAATATTCAATACTCAATACTCAGATGATTTTGAAAGTTGAAACCATTGATATAATCACTATAATAAAGTTTTATCTCCATTCTCCTTTTAATAATGACAATGTATATTTTGGTGGGTATTATTAAGTGGGATAAATATTAATCAAGATAAAGTGGAACAATGCAATTATTCACTTTCAAGAAATAAAAATAATGAAATTCTAATAATAGGAAATATTACATGATTACCATGATAATTTTTGAATTATCTGGTTAATTACTAAATTTTAAATTTATTTTGATAAAGTTGCATAATTTTTGTTTCTAGATGACTGAGTTCAAATAATTGGAAATTTGCATATAAGAGATTAACACATACTTCATCAGTTCTGTTTTTATGTTAAATTGTTTAAGAAATGACCACACTTATTTTCTTTCTCTTCTGGAATTTCTCCTTACCTCACATAGCAAATCAAATCCTCAGATTAGTTGGTCATGTGTTACATTTTACCTTTAACATATATCAGATGAAAATTACATAGTAGAAATGATACACCTGTCTTTACTATGAATGCTGACAAACATTGAATCTTGATGACTGAAGACAAAACAATTTGAATGTATATATTTTTTGAGGTCAAGGACAATAATTCTAGAGCAGAAAGATCATAGTTTTGCCCCAAGGGACTGAAATTTAAATGGAAAAAAAGTTTGAATAATTATTTTGAAGGCCTGTAACCTAATTAGGAAAAAATAGTAAGCAAGAATAGAAAACAAAGAGTTAAAAGGTATTGCTAATTATTTGATCTTCTTGACCCATACCACAAGTTGCAGGTGGTTAATTTGTATGTGGCTTCACCAAAATTGTCCTTGGGCAGAATTTCTAAATAATTCTATTTATTTATTTATTTATTTATTCATTCATTTATCATTCATTTATTTATTTATTTTAAAGGATTTATTTATTTATTTTAGAGAGAGAATGACAGAGCAAGAGAGTCGGAGAGCATGAGTGGAGGTAGGGGTAGAGAGATAAAATCTTTAAGTGACTCCCTGCTGAGTGTGGAGCCTGATACAGGGCTTGATCTCATGACCAATGAGATTATGACCTGAGCCAAAACCAGGAGTCAGAACCTTAACCGGTCACTTAAATGACTGAGCCACTGAGGTGCCTCAGAATTTGATAATAATTTAAAAATAAAACTTACTATTTTGGTATATAAGTTGAATAGAAAAACCTTCAGCCATCAGTTAAATTTGCTTAAAAGTCTAATGTAAGAATTATTATTTCTAGTTCTGCACAAGAGAACTGGAAGTTCTGCAAGTTGCCACTCTGTTCTAATAGTAAAGGGCTGAATGGATTGACAACTATTCTATAATTCTAGAATTCTCTTTTTTTAGAAAAGATTTTATTTATTATTTGACAGAGAGAGACACTGCAAGAGAGGGAACACAAGCAGAGGGAATGGGTGAGGGAGAAGCAGACTTCCCACTGAGCAGGCGGGGTTCGATCCCAGGACTCTGGGATCATGACCTGAGGTGAAGGCAGATGCTTAATGACTGAACCACCCAGGCACCCCTCTTCTAGAATTCTTAAGAGAGGAGGACACAGGGCAAATCATTGTTTCCAACACTGACAGGTGAACACAGGGAGTCATGGCTTACCAGAGCAGAGACTCACCACTGGAAATCACTGTGGGAACAAGTGCCATGAATTGCCAGAAGCTCAATGTGGACAGCTCTGAGAGTTAAAAACTCCAAAGGACCAAGTCATACTCCTTCCCACCATAATAGTTAAGATTTATTTCTAGGAGCTCCACTAGGTTAAATATCAGAGAAAAATCTCTTTGTGTGTTTGGTAAGGGGAGAAAAAACCATCTTGAAATATGCCAAAACACACTGTTGTTCTTAATAATCCTGCCCCCAGAGGAAACTAATTAACCAAAGTCTGACCTTCTAGGGTCTTATTGGAGTCTAACTGATTTGGGGGAAAATAAATATCCAAGTCCAGCCCCTCTAGCCATCTTGTCCCACCTAACATGAGAGAAAAAAGTAAAGAAACACTTGGTAAAGTGCAGAGTTGAGAGGCATAGGTTCATTAAAAGTTAAACTATTCAGAGGATTAGAGAATGCTTGCCCTCCTTCTTCACAACTCACCAGCACAATACTAAGGACTATTTACAACATTTTTTTTTTACCCAGCACACAATGTTAGGCTATCAAGAAAAAAATGCAAGGTATACCAAAAGACAAAAACACAATGTAAGGAAAAGAACCAATTTGGAGGACATATACAGCAAATTTCAATATTTACTATATGGCTATCATAATCAAGACAACATAATGTTGGCTAAAGAAGAGACAAAGGAATCAAAGAAACAAAATAGAGAGCTCAGAAACAGACCCATACATATAGAGTCCAAATACAGCTGACCCTTGAAAACATGGGGTTAGGGTTGTCAATCCTCCATTCAGCTGAAAATCTGTATATAACTTGACTCCTCCAAAACTTAACTACTAACAGCTTACTGTCGACTAGCAGCCTTACTGATAACATAAGCAGTTGATAACACATATTTTGTATATTACATGTATTATATACTGTATTCTTAGAATAAAGTAAACTAGAGAAAATGTTATTAAGAAAATGATAAGGAAGAGAAAATACATTTACACTAGCATACTATAAAAAAATCCATATAGAAGTAGACCCATGGATCCAAACCAGGGTTGTTCAAGGATCAACAGTATACAGATTTTTGACAGGAAAACAAAGGCAATTTAATTGTAAAAGGATAGTCTTCCCAACAAATTGATGTCCATATACAAAAATGTATCTAGTGGAAATTGAAACATACATAAATGATTAACTTGGAATGGATCATAAATCTGCATATTAAATGTAAAACTATAAAACCTTTAGGAAAAAATATAGGAGAAACCTCAGTGTTCTTGCATTTGGCATTGAATTTTTTGATACAACATCACAAGTAAAACCCATGAAGAAAAAAGAGTTTTTATTAAAATCTGAAACTTCTGCTCTGCAAAAGACACCGTTAGAGAATGTAAAGACAAGCCACTTTGGGAATAATATTTGCAGAATGCACATTTGATATATATATATAAAGAACTCATAAAATTCAACAATAAGGAAATAGACAACCTCATTAAAGAAATAGCAAAAGATCTGAACAGAAACTTGATTTAAGGAGACATAAGGATGACAAATAAACATGTGAAAATATGCTCAACATCTTATCATTAGGGATTTGCAAATCTAAGCAAAAATGAAATATTACTACACCCCTATTAGCATGTCTATAATCAAACAAAACTGATGACGACAACAAATGCTGGCAAGAATGTGAAGAGACAGGAATCCTTTTTTATTGCTGGTAGGAATGCATAATGGTATAGCTATTTTGGAAGACAGCTTGGCAATTTCTTATAAAACTAAACATAGTCTTACCATAAAATTTATCAATTGCACTCCTAGGTAATTACCTAATTGATTTGACAACTTATGTCTACACAAAAACTGAAAGTGTATGTTTTTAATAGCTTTATTCATAATCATCAAAAACTGGAAGCAGCTGTATATACTTCAGTATGTAAGTAGATAAACTGTAACATACCATACAATGGAATGTTCTTCAGCAATAAAACAGAAAATGTATAGATGAAATTTAAATGCATATGAATAAGTAAAAGAAGTGAATAAGGAATTCAGTGTGAGGCTTTATGTTTATCTGGGTAGGGTTTAGGCTGTATTTATCATTTGCTGCCACTGTAGTTATCAGAGCCTCAAATTTCCTCTCATGTCCTTGTTTTTATCTCTCCTGTTGGTTTTGAGCTTCTATAGAGACTACTTAAACAGAATCTGAGCTTTGCATTTTCTTTCAGCTTTAATCCACTGTTGTGATATAGGAACTTTCTAGATATGGTGGGTGGCATGGTTTAAGGGGTGGAGAACATTCTACATTCCTAGATTTTGTCTCAGTCTTTAGTGGGCTAATATCCCAAAGCTGTGACTTCTCAATCACTTCTCATTTCCACCCTCCCTTAGGTGAGACAGGAAAGCTACAGGGGGCCGAATTTGGGTATTTTCTTCCCCTAAGTAGGTTAGGCTCTGGTAAAACTCACATTGGTCAGGCTCTAGTAAAATAATTTCCCTTCAAGGCAGAATTTCATTATTGAGAATAGAACACTCGGGGTGTATTTGGAATGGTTATTTTACATTTCCCTGTAGGAAACAAGAGGGGATTTTTCTCCCATCTTCACACTGAGAACTTGGTGGGGCACCTGGAGTTAAAACTCATGAAAACTCCAGCCATCACCCAGGAGTTCTCTCACAAACTAATTCACACTAAGTCTCCAGCAATTAGTTGATTACCATTAAGTGATCACAGTGGGTTCCAGCTGTGATTTCAGCTCCCAGGAAGGTCTGATTATCTGTATTTACCTCTCCAGTGTTTCAGCTAGTGATTTGCCCTGTGGCCTGAATTCTCTGATATATCTTGGAAGAGTTGTTGGTTTTCAGTTCGTTCCATTTTTCTTTTTCTAAGGTTGGTAATGGTTGACTTCTAAGCTCTTTATATGTCGGACTACAACTATTTTTTTTTTTTATTTTTAAAATATTGACGTGATGTACCAGATATAGTAGCTGAGATAAATAGATTTTTTAGTATGAGGTTTTAGTTGATTTGGCTGAGTTGGGCTATGTTTAATGGCTGATCAAGCTAGCGTCAGAGGCTATGCTTCCTTCTAGGGTGCTTCTGTTTGTCTGCTTTTTTCTTTTATTTTTCCCTCGGAATTTCTTCTTAAATAGAGTCTGTAGTTTGCAGTTCTTTTAGCTGTAATCCACTGTTATTTTATTGATTCTCTGGTGATATGGTAGGGTGTAGGGGAGAGAAACTCTTCTATGATTAAATTTTAGTTTTTTAGTGTATCCTGTATCCCTGGTTTTTGACCTTCACAACTATCTCTAAGACTCCCCCCAATCCCCCAAGATGAGACACTGAGTCCAGGGAACTGCCCTTCCCATAGGTCAAATAAGTCTCAAAGTTTTTCCCACTTGGGTGTTGGCCTTTGTTATGGAAAATATTCTGAAAGCAGTTAAAATTAGTTTTTTTTTCTTCCTATTCTGCCAGAAACGTGATTTTTTTCCCTTGCTCTTCACTGTGAGAACCTGATGATTTCCTGGATGTAAACCCCTCAAAAGTGGCGGGTGGCTAAGACTGTGGCCCCCACGAATTTCTCAGTCTTGCTACTCTACAATCAACCTCCCACAATTCATCAAAGTTACCATTCAAGCATTATTACCAGTCTATAGCTACAAGGTCATTTTCTCCAGGTAAGCTGATCTCAGCTATTCTCTGTATCTACCTGTCTCTCCTGATTTCAGGGTGATGGTTTGTTCTGCGACCTTGATTTTCTGATGGGTCCAAGAAAAATCATTGATTTTCAGAACAGCTCTTTTCTTGTTGTAAGAACAAGACTGAAAACTTCCAAGCTTTTTATATGTCTGAGCTGAAAGCTGAAATCCTAAATACCTCTTTTAATAGTGTAATAAAAGGCAAATGCCAGCATTTTCATGAAATATTTTTGAAAGAGTCTCATATGTTAAGAAGGAACTACATATTTAGAATATGTTTTTAAAATACTTGGTGGTAGAAAAAGAAAAGGCAAAAGTAAAATGTCAAGTTCCTGTTCTTTAACGAGAAGACAGAAATTTTCAGTATCAACACTGGAAAGTTAAGAAGTGTTAAGACCCATAAATGTTGCCACAAATAGAGATAAATGCACTGTGTATTCCTTTCAAATGATCACAGAAATAAAACAGTCTCTGGGACTTCTGATAAGGTAGACTCTGTAGCACATATGTCTAATTTCTACTACACCAAATTAGAGAAAATATGAATATGAAAAAAATAAAAGAATAAACATCAAACAAACACATAATTTCTATTATAGTAAAAACAGCTTTAAAAAGTGGCAAGTTAACAATGAAGCATAAGAAAGGCAATAAAAGAAAAATATATACTTACACAAAAGAACAAAATACAGTTCTAAAAATAATTCTCATACAATATGAAGAACGGCACATAGAAACAGAGCACTGTTGACTTTAAACACCACTGCTATTCAAAGAAAAGCCAGAGAGGATCCAGATTCTTTAATTATCAAGGCTGAATACTCATGTTTAATTTTGAACCAAATCATCAAACTAAAACCTAGGTACAAAAATTGACTATACCTGTCCCCACAGTAAACAACAGTAAGACATAAAATCTGAAACTTCTTGAACTTTTTGACCATTACAAAATAAAAGTAGAAATTGGTAAATTTCTGGAAAACACCAGTTCAGGAATTAATAGGGCACTTATATTGGATAAAGAATATAAATATATGTACTTCTAAGTTATTTGCAGAATAATGAATAGCCTATTAAATTTTATGAGAAGCATCTGGATTGAAACTGATTGGAAAAATACACAGTCCTGGATTATCTCATTTTTAGAAACCCTGAACTAAAATAAATGTTCTGAGCTGTATCTCAAGAAGTTAGGCAGATTTTGTGATATTTTTCTATGATAAAGCAAATTTTTTTTTAAACTCAGCAACATGTTATGGAAGAAATCAGCCAGATAACTATTACCAGAAACCTTTACTGGAAAATTCTGGACTTGAGATATTTTACAGGAACATTCTAACTTGGGGTAAAAAGGCAGATTTTTAAAATAAGGTGTGACAGGGAGGTTTTCAGGTGAATTTAATTTTGGTTTCAGGAATATTTGCATATATAGTCTACATTTTTCATAATTAGCAAAAAGTGCCTCGCAAAAAATACCTCGCCCTTAATAGAACTTAAAGGAGGTAGTTTCATATGATCAAGTTATGCATTAGAGGAGTGGTTTAGAACTTATTTACAGGTATTAAATAATAATGAAATACCAAGCATAGAAAGGAGAATGCAAATCTATTCAGTAGAATCCTAATTTTACAAATGGGTATATACTGAACAGGACTAGGAAAAAACATGCAAATTTTAACATTAGTTTAAAATTATTTGGAACAATATTTTTCTTTTCTTATTGAACTATATATGAACAATAACATTAGTTTTAGGTATATGACATAATGATTCCATATTTGTATATATTGTGAAATGATCACTGTAATAAGTCTAGTTAACCTGTCATACATGGTTACAAACTTTTTTTCTTGTGCTCTGAAGCACATCTTAAGATCTGCTCTTTAGTAACTTTCAAACATGCAATTCAGTATTATTAACTATAGTCATCATACTGAGTATTACCTATCTATGACTTACTTAAGAGTGAAAGTTTGTACCTTTTGACTCCCTTCCCCCATTTTTACCCCCTGGCCTCTGGCCATCACCAGTCTGTTGTCCAAAGAGTTCAGATTTTTAATTTAGTTGTTTTTTTTTTTTTTTTAAGATTCCATATATAAGTGAGGTCATATGGTATTTGTTTCATTTTCTTCAAATAAATACCCAGAAGTGGAGTTACTGGGTTATATGATAGCTCTTTTTAAATTTTTTGAGGAACCTCCATACCATTTTCCAAAATGGCTGCACTAATTTACATTTCCCCCAGCAATGCACATGGCTTCCCCTTTCTCCACATCCTCACCAATACTTGTTATTGCTTTTTTTCTTAATACACATTCTAACAGATGTAAGGTGATATCTCACTATAATTTTGATTTGCATTTCTTTGATGATCAGTTTCATTCTTTAGCATGTGGCTTTTTGATCCTGGATTTTTTTCATTGGTATATGTGTGTCTGAGTAATGGGGCTATTCTTCCAGACCATATGGGTTTGCTTTGGCAGGAGCAGTTTTTCATCAGTTAGCTCAGCTTGGGGTACTGAGTATGCCTGCTGGTAATGTCCTTGGGAAGATGGTGTCTATTACTATGGTTTATTTGGGGGCAAGCCACTGTTTGAGGATGGGTTTGAGGGTGTATGTCACTGGCTGAGAATTGTTGGATAGTACTGCTGGTTTGGTTCTCTAATCATAGGAGGCCATAGGCTCAGCTCTATGGTTGCCTGGATTCTCTAGTTAGGCTTCCTAGATGGTCAGGACTGGGTACTATATTCAGCAGAAGTTGGGGCTGTGAATTTGTTTCCCTTGCCCTGGCGGGGCAGCATGACAGGGCCCAGGGTCTGGATAAGTCATTGTTTGGGGATCCAAATTAAATCAGAGTATGTATGGACTTCCCTGGTTGGGTGAGGCTACCAGTTTTGGCTGTGCAGTTGGGGGAAGACACAGGCTTTGCTCTCCACTTATGTGCCATGGTACATAGGCTGTTGAATGGGCTGTACAACTTTCTTTCCAGGGCTGTGATTAGGTTCCTTAGTCAGAAAGGAAAAAGGCTGTATTTAGTAATAAATTGGATTTCCTGCCAGGATGCAGTGGGAGAAGCTGCTTTTAAACACAGTAAAGTTGCAGGGGTGCCTGGGTGGCTCAGTGGGTTAAGCCTCTGCCTTCAGCTCAGGTCATGATCTCAGGGTCCTGGGATCGAGTCCCACATCGGGCTCTTGCTCAGCAGGGAGCCTGCTTCTCTCTCTCTCTGCCTGCTTCTCTGCCTACTTGTGATCTCTCTGTCAAATAAACAAATAAAATCTTTTAAAAGTAAATAAAAAAATAAAATATCTAAATTAAAAAAAAAAAAGACAGTAAATTTGTAAACAGGGCCACTGGCTTTGCTCTGCAAACTGCTGGTTCTATCTGCTTGCCTCTCAGCTCTAGGACTCCCAGGAATTTTGTCCAGCCCTTCTGATCATATGGCGCTGGAAGATACTCCAGTGGATACTCTGCTAGATGTGGGAAAATTGGGCTCTATAGGGTGGGCAAAACTCCTCATCTGGGGATCTCAGGCAGATCTGTACCCCACCAAGTTGCCTGATGAGAGTTTGTCCCCAACTTGGTTCTGCAGGTGAACAAAGCCACTGTTTGAGATTACTACTTGGAAGCTGCAGGTATGAAATTGGTCTGCTAAGATCCATGTGTTGGTTGTTGCAAACCCTTTCCACCTTCTCCATCACGGTCAGATTCCCAGTGGCCCTGCAGATTCTCCTATAATCCCTGTGGTGCAAGCTCAGGATAAGGGCTCCCACAAAGCATCTCAGAATGCTGGGGGAGACTGGTTTTCCCCCTGATTTTCCCCCATCCCCCCACCCAGGTTCTCTTTTCCCAGTGAAGGAAAGGAAGGCTCAGGGGAAACCCTTCTTCACGGTGCCATGTTGGCCTACGGGGTGGGCTGTGCTGTCAAGGAAAAGCTGCTACTTTTACCCTTCCAATGTAGTCTTTTTCTTTGTGATGGAGAGGTGTACTTTACATTGATCACCAAGTTCTAGGATCCTCTCAGCAATGTGTTGTTCTTGAATAACTGTGACTTGTTGTTCTTGGGAGGGGTAGGGAAGTTTGGAGCAGCTGTTGTCACCATCTTCGTGATGTCACTGCTGTCAAATGTTTCAAGTTCTTTTTTTTAATATAGTAAAATTTATCAATTCTCTTAGTGGTTGTTGCTTTTTTTTTCCTATTGAATAATCTCTGCCTGTTCCTCGTATCTTGGTTTCTTTGGGCTATTATAACAATACCACAAAGTGAGGTGCTTATAAACAATGGAAACGTATTTCTCACAGTTCTGTAGGCTGAGCAGTATGGTGTCAGAGGACAAGTATGTATGGGTGAGAGCTCTCCTCCAGGTTTCAGACTTCTTTTATCCTCACATGGTGGAAGGGGCAAGGGAGCTCTTTTGAGCTTCTTTTATAGGGGCATTAATCTCATTCCTGGGGTTTCACCCTCATTGTCTAATAACCTCCTGGAGGTCCTATCTCCCAACATTGTCACATTGGCCATGAAGTTTTCAACATACAAATTTGGGGAGAACACAAATCTTTGGACCACAATTCTTGGTAAAGATATTCTCCGGTGTTTTCTTCTAAATGTTTTCTTTGCTGTGTTTACTCTGCTAGATGGAAATCCATTCAGAATTTATTTTTAAAGATCCCGTTCATTAGAGATCAAGGTTCGTCCTCCCTCCATTGCTTACCTTTAGAAATATCCAGTTCATCCAGCACCATGTATTAGACCAACCTTTCCATTTGAAATTCAGTGTTTCTTTTGTCAGAAATTGATAACCACGTATAAAAATTCTTTCCTTTTATATTTTTTCTTTTTAATTTAAGTACAGTTGACATACAATTAGTTTCAGGTGAGCAACATAGTGATTCAACAATTAAAAAATGCTCACCACATCTAATTACCATCTGTCACCACACAAAGTTATTATATTATTGACTATATTCCCTGTGCTGTAATTTTCGTTCTGCGACTTGCTTATTTTATAACTGGAAGTTGGTACCTCTAAATTCCCTTTATCTATTTTACCCATACCCTCTGGCAACCAGTTTTTTCTTTGTATTTATGAAGCTGTTTCTGTTTGTTGTTGTCATTGTTGAATTATTATTATTATTTCAGATTCTATGTGTAAGTAAAATCCTGTGGTATTTGTCTTTCTGTCTGACTTCATTCACTGAGTGTAATACCCTCTAGGTCTATCCATGTCATCACGAATAACAAAATTTTATTAATTTTGTGGCTGAGTAATATTCCTGTGTGGGGTATGTGTGTGCGTGTGTGTGTACACATTCTACATACCACATCTTTATCCATTTATCTATCGGTGGACACTTAGGTTGCTTCTATATCTTGGTTAATGTAAATAATGTTGCAGTAAACAAAAGGGCATGTGTGTCTTTTCTAATTAGTGTTTTCATTTCCTTTGGATAAATACTCAGAATTGCTGGATCATATAGTAATTCTATTTTTAATTTTTTGAGGAACCTCCACACTGTTCTCCATTGTGGCTGCAACTTGCATTCTTACCGATAGTGCAGGCGGGTTCACTTTTCTCCACATCATTGTTAATGCTTGTTGTCTTTGATACTGGCTCTTCTGACTGATGTGAGGTGGTATTTCGCTGTGGTTTTGATCTGCATTTCCTTGGTGATTAGCGATGTTGATCATCTTTGCATGTGTCTGTGGGCCATCTGTATGTCTCTTTGGAAAAAAATGTTTATTCAAATCCTCTGCCCATTTTTTCATTTGGATTGTTTGGGTTTTTTTTGGTGTTGGGTTGTATTGTTCTCTATGTATTTTGGGAATTAATCCCTTATTGGATAGATCATTTATAAATAGCTTCTCCCATTCAGTAGGTTGTCTTTTGTTTGTTGGTTGACTTTGATGTGCAAAATCTTTTTAGTTTGATGTAGTTTATTTGCTTTTATTTCCCTTGCCTGAGGAGACTGATCCAGAAAAATATTGCTAAAACTGATATCCAAAACTTCACTGCATGTTTTCTTCTATGAGTTTTATGATTTCAGGGCTCACATTTAGGTCTTTAATACATTTTAAGTTTGGGGGTTTGTGTGTGTGTGTGTATGTATGGTCTAAGAAAATGGCCCAGTTATATCCTTTTTGAAATATATTTTTTAATTCAATAAACTCTATGCCCAGTGTGGGCTCAAACTCACAACCATGAGATCAAGAGTCAGGTATTCTACCAAATGAGCCAGTCAGACACCCAGTTTTACTCTTTTACATGTAGCTGTCCAGTTTTCCTAATACCCCTTATTGAAGAGACTTTTTCCCATCATATACCTTTGTCTCTTGTGTTGTATTAATTGATTGTATAAGTGTGGGTTTATTTCTGGGTTCTCTATTGTGTTCCATTGACCTATGTATTTTGTACTGGGACCATACTGTTTTGATTTCTAGTAATCAATATATATAAATAATATGTAAAATATTATACCGCTTTGCAGTATAGATTGAAATCTGGGATTGTGATACTTCCAGGTTCATTCTTCTTTCTCAAAATTGCTTTGGCTATTCAGGGTCTTTTGTGGTTCCATACAAATTTTAGGAATATTTATTTTAATTCTGTGAATATCAAACTGGTATTTTGATAAGATTTGCTTTGAATCTGTAGATTTGCTTTGGGTAGTAAGGATATTTAACAATGTTCTTCTAACACATAAGCTTTATATATGCTTCCATTTATTTGTGTTGTCTTCCATTTCTTTTATGAATCTTTGTTTTCAGAGTATAGGTCTTTCAACTCCTTGGTTAAATATCTCTAGATGTATTCTTTCTGATATGATTGTGAATGGGATTGTTAATTTCTTTTTCTGCTAGTTTATTAGTGTATAGAACACAATTTGTATCTTGCAGCTTTATTAATTAATGTATTCTGATAGTTTTTTGGTGAAGTTTTTAGGTTTTTCTATGGATAGTATCATGTCACCTGTAAATAGTGACAGTTTTACTCCTTTGTTATCAATGTGAATGCCTTTTATTTTTGGTCTGTACTGACTTCCAGTACAATGTTGAATAAAAGTGGTGAGAGTGGACATCCATTTCCTGTGGAAGAGTGCTCAGTTTTTCAACATTGAGTATGATGATAACTGTGGGTTTATCATATATGGCTTTTTTAAAAAATTTATTTATTTTTTCAGCGTAACAGTATTCATTGTTTTTGCACAACACCCAGTGCTCCATGCAAAATGTGCCCTCCCTATTACCCACCACCTGTTCCTCCAGCCTCCCACCCCTGACCCTTCAAAACCCTCAGGTTGTTTTTCAGAGTCCATAGTCTCTTATGGTTCGCCTCCCCTTCCAATTTTTTTTTTTATAAACATATAATGTATTTTTATCCCCAGGGGTACAGGTCTGTGAATCGCCAGGTTTACACACTTCACAGCACTCACAATAGCACATACCCTCCCCGATGTCCATAACCCCTTACCCCTCTCCCAACCCACCTCCCCCCAGGAACCCCCAGTTTGTTTTGTGAGATTTAGAGTCATTTATGGTTTGTCTCCCTCCCAATCCCATCTTGTTTCATTTATTCTTCTCCTATCCTCCTAAGCCCCCATGTTGCATCTCCATGTCCTCATATCAGGGAGATCATATGATAGTTGTCTTTCTCCAATTGACTTATTTCACTAAGCATGATACCCTCTAGTTCCATCCACGTCGTCGCAAATGCAAGATTTCATTTCTTTTGATGGCTGCATAGTATTCCATTGTGTATATATACCACATCTTCTTTATCCATTCATCTGTTGATGGACATCTAGCTTCTTTCCATAGTTTGGCTATTGTAGACATTGCTGCTATAAACATTCGGGTACACGTGCCCCTTTGGATCACTATGTTTGTATCTTTAGGGTAAATACCCAGTAGAAGATATTTGTAAACGACACATCAGATAAAGGGCTAATATCCAAAATCTATAAGGAACTTAGCGAACTCAACACCCAAAGAACAAACAATCCAATCAAGAAATGGGCAGAGGACATGAACAGACATTTCTGCAAAGAAGACATCCAGATGGCCAACAGACACATGAAAAAGTGCTCCACGTCACTCGGCATCAGGGAAATACAAATCAAAACCCCAATGAGATATCACCTCACACCAGTCAGAATGGCTAAAATTAACAAGTCAGGAAATGACAGATGCTGCCGAGGATGTGGAGAAAGGGGAACCCTCCTACACTGTTGGTGGGAATGCAAGCTGGTGCAACCACTCTGGAAAACAGCATGGAGGTTCCTCAAAATGTTGAAAATAGAACTACCCTATGACCCAGCAATTGCACTACTGGGTATTTACTCATATATGGTTTTTTAAAATATTTATACAGTTTTTTTAAACTCATTTATTGAGAGTTTTTATCACGAAACGATGTTGATTTTTTAGATGCTTTTTCTTCATCTATTAAGATATCATATGATTTTTATTTCTTAGATGATTTTTATTTTTCAGTTTGTTAATGTGGTATATCACATTTCTGGTTGTGGGTGTGTAGTATGTCGAACGATTTTTGCATCTCTGAGACAGATCTTTCTTGATTATGGTGAATGATCTTTTGAATATATTATTGAATTTGGTTTGCTAATATTTTATTGAGGAGTTTTTGCATTTATATTCATCAGCAATATCAGTCTATACTTCTCTGTCTTTTATAGTGTTTGCTTCATTTTGGTATCACGGTAATGCTCACCTCATAGAATGGATTTGGAAGCATTCTTTTCTGTTTTTTGAAATAGTTTGAGAAAGATAAGCATTAATTCTTTAAATGTTTGGTAGAACTCACCTGCGAAGTCATCTGTTGCCAGACATTTGTTTTGGAGTAATCAGTTTGTTCAGATTTTCTTTTCTTTCTTTCATTTTTTTTTTATTCAGTCTTGGAAGATTGTATGTTGCTAGGAATTGATTGATCCATTTCTTCTAGGTCCAATTTGTTGCCATAGCATTTTGTTTTCTTAAATATAGTAGTCCCTTACAATCTCTGGTATTCTTGTCATGTTGTTTGTAACTTCTCCTATTTTATAATAATTAAAAAAAAAATTTCTAATACTCAATAACTATAGGTTGGTATCAGTACTTTGTAGCTTAAATCCTTTCCAGTCTGTCCTTATTCAAGATTGTCTTGGCTACTTTCATTTTCATTTCCATACAAATTTTAGATTCAGTTAATTTACAAATACATGTATACACATACACACTGTGATTGATAATGGCTAAGGACTGCCTTAAGTATTAAATCCCCATGCAATTTACGTAATATTGACAGCTTAAGATGTTGAATCTTGTTATGTTGCATCAGTACTGTATATTCCCTCCATATACTTATTCAGTATTTTTTGCACTATTTCTTATTTTTCTATTTTCTTTCTTTCTTTTTTTTTTCGTTTACTTATTTATTTTAGAGCAAGTGCAAGGCAGGAAGTGGGAATGGGGAAGGGAGGAGGAGCACACAAAGAGAGGGAGAGTCTTAAGCAGACTCTGCCCTGAGTGTGGAGCATAGCTTGGGGCTTGATCCCACTGAGATCACGACCCAGAGACCAGGACCTCAGCCCAAACCAAGAGTCAAGATGTTTAAACTCTTCCACCCAGGTAGAACTTTCTATTTTATATTTTTAAAGTCTTGTTAAACTTCCAGTGGATTTATGTTGAATATTTGATTATTAATATCACTAATTTTTTCATTTAATTTGATAATGTACAGAAAAATTATTTTTATATATTAACTTTGTAAGTTAAAACCTGTCTAAATGTACCTAACATCCCACGTTTGTAGTTAAAGTCTTTGAATTTTGCATATGCATAACCATTTTAGCTGTGAGTGAAAGTTGTAATCCTTTTACATTTTATCATCTTATTTTATGCCTTATGACCTCCCTTACAGTACTGCATCATATATCTTTTCTACTTTTTTAATATGAGAATATATATAAATTAAGAGTTCTCTTGGAAGGTGTTTGTTCTTTATTTTCTATGAAGTCTGATCTCCAGTTGGAATCTTTTTATTTAATGTAGTTATGGATGTATCTTTTATCTTTATTTTCATTCCATTTGTATTCACCCTTTTCACTTTTTCTTGGTCTTTTGGATTAAGCATATTTTATTTCATTTTCCCTGCTTTACATTCTTTAGTTGTACTTTAACGTTTTTCCTAGAGATTATAACATATATCCTTGGATTTTAGTATATCTTAACCTTACCACTTTTTAGATAATGACAAAAAAAATAGAATGTTTTAGCTATTGCCATCAGTTTTGTTATTGCTGTCACGTATTTTGACTCTATGCATGTTTAAACTTACAGGATATTGTTGTGAACAGTCAGTAATACTTTTGCTTTTTCTGTGACTAGTCTTTCTTCATTTCTTCATTTTTGTTTGGTATCAACTTTCTTTTGTCCAAAAAATGGGCAATAATTTTTTTTACTAACTTGTTTTTTTTTTTTTTTTGGTTTGTTTTTAATCATTTGTTTAGTGTGGGCAAATTGAACATTTTTATTTGACTAGAAATATCTTCGTTTCATTTTCACCATTAAAAAAAAAACTTTAGCTTTTATTTAAATGCAAATAAATAAAATAATCCAAATTGAGAACTTAATACAGTATTTTACAGCAAATACCTGTGTGACCTTATTCAAGTCAAGACATATAACTTTGCCACCCAGAAGACATGCCCTTATATGTCGTCTACCCCAATCAAGCTTCCTTCCTTTCTCCAGAGAAAAGGATTGTTCTGACTCTTATAGTCTCATCTCCTTGGATTTTTGTATAGTTTTATTTTTGTAAGCATTCCTATACATTATACATGTGTGGTAGCAGTAATCCTTGCTACTGATTGAGTCACGCTTCCAGGCCATTTCAGTGGACAGATATATCTATATCTATATAGACATAGATATATCATATACATCTATATCTATGGGATATAGATATATATCTATATATAGGATATCTATATAGGATATATCTATATCTGTATATGTATAGATATAGGATATCTATTTTCAAGAGATTATAAAAATAAATTTCCAATTCTAATTCAAGCCATAGAGTTTTTATTAACCAGTCTCTACTGAATTTGCATATTTCTTAACATATTGAGAATCCTGGTTTTCAAGGATATAGACATTAATTAGAAATAGAATACAGTTAGAATACCCCATAACTACTCCTTTGTTTTATTCCATATTTTATAATTAGTCTTGAAGTGACCTGAACTGAAGGCAGACATTTAACCAACTGAGCCACCCAGGTGCCCTGAAATATTTTCATATGCTTTTTCCATTCCTCTCACTTTTTAAATACTTACAGCTACATTTTCAGAACACGTATTCATTACATACCATAAACACCATCTTTTAAACCTCAATTAATCTTAAAGGGCTGTCCAAGTAATAATTTTTGCTAGCTGTGCTTATGGTGTTGTGCTTATAGTTATTCTGGTTTTCTGAGGCTCATTCTTAGGTAAATATCTGAAGTTTCCAAGCAAATACTACCGCTTGATTTCTTGCATGTTGAAAAGTTTGTTGCATTTATACTTGATTAGTTTTGTTGGGTTTAAAATTCTTTGCTTACACTTTTTTCAGTATTTAAATATTCAACTTTTTTTTAAATATAAAAAAAACCTAGTTCTCAAAGCGTCTCATGATAATCTATTTTCTTTCCCTTATATGCAATATTCCTCCCCTCTACCCCAAGATACTCAAAGACTCGTTTTGAAAATGCCCCCAAATTTCACCAGGGTGGCTCAGTGGGTTAAAACCTCTTCCTTCAGCTCAGGTCATGATCCCAGGGTCCTGGGATCGAGCCCCTCATTGAGCTCTCTGCTTGGTGGGGAGCCTGCTTCCCTTCCTCTCTCTCTGCCTGCCTCTCTGCCTACTTGTGATCTCTGTCTGTGAAATAAATAAATTAAATCTTTTAAAAAAAAAATCTTAAAAAAAAAAAAAGAAAATGCCCCCAAATTTAATCAAAATATACTTTGGTGTTGTACATTTAGGTTAATCTTCTTAGTGTACCAGGACTGTCTCAAGATTCAGATTCAAATTTTATTTGATAAAAATTTTTGTCAATTATGTTTTTTTGTATTCTTAAATTTTGTTTTCTTCTCTAGGGCACTCCAACTATTCATGTGTTCAAAATTTTTAGCCAATCCTGAAAATTTTTTACTTTTCCCAAAATCTTATTTTCATGTCTTTCTTCATAATTGATTTTTATATTTAAGTTCTTTTCTTCTTGGTATTCCAGTTTAGTTAACATATTTTTCTCCTGTGTTCATTTGCTTCTATAGTGTTGCTTCTATAATTTTCATTGAGATTATATAAATATAGTGCTCAATTTTGAGATAAAAGAATATAAGCTTTGGATTGAATAGGTGAGTATATGTAGAAACATGTATTTGTAGATAATGAAAAATTGGTACATCTGCTTAAGATAGACTACTATAATGCTAGAAATAATTGTGTAGAAAATTTGATGTTCATTACAACACCATGAAGCAGGTGATATTATCCCCATTTTACAAATGAGGTAACTGAGGCAGAAAAAGGCTAAGAAATATTTAGATCTCATAGTTGGGAAGTGGTAGAGAGAGATGTTATATAAATATTATATAAATATTGGAGCAAAGATGGAATGGTTTGTTTGCTTTTTAAAAATGTTTATTTAAATTCTAGTTAACCTAGAACACAATATTGGCTTCAGGAGTAGAATTCAGTGATTCATCATTTACATACAACATCCATTCCTCATCATAACAAGTGCCCTCCTTAATATCCATCCCTCACACACCTCCCTCCATTACCACTTAGTTTGTCCTCTATTGTTAAGAGTCTCTTATGGTTTGTTTCCCTCTTTCTCCCCCAAATCATGTGTTCATCTGTTTTGTGTCTTAAATTCCACATATGAGTGAGATCATATGGTATTTGTCCTTCTCTGACTGACTTATCTTGCTTAGTATAATACACTCTAGCTCCATCCATGTCATTGCAAATGGTAAGATGTCATTCTTTTTGATGACTGAGTAATATTCCAAGATATCTATATCTACCTATCTATATAGATATATATGTATATAATCATATATATACACGTACATATATATGTGTATATGTGCCTCTTTATCCATTCATCAGCTGATGGACATTTGGGCTCCTTCCATAGTTTGGCAGTTGTTGATAATGCTACTATAAACATCCAGGTGTATGTACCCCTTCAAATCTGTATTTCTTTATCCTTTGGATAAATACCTAGTAGTGCAATTGCTGGATCATAGAGCAGTTCTATTTTTAACTTTTTGAGGAAACTCCATACTGTTTTCCAAAATGGATGCACCAGTTTGCATTCTCACTAACAGTGCAAGGGGTACCCCTTCCTCTGCATCCTCATCAATACCTATGGTTTCTTGTGGTAATTTTAGGCATTATGACCAGTGCAAGGTGGTATCTTATTGTGGTTTTGACTTGTATTTCCCTGATGATGAGTGATATTGAACATCTTTTCTTGTGTCTATTAGCCACTTACATTTTCTTTTTAGACAAGTATCTATTCGTGTCTTCTGCCCATTTCTTAATAGGATTTTTTTTAAGTTTTAGTTAGCTAACATACAGTACAATATTGGTTTTGGGAGTAGAATTCAGTGATTCATCACTTACATACAACCCCCAGTGCTCATCATAACATCTGTGGACATAAAAGAAGACATAGACAGACGGAATAGGTTCTTGGAATGAAAATCCCAGGCCACCTATTTTGGCTGTCAAAGTAGCAAGAATAGTAAGGGGGAATCTCAAGACTAATCATATTTCTTAAATCCATGCTTTATAAGTTTCATGCTTTTACATTAGCACTGCATATTATTCAGTAAACAAAGCAAGCCTTTATAATACCAAAGTCCACTGTGGAAAACTTAGAAAACTGCTGAAAGCTTAAGGAAGTAAAAGGTGGTGTGTAGCTTCATAGGTATCCCTTGTTAAATTGTAGCATGTTTTAGTTTTCTCTCCTACTCATTTTGAAAAATTCTTTAAAAATTCATCTGTAAGTACTAATTTCTCAGACATTGTAATTAAATGTGCATTTTTAAGTTAATGATTTAAAATATTTTATCTGCACTTTGTTATAAAAGCAGTTGTATTTTGGTTTCTGGAGGTAGGGAAAGGACAGGTAGAGATTTTGAAGTTACTGGCATGCAGTTGGCATTTGAAACCATAACCACAGATCAGGGTTTCTCAGGGATAATATGCAGAGAGATACAAGGCCAAAGAAATAATCCTGGGGAGATAATTGCTCATAAGAAAGTAACAGAGGGGGAGAAGTTCTCAAGACCACTGAGATAAAGGGCCTGGGAATATGAGAAAAATACAGACATGGATGAGAAACATGGGAGATGTAAATAATTTAATGACAAAAGATCAACAGTATCAAATGCTTGCAGAGAGACTAACCAGCAAAGGGATCATAAAGTATTAACTGAACTTAGCAACTAGGTACTCATTACATATAAAGAAAATTTTCAGTGGAGTAGGACTTACATAGAAACAGTAGGTTACTGGGAGGTGAAAAAGTAGAGAAAGCAAAGGGATGTGATAGGGAATAGAGAGCAGAGCTTAGAGACAGCAGGAAGATACTGTGACACAACTATTGGTGTATCAACCAATATTTTTAACCAGTCTATTATGACCTCCAGAAATTCTATATACATAACCATTATCCCATTTAAATTTATAAAAGACCAAAGATGAGATAATTGTTATATAAGTAACTTTCATTTTTCTATATATCTACTACATACTTAAATTTCAACTAATACAAAGTCTGAATATTTTCTAATTAGGAAATTTCAATTATTAGGCTGAATGGTACATGCTATTTAATTTAGAATCATAACTAGCAAAACACTTATTTTTTTTTAATCTTTAATAGAATCTACTCTGAATAGAGGAAAACATTCTTTATCCTGTTAGAATTGCTCTACAATTCTGTGCTCTAGCTTTTGGCAATAACAAAGAAAAGCTTGTTGAAAGCCTATGATTATAGGAGTTTTATAAGGAGGAATCATGGCTGATAATTTAAGGCTATTAGGCCCTTTTCATCTTCATAATTAGCAGGTATTTAATGCTTTGTGAACATTTCCAAATTAATCATTAATTAGTATATTTTTGCAAGTCAGGTCAATCCTATTATGTATTTTGTGAGGGGGAAAAATAACATGCAAAGGCAAGATGAGAAGCCTTTCTTAGACCTTCTATTAGCAACAACTTTTTGGGAATATTCCACACTTAAGAATAAAATAATACTGAATTCTGTGAAAAAAAGTATAATGAACTTTCTCCTTGATACAGTTTGAGACTATTTTTTTTTTAATATTTTATTTATTTGACAGAGAGAAATCACAACTAGGCAGAGAGGCAGGCAGAGAGAGAGGAGGAAGCAGGCTCCCTGCGGAGCAGAGAGCCCGATGCGGGGCTCGATCCCAGGACCCTGAGATCATGACCCGAGCCGAAGGCAGAGGCTTTAACCCACTGAGCCACCGAATTTGCAGGATATTTCCAAATCAGCTTTGAATATTGTGACTCAAAGATTATCTGTCTTTATAAAAACTATTAACTACAGGGATACCTGGGTGGCTCAGTTAGCTAAGTGTCCATCTCTTGATCTCCGCTCAGGTCTTGAAATTAAGGTCATGAATTCAAGCACTGTGTTGGGCTCCATGCTGGGTGTGGAGCCTACCTTTAAAAAACAAAACAAAACAAAACAAAACAAAAAACCCAAACAAATAAAAAACCCCTGCATATTGAAAACATTTTTCTGAGAGGCTATAATAGCTAACAGGGGTTTGTGCTGTATAAATAGGTTTTAGAGAGTTGAGGAAGGATAATTCATTTGATCATTACAAAGATAATGCCAGGACATTGAATATAGTGCAACATGCCAAAAGGGAGTAGGAGCAGTTTGGAGTTACTAGAGTATTACTGATAGAGTTGAAATCCATATGTATGGTCGGGTAACACAGTACAGAGCATATTAATTTGCATCGCTGTTTAAAACTACAACAACAAACTCAAAGTGGTTGCAAAATATGTAGTTATTTCACTTATTTCTTTTCTAATCCCTGTACTCCCAAGCCCTTAGGTTCCAAGAGCAATACACACCTTTCCAAGGCACCTACAGTGTCAACACACATGTTTGTTCTGTGCTTTGGTTCCTTAATTTTGGAACACAAATTTTCTGTCTTGTGAATTTGATTCCATCCACAATAAAACTGAGAAAACATGTATTTCATCTAGAATTTCTAGGTGTCAGTAGGAAAATTTTTTCAGGTTTTGTTAGCTTGTCATATTGATGTAACCAGAAATCACTGAATAATTACCAAAGAAAATATATTTTTTATAATCACTTAAGTATTTGTGCTCTAATCTATTTTTGGTCTAGTTGTTTCACTATTTTTTTTGAAAATTTAGAATGTTTCCAATTTTTACTATTATAAAAAGTCCATGATGAAATACAAAAAACATTTCCCATATGGAATCCGGCACTACCTAGTAACTGACCTGGAAAGATACTTTTCTTGTCACAAAAATAGTTGCAATTAGCAGAGTGTTTCCATTGTTCTTATAGAAAGTATGCCAAGATCTGTGTGCCATTTTCAAGTAATAGGGCTACATAATTGCAATGAGGAAGAGAACTTACAAAGTGACTGTGTGTTGCTTATGAATGTTCTTTGCTTGATTCTTCTATGTGTTCGTTATTTTATTTATAGAAAAAATAAGATACTTTCTACTTTCCCAAATAAGTATTTTTTCAAGTTTAGATCAAAAGTGATCAGTTTTGTTTATTCTCTAAGTGGGGATGGGGGAGAAGAAAAATAGATTCCACATTTTTATCACTGGGAACTGATGATGCATTGTCATCCCTGTAAGTGTGTAGCCCTTAACAGTCCTCCTTACTAATTGCCACCATTACTATTAGTAAATTAGCTTCTTCTTTTCCAGGGGTCTGCAAGCTGTAACTGTGAGCCAATTTCATCTTATTTTTGTACAGCTCCTGATTAAGAATCATTGTTAGGATTTTAGATTTTTTTTAAGACGGTTAAAAAAACACAAATATTTCATAAAAGAAAAATTATATAAAATTCAAATTTCATTGCCTTTAAATAAGGTGCTATTGGAATATAACCACACTCATCTGTTTAGGTAATGTCTATGGCTGCTTTTGTACCACAAGACCAGAGTAGTTGCCACAGATACTTTATGGCCTGGGAAGCCGATTGTTTACTAGAATAAACAAGGCCATTTATTCCAAAGTGCACTGACTACACTTCAATAGATCGATAACAACTATGGATCCTGTTACTGTTCATGTCTTTATAGACTTCCTTCCACTATGCAAAAGTGACAGGGTTAGGGAGGTTGATATCTTGTGTGATAAAGAAAAAAAAAAGATACGTGAAACACTTTAGCCTCAGTCTCTCATGTAGTCATGTGGGTTTCATTTTGTTTTTACAAGTATTAAAATGCAATACAGAACTGAAAAGAAGGCGACAAAATGACGTATTCTAAAAAATGTATCTTCGAGCTAAGGGATAATTTCCTTAACTTGCATTTTTGCAAGCTAGACCAACTGTATGCACACATGTAGGTATCGATGCCTATTGTCTCACTCTTGCGTGTCACGATCATGCCAATTTTCACATGAAGTTCGAAAGTTTAAAGGGGCGCGTTTGGATGGCTCAGTGGGTTAAAGCCTCTGCCTTCGGCTCAGGTCATGATCCTGGGGTCCTGGGATCGAGCCCCACATCAGGCTCCCTGCTCAGTGGGGAGCCTGCTTCCCCCTCTCTCTCTGCCTGCCTCTCTGCCTACTTGTGATTTCTGACTGTCAAATAAATAAATAAAATCTTAAAAAAATGTTAATCGCCAGGTTTACACACTTCACATCACTCACAATAGCACATACCCTCCCCAATGTCCATAACCCCATAAGAGACTATGGACTCTGAAAAACAACCTGAGGGTTTTGAAGGGTCGGGGGTGGGAGATTGGGGGAACAGGTGGTGGGTAATAGGGAGGGCACGTATTGCATGGAGCACTGGGTGTTGTGCAAAAACAATGAATACTGTTACGCTGAAAAAATAAATAAAATGGAAAAAAAAATTTAAAAAAAAGTTTAAAAGGAACTATTTTCCCATACCTGTGCCTAAATATATGTGAGAGTATTTGTGTATTCATTCTAATTTTAAAGTTGAAGAACTATTACAGTGCTCAACTCCACTTCTAACTTATATGTTCATCCACATTGCTTCTATTAGTGTTTCTCCAATTTTATGCATCAATTTTAATTAGTTTAATCAGTATTTTTACTAAAGGAAAAATGTATCAAGATAGAAGTGTTTTATACCTATGATAGTGTGAAAATGCTTTGTCTTTGGCTTAAATCCTACAATAGGACATATTCTCTTGTTGACAAATTCAGTTCTACTAATTCAGGTTGACTGTTAAGTTTAACGGGTTGTGTCTTATATTCTGACTTATTTTAATGACTGTATATACCACAATTCCATTGCTTTTTGCGCTTAAATCTCAAATGAACTAAATGTTTAATAAACAGTATCCATTGACTTCCAGCATAAATATGTATATGTGTGTGTATATATACACACACATATATATACACATGCTTAAGTGTATACACACACACACACACATACATATATATGTACTCACTCCAGTAAGTTTTTTTTTTTTTTTTTTTTTTTTTTAAATAATTATTATTATTTTTTTTTTCCCTTTTTATTTATTTATTTTTTTTTCAGCGTAACAGTATTCATTCTTTTTGCACAACACCCAGTGCTCCATGCAAAACGTGCCCTCCCCATCACCCACCACCTGTTCCCCCAACCTCCCACCCCTGACCCTTCAAAACCCTCAGGTTGTTTTTCAGAGTCCATAGTCTCTTATGGTTCGCCTCCCCTCCCCAATGTCCATAGCCCGCACCCCCTCTCCCAATCCCACCTCCCCCCAGCAACCCCCAGTTTGTTTTGTGAGATTAAGAGTCATTTATGGTTTGTCTCCCTCCCAATCCCATCTTGTTTCATTTATTCTTCTCCAGTAAGTTTTTGAAGCATTTATTTTTTTTCTTTTAGTTTGCCTTTAGTTTTATCTATTTGTTAATTACCAGTTGAGAAGAGCCATGTGATAATAAGCTTCTGAAACAAGTGAGGAATCTCCATTATAGTCTAGTGATTTAGATCTTGACATTAGCATGCAGGTGAAACATAGATGGCTATTTTGCAACATTTACTCCTAATTTTCCTCAAATTATGTTCCATCTGTATCAGAATCACTTGAAATTGGAAACTTTGTCTAGGAATCTTGTTTTTTTGTTTTTTGTTTTTTTCTTTTCACTAAGAAACACAGTTCTTTCGCATACTAATATTTGCATGCCAGTACAATCAAGGTTTTCATCCTGAGGCTTATGATCCTGTCTTGTTATCTATTTATATGATATTTAATGATATATTAGTTATATGCCTATTGTTTGTTACCATTAGGGAATTCTTCTGTATAATGTTTGTTTATGTATTGCTATGGAAGTGTAACATAGTTATAGAATTTTTGCTGAACAATGCTGTAAATCGTGATTTCAAACAGTTCCCCAGAGCCTGCATGGAGGGTCTGCAGAGGAGCCCCCATGGGCAAGTACTGGGGAGGGGGAGCTGGGACTGAAGGCAAATCTCCCAACTAGTACTCTCTATCCTGCAGCCCTTATTCAGAGAAAGCTATTCTGTTTGACCCATTTTATATGTTTAAATACTTCTTCTGTGGTTTATATTTCATACAAGAATTCTTCTGTGTGTTGTGCCATTAAAGAAAGTTTGAAAATTAGTGGAAAGCCATAATATTTTACTCTTAAATTTATAAATGTCTTTCTTTTGGAAGATAGAAAATGCGTTCATTGGAACTGGTCCTAGCAAACTCTACCTGAGCAGAGGCATGACATTCCTCTTAATATTTCTGGGTGTATTTAGTTCAGTCACCTGTCTTTCCATTTCTGAATCAGAATGAGTGCTTTGAAATCATCATCGCAATCACAACTTCTCAGACACGAATAAGACTATTGGAAATGGGTTACAACCTTTGGAGATGCTTTCCTATTTGTTATTAAAAGTTGCACAGCAGATTCTCTCTGTAGACTTCCTGTTTCTAGTTTTTAAAATTAGAATAGTTATTTTGTTGTAAGATAATACTTTGTTAAAATTTTGAGAAAACTGCTAAGCTAATCCTACCACACAGAGATAAGGGTTAAATCCTCATATCCTTCCATACATTTTGATATTTATACAAATTTACAATTTTTTACTGCCTGTGTGTTTCATAAAAACTATTTCCTGTTTCTTGTTATGTATTTCATAAAACAATGTATTTTCTAACCAATATCTTTATAAGATTTTACTTTTTTCAAGAGATTTTTATTTTTAAATTCAATTAATTAACATATAATGTATTATTAGTTTCAGAGGTAGAGACCAGTGATTCATCAGTCTTATATAATATGAAGTGTTCATTATACCACATGCCCTCCTTAATGTCCATCACCCAGTTACCCCATCTCTCCACCCCCCTCCCTTCCAGCAACCCTTTATTTCTTATGATTAAGAGTCTCTTATGGTTTGTTTCCCTCTCTGATTTCATCTTATTTTATTTTTCCCTCTCTTCCCCTATGATCCTCTGTTTTGTTTCTTAAATTTCACATGAGTGGGATCATATCATTGTCTTCCTCAGACTACTTCACTTAGCATACTACCCTCTAGTTCCATCAACGTTGTTGGAAATGGCAAAATTTCTTTTTTTTTTTTTTTTGATGTCTGAATAGTAGCCCATTGTATATATACACCACATCTTTATCCATTCAAAAGATTTTCCTTTAAGCAATCTCTACCCTGATGGTAAGTCTCAAATTCACAACCCTGAGGTTAAGAGTCATACGCTGCACTGATGGCCAGCCAGGTGTCCCTAAAACAATATTTTTAAAAGACCTTTCTGTTTATATGAACTTTAAAAATATTATCATCACTAAATAAAAATGTGCTGATGTCTCCTTAAGATGTTTTCATTTAGTGTAAATATCTTTTTTCATCAATTTTTAGTTAGAACATAATTTTTACTGGGTGCATTAACTTTCATTATGTTGATGTGCCTTAATTTATTTAGGTGTTTATATCTCAGTCGAAATTCAGGTTGTTTCCACTGCTTCACTATCATAAAAATTGCTTTGATACATTTCTATTTTCTATATGTTCACAAATAGTTTAAGATATCTTTCTTGGAGTGGAATTATAGGGTTAAAAGCTATTCAGATATTTTATGGCTTTTGGTATACCCTGTCTAGTTCACCTCAGAATGATTGTACCCATTTGCACTCTTACCAGCAATGAATAACCTTTAAGGTAGGCTTGAATTCCCAATAAAAAAAGGGATAATGATACCATAAATGTGGTTAAATACTTAAAGGTAAATGATTTATGGTATTTTATAGAAAGTTTATTTGGGTAAAAACTACCCTGATAAATATAGAATGATCTCTTAAAAATATGTTTTAAAGTATTTAAGTGGAATAATTTTTCTTTTTTTTTTTTTTTTGCTGTGTTTTGTTACCTGCAATACAGAACAAAGACTTATTTTTAATGTCAGCGTTGTTTCTGAGAAATATAAGTAGTTGGAGAATGCATTGTGGTATATGTATGGTAGAAAAAAATACCGTTCCAAAAAGCAATTCCTTTCTGCCACTTAATTACCTCTCTCTTTTTTAAATAGTCTGAGGTGTGAAAACTCTCATAAATTTGGAGTTATGCCTTTTAAAATTCAAGTTAGTAAACTGTATCACTGTGGTTAAAATCCTTTGGTTATCTTATAACTAATTAGACAAGGTACTAAGGAAATTCTGTTGGGAACAAAAGTATTTGTATAGGTTTTTACTTTAAATATGTGGAAAACATCACAGGTTATCCTTAGAATTATAATTCTAATTAAGTTTCTTACCTACATACCACCGTGCCAGAATTTTCATCAATAATCACTTTTGTTAACTATTGCTTAACATTGTTCTTTAAGCCAGTAACATTAAATCAGTAATACTATTGTAGTTAGTTTAGTTTTTGCCTAGTTGTTTGTTTTCTTTAGGTCACAGTGAATATATAAAGGACATCTTACATAGCAAATATGATATATTTACCACCAGCAGATACAAGTAGTCTTTACTTACATGTAAAAAGCACTTTTACATTAGTTTTAATATTTTTTCTTCTTAACTATAAAATATTTCAGACATAAAATACTGTCATTTACATTCAATGCTTAATTTTATTTTTTTTTTTTATTCGACAGAGAGAAATCACAACTAGGCAGAGAGGCAGGCAGAGAGAGAGGAGGAAGCAGGCTCTCCACGGAGCAGAGAGCCCGACGTGGGGCTCGATCCCAGGACCCTGGGATCATGACCTGAGCCGAAAGCAGAGGCTTTAACCCACTGAGCCACCCAGGTGCCCCTACATTCAATGCTTAAAAGGCTATTCCTTTTTCTCTCATCAGGGGTATGAGCTAGAATAAAATTGCCCTATTGATTTAAGAGTGAGAACTAAGATGAGAGAATATGTTCTCACCACACTAAGGTTATGATTAGCAAATTTTGGAAAGGAATAGAGTCTTCAATTGTAAGAAAATATAAATAACCACATTTTCTACCTTATAAAGATAGTGACAAGGATCTATCCATATACATTCTTAATTATATATACATAATATATAAAATATTTTGGAAGCATGTATACCAGGATTCCTGTCTTGGCAGAGGTTAAATAGAATTCCATAAAATGGATTTTTTTTAACTAAGGCTGGAGACTCAAGTGTAATCACTGGCAAACTGGTATGGATCTACTTGTTTAGTGTCGTCACTTGAATAGCCTCTCTTAATTATGCAAAGGTACGATGAAAAATTATTTTGGATAAGAGCATAATAACATAGGGTGTGTGTGTGTGTGTGTGTGTGTGTGTGTGTGTATGTGTGTATTTTTTAGTTGCTTACTATAGGCTTCCTTGATATGATCACAAGGGAGGAATGTGTGAAAATGTGAGGGGTGAGACAAATTCTCTCCCTTCCTTTATATGAGAGAACTACTGAGGAAGATCAGAGTGGATGAGAATGCTCATGATCCCCTGGAAATAAGACCCAGAGACTCAGAAAAGGGCCTGAGAACTTGGGAATGGAGGACAGAGGTAAGGGGGGATGGCTTATTGGTAGTAGGCTTCTTTTTTCATGGCAAGGGACTGATACACTTTGGTAGAGTTAGTTTTTGGGGGTAAAGTGATTGAATTCATAGATAAGGAGCTGGAAGAGTAATTAAACCAGAACACAAGTGTAAGGCGTCTGTCAGATTTCTGAGGATGAGCCTTCAGGATGATCTCCGTGTGGCAGAGTCATCCTTAATATTTGACTAAGTTTGTGCTGCACTCACATGAGAATGGAGCCCCTCAGAGCTGGGCTCCTGGTTATTAAAAGAGGGAGAAAAACCTCAAGAATGAAATAATGGCCTCCTTGATATCAGGGCATGCAGATCCTCATGACTGTATTTGAATAGTTGATCACACTGGCTATAGATGGAAAAAATGAATATTAAAATTAGTAGGTTATGGATTAATAACAACTGCTAAATAAAGGTTACCATATGACTAACATTACTTGGGAAATAATGAGAGATCTGGCATTTAGGATCTGTGGCAAATCTGACAAATCTCTTTTCATCGTTGTCCTTGCCACACAAAGTCAATCTCACATGTGTTTTGGTGTTAAACAAATTCATTTCTTGAAAAAGTTTCTTATGAGCCTAGACATATTTATCACTGCTTATGAGTCTCATGTCACTGAACTATTCAATAAGGTCATGGAAAGAACTTACATTCTTTTTGGTTTTGTTGGACTCCTCACAGTGGTACTCTTCATCCTTTTCTCTCATTAATTGTGGGAAAACAGAAGATACACTTGAGTCTTCAAGTAGTATTAGGTAGATAAACTCAACTGCTGGGCCAAAAAAAAAAAAAAAAAAAAAAAGGCCACATATTCTAAATTGTCCTTATAATTCTAGGTTTAATTTGAAAATTCAGATCCAGTCTCTAAGTCCCAAGGTAAATAATGGAGGTTTCCATTTAAAAGAAATGATGAACAAAGCATGTAGAGCCAAAGTAATTCTTTAATATTAGGTTGGAATTTCATAGAACAATCTGAGCAAAAGATAAAGGATACATCTCATTGATTCTTCTTGTGAATGTGAAGTGTAAGAACTTATATAATCAGATAAAGCATGAACTACAGCAATTAAGTGGGATCTGTACACAATGGTGACTTAACATTAAATACATCAGCATATTTCATTATATCAGTAAATTCGAAGAGTGAAATCAAGACTATCAGATGCCTTCTTGGCATCTATTGAGAAAAATAGTACATCCCTTCTGTATTAAAACAAAAAAACTAAAATAGAAAAAGTCACTTCCTTAATATCACTAAATATATTTGTTTCAAAACAGTACCTAGTGAATACTACCCCAAAATATGCCTCTTTGGTTTATGGGTTATTTTGAGTAAAAGACCATTAACAACAAGCAGGAGAAGCCTTGAAAAGAAGCACAAGTTTTCCTTTTATAAAGGAAATCCATATTTATAAGGAAATTTATATTTGTCAAAGATGTCTCCCTTTCCAGTACCAGGGAAAAAGGGGACTCTCTTACAGATGGATAGGACACAGACTTAAATTTGCATAACAAACCCTATAAAAAAACCTTTGTTTCCTTATTTTTCCTGGTCTCTACTTACCTTCCCATAATTTGCTTCCTCATCCAGAAGCTCCTAATCTCTTTTCTTTTGATTTAGTCTAAGATAATATATAAACCAAATTCTAACCATGCTTTTGAGCTCCCCATCTCTTCATACTCCCATGTATGATGCTGAAGCATACACAAATAAATTTCTGTTTTTCTCTTGTTAATGTCTTTGGACAGTCTAGTTTACAGAGCCCTTGAAGACCTAAAATGGGTTGAGGAAGAGATTTTTTTTTTCTTTCCCTAGAATCTCAATGAGTAGTGAAGGACCGGGAATATCACCATTAAACTTGAGAATACCATAAAGCTGTTTACTTTCTGCACAGTGATTTACTCTGGAAGCATTCTCTGATTAACATACACACAAGAGAATCACTGGTAAACACTAGGACTACTAAAGATATTAGTTAAAATAAAAAATGTAAAGAACTCAACAGCATTCTCTGACACTACCAGACACAACTTAGAAGATGTGATGGGCAAACAAGATTGCATATATCTTATTATGAAATGCTGAGCATCTATATAGATCTAAACATCAGACGGGCATAGATGACTTGGTATATTTCCACATTTATTTATATTTCTCAAAGGGGAGATCCAATAATTCTAAGAAGCCAGCTTCTATCTAATTTATATTTAATGCAATTCTAATAAAAATTGTAAAAATTTCTTTTAAAATAAAATAGAAATGAGAATAGCTAAACCATAAACCTATTCCTCCAAATATCAAAATCAATGTAATACTAAAAATATGAAATGATGGTTATTGGCACAGAAATAGCTGGGACAGAGTAGGAAGTCTAGAAAACAACTGCAGGACGTATGGAAACTTTAGTTTATTGAAAATCATCATTTCAAATCCGTGCAGGAAAGGATGCACTGGTTAATAAGTGTTATGACAAGTACTTGGAAACAAGTTTAGAACCGCAACTCATACCATGTACCAGCACAATCTCTAGATTTAGAAATACTTGTTACAAATTAAATTTTAAAAACAAATATGCATAAATGATGATGTAATCTCAGTAGACTAAAGCCTTTTAAATAATAAAGTAAAAATTTAAACAAAATTTTTAAAAAATTTAAACAAAAATTTAAAAAAAATTAAATTAAAAAATTTAAACCTAGATGCTGCTATTGCTTATCAAATAGCAGCATAAATGAAAATGGGAAAATAAATACCAATGAAAACAATTAGAATATAGATGAGAGATAAAAGCTTAACTATCTTTAACACCAAGCATATAAACAAATGGTCAAGGGACACTAATGGACAATTCATTTTCATTTTCAAAGGAAAAATACAATTTTCCATGAAATATTTGGAAAATGGTATTCATCCTTCTTAGAAATCAAAGATAATCATTTAATATAGCAATGTTATATCCTTGTTTCACTTGATTGTTCTGTTGCTTTCCTTTCTATGGAGATCCCAATGTGAGCTCACGAATGTTTCCCCCTAAGTATTTATAGCTCCTCTCTAAATGACATCACAGTACAAATTTTCTCGTTAAGGATGCCAATTCTTTCACTAATCCCTAAGTACCTTTTAATGACTATATGAAACTCCTAAAGCATTTTACACTAACGTGGTTCATATTTTACCAGGAAGTAAATTATATTTTTTAATGAATGATTGTTTTGCCAGAATAAAATTAATAAAATTAATTAATTAATAAAAATTAGGCAGGGGTGCCTGGGTGGCTCAGTGGGTTAAGCCTCTGCCTTCCTCTCAGGTTATGATCCCAGAGTCCTGGGAACCAGCCCCGCATCCGGCTCTCTGCTTAACAGGGAGCCTGCTTCCTCCTCTCTCTCTGCCTGCCTCTCTGCCTACTTGTGATCTCTGTCTGTCAAATAAATAAATAAAATCTTTTAAAAAAATTAGGCAGAATACTATTTTTATTAACAAACCAAACCTCACTCTTGTTATGGTGGGTAATAGGGAGGGCACGTTTTGCATGGAGCACTGGGTGTTGTGCAAAAACAATGAATACTGTTACGCTGAAAAAATAAATTTAAAAAAATGCAAGCTTTTTGTCACAATGCATGGGGAGATTTCAAGGTCTTATTTTGGCTCTTTCTGGTTATGTTTAGTAATGCTACATGTGCACTTTAGTGTTGTAAACAGTAAACTGAAGTGTATTGTAGAGAAAGATCAGAGTGGCCAGGAGGATATCTATAGTATCCTATGTGGTAGCATACTTTACTGACACTCCCAGACCAGTACTCCTCCAATCTTATATTATAAAAACTTATTTTACTTTAATGCCTATACTTACCCCTTCTTCATCCTTACCATTATAGGAATTCTGGTTTCTTACCTACATCCATTGAAAACTCTGGCACCAGACTGCCCACCCATCAATCATCCTTGTGTCTCAATATGTGTATCGTTTGTTTAACTCATTGACCTTTTAGTCTTATGATGTTTATATTTCCAATGATCTCCCTTTCACTTTACTGATGTCTCCCTCTTGACAACATTCTAGGTCTAGATATCATCAGCATTACTTCATCTCTGAAATCAGATGATTTCTTACCTCAGGAAAACCTCTATTTGCCTGCTCCCTCTTTAAATTATTCTACTTCATCTGTCTAGATACATTTCCTTTTTCTCCATCTCTCTCGATTTCCTTCCATGTCTGTGTTCATTGTCTTTTTGGTATCCCTAGTCCTACATTAACCCAGGATCAACATAGCCTTCTCCATACCTCTGCTTGAGCTGAATAAAATTATGAACCATTCATACTGGTGTTTGTATCAGTTGGGTTCTTTGGAAATTTTAGGAATCAATTCTGACTGACTTAAATAATATTGGAATACTAAAGAATATTGAGTGATGACATAATCTACAGGAGGACCAGTCTTCTTGGTGACAAAAAATGCTCAAACTACTTTGAGAGATTCTGTGAAGATACAAATATTACTTCAGACAGCTGAGACAAGGCCATAGGCACCTCTAATACTGTGTATGATGAACACTTAACCGTGCTGTTAAAAGCCTCATCACTACTATCTTTGAAAACTAGGTAGTCATGGATTTTTAGATGAATGTAGGGCTAGAAATTCTGAATCATCCAGAAGATATGCATTAAATAATAATAAAACATATTTTTGAAAGATCATAAACATTCAAGAAGGAAAGTATTAACCCTAATTTCTACCTGTCTCAGAAGGAAAAAAGATTCTCTCTCTCCCCCTGCGCCACTGCCTGCTTGTTGTCTCTCTCTGTCAAATAAATAAAATCTTAAAAAAAAAATAAAAAGACTCCTTGAATTTTGCTGGGCTTAATGTTGGGATGCAGCAAGCCCAAAGATACCAGGGCCATTATGTGCAAATGAGTCCAGAATCAACCATAATTGAATCCAGCCTTTTCTGTGGGTATTTCATTTACACGAGCTAATATATGTCTTTTTGTTCTAAGATTTTGAAACTGGGTTCTCTGTTACTTGAAATGGAAAGATTGATGAGAGTCCTGCCCTGATTCTGCTGGACTAGATCACAGGACACTTTTCTGTTCCAGATTCTCCACCACGCCCATGTCAAAGCAGTTGCCACATTCTCTGACCTTCTCTCTGACTCTCTTTGCTGATTCTGTTCCAATCACACTAAACTCCTTGCTATTTCTCCAACATGGGAGTCTGGTACCTCTGGGCCTTTGTGATTCTTTTTCTTTTGCCTGAGAAACTCTAAATAACACATGGTTCATTCTTTCCCTCCCACAGGCTGTTTCTCAGTATAACCTTCTCATTGAGGTCTTTTGTGAGGTTTCTCTTGAAAACTATATTCCTGAACTCAGGTAAGTTCCTTTTTTCCCCCTAACACTTATAACCATTTAATATACTACAAATATTTGTCAATTTTTTCCCCCAATACCCACTTAAATGGTCATTTTGCCCATTTGGTTCATTGGTACTATGATACATAGAACATTATGTTATAGGCACTCAATTCAAACAAATGAGTAAAATATTTTTGAACATCGACTCTGTGTCAGGCACTGTTTTAGATTTTAGGTACACATAAGTAAATATCACGGACATTGGGTCTTGTGCAGACAGAATTTATAGCCTAAAAGGAGAAAGAGTAAACACGTAATTTAAGGTCTACAAAGTAAAAAACATGCCCTTTTTCAACATTGTATCCATTGTACCCAGCATACATCCACAAGTTATAGGTTTTTCAAATGGTGGAAAAAATGAATATTCTTTCTGTCAGAATATAATCCATCTCACCTGGGTGATTAGTTGGGTAATTCAAACAAGTTATAATTGTAATCACATTTCTAAAATTGCAACTGTACCAACTGCCTTCCTTACTAGAAAAATATCAGGCCAGAACAATGAAGCCATACATATTAAAACACTTAGGAAGTCATGAAACGGCACATAAATAAAAATATCATTACTATCTTTTAAATAAGATTCTCTTAGAATTTATTATAACTATTTGAGGTAATACAGGCTTTCAGTTGAGAAAATAACATAAAACAGACATTATGATATTATTGAGATTTTTACATAATTATAACTTGTTAATTATCTTGATCATAATTGTTAATATTTAATATCTTTCAAAAGCATTGCTCAGCTATATAGAAAACTCATTATCTCTCTTTAGCTCCTCTAGACTTTAAACAAAACCCACAGACTTCAACTACATGCAATCAGTAGCTTATCAGTATTTATAAAAATTTTTGACAAGATTGTTACTTTATGTTTTCTTAATTTATAAACTAAATTACATTTATTTTTTAACTAGCTTAAGAAAAGCTGGTCTGTAATTTACAAACAAGATTTTTTTCCATCTCATATGTTTTACATTAATGCTTGTGTCATCCACACCCTGGCTATTGTGACCATCTTCCCCATGAGGATATTTAAAAGTCACTTTTGATCACATCATCATATTGTGAATATACTGTACCATTATCTTTTTTGTGGGGAAAAATGACTGAATCCTAATAATATATTACATTATTTATTTCACTACTGTTACTTCATCCTGTTTCCTAAGTTGACTGGTTAAAATTACTAATTGATTTAACCTGAGAAAAAAAATCTGTCCTCCATTATCATTGTGCTTGGTTCTTCTTCATACTTGACACTCTTAATATCTCTTTTCTGTGTTACAGTTTTCAAAACAAAGAAGACTGCTTTGTGCCCAGAATGCAACCTTTTTTTTTTTTTAAGATTTTATTTATTTATTTGACACAGAGAGAGAGATCACAAGTAGGCAGAGAGGCAGGCAGAGAGAGGAAGGGAAGCAGGCTCCCTGCTGAGCAGAGAGCCCGATGCGGGACTCGATCCCAGGACCCCGAGATCATGACCTGAGCCGAAGGCAGCGGCTTAACCCACTGAGCCACCCAGGTGCCCCCAGAATGCAACCTTTATACTGCTTTAAGTTTTACAAATTTTGAATTCCTCTGTATTAACAAATGTCTTTGAGAGGGGTTGGTAATGACCATGAACTACTTTGTAAAGGGGTTTATTTAATCAGATTGGTTTCCGAGCTAAGAACCATCATGTATGGAAGGGTTTGATTCATGTTAAAGAATTAATGAGATGATGGGCTGCATGAGAAAATGGTGAGGGTAATACTTGAGGGAATACCAGAGGGATTCAGGTGAAAAAGGTATTTCTATATTCTATTGTAGAATATGCTCCATTAAATTGTATTTGTTGTCTCAATTTTTATTAGGTCAGCTATTAAATGACTGCAGTTTGGCATAGCGCCTAATCCACAGTAGGTGCTGACTAAAATTTTGTTGAATAAAGTTTGTCATCCCTGCTCTGATAGTTTAGCATCCTGGGATGTCTTCGTTGTGACAGTTGCAGGATTGAAGATATTTGAGTGTGGGGCTTGGGTTGTGTGTGTGCGCATTGTGAAGATATTTTATATACATTAACACAGTAGCAGGAACCATGTTTTTAGGCTGTTGGTCATTTGTTTGTCGTTAGGTATTTTGTACCTGCTGAGAATAAGCAACAATTTTGGAGGCCAAATGAGCTCTTAATTGAAAGAAAATTTACAAAGATAAACTTTCTGATGAACTTAAAGTAAGTACAAAATAATTTGCTGAGGGAACTTGAAAACTTGCAACATTAGAAGAAGGGTTTCTAGGTTCCTACCTACCAATACACAGGCATGTGGAACAGTGATGAGCAGTTCTATAATCAAGTAAAAGCATATGAGACTGAAGGGACATTCCTTTACCTGCTAAATGTGACTAAAATGGAGCAAATACTTCAGTAGCTGTTCTTGTGTGATCTGAGCTTGAAGATTCAATGTTTGTTTGTTTGTTTTTCTAAAAAGAAAAAAAAACAAAGGCTGAAATAATTTTGATAGTATCAAGTAAGATAGATGGGAGAATGACCTTATAAATTGTAGCATTCTTCCCCCCGCACTTGGTTTTAATTTTGGGGGGGTTTTACGTTTTGTTTTGATTTTGGTGGTAGTAAAGGGACTCCAAGAGAAATTGTCAATGACTTTGGAACTATTGTGAGGTATGATCAGAATTTTGTTTTTGCTTACATTTCAGAATGTATACATGCATTTTCTAATTTGTTCAAATGCTTTGCTCAGAATCCATCCCACAAAATTATTCCTTTTTTGAAATACTTAGTAATTTTTCTTACTGTAACACGGAATTCCAAAATCTTCTATCCTTCTCTGACACATTGTTGTGACTAATGCATTATGCAAACTGCTGACATTGTTCCAACCTTGAAGCTGTATCGGTCTGTAGCAGCCACTGAAGTATCTTCATTTTCCAGTATCCTTATCAGTAGCTCCTGAGTCATCACCTTACTCATATTTAAGGGAAAGCTCTTGTCATAAGATTACTTAGACAAGTCTTTAAATTTCTTAAAAAGTCTGGTTAGGTTTATGTCATTAGGTCTTAGGTGTTTTCCAAATGCAAAGAATCCATTTCTCTTTTCATGTTCTTATATGGTTCTCTCTCTTCATATCCCTAACTGGTATGCTAGACTTATGTGGATACTTAGCACTAACTAATTTCAATTGTCATTATGATCTATTTTTAAGAGCAGAAATAAAATAAAACATTTAATATATATTTTCTGTCATTTCACAGATCTCTCAAAGGCCTTTTAAGTTATACTTTGGTATTTTCTTGAAAATACATCCACCATCTTGAAGATAAAATTGACTATTATTGTAGGGTGTTTAATCACATTTTTATATTATGAGTTTCAATTATAACTTGTTTTCCTGGACAGCTGTTTACTTTCTTTAAATGTCCCAAATATTAGGATTTATTTAGCATTTGTTTAACATTTGTTGCAACATTTGCTAGCCATGTGACCTTGAGGAAAGTTACTTGACCTATCTATACCTTGGTTTTCTTATCAAGAGGATAGGGTAATAATAATACCTACTTAGTACTTTCTGGCAACTATCACAAAATGCCACAGACTGGGTGGCTTATAAGCAACAGACATTTATTCCTTATTGTTCTGGAGGCTGGGAAGTCCAACTGCAAGGCTCTAGCATAGTCATATTCTGGTCAGGATGCTCTTCCTGTTTTACAGAAGACAATTTTTCTCAGTGTCCCCACATGGAACCACTTTTATAAGAACACTAAGTTCATTCATAAGCAATCAACATCTCAAAGGCCCCAACTCCTAATGTAATATTGAACATATGATTTAAAACTATGAATTTGGGGTGATAAATATTCAGACCATAATGCTCTACTTCATAGGGCTTATTGCTAAAAGCAATTTTTAATGTATAAAGTGCTAATAATATAAAGGAGTTATTACCACCATCCCCATTATTCTGTATTCTTACCTTGCTGAGAGTTCAAAGTATGCTTTGGGAATTAATATTACTAATTTATGAATAAAATAAAAAATTGAGAATTTCTAAGATTTTTCTGGGATTATGGCTTTTACTTGAGTCATGATTTCTGGCCTAGAAATGCTTATAAATCAAGCAGATTAATTATTATGAAAGAATCTTCAATAGCTAGTACTTACCAATTACTGAAAATGTAGTTAAAGCTCAATTTCATGAATATCAGTGTTCTTTATAGGACAAAACAAGGAAGGGTGTGATGGGAAGGGAAGATTTTCATGTTCTCCTCACACCTATTAACATCAGAAAAAGACTTTGATTTGACCATCCTGGTGGGTGCACTAAATGGGGAAGTGAGCATGGAAACGAAGCCTCAATGCAGACTTTCCTTAGAGTCATCATGAGGCATCTCCTGCCCAGGGAAGTAATAGATAATAGGACAGTTATTGTATAGCAGTATCAAGCATGGAAAAGGCAGATGATGGAAGAGATAGTTCTAGAAAGGGAGATTTTCAAACTGCTGACAATATGGATAGAGAAACCTAATCATAATAAAAAAAGCAGAACTTGAATTCAGAGTGTTTAAGATTTGTGGTACATTTTTCATAGAAGAGCACTGGGGAATGATACAAATAACAAAATATTGATCACCAAAGTTTGGCCTCTTGATGTATATTTCCTGCTCACAAGACAGGTGCTACTCATCTATTTCCATTTAATAGAGTATTAAATCCCTTCCTTCCCCATGTGCAGGGTACAGAGAGATGCATGTGGACAGTTGGAACATGCTAGGCATGTAGTATAACTGGTGAAACCTAGACCAATTTGTGGTTTCTCTGAATCCATGAATTCTCTTTAACACTTTAGAAAACATGTGGCACCTATAGAAAGAAGGACTTGATCACACATAGGGTAAGGTGATGGTTAAAACATTTTCAGAGTGATAGTGCCAAGACTGGTGGATATTTAAAAAATAAAACAAAACAACCCACCAAACCTTATAAATAAAATGTAACCTTGTTAATACAGAAAAGTTTATGATTCATTAGGATATAGTATAATGAATGATCATAAAGATAACATGTGTATTTATATTGAACCCAAATCAAGAAATTGAGCATTACCCAGAAGTCCCCTCCTGAGTCCTTTTAGTCATTTCACCTTCAAAGGCAACCATTATCCTGACTTCTAACACCCTATAGTTAATAGCTTTGCCTGGTTTTGAATGTTATATATGTAAGTTCATACAGAATATACTCTTTGTGTCTGGCTTCTTTTAATTCATGTTATTTTTGTGAAATTCATCACTGTTGTATACATTACTATTCGTTTATTCTCATTACTATGTAGTATTCTACTGATGGACATTTGAGTTGTGCCAATTTAGGGCTAGTATTAAAAATGGTTCTATTATGGACTTTATCATAGATGTGTTTTGGTGAGAACACATACACATTTCTGTTGAGTGTAGGAACATGGAGTTGGGATTACTGGGCAGTCCTAGATTATCTTTAGTAGATACTACCAGCTTTCCAAAGACCTTTTCTCAATTTACATTTTAAATAGCACTGTGGGGGCGCCTGGGTGGCTCAGTGGATTAAGCCTCTGCCTTTTGGCTCAGGTCATGATCTCGGGGTTCTGGGATCGAGCCCTGTGTCAGGCTCTCTGCTCAGTGGGGAGCCTGCTTCCTCCTTTCTCTCTGCCTGCCTCTCTGTCTACTTGTGATCTCTCTCTCAAAGAAAGAAAGAAAATCTTTAAAAAAAATTAAATAGCACTGTATTAAGTTTCTACCTGCTTCATCTCCTTGATAAAACTTATTACTGCCCATCTATGGTTGTTTCTTTTGTTTTGGGGAAGCTTTTTATTTGGCTGTAATGCCACTTAACTATTTTTGCTTTTTTGTTTGTACTTTAGATTTTTTACTTATTTGTACACTAAACGTCCTATAGGCTTTCTTCACTTCATTCCTTTTTCATTTTGCTTGAATTCACAGATTCTCTTTTTTACTTGACCATGTCTGTTGAATTTTTTAGTTCAGGTATTGTACCATTCTCCAGAATTTTTGTTTGATTCTTTTTTTTATGGATTTTTTCTCTGTTGACATTCTCATTTTGCTCCTATATTCTTTCTTCAGATTTTATTTATTTTGAGAGAGAGAATGCATATGCATGTGGATGGTGAGGGGTGGTGGGGAGAGGGAAAGGGGGGAAAAGAATCTTTTTTTTTTTTTTTTAAAGATTTTATTTATTTATTTGACAGAGACATCTCAAGTAGGCAGAGAGGCAGGCAGAGAGAGAGAAGGAAGCAGGCTCCCTGCAGAGCAGAGAGCCTGATGCGGGGCTCGATCCCAGGACCCTGAGATCATGACCTGAGCCGAAGGCAGCGGTGTAATCCACTGAGCCACCCAGGCGCCCCAGGGGAAAAGAATCTTAAGCAGGCTCCATTCCCAGTGCAGAGCTGGACACTGGGCTGGATCTCATGACCCTGAGATCAGGACCTGAGATGAAATCAAAATTTGAATCCTTAACCAACTGAGCCACCCAGATGGCTACTCATGTATCCTTTCTTGATTTTGTTGAGTGTTCTATCCCTTGTAGTTTCTCTTATAGTTGACTGAGTCCTTTGAAATAATTATTTTGAATTCTCTGTCAGGCAATTCATAGATCTCAATTTCTTTAGGGTTGTGTACTGAAGACTTATTTTATTGTTTGGGTAGGATCCTATTTCTTGGATTATTCAAGCTCCTCATAGTTTTGCTTTTCAAGAAGCAGCCAACACTTCAAGTTTTTATGAACTGGCATTGGCAGGGAAAGACCTTTCCAATAACTCAGCTAGACATTCTGGGGTTCTCTCAATGTTTTCTGTGCACGCTTGTTCTCCCTGTGGAGGGAGAAGCTTTTCCCCAATCTTGCAGAGCCATGGAGGCTGCCTTAAACTTCCTGCCCTTCTTCTGTAGGGAAGTGCACAGAAATGTGGGAGATTGGGAGCAAGTTCCATTTCTTCTTAAAGGAAAAGATTTTATGTTCATGCCTTCTCTCTATCCTACAGAGAGCTATGTCAACTGCTGAGAACCACCAGCGCCTTTTCCCGAGGAGAATGCATTGAGCACAAGCTCTGCTTCTCTCCCTATTTCCTGAAAATAGGTCTCATGATTGTGCAGTTGGTTTGCATTTTGGAATACCCTTGTATCATAATGCATGAAGAAGCCTCCCCCACTTCCTTCTAGAATAAAACCTAGTACACATTTTTTTTGTTGTTGTTGTTTTTGTTGCTTATTCTTTGCCCATTTCCAGTCCTTAGGGATCTGCAGATTCCGTTAGGACTTGCCACCTATTCATTCATGCTCCATTTTTCTTAGTTTACCTCTGAAACTTCTGTAATTAGGTTTTCCTATCTGTGGCTCTTGACTTCTGGCTCTACACTTCGTCGTCCTGGCTGAAGTTTGAATCACTCTATAAAAATGCAGATAGTAAAATATCCTACTTCAGCCTCAGAAGTTTTCTGAAACTCTCTTAGAAATTTTTGGATTTTTGTATCATAAGTGAACTAAATTGCAGAAGCATCTCTGAACTTTAGTACTGTTTTACAGTCTATAATAAGATCAACTCATTCTAATTTGAAATCTAACACTAGATCCATGGTTTCCTAACAGCAAGATGGCACCATCTGGCACACTATTAGTGCAAGACACTGAGGTTTTTATGCGACATGCATATCATTGGGATATATACAAGTTTTTTATCCAAAAGCTGACATTTTACTATGATTAGTTTGTCAACTTACTACAACTCATTATAATAATAGAAAATATTATGGCTTTGCAAAAATGCAAATAATATAACAAGATGAGTGTCATTTTCTTGATGAGAATTAGTTACACCACATGCAGACATCACTGGCATTCCTAGGGGACCTGTGAAAAAATCACGAGCAATGTGGAGACTATTGTCTGTAAAATTAATATCACAGTCCTATTGTCTAGCAGGAAGGTCAGGAAAACAGGGTAAGTTTTCTGTTGCTGTTTCAAAGTTTTAAGAATTGCCTTCGAAGCCAGGGAATGGGTGTGACATTCTTTCAAATTCAAAATTAAAACAGGGTCATCAGTTCTTCCCAATTTCATGTCTCCTGTGCTTAACTTATTCAGAGTCTGAACTGTGGCTATTCGGTAGTTATTTTGCCTCAGACATTAGATCTTCAGTGTTTGATTTTTTTTTTCCTTAGAGTCCTGAACTATTTATGACTTAATGAAGTCCCTAGTTTGATCTTGATTTATTTCATTTCAAATATGAAGTTTGGAAAACACTAAAACTCAAGAGAAAATGTGGTAGAAGGAGAAAAGACTAAAAGAAAAATTTCTTGTAAGCAGTTTTATAAAGGAAAGCGGCTTTTTTTTTTTTTTTAGGAAATATAACATTATTCTTCTGTACATAAATTACCTGAGGGACGCCTGGGTGGCTCAGTTGGTTAAGCAGCTGCCTTGGGCTCAGGTCATGATCTCAGCATATTGGGATCAAGTCCCACGTCAGGCTCCTTGCTCGTCAGGGAGCCTGCTTCTCCCTCTGCCTCTGCCTGCCACTCTGTCTGCCTGTGCTCACTCTCGCTCTCTCTCTCTGACAAATAAATAAATTAAAGAATCTTTGAAAAAAAAATTTTAAAAAAATTACCTGAAAAATAGGAGTGCTGAAATGACCCACAGCCTGTTTTTTCCAGACTGCTATGAAGATAGCCAGAGTTGAAAGGTGGTATTTCCACTTATTTCTGGAAGCTAATTTTTCTCACTTAACTCTAATAGAGATATTATGAGGAAAATATTGATAATTTTTTTAGAGTAGCAGGTAAACTTAATTTATAAATCTGTAGTCGTTCTTTCCTATACTCATATCTAAAAGTTAAAAGAATTAATTTATATGTCTGTAGTCTTTCTTTCCTGTACTCATATCTCAAAGTTAAAAGAATTAGAATGTAAAAAAGATCTTTGTTGTAAAACTTTTAGTTGGTGCTGATTTTTGAAAAAGAGTACATGTTATTAAAATTGTGTATTTAAATGTTCTACCTAGCTATCAGGAGGATAGAGCAGCAAAAAGTATTAGATTCATTTTTTAGGTTACATCATCTATTGACTTCGTTTTCCTATACTCTTTTATGAGTTTATTTATTGGTCATTTTCCTCTAAGGATTCATTCTAAGAGGCAGATTTAAAGAACAAAATTCTATTAAATAGAACTAAATGCATTTATGAACAGAGAGAAGCTATAATGTATCCCTGACTATTTAGGTTGTGCGCCTTCAGTTTGGCCTCCTTTTTCTGCTACATAAGGTAAACATATTGGCCCAAACTTTTATTAAGAAGGAACAAAAGTATTAACACATTAAATTTCCTGAAGTGACCTGTTTTCTTTCTTCATTAAAATATTTTCCACGTAGGAAGGGGGAATAATGAAAACAAAACAAAAAATTAACCATTGACATGTGATAGCTGAAAATTGGTAAGAAAGATAATGCAGTGGTAATTAATACTTTTCGTTATAAATATGTACTTATTATGAATATGACATTATAAGCTACACATTTAAAGTTAAAAGTTCCAGAAAAGTGCCACTTAAAAAATTTCAGTACTAATTATAGAATGAAAAATATTATGAGTATTTTCAATGTAACATTGATCATGACCCAACACCTTAGGAAAGAAAAAAATCGAAGTAGATGTGGATCATCCCAGGAGAGAAGATGGAACAGTCTTCTGCCTTTTCTCTTAAAACACCATAGTTTTACTCAATAAATTTTGTGGGCACCTTCTGTCCCAGCTAGTATGAGTAACATGCTTTTTTCCCAAGAAGTTCATAGCTCTGCAATACCTCTCTTTTGAAATAAATTTTAAAGTCTTTGAGGAAATCCATGTGTCTCCTTTCATTGTCTTCAATTTAGCAAACACTTTTCTAGAGTTGAATAGAGTTAAATATTTCCCTGCTCAATTTTCTGCCCATAAGATGACTTATTCCAACTTCAGGGAGATTCTTCTGATGATAAAAACAAATTGAATGCAATCTTTTTGAAGGAGGTGTTTGGTCTTTCTATCAAATGCACATCAAAGCGACTGACATATAATGGTCCTTGAGTAAGCGCTCTTTAAAGGGATACGTTGCTGGATCAGCCATTGAGCAGCTGCAATTGTTAGAAATGTGTGTTCAGGATCATATTCTGGATTGACAATTTTCATGATTAATGCTATCTAAGTCCTTTTCTTTTAAGTTATATCTCTCTCATCATTCATTTTTTTTTAAAGGATTTCCAGGTTTTGTGCTTTCAGTCCTGTTCATCAGAAGAATTTCTGTAGGTAGTTTTTATCCCAAATCCTCATGACTCTCAATAGGTTTTACATATTATTTTGCCATCTTTGAATGGTCTTCAAGTTGTTCTACCCTTCGCTGCAGCCTTATCAAGGAAGTGCTTGCTTGTAATACCTTTTCCACCTCTCCTTCTGTAAGAAAGTCCTTCCATCCTATCAGAATCTGTGAGAGGAAATATAAAGTCTCCTAGTGACAAGAGTAATAACATAACCATATAAAGTCAACTATCCTAAAGTGATCTACAAAAGACCACTTTTATAGATCTGTAACCAAAACAAAGCTCTCACGTCTGCACCTAGTCCTTAAGGAGTAAACCCAATGAAGCAATTTCAGGAGTTGTAGTAAGTGATGGAGGAAATTAGTCAGAGATTATTTCAAGGGACAGCTGCTGATATAGGCAAAATGTGGTTTTATAGACTCCATTATGCAAAGGGAATATTGATCATTCAAATAGAAATTTTTTAAATTAACATATAATGTATTATTTGCTTCAGGGGTACAGGTCTGTGAATCATAAGTCTTACACAATTCATAGCATTCACCATAGCACATACCATGTCAATGTCCATAACCCAGCCACCCTACCCTTTCCCCCCCCCCCCCCACTCCCCCCAGCAACCCTCTGTTTGTTTACTGAGATTGAGATTCTTTTATGGTTTGTCTCCCTCCCTGGTCCCATCTTGTTTCATTTTTTTACCTCCCTTCCCCTCATGACTCCCCGTTGCCTTTCAAAGTCATCGTATCAGAGAGATCATATGATAACTGTCTTTCTCTGATTGACTTATTTTGCTTTGCATAATACTCTCTAGTTCCATCCATGTCATTGAAAATGTTAAGATTTCATTTCTTCTAATGGCTGCATAGTATATTCCATTGTGTGTGTGTGTGTGTGTGTGTGTGTGTATACCACATCTTTATCCATTCATCTGTTAATGGACATCTATGTTCTTTCCATAGTTTGGCTATTGTGGACATTGCTGCTATAAACATTCAGGTCCATGTGCCCCTTTGGATCACTACATTTGTACCAAATAGAAAATTAATGAAAATGTCCCCATCCCTATCATTCTTAGAGGATTCTTTCTTCCCTTCCCATATCCAGCCTTCAGTTTTGAAAGTCAGCACTGTTACTGCTATCATCCCTCATTTGACAATAAGACCTTTCATTTAATGTTTGACAAAACATTAACACTATACTACTGTGGAGGGAGGTGGGTGGGGATGGGCTAGATGGATGATGGATATTAAAGAGGGCACTTCTGATGAGTACTGGGTGTTGTCTGTAAGTGATGAATCACTGAATTCTACTCCTGAAACCAATGTTGCACTGTAGGTTAACTAAAACTAAACAAAAAACAAAAAACACAACAAAAAACCCACAATGCTACTGACAATACTAACAACAGCAACAATGATTATAGGTGAAATATATTAAGCAACTAGTATGTTCTGGGTACTGCTGTAAATTCTGTTAGATGTATTTCATCAGTATACAAATATAAAAATCCTGGTCATGAAGTATAAATTATCTACCCATTTTATATTTTATAAGTGAGGAAACTGAAGCATATTAATTGCATTCATTCTCACATTTGCTTATTTAGCAACCCACCTATTTAATAATTACACAAATATAATTGGATTCTGGGAAATGCAGCTCTAAAACTCATGATATACCCAATACAACACTATTAATTCCAAGTACCACAAATCATTGAGACTCTCCAAATTTAGAAGCAAGAGTCAAATCAGATTGGTTTGCTTTATAATTCCTGTGATAGTCCATGTATTCTTAGGATTCTGTACATGTTTTATAACAACGATAATTTTCCAAATGTGCTGTCTTTGATCCATTACTTTTTTTCCATCTGTATTCGCTTCCTACTGGCTTCTCTATCTTTACTGATGTTCCAGATTTTATAGCTTTAACTTCATCTTCACTCTCATTGACATGATTAAATTACCACTGGGTTCTTGGATCTTTACGTTATTCCTGGTCAGTGACTCTCTCATTTCTCTCAGGGGGTATTTAAACAACTGTTTCCTCAATAGTTCTTACCCTATTCCAATTCTCCTTCCAAAAGATAAACATGTGCATTTCACACATATTGCACAAGTTCTCTGGTATGAATGTTTTTGACTTCTCCTCCCATCTGCTTTCCAATAAATCTCTTTATCACTCATATTTTATCTCTAGTTTCCTAGTAGGTGAAACTTTTTCTTAACTAAGACTAAACTTTTACCCTGTCCCCTTGAAACTATTCCTTTCCTCAGGATCTTTATTTTTTTCCTATTTCCCTCTCCATAGTCATATTCAAAATCTCCCTCCCTGCTATCTTTCTCTTTTCTGCCAATATGCATGTTAAATTATATAGAAAAAACTCCCACTCCATCCCACATCACCAACAGACTTTCTTGCCTTCTTAGCCAAGCATCTTGAAATTGTAGACTACTTTTCTTCTCTCTTTCCACTTTCTTGCCTCCTGTAAACCTTTGAATACCTGGAGAAATTGGCTTCTGACTTTACCACTTTATGAGAACTGCTCTTACTAAGATCGATATTTTCTAATTGGTAAAGTCTCTTGTTCCTTTTTAGTTTTTTTTCTACCTGACATCTCTTCTGTATTTGAACAGTTGAGAAATCTGTGTTCATTAAGTTCTTTTTGAAGTTTTCTTGGTCATCATAAGCATAATACTTAGTTTGAAACATCTCACTAGATTGTATGACAACTAGATTGTCTAGCTTTTCTTCCTGTCTTAAAACATAATCTTTCTTTGGTGCCATCCTTAACTCTCTTCTTACTCAAACTATGTCCTTGGATGAGTTCACTTCCTTTCATGATACTATGTAAATATATGTGCTGATTATTCCCAAATAATTTTATGATAAAAATTCATCTATCCAACCTACTTTAGATATATGACAATGGATATATCAATGACTTTAAATGCTTATAATATCTTGAAACATGGGATTGGGAGGGAGACAAACCATAAATGACTCTTAATCTCACAAAACAAACTGGGGGTTGCTGGGGGGAGGTGGGATTGGGAGAGGGGGAGGGGGCTATGGACATTGGGGAGGGGAGGCGAACCATAAGAGACTATGGACTCTGAAAAACAACCTGAGGGTTTTGAAGGGTCAGGGGTGGGAGGTTGGGGGAACAGGTGGTGGGTAATAGGGAGGGCACGTTTTGCATGGAGCACTGGGTGTTGTGTAAAAACAATGAATACTGTTACGCTGAAAAAAATAAATAAAATGGAAAAAAAAAAACAAAAAAACCCATAAAGGTCAATAAGTATATATTTAAAAAAAAAAACAACGACAAAAGAACTCTATCTATCACTGTGCTTGATGCACTAGGAAAGTATTATCTGAGAGTTATTATACTTATTATACCTACAGCAGCATCTGTCTCTCCTATTTGTCTGATGGCAATTATTGGTTTAGTTCCACATGAAAAACCATACCTTTGAAGCTGCTTTATCTTGCTCGTTCATGGTAGATTTTTGTTCAGTACCCTTAAGACTATGCTTAACTTTCATTTGTTTCATGGCCCCTGTATTAGTTTTCTATTATTGCCATAATAAATTATCATAAAGTTAGTGGCTTAAGTAATACAAATTTATCATCCAACAATTTGGTAGGTCAGAAATGTGACACCGGTCTCACTGGGCTAACATCAAGGTTCTGGTGGCTATATTTCTTTCTGGATACTCTAGAGAAGACCTGCTTTCTTGCTCATTTGAGTTGTTGGTAGAATTAATTTCCATGCTGTGGAAGTGAGCTCCATTTTCTTGTTGGCAGTCATCTGAGAGTTGCTTGTATCTCCCAGAGACCTCTTCCCAGTCTGTATGCACAGTCCCTACATCTCTGAAACAGCAATGGGGGCTTTGAATCCTTCTCATATTATATCTCTCTGATGCAGCCCCAAAAGGATCTTTCCTTTTAAAGACTCATGATTAGATTGGGTCACCCCTGATAACCAAGGAAAATCTCCTGATCTCAAGGTCCTACCCGTAATCACACTTAGAAGATCTCTTTTCCTATGTGAGTTAACATATTTGCAAATGCCAGGAATTAGGGCATGGACATCTTAGGGGGACCACTATTCTGCCTGCCATAGTCTGCTCTCTGATCCCCCAAACTTTGCAATGACCTTAAATATATTTCTCATTCAAAAGTCACATAAGATCTCAACCCATTACATCATTATGTCAAGGTCTGAAATCTCATCTAAATCTTAGCAGCTCAAAAGTTCCAAATCTCATCATCTACATCCCATAAATTGTGTATAAATGTGGCTCTGCTTGTAATCTCATGATAATTGGGACATAATCTCTACTTGTATACCTGTGAAACTATGGAAATAAATTATCTATTCCCAAATGATAAGACAGGCATAGAGTAACATTCATAGACATTCCAACTCGAAAAGGGCGAAAAATGGAAAGAATAAAGGAGTTATGATTCCAGGCAATTGCAAAATACATTCAAGCAAACCCCACTGGGTATCAAGGCCTGGGAATAATTTTCTATGGCTTCAAGCTCTTATGGGTTCACAGCTCCACCCTCTGAGCAGTCCTTTTATCGTGAGAGGTACCATGTATTTTCAGGTAATTGCTTATCATCTTGTTTCTTATTTGCAGAATTCTGGGGTTTTGATACTTTCTTTCTTTAAATACTCTGTCTCAATCAGAGACATTGCTTTTGCTGATGTAACATTCTCAATACATTTGTGGGTTTCTGGTGTATATCACATGTATTTATTCCATTTGCCAAGAGGCTGGGCCACAGATCTTTGGCTTTTTCTGAGATTGCTGAGAGATAATGCCATTAATCTTCTAGATATTCTCTTGTTTAAGGAGATCTGAGTCCACTGTCAGTCTTTTCAATGAATCTTTTATTTTATTGAAAAGTGTTCTTTTGATCTTTTTGAGGCACTGGCAAAAGATTATTTAGCCAAACTGAGCTTCTTCTTCTTCTTTTTTTTTTTTTTTAAAAGCATGCTTTCTAGATTGTGAATCTCTTAGAGTTTTCTGCCTTCTGGATAGGCTAAAAATTTCCCATTTTTAAGTCTTGTTTTGTTTATTTTTATTTGATAATTATTGCTTCAATTTATCTTTCTCTTCTTCACATTTTATTTTAAGTATTAGGAAGAAACCAGGCCACATCTTTAATATTTTGCTTGGAAATTTCCTCACCTCTAGCACTTATATTTCATTAATATTTTTATTTGTACATCAAATCAAGCATTAGTCTATGGGCTCCCTGTAAATAGACAATGGGTCTTGGGAATTCCTGGCATGTATCATTGCTTAATAAACACTTTTAGTGGGACATTGCTTAATAAAAACTTGTTAATTGAATAAATACAAGTAACTCATTTAATAGCTCTTCTCTACTTTCATTCTCTCATTGGCTATAATAATAGACAAATATTTCAACTGAGAATAGTTTTAAGGGTAATCTCTCTACCTTGAGAGGTGATTATAAATATGCCAAGTTTTAAATTACAATCCAAAGAGTCTATATAATTATTTTATTCAACTAATGTAAATATGTGTGAAAACTAAAATTCCTTTCCTTAAAAACACTGTATACTCACTATAGAAAACCTTTAGTTCAATACAACTAAATTGTGTTGTATAAACACACAAAACTAGTAAATGTTGAATTTGTAAATAGATTTATTCTTTTTTCTCCTAACATCATTTTAAGAAGGACTTTAATATTCAAAAGAGAATAGGAAAATTGTACAACTGAGCAGCTTTTGTCAGTTGAATCTTTTTATTCACTATAAAATAAAACTTTATAATTCCCTGAAACCTTCTCATTCCTCAAGAGATAAATTCTATATTAAATATAGAATGGAGGTCATCTTCTGCTTTTGAGGTGTATAAAGTAGTTTAACACATGCCTCCCCAAAAGCAAATAATGCAATCAGATTTTTATTAAGATTTTTCCTTCCTATTAACTCATTTGATCAATACAGCTGTTAGAGATGGAGTTATGAAATGCAGTTTTCATTTAAAATAATTTTTTTACCCCAAATAGGAAGAATTTTGTTAAACTACCATAGAGAGAGGTTTTATTTTCAATAACAAAATACCTTTGAAATACATTAATTCCATGTGCCATCCGGGATTATTTTATATTTACCAGAAAGAGTAAATTTATTGATTTGAAAATTTTATATATGTGTTCACCTAAAAGAATGGTATAGTAGATATTTCAGATTTAGAAGTGTTAGATATATAAAAATATTTTAAATAATCATTTTTAGATTATTTATGAAAACCAGAATATAACTTCATTCACGTGGTTTGTTCAGTGTAAAATATATTGTGTATTCTTTATATCACAATCTTTCTGCTAGTCAGCTAAGTTAATGTTTGTTGATGGTACAGCCTTAAAAGGCCTGAATAATGGTGATTAATTTAAGTGACTATAATATAATCTGAACCCAGCAGAATGAAATAAATAAAATGAAACTAACAAAAAAATGTGGAGGACAGAAGGATTTAACCTTTCCTTAGAAACTGTTAAATGTGCAGAATTAAAAAAGAATATCTACATTAAACAGGACGTCTTTCCTGCTACTGAATATGTTTCTCAGTTCAGAGGGGGTGGCATTCCATCCTACATGCTCGCTCTCCTGCAATCTGTTCCTGACAGGACCATCCATCTGTTTAGCCTGAACAACCCTGCCGTTGCTTATGTGCTTATTCACAGATGTAAGTAGGAGGTTGACTACAGGTTTTCTGACTTATACTGGAATCCAAGCTAATGTGACACATTTGCAAGCATAGCTGCACATGTTCTGGTTTAATTGGGAAATCTCTCCTTTGACTTTCAGAATAGCACAGAAGCAGAGACTGAGTCTAAACAGACCTAGATTCTGAACAGATCTGATGCTTCTTGAAGAATCCTGGAGGTGTGGTAAGGAAACAAGGACTGTCAGGAAGCAGGGATGGCTCTGGAAGGGGTGAGCAGCTGGCCTTCTTTGTAAGTTCTCTGTTCAGCATTGATGGGAGGCGGGAATCTTGGGAAGAGTCTGTTGGTTTAACATGGACTTTAAATGATCCAAAATGTCCTAAAGGTACAAAGTAATTAGGGCCCACTTTGTTCCCATAGCTGCGAGAGGCACTCTTCTAAAATTCCTGTGATGCTCTAGCCACTTTCATTTGATATTTTTGGATCCTAGAGTTATTTACACAGTTGGAATAGCATTTTTTGGTTGGAAAATTTAAATGTCTGAGGCATACATCAGTGGACTTCATTCACACTTCTGTAGATCTTAATCAAGGCACCCTATAAGCCTTGTTGGACATTACATAATGTTTACAAGTGCAGAATGTACCGAACATGTGTCAAGCATTAAAAAAAAAATCTGCAACTGTGGAGTAGCACTTCAGTATGATTTATAATAATGCATTCTGCCTCTAAAATGTTTTGACTACTGGTGGCAATTGTCTTACAAGTGAAAGCTAGCCTCCTTCTCAGAATACTTGTGATCTAAGCATATCATACCTCCACATCTTTGCTCCTTTCTCTGTACCTTCTATCTCTTAGGGTGTGGGTGTGTGTGTGTGTGTGTTTTAAGATATTTACTTATTTATTTGACAGAGCGAGAGAGAGCACAAGCTGGGGCTCTTAGGGTATTTAAATAGTTTAAGTTCCAGCTCAAATGGCATCTACTCCATGAAGTCTTCCTTGATCCTTTCAGTCAATGTGAATCACTTACCGCCTCTGTGATCTCATACTACTTTGTTTTTATCTGTCATATCAAACATCATCACAAGCTGAATTGGGTCATTCTTGTAAACTTGTTCACAATTTCGAGTGGACTCTGAGATCTTATTTCTGTTTATGTGACTGTTTCTTAGTAAAGGATCTTAAAGTATGTTCTCTATAAATGCTGATTAGGTTGAATTTTAGGTATTCATGAAATGCAAGTTCCAGTAAAGCTTTTCTATAATTGTATCTGGATAGTTCCGTTTTAAAAGTAAGGAGACCTCTTATAATCCTTATGATACTTAAATTTGCTTATCTCTTTATAGTTTAAAAATACTTCCGTAATACGTATATGCAAATATAAGAGTCCATTAAACAAACAAACAAACAAACAAACAAACAAAAAAACCAGCCACGAACTCTAGAGTAGGTAACATGCAATGGGACCTGGGAAAGAAAAAAAAAAAGAAACCAAAAAAGTAGAAATCTTCTAAGAAATGGAGAACTGTTTTTTTTGTTGTTGTTGGGATTAATGTAGAGCATGAGATCGACCAGAATACCTGCTTGCTAAAATGCAACACAGAGGCTGCTGGGGGCGAAGGAGGGTTTTGGAGAAGGGCGTGGGCCTTTGGAATGCAGAGGCCTGCGGGACCACTCGTGGTTGGCATGCCATGGGGAGTTACCATCCCCTAAGCTCTCTCAGCCCAAACAGCTGCCCTGTGATCTAAGAGATGTATGCATTGTCTCTTAGGCTCCATTTAGCAGAACTCATGGAACACGCAGATTAGCGTATCTATCTTTCTCTTAGTCAGATCCTCCCAGTTTCAGTGAGACCTCTTGTCACACATCACCTGCTTGAGAAACAGTGATCAGGATTTGCGATTATCCTGAAGGACCATAAAAGCAGGAGCAAAGAAGAGCAAAAGGTCTTGGTCTTTGAGCATTGACTCCATTACTTTCTCCTCTTTCACAGAAAAGTTTGGAGTAATCTTTTATTCGTGGGTACAGGGATTGCTGGCCATTACTGGCAGTTTTTCCCATCCAAGTACTAACCAGGCCCGACCCTGCTTAGCTTCCGAGATCAGACGAGATCGGGCGCGTTCAGGGTGGTATGGCCGTAGACTACTGGCAGTTTTTCAATGAGTTCTCAGAAAATGTCATTCTCTTCCTCACAAATATTTGGAAAATATGGGAGAGAGAGAGAGAGAACTGTAAAATAGCAATGAATAGACAGTATTACCCCATTTCCATTAACTTTTACCAAGTCTTCTCGCTAAGTTTACATTGGAGGACAATCTTATCTCAGAAGTCCGTACATTTTCACAGGGGTGTGCAATAACAAAGAACAACAGAAATAGAGCACTTATAAGTTATTCTCTGGGAGGTAAGCTCTAAGAGTTCGTAAGATGTACTTCAGCATTTCCCAAGGGAAAGGGAAATGAAAAGGTGGGATTCCAGATGTCTTTAACACACACTCACACACACGGACACACACACCACCCTGCCTCAATCTGGCAGAGTTAAGTATGTTGATCTCCCTCTTAAAATATTTGAAGAAATGGTTCCTTGACTAAATATTCTGAAAACCATTGACCTAAGAGTAATGAAGACAAAAATTAACACATTCTTAAGAATTCGTTTTATTGCAGATTTCTAGAAAGCAAAGCTCAGGCAAAGATTAACATGCGGAAGGTGTACCAGGGAGAATGTTGAGGGAAAGGAAGGTGAAGTTAGGAAAGATGTAAAACAATGGGAAGCTTGACTCATTTCACAAGTCCCTCAAGGGGTGATCATTTGTTTATAGAAACTCCTTTTAAGATTCCCTGAATAGCAAGAGGTGGGATAATTCACCTACTGGCTGTCTCCCTTCACACACATCCCGTTGCTTGCTTCATTCCACAGCAAGCTTACTCACTGAACCTCCAAGTTGCATCATCAGGTCCCTTGACAGTCAATTCCAGAGGCAGTTCCCATGTCCATGGTGGGCATTTGTTCCAAGCCTAGAAGTAAAAAGGAAACCCAGCAAAGTGGAGCTTCAACCAAGAGAAATAAAGAAAGCAGTTGAGGGAATTTGGGGAAAAGCATAGGTCTATGTCCAATGTAAGTATAATTCTAAGAAACTTTGAATTGTAGAAGGAAATAGTTTTACTTGAATAAATGTCAACCAGCACAAACCTTAGACTTACTTTATATAGATAGATGTTGTAGAATAAATACAGGTAAATTCCAAAGCACAAGGAAAGGCATAGAGGTACCAAAATAACACATTAAATGAGAATGGGAAAATTTTGGCTTGTCTGAAGTATAGACAAATTATTCTTGGTTATAGCTTCGCTTGATTGGACAGTATCTAGGAAAAAGAGAAACTGTGTTATGGAGTTGGTAAAGGTCATATAAGGCTAGAACAAAGCCAGTGCTTTAACCCAATCTGCCTGGGACTTACCTAAATGTCTTATGAAAGAGAGAATTCAACAATGTTCTAAGCACTGTGCAAAGTACTAGGGATTCAGGTATAACAGCTCATAATTATTACCATTAGTTTTGAAGTGCTGTATGATATATGATAGCTTACACAGAAATATGCTTATCCCTCCATGCTGTTCCCACATACCCAGTCTTACACAGTGCGTATTAAAGATTTAAAGATGGGTTGGCCTGAATTCAATTCCCAACTCTTCCACTTTGAATGTCTTACTTTGAACCATAGTAGCTTTTTTTTTTTTTTTTTAAAGCAGTAGAATAGTGATTGGAATACCTCAAGCATAGTGTTACAGAAAATTCATAAAGAATCTTTGGCAGTGTTCTATCACAGTGTTTAATGGATGTTAGATATTATTATTTGATGTTACCAAATACCATTGTCTCATTTTATAGCTATTTTTATACTTAAGATAAATATGTACTATTCTGTATATATTTAATTCCTAGTGGAAGCTATATTCTACTCAACTAATAACTTTATATGGTCCTTGTGAAATGATGAGAAATAAGAAGTAACTTACCATGTATCATTAAGGAAGAATCTCTGAATTGAATGTACCCAAGCAACCTTTATAGTCACAATCTTTGTGTCCCTGGTGTGAACTGCTCAGAGGCTAGCATTAGACTACAAACTAAGCAGAGTCCTCTCATGTCTTGCATGGTTCACATTTACATTTATTATTTATTGTAACTTTTACAAGGTTATGTGAAATGGGTAGGCTAGTTATGGTTGCTCCTTTTAATAGAAATGATGACTTGAATTATGTTTATCAGCTATTTCTGGGCAAACTCAGATTTTAAATCAGTATTTAGAACTCACAGTACAGTGCACTTTATCACAAGCTTCAAATGCAATAATTGCTTTAAATGTAAAGTATAATTAGGATTTTGAAGTTACTGGGCAGTTGCTGTTCTAGACACAGAACATGAAGTAGCACTCCATAGTAGAACAGTAGTGTTGAAGAACCAGAATTCTATACTATTAAGTATTTTATAATGGGCCTATTCTTTTTTTTTTTTTTTTTTTTTATAGTATAATTTTTTTTTTATTTTTTTTTTTATTTATTTTTTTTCAGCGTAACAGTATTCATTCTTTTTGCACAACACCCAGTGCTCCATGCAAAACGTGCCCTCCCCATCACCCACCACCTGTTCCCCCAACCTCCCACCCCTGACCCTATTCTGACCTGCCATTTTGTGGGCTAGATGATTACTAGGGAGGTAAACGAACATAAAATTTTTCTATAAATAAACTCTTCAGCAATCCAGGGAATCATCTTAAAATTAACTCTTCATATTTAGTACATTAAATTCTGGTGTAATGACCTGCCTGGTTCCTTGTTCCTAAATCTACCAAATGAAGCACTGTAGGCACAGACAGATCTTGCACAGGCTCTGGGTTTGATATCATTTCTTGTACAAAGTATTAAAAGCCCAGCAAATTCAGCAGTACAACAATTCAGCACAATTTTATCTTCATTTTTTTTTGTCTCTGACCTTATGCTCTAGTTAAATTACTGTGTTCCTATTTTTACTAATTCATGTCTGTCAACATTTATAATGAAACTATTTAAAAAATTTTTTTAATTTAAATTCAATTAACTAACATAATGTATTATTAGTTTCAGAGGTAAAGGTCGGTGATTCATCAGTGTTATATAATATACAGTGCTTATTACATCATGTGCCGTCCTTAATGTCCATCTCTTAGTTACCCCATTCCTCCAGCAGTCCTCTGTTTCCTATGATTAAGAGTCTTTTTTGGTTTCTCTTCTTCTCTGATTTTGTCTTGGTGATGCTATTTCTTGACAAATTCTCTGCTAAGTTCTGATCTCCATCCCCAAATTCTAAAACTTATTGCTAGATCTTCATGGATATAGGACTCCTCCTAAAGTCTGGTTCCTAAAACTTTATTCCAGAATTTAGATATTTATTGCTTAATTGTTCCATTTGGATATAATTTCTATTTTAGATATATTGCTAATTTAGATAAAATTGCTAAAATGGCTCAATATCATTCCACTGCTATTTGAACCTTCCAGTCAGCTAACATGGCTGCCTTTGTCACTGATTTTGAACTTCCTTGATTTTAGTGATCTATCTATCTGAACTATTAAATTATCTTCCACCATGGTTACCTGATATTATGCAATGCTTTTGAATACTGTTGTATTCTCTTTTGTATCCTTCAGTTGACAACGTGTAACAGCTGAATTATCTGACCAAATGTGGGCTTCATCAAAATAAAGTTAGGGGTATATGTAGCTGGTTTTGCAACTGTACCAGAGTGGTGTGCTATGTAGATCATTTGGAGGGAAGAACAACCTGGAAACATAGAAGGCATGTTTATCAAATGTGTGCTTAATTCAAAGTTAAAAGAAGTAGTAATTATATTAAGTAATAGTGAATTTAAAAAAGTTATTAAGTTACAGTGATACATATTATGAATGCTTTTTAAAAGGGAAATCTATAGACGTAAGCAATATAGCTTAAATACATAGCTTAGAATGATAAACATTTCTTCAGTAGAAATGTTTAAAACAGATAGTAATGTTGTGGGAATCCAGTAGAAAATAGTTGTTTATTGGAAAGGAGACCAGCTAGGATGACATCTTGGGTTTTTTCCACCAGTCAGGGCCTCCAATTCTATAATTCACAGGAGCTTCATACTAGCCATATGTGGAATAATATTGCAGTCATTAGTACAGTGGAACTAGAACATGTGTTCCTCTTACATCCCATCTGTTTTTCTATGAAAATTATTTTTATATATCTAAATATATAAGATTAAATTATATACCTGAAGGGCAGTCAGAATTATCTACCTGAAGGGCAGTCAGCTCACTGCTACCCAAAATGGAAAATGCCTGATACTGTTCCCAACATAGCGAGGGAACTCACTTTATTTATTTTTATTTATTCATTTATTTATTTTAAGATCTTATTTATTTGTCACAGAGTGAGAGCACAAGCAGGGGTAGCAGCAGGTCTCTCTTTAAATAGAAGAGAGAATATATAACCACAATAAAAAAATTTACTATGATCTTAGGTGTTTTCCGAAGCCATTCTTAAATGTACTTTCCTGGTTATCTTATTTGCAAGACAAATGCATTTTTAGTGGAAAGTCTTGAATGTGGAAAATGTTTAAATAACAGGGTGTGTTGTACCAGATGTTGAAAATGCAGTCTAAAAAGCAATGAATTAAGTAATAGGAAATGACTGAATTAGTGATATATAACATGGTGGGAAAATGAAATAAATTACCCTGTAGGGATCAAAAGCCATCTGTTGTGATTCTCTTGGCAGTAGGCTATTGGATAGCCATTCAATCTCTTCTAGTTGACCTGGGAAAAATTCCAGTTGAGGGCCATTTCCCCAGTGGCCCCATAGCTTTTCCAGTAATGCTTTATCTTTATAGCCACCGAGAGATACTGTATTTCCATGGGGAAGTAAGGGTAGTAGTTTAGAAATCACCTGGGAAACTCTAATCAAAGGAGTTTTCTTTCAATCCACTGCAGCTATCTCTATTTTCACCACCTTATGATGTCTGGGTTCTCCTGGGAACATTAACTTTATCCAGAAGGTGGGAATATTGGAAACTAAGTGTTCCGAACATTTGGGAAGAGAGTCCTCCAGATATACAAGAAAAAATTCTTATCAATGTAGACTTTGAAACCGAGGGACAGGCTTTATCTTTATCATGCCATCAGTATTTTCCACCTCTTCCATCTTCTTCTTCTTTTTTTTTTTTTTTTTTTTGACAGAATAAAGGTTTATTGTGCTGGTTTGCTCCATCTCAGCACCTAAAAAGTTGTGCAGAGGTTGGGGGGGGGGGGTGCCAAATGGAGGGATGAGGAAGAGGAACACCCCCAGAGCTTCCCCAAATCAGGACGGAGCTCAGGCTCCCTTGTCAAAGGCTGAAGAATGCTGTGAGCACAGGCTGCCAGACAACACACGTGAGCAAAGGGTCAGGGGCCAGGGCTCCCCTGCTCCAAGCTGGGCGTTAGAAACTTTGGTGGTGGAAATGGGAGGCAACTCTGTTGCCTTCTAGGGTAGAAATGGCTCAGTCTCCCACTTTAACATACTACAGGGTCAGGGAGAATTACTGGTACTGCTGTTGTTAAATCAACATTATTTTTCTTATTCATTTCTTCATTATTTTTCATTTCTTATTCATCCTATTTATTCATTTTTTAAAAAGATTTTATTTATTTATTTGACAGAGAGAGAGAGAGATCACAAGTAGGCAGAGAGGCAGGCAGAGAGAGAGGGGAAGCAGGCTCCTCGCTGAGCAGAGAGCCCAATGCGGGGCTCGATCCCAGGACCCTGAGATCATGACCTGAGGTGAAGGCAGAGGCTTTAACCCACTGAACCACCCAGGTACCCCTCTTACTCTTTATTGAGACTTATGACATGCAGCTTTAGTGAATTCTAAAACTTCCTTTACTATTGTGTCTAGTCTTCCAATTTTGTTTTCCACATTTTGGAGAGGAAAGTGAATTTCCTCTAATAAACTTGATGCCAGTTCCTACTGTGATAGGGGAAATAGTCTAACATCCGTGTGGGAATCATACTCAATATCGCACCAGTAAAGACTTAATCTCAAGGCCATATCCTAGACTCTATTTCATTGCCCCACTTCATGGGCATTCTTTGAAACGTAGAGGTACTGGGACTTTTCTGTTTTTTTTTTTCCCCTCTCAATCTCTAAAATCTAAAATAGATCTAGTTCCCCAACAAACTTCTTAAATCATTACTGTAGCTGAATACTGTTTCAGGAAATTACAGTGGCTTATAAACCAGTGACAGCACAAATTCATCATCTCTAACCTAGTTTTGCAAATCACTGTCCCTAATCCTGGGTAATCAAATGTTTTCTGAGATGTTGGCTAGCTTCTTCTCTCACTGCCAAACGCATTCATTTCAAACCTCAAATCTTTCATTGCTCTATTCAACTGTCCTACTTCTTTGCATGTTCTGACACAAAACTGTATGGAAAACATTGATATCTTCAGGAGTAAAAATTACCACATCTTCTCAAAGAATGAGCCTTAGAAACAAGATCCCTCCAGAATTCAAACAGTGCTTACCTGAGGAAATGCTGGTCCATGCACAATGCTTTGCAAGGATATGGCAGACAGGGGAATGACAAGAAGTCATACCTGACTGGAATATATTTTATATAGTATTATCTGGCAGGAGACGAGGCTAAAAGGGTAGGTTGGAAGCAAATAGAGCAAATTTCAACTTGGTGTATTCATCATATATGCCTTTCACAAAGATAAATATTACCTTTTTGAACTTCTTGTTATCCATGTGAGTAAAGTAAATTTATACAGATCCAAAGAATATTGGATTAACAGCATGGATATTTTAGTATCAGGGAACATCAGGGATGTCAGAACAAAAATTATCAGTTTACAGAGAGAAACAGAAGGGGAAAAAAGGGAGGTAATTTAACAGTTATATTATTTGAGGCCATTTCTTTGTAGTTATTCATTTAAAAGGTCAGTTTGCAGATTTACTTTGTAAATGGAACAAATTAAGAAAATGATAGGCTGAGAGGAGATTACACACTAAATGTTAGCCCAGCGTTCCTGCCAGCGGTGCACTGAGACTTTGAATAGAAGGGGATTAGAAAGTGATTTTTCAGCTGTTAAAATTGTAGCAAAGCAGGTAAACAAGGTTGTGTGGTTTGGAACAAAGCTTCATGAATAGCTTCTTTTTATGCTTAATTATTTCTAAATGCTCTGTTACTAAGGCCTGCAATGCTATTGAGTAATTTCTTTTAATAAGTCTTCTCAAAGCATCTGTTAAGTTATATTCTATTTGAAATGAAAATAATTGACTGCATAAAAGCCTTGGGAAAGACTGTATTAGAAACCACGTGTTTAAGTACAATCATTGTGTTCCTTTACTGCTTTCAAAGCATATTACTTCTGTTAAGAAATAAAATTGACAGAAATGCAATAAATTAACCAGGTTATTTTAATATATAATAGCTAACAAAATTATTTTGCAACAGTAAGATTAAAAAATAGTTCCTTCAATCAATGAAGTACATCCTAGTGTGGGGTATAACATGTGTTAGGAAAGAAGAATAATCAAGACGTGTTGCTATTACAGAGTATCTTAGTAGCTGATTAAAAGGTTTATTCATCTGAATACATTTTTAACTAAAATAGCACTGAGCTAGAATTGCAATAGCATGTCTTATTACCTTCTTTCTACCAGTGCTAAAAAGGGATGGTGTTTAAGAAAGCTTGGAATAAATTAGTGCACTTATTTTTCATGTAGTTTAGTAGACACCCATTATTTTGTCTGTTCAATATTCATTCATTTATCTTTCTCCCACTCAGCACCCTCCAATTTTGCTTGAGGATCCAGACCCATTAACTGTTAGTCTATGAGGTCTAGGTGACATTGGTTCCAGGGATGATCACAGGATACAGGGATGGTTAAGTACAGCATTTCCTATTTTCAGTTATAGCAATTACATAAAACATGGATGAGAGATACCATCATGTGATTCAGAACCAATGAGTTTTAATTAATGGATTGGCCTAATATAAGCAGCAAGATTCAGCCATAAAGCAAGAAAATATAAACCAAGTACTTCTTTGCTTAGGCCAATTTGAGCTGAGTTGCTATTGTTTTCTAAAAACAAATGACTGAACCACTATAGATGACTTCATGGAAAAAAAAATCCCCAATATACTATGGTATTTTATTTTTTATTTAAATTTTTTTTAAGGTTTAGTTAAGTAATCTTTAGGCCCAACGTGGGGCTTGAACTCTTGACTCTGAGATCAAGAGCTGCATGTCCCTCTGACTGAGCAGGTGCCCCTGCTGTGGTGTTTTAAATTTTATTCTCTTAAAGGGTAACGGGCTCATTCCTCTCACTTCTTTCTACCATGATACTCTGTCTTGGTTCAGTTTACAGAAAAGAATATTTAGGGTAATGGCTATTCCCTTTTTGTGACCTATCCTTTATGAGATTGACTAATACTTATAAGCAAATAGACACCTCATCCAGAGTGTTGATTCTAAAACTAATCAGTGTGATTAATTTGTATTTATTCTCATGTCAGTATCTATCTTCTCCCACTTTTAACTTTATTTACTTCATTTACTTACCAACATGATTCAAAATATAATCAAAGCTTTTAAGAGTAATTACATCAGATTCATGTCACATCGCATGGCAAAATCCATCAAATCATTCATATGGTTACATTAAATGAAGTATAGGAAAGCTCATCTTCATAATCACGCTGTGAAAAAAAAAGTCTTTGGATAAGATGCAATATGAAAATAACTACAGAATCAGACCACAGTACAGACAAAGAAACTAAGGAAACAAAAGAATAAACAAAACTGTAATATCTGTAAACTATTTGAGAGAAGAATCCAATACATTGACCTAAATAAAGTCATTAGCTGGTTTCACCTTAATGAGATACCTGAACTGGATCATAAATATCCAGTTATTACATTGAGTAATGACAAGGAAAAACAGATACAGTGGCTACAGTGAAACTAACTTAAAATACCTGAGCAATTTCTTAATCTACTCTTAAACCTCTTGATTACCTAAAAGAAATGGAAATTGATCTTTTCTTCTAATAAAATTGGTCTTCAGACAAGGCGTGAATGATTTTCCACTACATATTATAATGTAAAAAGAAACCTTTTAAAAAAAGACTACTCAGTCCTCACTTCATCTTTCTTCAAACAGTTAAAGCACTCATGCTGCATTTCCATTAAAACATACTTGATAGACAGGAAGCTTCCTGCTAAATCCCTAAATTAACAATTGAGCTTTTGGAATCAGACATAGAGTCCTCTTCTCATGGTGATGTGCATGTCCTTTTCCTTCAACTTTTTTACCAAAATCATTATCATCATCATGCCATCATTAGTGATAGAATTTAATTTTGCATACTCATTATTATTAAGTTCTATTAAACATGACTTTCTCCTTTTTCAATTAAATGATACTGTAAACTTATTAGCATTATGTCTATTACCATGTAGATTTAAAATATTAGTTACTGCTATTATTTTTTCTTTGTGAGTCTTTCTTTTTTAATAGTATAGAAAAGCATATATAATGCAGTTATATGCTATAATAAAAAGTAGAATAGGCCTAGGATTTTGACTCCCTGGGTTCTGAATCCTGGCTGTAACTTTGGGTGAATTACTTGATGTCTCTTAATCTTATTTTTCACAGCAAAAAAATGGGAACAATAAAGTATTTACTTGCTTTACTGATCTAACCCACTCAAAGAGTTGAGTGAAGTTTCTGATCTTAGCAAGCATTGATAATCATAAAATTAACAATAGTATTCTTTAGGCTATTTTATTTTAATGAATGTAATATATTTATAAATGTTTTGGCAGATTGAATTTCGACCAATCCTTCAAGATTTTGTTTAGTTTTATTTAACATAAGATCTGAAACGTTCGGTCTTTACTTTCTTACCCTTTCTTCAGGAATCTAACGTTAGCAACAGGGGAAGGTCTACTCTCTACGTAAACATAGGATATGTTTATGTATTATAAAGTGGATATATAGCAATTATAATTATTTGCTATCAACATTTTGTTTATGAAAAGCTCATTTATGAAGAGTGGTAAACCGATGTTCTCCATTGTGTTAGAAGGCTCTACAAATGTATGTTGAATTAAAGTACTGGATGAACAATTTACTGGAGAGTGAAAGGAAATATTTGAGATAAAAAGATTTACTGTGTATTAAAATAGACCCTGGAATACTCTGCTTCAGGTTAGGGTGACAGGAAAGGACCTAAGCCCACAAATTCTTTTGGACTATGTAATAGAAGTTTTTCAGTTACTGTGCTCTAATACATGTGAGCTGTTGACAACACATTGTATCACAGATATTATTGTTATACATTTCTTCAAAATGTCGGTGTGTCATATTATGGTCCCCTAATACTTGAAATAACAGTTTTGGAGCATGAAACATAATTATTCATTTACTTGTCCACCTAATCCACAATGAATTACAACATCTTCTAGGACAAGAAACAATTGTTTGTCTTAATGTCTTTCTTTATTTGCCCTTAGACATTTTATACCAACTTTAGTAAGATGTTTACTTAGCATAAAATCGAACCTTTTAAATTGTACAGTTTAGAAAAAAAAAATTCATCGTGTTGTGCAACTCACACCCCTCTCTAATTCTAGAACATTTTCATCATCCCCCAAAGACACCCCATACTCCTTAGCAGTCACTCCTTGCCCTCTCCTCAGCCCTGGCAACAATAATCTACTTTTGCTATCTGTATATTTGCCCATTCTGGTCATTTCATATATTGGAATAATATAATACAGTAGTGTCCCTTGTCTACAGTCTCACTTTCTGCAGTTTCAGTTACTCCCTTTAAACCACAATTGGGAAGCAGACATATTCTCACAAGGCCAGTGACCTAATGCTATCTGTCACAATGCCTATGTCATTCTCCTCACTTTATCCTGTTATTATTTTTTTAAATTAACATATAATGTATTATTAGCCCCAGGGGTACAGGTCTGTGAATTATCAGTCTTACACATTTCATAGCACTCACCATAGCACATACCCTCCCCGATGTCCATAACCCAACCACCCTCCCCCTTGCAACCCTCAGTTTGTTTTGTGAGATTAAGAGTCTTTTATGGTTTGTCTCCCTCCCGATCTCATCTTGTTTCATTTATCCCTTCCCTACCCCCCCACCAAGCCCTCCACATTGCCTCTCAAATTCCTCATATCAGGGAGATCATATGATAATTGTCTTTCTCTGGTTGACTTACTTCGCTCAGCATAATGCCCTCTAGTTCCATCCACGTCATTGCAAATGGCAAGATTTCATTTCTTTTGATGGCTGCATAGTTTTCCATTGTATATATGTACCACATCTTCTTTATCCATTCCTCTGTTGACGGACATCTAGGTTCTTTCCATAGTTTGGCTATTGTGGACATTGATGCTACTTTATCCCATTATATAGGCAATTAATCTTCTCACGTCATTGTAAGAAGTGTAAATGTAATACAGTAAGGTATTTTAAAAGAGAAAAACTATATTCATGTAACTTTTATTGTAGTATATTATTATAATTCTACTTATTATTAGCTATTGTTAACCTTTTACTGTTTCTAATTTGTAGATTAAAGTTTATCATAGGAATATGAGTATAGAAAAAAAGGAATATGTACATAGGAAAAAGCATAGTGTATATAAGGTTCAGTACTATTTCTTGTTTCTGGCATCCACTGGGGGTCTTGGAATGTATGCCTTGTGGATAAGGAGGGCTACTCTAGGTGTTTTTTGTGACTTATTTCACTTAGCATGTTTTCAAGTTTATCATATTATAGCATATATTAGTATTTCACTCCTTTTTTTTTTAAGGTTTTATTTATTTATTTGATAGAGAGATCACAAGTAGGCAGAGAGGCAGGCAGAGAGAGAGGGAGGAAGCAGGCTCCCTGCCAAGCAGAGAGCCCGATGAGGGGCTCGATCCCAGGATCCTGAGATCATGACCTGAGCTGAAGGCAGAGGCCTTAACCCACTGAGCCACCAAGGTGCCCCTGTTTCACTCCTTTTTATGGCTAAATAATATTCCATTTTATGGATATAACATATTTGACTTATTTATGCATCAGATGATGAATGTTTGGTTTGTTTAAACTTTTTCAGCTATTATGAATAATGCTACTATGAATATTAATGTATAAATTTTTGTTTGGATTTGTGTTTTGATTTATCTTGGATATATGTCTAGGAGTGGAATTGCTAAGTCATACAATAACTTCACATTTAATATTTTGAGGACATGCCAGACTGGTTTATAAAGTGACCATATCATTTTATAATCTCCCCAGCAATATATGAGAATTCCAATTTTTCTGCATCCTCATCAACATTTACTATTTTCTGTCTTTTTGCTTATAGCCATCCTGGTATGTATGAAGTAGTATCACTTTGTGCTTTTATTCGCATTTACCTGATGACAAATACTGTTAACTATCTTTTCCTGTGTTTATTGGCCATTTATATCTCTTTGGAGAAATGTCTATTCATATTCTTTGTCCATTTTTAAATTGGGTTATTTGTCTTTTTATTGTTGAGTTGTAATAGTTACTTACATGTTTTGGATACAAGTCCTTTATCCAGTATTTGATTTGCAAGTATTTTATCCACATTTGTAGGTGCCACTAAACATTTCATGATAAGTACGTAGCACATATATGATTATTTTTTGAATTGAAATTCAATACATTCCCTATTCAGTAAGGAATTCACAAGCTGTAGTAAACCCCATGGCACCTATGACAGGAATATTTAGTAATGTCCCAAGAACCTATCTATGTTTTCTTCTCTGAAATTCAGAAATCTACAAATTTTAGTGGGCACATTGCCTACTTTCCAAAAGGAAACCTTTCAGCTTCCTTTTTAGAAAATAACTGTTTAACTAAATTACTGTCATGAAGATATAAGTGGAAGTATTGTGTAGGATTTTAGAGGGATTCCAAAAATGATTTGCTATGCCTTCTATCATGCTGCCTGGAATGCAAATGAGATAGCTGGAACTCTAGCAGCCCTTTTAGCTCATACAATTCAAAGTCACATCCTAGGGTCTGTGGAGAGAAAGTAGAAGGAAGCCTAGCCCTAATGTCTTCTTAGAAATACCAAGAGAGTCTGCACAACTTACGTATATCTGTCTTTCATCTGAGAAAGAAATTCCAGTAATATTTAAGTCCCTATATGAACAGACATTTCTGCAAAGAAGACATCCAGATGGCCAACAGACACATGAATAAGTGCTCCACATCACTCGGCATCAGGGAAATACAAATCAAAACCACAATGAGATATCACCTCACACCAGTCAGAATGGCTAAAATGAACAAGTCAGGAAATGACAGATGCCAGCGAGGATGTGGAGAAAGGGGAACCCTCCTCCACTGTTGGTGGGAATGCAAGCTGGTGCAACCACTCTGGAAAACAGCATGGAGTTTCCTCAAAATGTTGAAAATAGAACTACCCTATTACCCAGCAATTGCACTACTGGGTATTTACCCTCAAGATACAAACGTAGTGATCCGAAGGGGCACATGCACCTGAATGTTTATAGCAGCAATGTCTACAATAGCCAAACTATGGAAAGAACCTAGATGTCCATCAACAGATGAATGGATAAAGAAGAGGTGGTACATATACACAATGGAATACTATGCAGCCATCAAAAGAAATGAAATCTTGCCATTTGCAACAACATGAATGGAACTAGAGGGTATCATGCTTAGTGAAATAAGTCAATCGGAGAAAGACAACTATCATATGATCTCCCTGATATGAGGACGTGGAGATGCAACATGGGGGGTTAGGGGGATAGGAGAAGAATAAATGAAACAAGATGGGATTGGGAGGGAGACAAACCATAAGTGACTCTTAATCTCACAAAACAAACTGGGGGTTGCTGGGGGGAGATGGGGTTGGGAGAGGGGGAGGGGGGTTATGGACATTGGGGAGGGTATGTGCTATGGTGAGTGCTGTGAAGTGTGTAAACCTGGCGATTCACAGACCTGTAGCCCTGGGGATAAAAATACATTATATGTTTATAAAAAAATAAAAAATTAAAGAAAGGAAAAATAAATTTAAGTCCCTGTTGTGGGTATCCTCATTTTTTTTTTATTGCTGTTACAACTGAGTCAGCATCTGAAAAAGTGTATCCAATACTTTTCTCTTGTATTTCTACTCAAATGAGCTTTTGACTAGCTAAAAGGTTAAGTAACAGAAGGGCAGGCTTCGCTGATCTTACTCAAACTACAAGACTTCGTATACTTCTTCATTTAGTCTTTGATGGGTAGTAGTACACTGTATTTAGTTTTGTATTGATTCTTCTGTGCCTGAAGTGAAACCTTGTCTGTTAAAGTGTAAAAGAGGTGGTAGGGAAGGAGTAGAATAAGTGAGAGAGTGAGAAAGCTTTCATCAGATGAATTAAGATAAAATGAAACCCAATTTCCTTATCTTAAAAGTTCTCCAAAAATAAAAAATGGCCTCTGACAGTAGATTTTAGTTTAACAAGGTGCAAAAATCAATACCACATCTTAGTTTGAAAACTGGGGCAACATGAGGGATTTGAATCTCTTCCTCAGTGTTAATATAATCAAGTTTTTCTGTTGCTGCTGCACTCATTTTATACAAATGAAATTGACTTCTATATCTTCACCATATGTTATACTTTGCTTACTCTAAGAATTAAGAATTTAATGTATCAGTTTATTAATGACTTGAAATCCATCTGTAAAATTGTAAGATGCATTGATTGCATGTCCATTACAGGTTAGATATAGGCAATAAATATGAATACCATCCTGAACAGTTTAGACATGTGTTAGGGGGAAGCAGGCTCCCTGCCAAGCATGGAGCCTGATGTGGGGCTCGATCCCAGGACCCTGGGATCATGACCTGAGCTGAAGGCAGAGGCTTTAACCCACTGAGCCACCCAGGTGCCCCGGTTTAGATATGTGTTAATTGTTAGAATGAATTTAAAGATACATTGTCTGCTTTTAAAGTGATACTTTTTTTTTTGTAATTTAAGAACTATTACTTGATTGCCTATATATACTAAGCACTGTCTTAGCATTTAAGAATTTAAACGATATTGTTATCCTTGAGAGGATGCATGGCTTATTTTCTCTTGAGTGGCTTTTTTTGAACGTTCTACTTGGGAATAATTAGAGATTTACAGGAAGTTGCCAGGAAATGTACAGGCAGGTCCCATGCATACTTCGCTAGCCTTCCCCGATGTTAACATCTTGCATAACTATAGTACAGTATCAGAACCAGGAGATGGACTTGGGTACAATCCATAGGCCTTAGTCATATTTCACCAGTTACACATACACTGGTTAGTATGTATATGCCATAAACTGAATGGTTACCTCCCCTCAAAACTCATATATTGAAACCTAATCCCCAATGTGATGGAATTTGGGGGGGGCCCTTGGGAATTGATTAGGGCATAAGGGCTCCTCCCTCATGAATGGATTTGATAGAGACTCCAGACAGTTCTCTCACCACTTCTGCTGTGTGAGGACACAGAGGGAAACTAGTGTCTATGAACTAAGAAGCGAGCTCTTACCAGACACTGAATCTGCTGGCACCTCTAGAACTGTGACAAATAAATCTGTGTTGTTTACACCATGCAACTTATAGTATTTTTGTTACAGCAGCCCAAATGGACTAAGTGCAATTTTATCCCATGTGTGGCTTAGTATAAGTGCTGCCAGAATCAAGACATAGGCTGTACTGTCACCACAAGGCTTCTTTGCTTTGCCTAGTCATAGCGGCTACCACCACGAACCCCCGTCCTAACCTCTGGCAACCACTATCTTGTTTTCTGTTTCTGTAATTTTTTCATATCAAGAATGCTATTTAAATGGAATCCTACAGTATGTAGCCAGCCAAGGTGGATAATTGCCTCAAGGTTCATTCAGGTTTTATGTATCAATAATCTGTTCTTTTTATGTGTTTCAGCCTATTGATAACAGTGTTGTTCCTGGATGGGCCCTTGTGGTTCTCATTATGGTTCCAAGACACCCTAAGCAATAACTATGAGGAAACTTTATAAGAGGATGAGGTTATTACTCAAGTCCTGGAAAGCACACTACTCTTCTGGGGCCACACAGTAAGGACACAGGTAGAGAAAGAAAGTAAAAGCGTGGGTCTGGGTCTCTGCTTTTATGGGAATCGGGGTGGGAGGCCTAGGGTTTCACCAGATCACTCTTTATTGGTGATTTAAAATATACAAGTGGGAATTTAAAGTGCAGGAAGAGGAAAATGAGCCATCCAAATGGTGGTTATCTAAATAAAAATCTCTAATGCAAAGAAGACTTAATGGTGGTGGGGGTGGAGTTCGGGGTAGGTGAGATGTTACCTGGTTGTTTATCTAGTTCTCAGGATGGCAACATATTTTTGAGGTAGTAGTCTTTGAAGAAATGCCTCAGCAGTCAAAGCTGAAGTCAGGCACTTAGATTAAAAAAAAAAAAAAAAAAGAAAAGAAAAGAAAGAAAAAAGAAAGAAACTCAACTCTCAGGGCCTACACTATAGTTCATTTTATTGTTGGGTGTATTCCTCATTTTGAGTGTCTACAGTTGATAGAACCATTCACCTCTAGAAGGATATCCAGATTGTTTCCAGTTTTTGACTGTTCCATATATGAACATTCATGTACAAGTTTGTGTGTGTGAATGTAGATTTCATTTTTCTGGAATAAATGCCCAAGAGAGCAATTGCAGAGTCTTATGTTAAAATGGTTCTTTGTTTTAGAAGAAGTTGATGGACTATTTTTCAGAGGGGCTGTAGCATTTTACATTCTCACTAGCAGCATATGAGTGATCAGCTTGCTCTGCCAGCATTTGGAGTTATCACAAGCTCTTTAGCTATTCTGATAAGTGTGTATTGATGGCTCACTGTGGTTTTATTTTGCATTTTCCTGGTGGCCAATGATATAGAACACCTCTCCCCCCACCCCATTTTACTGAGATATTATTAACATACAATGTGTAAGTTGAAGGTGTATAACATGATGATTTTACATATACTGTGAAATGATTACTGCAATAAGGTTACTGGACACCTACATACCTGCACATGTTTACCTTTTCTTTTGTAGTGATAAAATTTAAGACTTATTCTCTTAACAACTTTCAAGTATATCATACATCATTGTTAGTGATAGTCACCATGGTGTACATTAGATCCCAGAATATACTCACCTTACAGCTAGGAGTTTATATCCTTCAACCAACATCTGCCCATTTCCCCCATCCCCGGCCCTGTCAATTACCACTTTACTCTCTCTATGAATATGACTTTTTTAGATTCTACATGTAAGTGAAAACATACAGTATTTGTCATTCTCTGACTTACTTAGCAGAATGCCTTCAAGGTCCATCCATGTTGTTGTAAGCAGTAGAATTTCTTTCCTTTTTATGGAAGAATAATATTCTATTATATATATATATTCCATTATTAATGTGTATGTGTGTGTATGTATCATATTTTCTTTATCCATCTGTTCATCAGTGGATAGTCAGATTGTTTGTATATTTCTGTATCTTGGCTATTGTAAATAATGCTGTAGTGAACATGGGAATCCAGATATCTCATTGAGATCCTGATTTCAATTATTTTGAATATATACCAAAGGGATTGCTGGATTGTATAGTAGTTCTACTTTTAATTTTTTGAAAGAACTCCATATTGTTTTACACAGTGACTGTATCAATTTACATTCCCACAAACAGTATACAAAGTTTCCAATTTCTTCACATCTTTTCTTTTTTTTTTTAAGATTTTATTTATATATATGACAGACAGATATCACAAGTAGGCAGAGGGGCAGGCAGAGAGAGAGGAGGAAGCAGGCTCCCCGCTGAGCAGTGAGCCCGATGCGGGGCTCGATCCCAGGACCCCGGGATCATGACCTAAGCTGAAGGCAGAGGCTTTAACCCACTGAGCCACCCAGGCGCCCCTCTTCACATCCTTTTTCAAACTTACCTTTGTTTTTTGATAAAAAGCTATCCTAACAGTGTAAAGTGATATAATTTTAATCTGCATTTTCTTATTAACTAATGTTGCATTATTTCATATACCTTTTGGCTATTTGAATGTTTTAGGGGAAATGTCTGTTCAAATCCTTTGCTCAGTTTTTAAATGGGTTACTTGTTTATGCTTTGTTTTGTTTGGCTGTTGAGTTGTAGGAGTTCCTTACATATTTTGGAAATTAACCCTTTATCAGATATATGGTTTGAAAATATTGTCTCCCATTCTTGATGTTGCCTATTCATTCTGTTGATTATTTCCTTTGATGCACAGATGTTTTTTAGTTTAATATAGTCTCACTTATCTATTTTTATCTATATTTCAGGTGCTTTAGGGTGTCATATCCAAGAAATTATTGTTAAGACTTTCCTTTTATTTTCTTAAAGGAGTTTTACAGTTTCAGGCCTTAAATGAAGACATTTAAGTTTTCAATTCATTTTGACATGATTTTTGTGTGTGGTTGTAAGGTTGAAGTCCAACTTATTAATATTTTTTTGCATGTGAATATTTAGTTTTCCCAAACACAATTTCTTTTTAAAGATTTTATTTATTTATTTATTTGTCAGAGAGAGAGAGAGAGAGAAAACACAAGCAGGCAGAGTGGCAGGCAGAGGCAGAGAGAGAAGCAGGCTCCCCGCTGAGCAAGGAGCCCGATGCGAGACTCGATCCCAGGACCCTGGCATCATGACCTGAGCCGAAGGCAGCGACTTAACCAACTGAGCCACCCAGGTGCACCCCCAACACAATTTCTTAAAGAGATGATTCTCCCTCCTTTGTATATTCTTGGCATCCTTGTTAATGATCAGTTGACCATATTTGCTTGGGTTTAATTATAGTCTTTCCATTATGTTGCAGTGATCTAGTGGTCTGTTTGTATGCCAGTGCCGTACTGTTCTGTGAAATATTTTGAAATCACAAATTTTATCTTTACAGCTTTGTTCTTCATCAGATTGCTTTGGTTACTATGGGTCTTCTGTGGTGCCCTATATTAGGATTTTTTCTATTCCTGTAAGAAAAAATGATTTTTTTAAAAGATTTTATTTATTTATTTATTTGACAGAGCGAGATCACAAGTAGATAGAGAGGCAGGCAGAGAGAGAGAGAGGGAAGCAGGCTCCCTGCTGAGCAGAGAGCCCGATGCGGGACTTGATCCCAGGACCCCGAGATCATGACCTGAGCCGAAGGTAGCGGCTTAACCCACTGAGCCACCCAGGTGCCCCGAAAAAATGATTTTTTAAAATCATGATTTTGATGGGGATTACATTGAATTTGTAGATCAGTTTGGGTAGTTTTAATCTATGAGCACAGAGTTTCTTTCCATTTATTTGTGTGTCTCAATTTCTTTCATTATTGTTTTGTTGTTTGCAGGGTACAAATCTTTGAAGACCTTTGTTATTTCTTCTGAATAATTTTACTCTTTTTGGTGTTATTGTAAATGAGGCTGTTTTCTGAATTTCTTTTTAAAATGGCTCTTTATTAGTGTATAAGGACAATTGATTTTGTATGTTGATTTTATATCCTGAAGCTTTACTGAATTTAGTTATTAGTTCTACAGGTGTGTGTGTGTGTGTGTGTGTGTGTGTGTGTGTGTGTGTGTGTGGTCTTTATGGTTTTCTAAATATAGGATCATGTCCTGGTCAGAGATTACTTTATTTCTTCATTTCCAATTTAGATTCCTTTTTTTCCTAGGACTTCAGTACTATGTTGAATAGAAGTTGTAAAAGTGGGTATCCTTGTCTTGATTCTGATGTTTCAGGTTTTCACCATTCAGTCCAATTTTAGCTGTGAACTCGATTTTTCCTGAGACAAAGCTAATATTCTGTAGTTTGGCATGTGCTTCATTCATTCATTCATTCAATAAATACATACTGAATGGCTATAAGGTGCTAGATACTATTAAGACCTGGTGAACTTGTTGTTAGAATCTTCAAGATAATAGAAATACTTTTCAAAATAGAATTCGAATCATATTCTTAAATAAATTGAAGTGGAATGCTTCATTAGGTAGTAAGTTATTGGTTTGAATCATGAAAATATATACTTTTAGGGAAATTTTAAAGTTTCATATTTAATTACTTAGGTTGTATTTCTATGTTTCCATATAGTCTCTCACATTTTTTCACATATTTAGAGATTTTGTTTTATTTCTAGAGACTCAGGATTTTGCACTGAATCATGATGTTTCTTCTAAAAGATTGATGACTACTATATGCAGAGCAAGTATGTATAACAAAAAGCTACTAATTTTAGGAATACCCTTATGTGCCTTTGAAATCATCAAGGCTGTGAAAAAATCAGGGGTATTATGACCATCTATAGAAAACTTCACAACGTTTGCAGATCATTTCTGGAAATATGTATCATACTGCTCTTATTAGAAAAATACTACTACTTTATGGAATGATGGCATAATGTAAAAAGTGAGAATTCTGATTCAAAATACTTTCTCCTAATATTTTCCATTTTTCCTACTCAGAAAATAAAAACAACATGAATTTAAATTTCCTACATTTTTTTGATGGATCAATTTCTCTGCACAGAAACCAGTGATTTAAAAAAAAATATGTAATAAGATAATGTCTTCCCACTAAGTATTTTTCCTTCTTCAAATTTACCAATCAACACTTCCTAAAGTAGCTACCATCAAACCCTGGTGTGTTTCTCGTAATAAGCCAATGTGCTTGGCAAATTCTTCTTATTTAGCCTATTAGTATATTAGAATCTCTGAGAAGGCATTCAGCCCAGACATGAATTTTATCTTATTTTGCTCAGACTTAATGGATCACTGAAAATTTTTCCCTAAATCATGTATTCACACAATGTATTGTTTTTATAATAACCTCAATCAATATGCTGAGTATTTATGTATCTATTCACTTTTCATATTTTTTGTATAAAGTATAATTCTGGAATATAGACAGCTCTGATTTGCTGAGTAGACATCATGTGCCAGAGATTCTGCCAAGTACTTTTAAAATATAATATCAGTAAATGCTCATATGCATTTTATATCCTAAGTACTTTTAAGATTCCATTCTAAAGCTGTTGGACTGTACCCAGAAAGTTAGGCTAGTTGACAAAAGTTGTACAGCCCATAGATGTAAACTCAAAGCAAGGCAACCTGACTCTAGAAAAGTAAAATTAAGAGGATATTGAAAAATGGAAGATTTGGGTTTATGACTAAAAAATATACAACATTGTAAGATTTTTTAAAAACCCTAAAAACCTTTCTTCAGTATTGAAGTAGTTTCTGTTTCTGAATAAAAGCTGCCCAATAGCAATTACCAAATTCATTTTTTGAATATAAAAATATATTCTAAGATAAACCAAAAATTGGAAGCTTTTCATAGAAAGGAGAAAAAAAAAATGTTTGAGACAAAAGTCGAATCTGCAATGAGAAAGGTGACTGACACATAATCTGCCAGGGAAGCTAAAGACAAAGTTTAAGATTAAGGGGCAGGTATAATCATCTGTATATAGAATATAAGAAGATGGCAAAAAATTAGGAAGAATATAAAAATTATGAGTTATGTTCCTATATACCAGCAATGAAATTTAAAATTAAAACCCCAATATAATTTATAACCCCAAAATGAAATACTTGGGTATAAATCTAACAAAATATGTGTAAGATCTATATGAAGAAAACTATAGAAGTCAGATGAAGGAAATCAAAGAACTGAATAAATGGAGAGCTATTTCACGTTTATGGGTCGAAATACTCAATATTGTCAAGATGTCAGTTTTTCCTAACTTGATCTATAGATTTAGTGCAATCCTAGTCAAAACTCCAGCAAGTTATTTGTGAATACAAACAGACTCCAAAGTTTATATGGACAGGCATAGGGTCCAGAATAGCCAAGTCAATATTGAAGAAGAACAAAGTTGGAAGACTAAAACTGCCTGAATTTAAGGCTTATTATAAATCTACAGTAATCGTGACCATGTGGTATTGGTAAAAGAACAGATAGCGCAACGGAAGGAATAGAGAGCCCAGAAATAGACCCACATAAACATAGTCCACTGATCCTTGACAGAGGAGTAAAGGCAATACAGGAGCAAAGATAGTCTTCATCCAGTGGTGCTGGAACAACTAGACATCCACATGCAACAAAATCTAGACAAAAACTTAACACCCCTTACAAAAATTAACTAAAATGGATGAAAGACCTAAATGTAAAATGCAAAATGATCGAACTCCTAGAAGATAATGAGAGTAAGCCTAGATGCCCTTGGGTACGGCAATGACTTTTTAGGTTTGACACCAAAGGCAAAATGCATGAAAGAAATTATTGGTAGCTGAGCTTTATTAAAATCACAAGAAATTCTCTTCCTATAAAAAACAATGTTAAAAGTATCAGAACATGAGCCACAGACTGGGAGAAAAATAGTTGCAAGAAACACATCTGGTTAAAAACTCAAAATACACAAAGAACTTCTAAAAATAAGACCATCCTAACCAAAGACCAAAGATCTTAACAGACACCTCACTGAATAAGATATGCAGGTGGTAAATAAGCATATGAAAAGGCATTTCACTTCATAGGTCATCAACGAAATGAAACTTAAAGCAACAGTGAGATACCACTACACACTTATTAGAATGACCAGAGCCTGGAACACTGACAACACCGAGTGTTAACATGGAGGGAAACAGCAGGAACTTTCATTCATTGCTGGTGGGAATACAAAATTGTACAGATACTGCGGAAGAACTTTGGTGGTTTTTTACAAAACTAAACATACTTTTGCCATAAAATCCAGCAGTTGTGCTCCTTGGTATTTACTCAAAGGAGCTGAAAATTTTTCCCACACAAAAACCTACCTATATACAATGTTTATAGCAACTTTATTCCTCTTTGCCAAAACTTAGGAGCAATCAAAGTGTCTGTCAGTAGGTAAACGAATAAATAAACTGTGGTACATCCAAATAATGGAATATTATTCACCAAAATTAAATGAGCTGTCAAGCCATGGAAAGATACGGAGAAGCCTTAAGTGTTTATTGCTAAGTGAAAGAAGCCAACCTCAAAAGGTTAAATACTAGTATGATTTCTATTACATGACATTCTGGAAAAAGCAAAAGACTGTGAAAAGATTAGCGGTTGCCAGGGGTTGAGAGTAGGAGAGTGATGAATAGGTGGAACACAGAGAATTTTTAGGGCAGTGAAAATATTCTACATGATCCCATAATGGTGGATACACGGCACTGTAATCGTCCACACTCACAGGATGTACAACACCAAGAGTGAATCACCATGTAAACGATGGACCTTGGGCGTTCATGTTATTTTCATGTATGCTCACCAGTTGTAGTGAACCACTCTGGTGAGTATATTAATAATGATAGAGGCTGTATGTGTGAGGGAGGAGAGGGTATAAGGAAAATCTCTGTCCCTTCCCTTCAATTTTGCTGCAAATCTGAAACATAACTCAAAAAATCTCAATAAGTGGGTTAAGCCTCTGCCTTCAGCTCAGGTCAAGTCTCAGGCCCTGGGACTGAGTCTTGCATCCGGCTCTCTGATCAGGAGAGAGCCTGCTTCCCCCACCCCCTGCCTGCCTCTCTGCCTACTTGTGATCTCTCTCTCCATCAGATAAATAAATAAAACCTTAAAAAAAAAAAAGACCAAAACCAGAAGAGGTCTCAATGGAAAAATTTTCTATCACCAGTAGCACTCCGCCATGTACAACTCCTGTGGTCATTACTCCACCTGGAACTGTCTAATGAGGTGGTATCAACCACATGCTTCTAGTACCTGGAAAAATAATGTTGAGGGTATAGGTTTTACTACAAGAATATAATTAAATAATTCTAAGGGAAAATAAATTGCTACCCATACATAAAGTAACAAAAGAGAACATACAATGTCTAAAAAAGAAAACAGTGATTGCTGTCTGGCAAAAAGAGACTAGTTTGGACATCTCAGAAAAGAAATTACAGTTAGTAAAATATTGAAGAAAGATCCAAATGTGATTGTGGAGTTAAGATAGGAGATCATAATACAGATCATAATAATAATAGGAAAGATGAATGTGGATATAAGCATTGTTATATGCACTTAAGATGAATTGTTCAATAAATATTTGCTAAAAGCCTGAATGAAATCCAGGGTGAGATGATTTAAGGAGAACATGATTTGTTCAAATACAGAGAAAGAATGGAGAATATTAGCTAATTTTGCCTGTGCTCCTATATAGAAAATTAATGACAATTCAAACACAAAATGCATGAAGGCTTAAGAGAAATAATGGGCCATAAAAGTTCTAGATCTAGACATTAAAGTGCCAATTGTTGAATAAAATGATTAAGTAGAAAAATTATTCTTTATTCTAGGAATTTAGATGATTATAGGATGATCTTATTACCTGCAGCAGAAAATCAAAACAAATCAATATGAAGTATTCTGTCTTATGTGACTTCCCATATTTGGCCTATGATCCTTTAATTTTTTCATTTACATTAAGAATTTATATGAAGGGTCAGGTATAATGAAGTTTGAACTGGCTGGAACCATAAAACAAAGTTTTGCCAAGTTCCTCTGACTTATCATTTTGAAAGAATCTTTCTGTGTGGAAATAAATATTTCTAACTTATTCAGGGCACTGTTCTTCTAGTGTTGGGCAGGAATCAAAGATTACAGCAGTGAGACTATGGATATACTACAACAGAATGTCCTCCAAAGTTGATACGAGCAGATAAAGGTGACCTAGCTTCCTGAGCTCTTTTCCACCAGTCCTTTGAGATCTGGTGCTGTGTGTTTTCCATCATAGTAGACTTACTTGAAATCACACCTGTTCCCTCAATTTGCTCAAAAGGCCTCAAAGATAGTAATCATTCTTTCTTTATCTCTATATATCCAAAGCCTATAAAATGGCATTGAAAAAGTATTTGAGTTTAACTGATTTAACTGGACAATTCTGAGGGAGTTTGGAGTGCACATGTTCTGGGTAGAGGCTCTTCTCAGAAGATGACAGGAGTTAAGCCAGGTCAGGCAATGAGATGGAAGATTCTGTTTTACTGTTTCAGAAATAGTGTCACTAGAGAGTCTTGTGTTATTTGGGGGCAAGAAATTGCTCTGCTGGAGTTGTTCATCTTTTTAAGATTTTAAGATCTTTTTAAGAACTTTTCTTCTTAAAGCCCTAGGCTTATTCTATAAGCTCAAATCTTTCTCCTAAATACTTTAGTTTTATGAAAGTGGCTTTCCACTTCTATCTTTGCAAAAATCTGTAAGCAGCTAGGGTGTTTTTTACCCCAGATGAGATTTCCATCACTGTTTTGAAAGGAAGACCACATCTTCAGCAGTGCTGGGTTTTGTTTTTTGTTCTGCTTTCTCTTTTTGTTTGTTTGTTTGTTTTGTTTTTTGTTTTTTTAAAATATGGACAGTGCAACTTTAAGGTTATGAGAGTTTGCCAGAGGGGTCTTCTGGAAACTGATTTTCTGGAGAGAGAGAGATGAGTTTGACCCTAGTCTAGTGGTTGCTATTAAAATGCATCCTTTTGCTATTTTTGTAATGTTAATTGGCCTGTGGACAGCTGCCTGTACTTTGTTTTCTGTTTTTTTTTTAAATGGGTGTACTGTTTTTATTTTAAGATTTTTTACTTATTTATTTGACAGAGATCACAAGTAGGCAGAGAGATAGGCAGAGAGAAGGGGAAGCAGGCTCCCCACTGAGCAGAGAGCCCAATTTGGGGCTCGATCCCAGGACCCCGAGATCATGACCCGAGCCAAAAAGCAGAGGCTTAACCCACTGAGCCACCCAGCCACCCCTGTACTTTGTTTTTAAGCATGCATTGCTGTTTACTACAATTGCATTAAAGTCCACTTCCTGTACTTCTGTTCGAAGTCACATTTTTCCTTAAATGCCTGTATCAAAAAACACAGTTTAAGTGATTGAAGTGGGTGATTAAAGAATAAATATGATACAAATGAGTTAATATAGATGTACAATTGTTTTATTTGCTTCTTTGGAGGATAAATATCGTTATTTACTCATACAAACAGTTCTTGAACACCTAATATTTACATAGTACAGTGAAATTTCTCTTTAAAAGTTTTTAATGAAACACAAATAAGCCACCTTGAATTGTTTAGAATTTTTTTTTTGCTGTTACCCAATCTTAATAGTCTAAGCATATTTTATAAAAATAGATAATATGTTTATAATGCACTGTCTTTTAATAAAGTCTTCATGTACAGGTAAAAAAATCTCTCAAATTTTCATAAGACTTACAAGTTTAACAAATTTTCCACAATACCATCCCACTCAACTGATGCCACACCTGGGACAGTCCACTCATTCCACTTCACCGTGTGCTCTTTCCAACTCTAATGCAAAAGCACAATTTATACAAGATCTTTGCTCTCTGCAAATTGCTTTAAAAACATCACATTTTAATAATTTTATTATGGGCTAAATGTAGCTACAGAATCACATATATGACAAAATTATGTATATTGTTTTGAGTTTGTATTTTTCCGATTTTTTGAGACTCCACCTAAAAGTGATATACAGTATTTTATCTTCCTCTATCTCACTTATTTCACTTAGTGTTAATGCCTTTGAGGTCCATCCACATCGTCACAAATGACAAGATTTTGTTCTTTTAATGGATAAATAATATTTCATTGTATTGTACCACATCTTCTTTATTCATTCATCAATGAAAAACTAAGTTGTTTCCTTCTTTTGGCAAGTCTAAATAGTGGTGCAATAAATATAGGGGTGCACATAGTGTTTTCATTGTCTTCAGATAAGTACCCAGAAGTGAAATTGCTGGACCATATGGTAGTTCTGTTTTGAATTTTTTTCACAGTGGCAACACCAATTTACATTCTCACCAAGAGTGCACAAATTTCTTTTTTCTACATCCTTGTCAAGGCTTGTTATTTCTAGTCTTTTTGATAATAGCTATTCTACCAGGTGCTTATAATAAAATATAAGTTACATATTTGATTATAATTTGTCAAAAAGGCAAGGGAAGATACCAATATTGGATCAACTAACAAAACCCATGTAAATTTGGGTAGATGAAAATTTCCTGTATTTTATAAGACACATTCCATTACAAAGACAATGATTGCCTGCTCAGTGCACCTATTTCACAACTTTTAAAATTTTAAATTATTTATTTATTTTTAAAGATTTTATTTATTTCTTTGAGAAAGAAAGACACAGTGAGAGAGGGTTCACAGCATGAACACATGCAGTGCTCAAACCCAGGACCCTGGGACTATGACCTAAGCTGAAGGGAGACACCCAGGCGAGCCTTGTGACTTTTTTTTAAAAACAATTTTTCCCTTAAACATTTCTGTTCCTTGCAATGAAAAGAACTCTGGCTTGGTCCTGAAATCTGCTACTAATCTTTAATAAATCATTTAGGTTCTCTGTAATCCATTTTTATTTTAATACACTAGTGATTTGGGTGAAATAGAGTCCAAATAACAGCTCATATTCTTATATCATTATGAGGTTGTTACACATCGGATGTTACCTTAGACTGAATGGAGAGAATTTCCATTAAAGGTCTCTGTCTGAAATAGTGGACTTATTGTCACAGAGTAACCCAGGAGGAAACAGGTTGTGCATTGGAATTTGTCACTGAAGGAGAAGAGGCTGTGGTATTCATCCATCAACTCTGTTCCTTGTTGGTTGAGGATTTCCCTGGGTGGGTGGAAGCTAACTATCCCTGCAGTTCTCTGTAGCCCAGGTACATGGGCTAAAGGGTTTTCTAACCATTTGGAAAAAGTCTTGAGGGAGGAAAGCAGAGAGACATGGTAGTGTATGCTTGAGGAAGCATACAGGAAATAAGAGGAGGACTGAAGATGTGATGACATAAAATGCCATTTACGGTGCCTGATTAACTGGTCAATACCCAAGACTCTAGTGTGTGGGCCACCTGCATGCCTGTATGCTGACAAGAGAAAGAACTGCTGTCATCTAGATGGCCCAAGTAGCTAGAAAATTTTAAAAGTTTCTTTATTACTTCAAATCCATACAACTTCTCACAGAAACTAACTTTATTTCTGCACTCCTCTATATTTACAGAGTACTCACTCTTCGTCTCACTCCTGCCATTGGCCTAACTGAATTGAATATCATGAAGAATGCAGTTATCAGCATCATAAATTCACTGTTCTTTGATGACTTCAAATCCATTGATCATCTCCTCCATTCCACTTCAGCAAACCTCTCATGGACACACCAATATCTTATAATCAATTGAAACTTCACCATCATAAACTGTAATACACAGCTCTTTTCCCATACTTCCTCTTTTATAGCTCTCTTCCCAGTACCCCTCATCATTTAACTCACTTAGAAATAGTTTTACGACTTCTCCATTTTCTCCCCAAATCTCCCAATCCTTCCTAATACTTATTTTCCTCTCAGGAGAATCTGTACCAGTGATAGGATATATAAATGAGCATATTTAATTCTCTAACTGTAGGATCATTCATTCATTGTTTATTCATCTATTCAGCATTGGTAGTCACAGTGCTAGGTACTGCGGATATGAAGATAAAATGAGAAATTATCCCTCAAGCTGCTCATGGTCTAGGAGAAATAGAGGAAAAATGCCTTCATGAACAAATAGTTTAAAAAAAAACCAGTGTGGTAAGTGAAATATAGAGATATGAACCGTATGAACTGGAGCACCATGAGGGCACTTAGCCCAGTGAGATCAAGGAAGAATTTCTAGAAGTGATGCTCAGTGACCTGGGTTATAAATAGTAAATCAGAATTATCCAGCTAAGGAAAGGGTGAGGATATTCTGGTTGAAGGACAGAATGTTAATCAAAACAAAGGTAATATCACAGCATGTTGAGTGCAGAGAATTACAAGCAGGTCAGTTTTTCTGGTACATCAAGAGTTGAGAAGAGACTTATAAGAAATAAGGAAATCATGACCTTGTGGAGTATTTGTCCTGTGACAGGACTAGGGCTTCAGCTTTTAGCTGATTTTCTATACTTATTTTCTATTTCCTAATGATTTCACTAATTTTTTCTTGGGTGGCTCAGTTGTTAAGCATCTGCCTTTGGCTCAGGTCATGATCCCAGTGTCCTGGGATCGAGCCCTGCATTGAGCTTTCTGCTCAGCAGGAAACTTGCTCTCCTTCTTCCACTCGTCCTGCACATGTTCCTGCTCTCGCTGTCTCTCTCTTGCTGTCAAATAAATAAATAAAATCTTTTAAAAAAAGTTAAAAAAAAAGTCTTCATGGGTTTTGTATTGCCACCTTCAGTGGAGATTTTTACTTAAAAAATGTATCTCCATTGTTGTTCCCTCTTTCTTAAAATTTTTTTCCTCAGTTTTGTGGTCATAAAATCATATCAGAGGGGTTAAGGTGAGGTAAAGAGTTTGAGAAAATGGACCAAATTAATCTACTCAAACCTCACACATGGAGGGGTGTGGTAGAGGAAATTGCCTAATCAAGGTAGACAAGATCAGTGCTCTGAGAGCTCCCCTGGGACAGAGAAGTGAGTTCATGAGTGAAATGGTAATTTGTCAGCATTTGCTTAGAAGTTGCTTTGACACAGATGTTTGATTCAGAAAATTAGAAGTAATCTTAGACTTACCCTCTGCGTCCCTTACCTACAGGTATCATTTAAAAAACCTCACCTTGTATTCTTTACCATTCCTACTCCAGTGACCTCATTGGATATCACAGAGCTTTTGGAACAAAGCTTCTTGCATGGTTATCATTTGAAAAAAATAAAGAGATACATCAATGAACTTTATAGCATTTTGGAATAACTGCCTTCAGGGTAATATGGACAAATTTGTATGAGATATAAACTTGGTCTCAATCATGACTTTGATATAGAGGCCATCATATATAGTGATTATAGCCAAGGTGGTTGACACATTTTTCCCTTTATTAAAACTAAAATGGTTGATATAAAAAGTTCATTAAGGGAGGGAGGAGTCAAGATGGCGGAGAAGTAGCAGGCTGAGACTACATCAGGTAGCAGGAGATCAGCTCGATAGCTTATCTAAACATTGCAAACACCTACAAACCCAACGGGAGATCAAAGAGAAGAAGAACAGCAACTCTAGAAACAGAAAATCAACCTCTTTCTGAAAGGTAGGACTGGCGGAGAAGTGAATCTAAAACGACGGGAAGATAGACCACGGGGGGGAGGGGCCGGCTCCCGGCAAGCGGCGGAGGAACGGAGCACAAAATCAGGACTTTTAAAAGTCTGTTCCACTGAGGGACACTGCTCCAGAGGCTAAACCAGGGTGAAGCCCACGCGGGGTCAGCGTGGCCCCAGGTCCTGCAGGGTCACAGAAGGATCGGGGGTGTCGGAGTGTCGCAGAGCTCGCAGGTATTAGAACGGAGAAGCCGGCTGCAGAGACAGAGCCGAGGACTGAACTCTCAGCTCGGGGTTACCTTGAACTGGTTGCGGGCTGGGTGAGCTCGGAGCGCGGCTAGAGGCTGGGGATACGGGAGTGATTGGGTGCTGTCCTCTGGGGGCGCACTGAGGAGTGGGGCCCCAGGCTCTTGGCTCCTCCGGGCTGGAGACTAGGAGGCCGCCATTTTCATTCCCGTCCTCCGGAACTCTACAGAAAGCATTCAGGGAACAGAAGCTCCCAAAAGCGAACCGGAGCGGATTACTTAGTCCGGCCGCCAGTAAGGGCGGTGCAATCCCGCCTTGGGCAAAGACACTTGAGAGTCACTACAACAGGCCCCTCCCCCAGAAGATCAACAAAATATCCAGCCAGGACTAAGTTCATCTATCAAGGAAAGTAGGTTCGATTCCTAAGACAGCAGCGCAATTCCAGAGGAGGAGAAAGCAAAGCACGGAACGCATGGCTTTCTCCCCATGATTCTTTAGTCTTGCGGCTACTTCAATTTTTTTTTTCTTTTTTCAATTTTTTTTCTTTTTTCTTCTTCTGCTAAATTTTTTAAAACTTTTACCCTTTTCTTTTTTAACGTTTTTTGACTAGTTTATCTAAATATATATTTTTTTCTTTCTTTTATATATTTTTTCTTTATTTGTTTTAGTTTTTAAATTTTTTTCTGAACTTCTTTTTTTTTTTTTTTTCTGAACTTCTTTTTATTCCCTTTCTCCCCCACCACAATTTGGGGTCTCTTCTCATTTGGTTACAGCGCATTTTTCTGGGGTCTTTGCCACCCTTTTAGTATTTTATTTGCTCCTTCATATCCTCTTATCTGGACAAAATGACAAGGCAGAAAAAATCACCACAAACAAAAGAACAAGAGACAGTACCGAAGGCTGGGGACCTAATCAACACAGACATTGGTAATAAGTCAGATCAAGAGTTCAGAATGACGGGGCGCCTGGGTGGCTCAGTGGATTAAGCCGCTGCCTTCGGCTCAGGTCATGATCTCAGGGTCCTGGGATCGAGCCCCGCATCGGGCTCTCTGCTCCGCAGGGGGCCTGCTTCCTCCTCTCTCTCTGCCTGCCTCTCTGACTACTTGTGATCTCTCTCTCTCTGTCAAATAAATGAATAAAATCTTTAAAAAAAAAAAAAGAGTTCAGAATGACGATTCTGAACATTCTAGCCGGGCTCAAAAAAGGCATGGAAGATATTAGAGAAACCCTCTCTGGAGATATTAAAGCCCTTTCTGGGGAAATTAAAGAACTAAAATCTAACCAAGTTGAAATCAAAAAAGCTATTAATGAGGTGCAATAAAAAATGGAGGCTCTCACTGCTAGGATAAATGAGGCAGAAGAAAGAATTAGTGATATAGAAGACCAAATGACAGAGAATAAAGAAGCCGAACAAAAGAGGGACAAACAGCTACTGGACCATGAGGGGAGAATTCGAGAGATAAGTGACACCATAAGACGAAACAACATTAGAATAATTGGGATTCCAGAAGAAGAAGAAACAGAGAGGGGAGCAGAAGGTCTATTGGAGAGAATTTCCCTAATATGGCAAAGGGAACAAGCATCAAAATCCAGGAGATGCAGAGAACCCCCTCAAAGTCAACAAGAATAGGTCCACACCCCGTCACCTAAGAGTAAAATTTACAAGCCTTAGTGACAAAGAGAAAATCCTGAAAGCAGCCCGAGAAAAGAAGTCTGTAACATACAATGGTAAAAATATTAGATTGGCAACAGACTTATCCACAGAGACCTGGCAGGCCAGAAAGAGCTGGCATGATATATTCAGAGCACTCAACGAGAAAAACATGCAGCCAAGAATACTCTATCCAGCTAGGCTATCATTGAAAATAGAAGGAGAGATCAAAAGCTTCCAGGACAAACAAAAACTGAAAGAATTTGCAAACACCAAACCAGCTCTACAGGAAATATTGAAAGGGGTCCTCTAAGCAAAGAGAGAGCCTAAAAGTAGTAGATCAGAAAGGTACAGAGACAATATACAGTAACAGTCACCTTACAGACTAATAATGGCACTAAATTCATATCTCTCAATAGTTACCCTGAATGTTAATGGGCTAAATGCCCCAATCAAAAGACACAGGGTATCAGAATGGATAAAAAACCAAAACCCATCAGTATGTTACCCACAAGAAACTCATTTTAGACGCGAAGACACCTCCAGATTTAAAGTGAGGTGGTGGAAAACAATTTACCATGCTAATGGGCATCAGAAGAAAGCTGGGGCAACCCTTATATCAGATCAATTAGATTTTAGGCCAAAGACTATAAAAAGAGATGAGGAAGGACATTATATCCTACTCAAAGGGTCTGTTCAACAAGAAGATCTAACAATTTTAAATATCTATGCCCCTAACGTGGGAGCAGCCAACTATATCAACCAATTAATAACAAAATCAGAGAAACACATCAATAATAATACAATAATAGTAGGGGACTTGAACACTCCCCTCACTGAAATGGACAGATCATCCCAGCAAAAGATCAACAAGGAAATAAAGGCCATAAAAGACACACTGGACCAGATGGACATCACAGATATATTCAGAACTTTTCATCCCAAAGCAACAGAATACACATTCTTCTCTAGTGCACATGGAACCTTCTCCAGAATAGATCACATCCTGGGTCACAAATCAGGTCTCAACCGGTATCAAAAGATTGGGATCATTCCCTGAATATTTTCAGACCACAATGCTCTGAAGCTAGAACTCAATCACAAGAGGAAAGCTGGAAAGAACCCAAATACATGGAGATTAAACAGCATCCTTCTAAAGATGAATGGGTTAACCAGGAAATTAAAGAAGAACTGAAAAAATTCATGGAAACAAATGATAATGAAAACACAACAGTTCAAAATCTGTGGGACACAGGAAAGGCAGTCCTGAGAGGAAAATATATAGTGGTACAAGCCTTTCTCAAGAATCAAGAAAGGTCTGAAATACACAACCTAACCCTACACGTAAAGGAGCTGGAGAAAGAACAAGAAAGAAACCCTAAACCCAGCAGGAGAAGAGAAATCATAAAGATCAGAGCAGAAATCAATGAAATAGAAACCAAAAAAACAATAGAAAAAATCAATGAAACTAGGAGCTGGTTCTTTGAAAGAATCAATAAGATTGATAAACCCCTGGCCAGACTCATCAAAAAGAAAAGAGAAAGGACCCAGATAAATAAAATCATGAATGAAAGAGGAGAGATCACAACTAACACCAAAGAAATATAGACAATTATAAGAACATACTATGAGCAACTCTACGCCAACAAATGTGACAATCTGGAAGAAATGGATGCATTCCTAGAGACATATAAACTACTACAACTGAACCAGGAAGAAATAGAAAACCTGAACAGGCCCATAACCAGTAAGGAGATTGAAACAGTCATCAAAAATCTCCAAACAAACAAAAGCCCAGGGCCAGACGGCTTCCCAGGGGAATTCTACCAAACATTTAAAGAAGAACTCATTCCTATTCTCCTGAAACTGTTCCAAAAAATAGAAATGGAAGGAAAACTTCCAAACTCATTTTATGAGGCCAGCATCACCTTGATCCCAAAACCAGACAAGGATCCCACCAAAAAAGAGAACTACAGACCAATATCCTTGATGAACACAGACGCAAAAATTCTCGCCAAAATACTAGCCAATAGGATTCAACAGTACGTTAAAAGGATTATTCACCACGATCAAGTGGGATTTATTCCAGGGCTGTAGGGTTGGTTCAACATCCGCAAATCAATCAATGTGATAGAACACATTAATAAAAGAAAGAACAAGAACCATATGATACTCTCCATAGATGCTGAAAAAGCATTTGACAAAGTACAGCATCCCTTCCTGATCAAAACTCTTCAAAGTGTAGGGATAGAGGGCACATACCTCAATATTATCAAAGCCATCTATGAAAAACCCACCGCAAATATCATTCTCAATGGAGAAAAAGTGAAAGCTTTTCCGCTAAGGTCAGGAACACGGCAGGGATGTCCATTATCACCACTGCTATTCAACATAGTACTAGAAGTCTTAGCCTCAGCAATCAGACAACAAAAAGAAATTAAAGGCATCCAAATTGGCAAAGAAGAAGTCAAACTATCACTCTTCGCAGATGATATGATACTATATGTGGAAAACCCAAAAGACTCCACTCCAAAACTGCTAGAACTTGTACAGGAATTCAGTAAAGTGTCAGGATATAAAATCAATGCACAGAAATCAGTTGCATTTCTGTACACCAACAACAAGACAGAAGAAAGAGAAATTAAGGAGTCAATCCCATTTACAATTGCAACCAAAACTATAAGATACCTAGGAATAAACCTAACCAAAGAGGCTAAGAATCTATACGCAGAAAATTATAAAGTACTCATAAAAGAAACTGGGGAAGACACAAAGAAATGGAAAAATGTTCCATGCTCCTGGATTGGAAGAATAAATATTGTGAAAATGTCTATGCTACCTAAAGCAATCTACACATTTAATGCAATCCCTATCAAAATACCATCCATTTTTTCAAAGAAATGGAACAAATAATTCTAAAATTTATATGGAACCAGAAAAGACCTCGAATAGCCAAAGGAATATTGAAAAAGAAAGCCAAAATTGGTGGCATCACAATTCCGGACTTCAAGCTCTATTACAAAGCTGTCGTCATCAAGACAACATGGTACTGGCACAAAAACAGACACATAGATCAGTGGAACAGAATAGAGAGCCCAGAAATAGACCCTCAACTCTATGGTCAACTAATCTTCGACAAAGCAGGAAAGAATGTCCAATGGAAAAAAGACAGCCTCTTCAATAAATGGTGCTGGGAAAATTGGACAGCCACATGCAGAAAAATGAAATTGGACCACTTCCTTACACCACACACGAAAATAGACTCCAAATGGATGAAGGACCTCAATGTGAGAAAGGAATCCAGCAAAATCCTTGAGGAGAACGCAGGCAGCAACCTCTTCAACCTCAGCCACAGCAACATCTTCCTAGGAACAACGGCAAAGGCAAGGGAAGCAAGGGCAAAAATGAACTATTGGGATTTCATCAAGATCAAAAGCTTTTGCACAGCAAAGGAAACAGTTAACAAAACCAAAAGACAACTGACAGAATGGGAGAAGATATTTGCAAATGACACATCAGATAAAGGGCTAGTGTCCAAAATCTATAAGGAACTTAGCAAACTCAACACCCAAAGAACAAACAATCCAATCAAGAAATGGGCAGAGGACATGAACAGACATTTATGCAAAGAAGACATCCAGATGGCCAACAGACACATGAAAAAGTGCTCCACATCACTCGGCATCAGGGAAATACAAATCAAAACCCCAGTGAGATATCACCTCACACCAGTCAGAATGGCTAAAATGAACAAGTCAGGAAATGACAGATGCTGGCGAGGATGTGGAGAAAGGGGAACCCTCCTACACTGTTGGTGGGAATGCAAACTGGTGCAACCACTCTGGAAAACAGCATGGAGGTTCCTCAAAATCTTGAAAATAGAACTACCCTATGACCCAGCAATTGAACTACTGGGTATTTACCCTAAAGATACAAACATAGTGATCCGAAGGGACACGTGTACCCGAATGTGTATAGCAGCAATGTCTACAATAGCCAAACTATGGAAAGAACCTAGATGTCCCTCAACAGATGAATGGATAAAGAAGAGGTGGTATATATACACAATGGAATACTATGCAGCCATCAAAAGAAATGAAATCTTGCCATTTGTGACGACGTGGATGGAACTAGAGGGTATCATGCTTAGTGAAATAAGTCAATCGGAGAAAGACAACTATCATATGATCTCCCTGATATGAGGACATGGAGAAGCAACATGGGGTTTAAGGGGATAGGAGAAGAATAAATGAAACAAGATGGGATTGGGATGGAGACAAACCATAAATGACACTTAATCTCACAAAACAAACTGGGGGTTGCCGGGGGGAGGTGGGATTGGGAGAGGGGGAGTGGGCTATGGACATTGGGGAGGGGAGGCAAACCATAAGAGACTATGGACTCTGAAAAACAACCTGAGGGTTTTGAAGGGTCAGGGGTGCGAGGTTGGGGAACAGGTGGTGGGTAAGAGGGAGGGCATGTTTTGCATGGAGCACTGGGTGTTGTGCAAAAACAATGAATACTGTTACACTGAAAAAAATAAATAAAATGGAAAAAAAAAGTTCATTAAGTATTTAACTCCACATTACTCAGTTAACAATCCAGACCCCTATGCTCCTTTAAGGACAATGTATAGTTGTTTTTTTTTGTTATGATTCATCAGTAACTTTCACTGTTCATTTTAATGGTTGGCATTTAAACAAGGGTGAAGTAGAAAATTATAAATAATGTATGATGCAGATTTATAGCATGGTGAAAACAATGTGCAACAGTTAGAGGGATAGTTAATCAGGTCACTATAGTTTGAGAACAGTTGTATTGGTTAGTTTAATTATTTATGTGAGCACAACATAGGAAATGGTATTTAATTAATTCACATTTCTATTTCCCTGTATTTCAAAATGCCCTACATAAATGAAGTTCAGTGACCTGCATGTCCTTAGGAAATCTTAGTTCATGTGGATGTTCTCTAGTAAGATTACATTTTCTATTATGAAAACTTATGTATTTTAAAGGTCACCTTTACTTAAAGCATGAGTTGAAAAGGATGCATAAAATCTACCAAAGGGAAAGTGTTATAAATGTAGAAAAATATTAACATAAGGATAAGAAAGCAAGTGTAATTTTAAAAGACATACACATGTGGAATAAATCCATTGTGGTTAGAAAGCAATCTTGCTTACTACCACACTGACATAAATTTAAAATACTTTAAATTATTGTACAAGTTGCTGACAAGCATTTTGGATATAAACAACAAAAAAATGTGTGAAGGAACTTTAAATAAATTACATTCTAAGTAACAAGAAAATGGATTTAGATCTTTTGTGCTTTTGCAGCATCAGCTGCGGCTAATAATTTTAATATAAAATGAAGCTTCTTTGTAGTATAGAGAAGTAAATATTTCCAAAATACAAATATATGGATATGTTGTATTTATGGTTAACAGATTACCAGTCTTATAAACTTCATAAAATCAAAAGCGTTCATAGCATGTTGTTTTCTATTAGCACCACTCTTTGTGATCAACCAAATGGTGTGAGCTAGCTTTACGAGAGGCTAGAAGTCTATATTAAAATCAATTAGGAAGCTAGGTAATAAAAAACAGTAAAAAATGTCTGCACTCAAAGGTTTTTAGGGTTGTGCTTAGATCACTTCATATGTTCACTTACAAAGAGTTAGGAACAACTTTGTTGCAATTCCTTATTACATGCCATCCCTTTGGCATTTTATTAGGGAAATCTAATACTCCTAACAACTTTATGGAGTAGGTACTACTATTATTTCTATTTCATAGATAAGAGAAATGACGTTTAGTTTGAATTCAGGTCAGTCAGCCAGATCACAAAGCCATAGTCTTTTTTTTTTTTTTTTTTAAAGAGCAAATTTTAATTTATTTGTATTTTCAGCGTAACAGTATTCATTGTTTTTGCACAACACCCAGTGCTCCGTGCAAAACATGCCCTCCCTATTACCCACCACCTGTTCCCCCAACCTCCCACCCCTGACCCTTCAAAACCCTCAGGTTGTTTTTCAGAGTCCATAGTCTCTTATGGTTCGCCTCCCCTTCCAATTTTTTTTTTTTTTTTAATAAACATATAATGTATTTTTATCCCCAGGGGTACAGGTCTGTGAATCGCCAGGTTTACACACTCCACAACAATCAGGATAGCACATACCCTCCCCAATGTCCATAACCCCCTCCCTCTCTCCCAACCCCACCTCCCCCCAGCAACCCCCAGTTTGTTTTGTGAGATTAAGAGTCATTTATGGTTTGTCTCCCTCCCAATCCCATCTTGTTTCATTTATTCTTCTCCTATCCCCCTAACCCCCCATGTTGCTTCTCCATGTCCTCATATCAGGGAGATCATATGATAGTTGTCTTTCTCCAATTGACTTATTTCACTAAGCATGATACCCTCTAGTTCCATCCATATCGTCACAAATGGCAAGATTTCATTTCTTTTGATGGCTGCATAATATTCCATTGTGTATATATACCACCTCTTCTTTATCCATTCATCTGTTGAGGGACATCTAGGTTCTTTCCATAGTTTGGCTATTGTAGACATTGCTGCTATAAACATTCGGGTACACGTGCCCCTTCAGATCACTATGTTTGTATCTTTAGGGTAAATACCTAGTAGTTCAATTGCTGGGTCATAGGATAGTTCTATTTTCAACATTTTGAGGAACCTCCATGCTGTTTTCCAGAGTGGTTGCACCAGTTTGCATTCCCACCAACAGTGTAGGAGGGTTCCCCTTTTTCCACACCCTCGCCAGCATCTGTCATTTCCTGACTTGTTCATTTTAGCCATTCTGACTGGTGTGAGGTGATATCTCACTGGGGTTTTGATTTGTATTTCCCTGATGCCGAGTGATGTGGAGCACTTTTTCATGTGTCTGTTGGCCATCTGGATGTCTTCTTTGCATAAATGTCTGTTCATGTCCTCTGCCCATTTCTTGATTGGATTGTTTGTTCTTTGGGTGTTGAGTTTGCTAAGTTCCTTATAGATTTTGGACACTAGCCCTTTATCTGATGTGTCATTTGCAAATATCTTCTCCCATTCTGTCAGTTGTCTTTTGGTTTTGTTAACTGTTTCCTTTGCTGTGCAAAAGCTTTTGATCTTGATGAAATCCCAATAGTTCATTTTTGCCCTTGCTTCCCTTGCCTTTGCCGTTGTTCCTAGGAAGATGTTGCTGTGGCTGAGGTTGAAGAGGTTGCTGCCTGCGTTCTCCTCAAGGATTTTGCTGGATTCCTTTCTCACATTGAGGTCCTTCATCCATTTGGAGTCTATTTTCGTGTGTGGTGTAAGGAAGTGGTCCAATTTCATTTTTCTGCATGTGGCTGTCCAATTTTCCCAGCACCATTTATTGAAGAGGCTGTCTTTTTTCCATTGGACATTCTTTCCTGCTTTGTCGAAGATGAGTTGACCATAGAGTTGAGGGTCTATTTCTGGGCTCTCTATTCTGTTCCACTGATCTATGTGTCTGTTTTTGTGCCAGTACCATGCTGTCTTGATGATGACAGCTTTGTAATAGAGCTTGAAGTCCGGAATTGTGATGCCACCAACTTTGGCTTTCTTTTTCAATATTCCTTTGGCTATTCGAGGTCTTTTCTGGTTCCATATAAATTTTAGGATCATTGGTTCCATTTCTTTGAAAAAAATGGATGGTATTTTGATAGGGATTGCATTAAATGTGTAGATTGCTTTAGGTAGCATAGACATTTGCACAATATTTATTCTTCCAATCCAGGAGCATGGAACATTTTTCCATTTCTTTGTGTCTTCCCCAGTTTCTTTTATGAGTACTTTATAATTTTCTGCGTATAGATTCTTAGCCTCTTTGGTTAGGTTTATTCCTAGGTATCTTATAGTTTTGGTTGCAATTGTAAATGGGATTGACTCCTTAATTTCTCTTTCTTCTGTCTTGTTGTTGGTGTACAGAAATGCAACTGATTTCTGTGCATTGATTTTATATCCTGACACTTTACTGAATTCCTGTACAAGTTCTAGCAGTTTTGGAGTGGAGTCTTTTGGGTTTTCCACATATAGTATCATATCATCTGTGAAGAGTGATAGTTTGACTTCTTCTTTGCCAATTTGGATGCCTTTAATTTCTTTTTGTTGTCTGATTGCTGAGGCTAGGACTTCTAGTACTATGTTGAATAGCAGTGGTGATAATGGACATCCCTGCCGTGTTCCTGACCTCAGCGGAAAAGCTTTCACTTTTTCTCCATTGAGAATGATATTTGTGGTGGGTTTTTCATAGATGGCTTTGATAATATTGAGGTATGTGCCCTCTATCCCTACACTTTGAAGAGTTTTGATCAGGAAGGGATGCTGTACTTTGTCAAATGCTTTTTCAGCATCTATGGAGAGTATCATATGGTTCTTGTTCTTTCTTTTATTAATGTGTTCTATCACATTGATTGATTTGCGGATGTTGAACCAACCCTACAGCCCTGGAATAAATCCCACTTGATCGTGGTGAATAATCCTTTTAATGTACTGTTGAATCCTATTGGCTAGTATTTTGGCGAGAATTTTTGCGTCTGTGTTCATCAAGGATATTGATCTGTAGTTCTCTTTTTTGGTGGGATCCTTGTCTGGTTTTGGGATCAAGGTGATGCTGGCCTCATAAAATGAGTTTGGAAGTTTTCCTTCCATTTCTATTTTTTGGAGCAGTTTCAGGAAAATAGGAATGAGTTCTTCTTTAAATGTTTGGTAGAATTCCCCTGGGAAGCCGTCTGGCCCTGGGCTTTTGTTTGTTTGGAGATTTTTGATGACTGTTTCAATCTCCTTACTGGTTATGGGCCTGTTCAGGTTTTCTATTTCTTCCTGGTTCAGTTGTAGTAGTTTATATGTCTCTAGGAATGCATCCATTTCTTCCAGATTGTCACATTTGTTGGCGTAGAGTTGCTCATAGTATGTTCTTATAATTGTCTATATTTCTTTGGTGTTAGTTGTGATCTCTCCTCTTTCATTCATGATTTTATTTATCTGGGTCCTTTCTCTTTTCTTTTTGATGAGTCTGGCCAGGGGTTTATCAATCTTATTGATTCTTTCAAAGAACCAGCTCCTAGTTTCATTGATTTTTTCTATTGTTTTTTTGGTTTCTATTTCATTGATTTCTGCTCTGATCTTTATGATTTCTCTTCTCCTGCTGGGTTTAGGGTTTCTTTCTTGTTCTTTCTCCAGCTCCTTTACGTGTAGGGTTAGGTTGTGTACTTGAGACCTTTCTTGATTCTTGAGAAAGGCTTGTACCGCTATATATTTTCCTCTCAGGACTGCCTTTGCTGTGTCCCACAGATTTTGAACTGTTGTGTTTTCATTATCATTTGTTTCCATGAATTTTTTCAGTTCTTCTTTAATTTCCTGGTTGACCCATTCATTCTTTAGAAGGATGCTGTTTAATCTCCATGTATTTGGGTTCTTTCCAGCTTTCCTCTTGTGATTGAGTTCTAGCTTCAGAGCATTATGGTCTGAAAATATGCAGGGAATGATCCCAATCTTTTGATACCGGTTGAGACCTGATTTGTGACCCAGGATGTGATCTATTCTGGAGAAGGTTCCATGTGCACTAGAGAAGAATGTGTATTCTGTTGCTTTGGGATGAAAAGTTTTGAATATATCTGTGATGTCCATCTGGTCCAGTGTGTCATTTATGTAGTCTTAACCATAACACTGCACTGCATTTATGGCCTGAATCAGCTCTCAAGTCTGACAAATATATTATGTCTAGAACACTACAAGCTTAGCTTTTATTTAAATAAGGAAAATTTGTAGCTGTTAAGCATGCCTTACATCAATGTGATACCTAAGCCATGAAACTTTTGAAACTTAGTATCCTTAGTGATCATAAACAGGAGTGACATAGTAAAGCCTTGGGATGTTGGAGTTTACATGTTTCATTTTCTGCTGACCTGTAGGAGAGGTACTGTCTTCATACTGGTTTTGCAGATAAATAAAATGCAACTGAGAAAGGTCAAATTATTTACTTGGGGTCGCAAAACAATAAAATTTGGGGACCAGCATTCATAAGCACTTTGTTACCATGTTGTCTATCCTACAACAGAGTTTTCTAGGATTTGGAAAGTGCAGTCATGAAGAAAAGTATATCTAACACTAAGCACCAATATTTTGACAATAATGTTAATTTTCATATAGGTATAATTTTTCCAGCTGCAGGGAACTCTTAATACTCTCCCTAGATGGGATACACACATAACACACTGCTGGTTGCCCATGATTTCTACATAGCTACCTATTTTTTTCTATTGAGGTTTACAGCTTTGGGGCTCAATAAAAACTTGTACCATAGATTCCTTGGTCCAAATTTAATTTCTCTGGATTTTTCCAAGACAGAATTGTAACTCCTCCTCCTATGTGTATGACAGTATTTACATACTCATTAAAACATGTCCCTTTGTGGGGTGCCTGGGTGGCTCAGTAGTTTTAATTGTCCGACTCTTGATCTTGGCTCAGGTCTTGATCTCATGGCTGTGGGTTCAAACCCCCTGTTGGGCTCCATTCCTTACTTAAAGGAAAAAAAAAGGTCCCTTTTGAAAATTTGGGATAGTATCATGGGGATTATTTTGTGATTTAAGAATTACTCAGCCTAAAAACATAATAATTTTGTTATATTTTTAAAAGATTTTATTTATTTATTTGACAGAGAGACAACAAAAGAGGGAACATAAGTGGAAGTTGGGAGGATGATGGTGGGAGAGGGAGAAGCAGGCTTCCACCTGAGCAGGGAGCCTGATGTGGGGCTCAATCCCAGTACCCTGGAATCCTGGGATCATGACCTGAATGGAAGGCAGATGCTTAAGTAAGGTACCCCTTATTTGTTATTGTTTAAGGGAAAAAATGAGTTAGTAAGCTGTTAAAATACACCAATTAACTTTTCTATAGTCCACGCTATCTCAAAATTACTTTTTTTTTTTAATAAGTAGAATTGGTTTTCATTTTAGTTCATAAACCCTAGCCCTTGAAAACCAAATCTGTTAATATACTACAAATGTATCTTATCTCTTTGTGAATTCATAAAGGTGATTTTTTTTCACCCTCTGCTAACAGTTTCCTCTCTTAACTTGACTCTTTTGGTTAAAAAAATCAGATAGTCACATGACACATCTGGCAAGAGTTTTATTTTATGATCAATTGTCTAGGCTTTAATGAAGATGATTTTTGTCTTTTCCCCCTCTTTTAGTTTTCCTTTACTTTAATCTTGATTTTTTTTTCATGTTTCCTGATTTTTGTCTTATCAACTATGTCATGGATAATATGATTAATTAATAAACAGGAAAAGTGAAAGGAAGGATGGTCTATATTATGTTTTTATGTTTTTTAGTTATAATCAGTGGTTTCCAGATCCTATAGTCCTAGGATACTTAATATCAATGATAGAAGTATGGCACTCTGATTTTCAGTTAAAATTTTTCTAAAGCATTCTGGAAAATCTTTAAGGTATTATATGTGGTTTATGATATAATTCTTTTTATAGTTTATTGCTAGTGACATAGAGCATTGTATAAGTTTAAGGTGTACAGCTTGATGTACATATATTGTGAAATGATTACAGTAAGTTTAGTTAACTCAGACTTCTCATAAAGATAAAAAATATTTTTTTCTTATGATGAGAACACCTAGGATTTGCTCTCTTATCAACATTTATATATATAAATAAATGTATATAAATATATATACATAAACATATATATTATAGCAATGTTAACTATAGTCCCATATTATACATTATATCCCTGGTACTTATTTATCTTGTAAATGGAAGTTTGTACCTTTGAACACCTTCCATTTCCTTCTCCCCCAGCCTTCCACTTCTGGTAACTATAAACCTGGTTTCATTTTCTATGATTTTTTTTTTAAGATTCCACACATATGTGGGATTATACAGTATTTGTCTTCTCTGATTTATCTCGCTTAGCATAATGTTCTCCAAGTCCATCTATGTTGTTTCAAGTGGCAGGACTTCTGCATTTTTTATGGCTCGATAATGTTCCATGGGTTGCGTGGGCTGAAGGCTGTTTCTGGCAATTGTGGGACTGTGAATTAGTTTCCTTGCTCAGGCAGAGCATGAGAACCAGCTCCGAGGCCAGTGAGAATTTTTGTTTATGGTCTTGACTCAAGCCAACCCACAAATCTAGTTTCCTAGCTAAAGAGGGCCACTGGCCTTGCTTTGCAAACAGTCAGCCCTGTTATACTCCCTGCTCAAAAGTGGGTGACACAGCAACCAGACATTGTGACCAGCTTTTTTGGTGAGTCAAGGAGTTCCTTTCACCAGTGAGTCAGGTTATGACTCAGCTTTCCTGTCTGAGTAGGGGCAGGTTAATCTGTAGAGCCAGTAAAACTCTGCCTAATCAGGCAAACCTATACCCTCCTGAGCTTGCTGGTCAAACTGTACCACTGTCTTGGTTCTGCTGATAAGCAGAAGTGCTGGTTGCGACTGCTACATGGATCCTGCTGGTGGGAACTTAGCTTGCCAGGATCTGAGTGCTGGTCATTTTGAGCCCTTACCCACCTTCTCCATCAGATTCAGATGGTGGTTGAGCCTACAGATTCCCCTGCAATCCCTGTGGGGTGACATTAGAGTGGAGACTCCCAAGAGGCAATCCACAATGTTGGGGGAGATGAACCATCAACTTTGGGTTCTTTTCCCACTGGAGGAAACATAGCTGGATACCTCTTGGTATGGTGCTGTGCTGGCCTGGGGGTGGGGAACATAGTGAGTAAGCAGCTGTTCCACTTTTGCAGTTCTGTCTGTCTTGGTCTCTGTGGTGCAGTGGGGTACTTCATCATCTCTTCCATGTTCTAGGATTCTTTCACTGTTGTTTTATCCATGAAGTGTTAGTTTTCTTTGTGAGAGGGAGTAAAGTCAGGAATGACCTCTTTGAAATCTTGATGATATCACTCTCTTTTCATGATGTGATTCTAATGAATATCTCTTAAACCCCAAAATTCCCATTGGGGTTTAAGAAGCATGCCCAAATGTTGAATTATGTTTACTAAGCCTAAAGGTCAAGAGGAACAGCTTTTATTAGTAATATTCTTTTTCCCTTTGTATCTTTGGAAGATCTGAATGCTTAACTTTTTTAAAAAAATTTTGCATTTCATCATTAATATCAGTCCAATACCAATATCATTGCATCTGACCCTCATCCAATAATTTTTTCATCCTGGATTCTGTTTTGTGATTAAATGTTTAGCCATGATATTCAACGTTGAGATTTTACTATTTGATATATAATGACTATATAATTTTTGAGTTTTTCTTATTTATTGATATTGTTCCTAAGATATGTACTTTATTCTAAGATGTCATTTGCATCCAGCTTCAACCAAAGGCTTTTTCAAGGGTGGGTGTTTTGTGTCATGACATTGTAAAAGTCCACAAGAAAATGAGACTACCAAGACTATATAAGGGACCAATATTTCTGCATTGGAGGTAACTTTTGCACTTTTCTGCTTATCTTTCCTGCCTCTAATAATATACTACTTATGAAATATGGATTGTTGTGGAAATTGGAAGGAGGAAGTTGAATGTTGAAAGCATAGGGCAAATGGAAAAATATATCACCCACATAAAATGTTATCAAAGTTTATCCTTTTGCACTGGATTTAAGACATTTTATTGTCTGTTCCTATGATACAAGTCAGTAAATTTTCCTTGTGAACTGAAAGCCATAGCAGTCTGTGTATTCTTCTCATGAGCTCAAGATTCTAGAGTTTAGGGTCCAAAGTAGATGAGGTAATAGGAATAAGTGGGTAGAGGGGAAATGATCCTGGTAATGGCAACATTTTTTTCTTCCCCTTCTTTAGTACCCCTCTTTAGTGATGTCTTCTTCCTAGAAGTGTGTGCATGTACTCACACACACACACACACACACACAGCTTCTGATATCATACTTTCTGAAAATACTACTGGAGCTCCTGAAAACCAGTACCTCTTCTAGTGGAATTTGAGGGTGCCGCTATTCTGTTAGGAATTGCCAGGAACAGTAACAACAAAGCAGTTGCCCATCTATGTCAGAAGTTTGTCAAGGCATCATGTTAACTCTTAGGTTTACACCTAGAGTGTTGACTCTCGCCATTACTGAAATCATGAAAAACTCCCTTGCTATTTGTTGTTGTTGTTGTTTTTAGATGAAGAAATTGAAGCTTGGAAAATTTAAACAGTTAACTACAGATTACATGTTTATTAGTGTCAAAAGCAGGTCTTTGTAGTTCCACTTTGGAATATACCTAGCCTCCCAAATGCCATATATTTAGTCCATAATCCTCTATATTTTTAAGAATTGTCTCTATTTTATTTTTACCTCAGTTTCCTAAACTTCCTCTCCCTTACACACCTCAATTGTAATCGAGTTACAGCCAGAACTAGATTAATAGCTCCTAGAAACTATAACCTCCACCTACCCATGTTAACAAGTTATTTTCCTCTCATCCACAACTGTAGGCAGTGATGAATGTGTAGTTCAATTGACTCTTTTTATATCCTGTGCTTAAATTCATAATGGAACTGTCACTCAATAAGACAGTATTTGATGGTCACATTCTAACTGAAAAATTTTTTTCCTGACTGCCTGCCAGTATGTCCCCAAAGATAAAGCTTTAAACTCTTGAATGCTTGGTATATGCCTTTAATTGCATACATTAGCGACCTAACTCATAGATTTCCACAGTTATGTCTTCCCCTAAGATAGCCTGATAAATATTTTTTATGACATGAATACTGATTCAAAAATAGCAAAGTTGTATAAGAAGTCACTTTCAAGAATTAGTATATAGGTGCTTCGTTAAAAAAGTTTCTCAGAAAGCATGGAAGATAGGCTTCCTGGGTGTGGAGAAGAGGTTTTTAGGACTGAGTCCAGAAAAAAATAGCATTTCTGAGTATCATTTACAATCATAGGAATAAATGAAATTGAACTGAAGAGGATATTAACCTATGTTCCCAGCTTCTCATGTGTAATGAGAAGAGACACAAGAGTTTCCAAAGATACACAAAAGAAATTTTATCTGGTTTGCTTTGCCCACTGGTACACTGCACATTTTATGTTTCAATTAAAATTTTTAATTAAGAAATTTCAACTGTTGTAAGCATACTTTAACTAACATATTCCTCTGACCTCTAAAATAAGTCTTTAGTAAGAAGTAATGAACTTGAATATTAACAAGATTCTGATCAAAAGATATGGAAATATATTTAAATTAAAATTATGTTGACATTATGTTAATGTAAAATGGTAACTCTCATCTAGTTTGAGGCTGTTTTAATCAGTATATTAAAATGCATTTTAACATTTCACTACTCAAAATCCATGTAAATATGAGAAATTCTGAACTTTCATTTGATACTCTTTTAAATAATTTTAATACATAAAAATTTAAAAATAACTTGTGATCTTTTTTGTCAATTGTAGTACCAGGAACAAGGATTCACTGGATGTCATATATGTGCTTTAATGTTACATATTAATGCATTTTAATAAATTTCATCTATAATGCATCATCCTGACCTATCTCTGACCAAGATATGTCCTATCTTTCCAGTGGGCTGAACTTTCTACCTGGTAACTTTATTCCATCTCTCCCTTTCATCCTCCCTCCCTCCCTTCCTTCCTTCCTTCCTTCCTTTCTATATCAATCATTATTGCCATCATTTAAAGAATTCACAGTCTGGTTTGGGAAGTGGACAGTTGGACAAATAAAATACTGCAAGTTCAGAAGTTGCCCATCCCATGTCTTCCTCCTCTGAACTGATCACCCCTTGTGTGAGTGGTGGCCTTGGCCCCTGAAATCAGATTTTATTAGATGAACTACCCATTACTATATAATCCTGAGGACAAGTGTTTCCCAATGTTCCAAAAGACATCCTTAAATATTTTATTTGTACTACGTAAATAGAATCTTGATTTTATTTTCAGGTTATTATTTTGTGGTAGTTTTTATTGCAAAAATAAAAATTCAAATTATATCATAATACTAACATATTCATCAGCTGTATGAAGTTTACTGATACTCTATTTTGGAAACAAAATTTGCTCTTTGAATCTTTTTTTTTCTTTGAGTCATATTTTTTTTTAAAGATTTTATTTATTTACTTGACAGAGAGAGACACTGCAAGAGGGGGAACACAAGCAGGGGGAGTGGGAGGGGAAGAAGCCAGCTTCCTGCTCAGCAGGGAGCCAGATGAGGGGCTCAGTCCCAGGACTCTGGGATCATGACCTGAGCCAAAGGCAGACACTTAACTAAGCCACTCAGGCACGCCAGTCTCTGAATCATTTTTTAAAACATGTTTCTCCCCCAACCCTCTGACTTGACTCTTGTTTTATCTGATAAAATCCCTGGGATTAGGGAATCCCAGTTTTCTGACATGGAGATTTTTTTTTTAAATAGACACTATATTCTTGGATTGTCTCTCTTTCTAAAACACTGTTAAAAATACTAAAAGAAAATATAACCCCAGATTGCTGCAGTATTTACTGACAAGGCATGCTATTAAAATTTAGATAGGAGTAAGTTTAGGTTTCAGGTTTGGGATATGGCATTTATCTACTAATGAATTCTGAACCTGAGATTCCTCTCCAGTAGAAATTATATACCTACATTATTACTTTGTTGTGAGGAATAAACCAGGGTACATTATAAGTGTGCCTACCCAGTGACCAACTTATGTTAGAATCTCAATAAATAAAACCTTGTCTTCCACTTGTGAGTTTACTTCTAATCTGTAAATTCCTGGCACATTATTGAATGAATTATTTTCTGTGTCCTCTTAGATACATTAGTTGACCTTTTTGCCCTGTTTTCTTACCTTCTAAATAAGAAATAGAATCAGATAGTATTCTAAGTATACTTCTATCTCAAAAACTCCTTTTCAAACAGGGATATAAGGAAGATTGACCTGAGAGAAAAAAATGTAACTATAGCCTAGAATACTAAAGTTTTGGATTTGAATGTAAAAATCTATCACTAACTATGAAGCTTTGGATCAGTGGTTAATTTCATTAAGCATCAGAGCTTCCTCTTCATGAAATAAGGGCAAATAATGTTTACCTTATAAGTTTCACTTGAATATTAAATAGTATAATGTCAAGAATCAAAGGCTTCTCAATTAATAATAATTATTATAATATTATGCTAATACTATAATCATTACCATATCGTCATTATTGTTATTTCAGTGTCTCAATGTTAGAATAGAGGCTTGAAAAATAATTTTATTGTAAGTTTAGTAAAATGATTATCTAAATAATATGTGTATTCAAATTCTTAGGGACTGTGAGCCATTAAGGTAACACATGTTCCCTCATATTTAGTTCAGGGAATATTTATCTAAAACATTCTAACATTTTTATGTTTTCAAAAATAAATTATTGAAAAATCTAAAATTTCCATATGCTGGGGCAACAGCAGTAAGAAAAAAAGCAAACCAACTCTGCTCACGTAGAGCTTATAGTCTAGCATTAGGATTAGGTGTTATATTCTATATCAGTTAGATTTTCCAGGTAACAAACAACTTCACAATTAGTGTTTTAAGACAATAAGCAGTTATTATTTCTCATCAATTCTGTGGGTTGGCTAGGAAAGTCTTCTGGTCTGCACTGGCACATCTTATGGGTGACCTAAGATGAACTCACATGTCTAGAATTTGGATGGAGTACATGGTCAAGGCGGATGACTTGACCAAGGCTTTTTTTTTTTAATATAACATACTTGCTTTAAGCTCCTGTGCATGTACTAGTGGGTGCAGAGTTCCCATAAGCAGAAAGAGTGAGCCCCATGTGTAAGAAAACTGTTAAGTCTCTGCTTAAATCATGTTTGCAGTTGTCCTATTGGCTAAAGCAAAGAACCTAGCAAACCTGAGCACTGTGGGGTAGAGTACTCAATCTACTACATAATCAGTTGACATGAGATTCGAAACTGGGGCTCTTACGACCAGGAAAATGGGCTCAAAGAGACAATAAGAACAGAGGGTAACCTAGCAGCCAAATGATCTGAGGTTGAATGAAAGAAAACCAGTTACCTCCTAAGGGATCTTAGCAATAGAGAATCATCATAGAAAAGTCAGGTTTTAGTTGGAGCAGGAAGGGAAGGAAAAATTTCTAAATTGGTAAACAAGAAAAAAAAATTGAGAGAATAGGGAATTTTGATAAGGAGTGACAATGATTTCCTGAGGGGTTTGGGAGCTGAGAATGAGATCAAATTAAGAGATCAAAAGCCAAGTGATAAGGAGTAATGTGAGAGTTTGGGGTTTATTCTGGAGATTAGTATAAGAAGAATAAATGTGTATCATAGAAGTTTTTCACTTAGTGTAACCTTGCTGAGGAGATATTAAAATGGGATATTGTGTTTGCTGTAACTGGTTCTACTAGAGAAAACTATTAAAGGACCAGACAAATAGTCATTTCAAGCTTTGCCAGACTCTTAGTGGATCTTTCTGAAGACTTTTGATGACCAATAACAAATGTTGAAACTGCTGTGTGTCACCCTTGAACATTCTTTTCCATCCAGAGTGTTTCTTTTTACTCCTTCGTAAGCATAGCCACCACTGACTCTCCACCATTCTAGAACTTAAAAGTGTACATTTCACCCTCTCAGTGTACTGTTGAGTGTACTTCTTTCTCTGGCATGTGTTCACTTGACTGATAAATAAAATAGCTTTGTCTTTTTATTTTTTTTTGAGAATCTTTTTAATTTTTTAATAAGAGCCTTATAAGATGGTCACAGAACAAGTGCTGGTGAGTCTTCCAGGTGGGGAGTGAGGAGGGCATCTTTCAGAGCATGCAGATTTCCAAAGAGGATGTGCAAAGCTCAGCAGGGAAAGTTGAGAGCATTCAGACCTCTAGGCCTCATGTCTAACATCCGGAACACAAAGAAATGTTTTTAATAGAGGATAACTTTTATAGTGCACACTTTGGCAACATGTATGCTAAAATTGGAATGATACAGAGAAGTTTAGCATGGCCCCTGCATGAGGATGACATGCACATTTGTGAAGATATGTTTTATAAAATATATGCTCCCTAGGATCAACAAAATGTTCTATAAAGCTAGATGTTTTATGTATATAGCCAAAGTAAAAATCCCCCTAATCTATCTCTACATTTAGATATTATTTCTAAACATTCTTATTTTATCTTCACAGTCAAATATAGATTAATAATCTATGAATATATCTAAAGTAATGAATTTATTTACATGCATGAACTATTATTTATTGTTCTATATAAATAGATGATTTTCAATCTAGCAGTTCTACATTATTTTTAAGTAATTCTCTAGCAGCGCCCTGATTTTAGCAGACTAAAATTTTGAGAATAAGTTCATTCTAGCTATCCATAAACTTCATGATTTTAAAAGTCTTTATCTTACTGCCCAGACTTTACCTTTCCAGTTAGAGGACTCCTCATTTGTAGTCTGTCATTATCCAGAAGGTTCCCCATACCCTTGATCACCAGTAGAAAGGTTAAGCTTCACTTTCTAAATCAGGATCTGAAGGAATTTGATAAGAGGCAGCTAGAGTCAGGGATCATTAATCACTATCATGCTAGAAACATTGAGAAAAGTATCAAGAAATAAAGCATTGTAATTTGGGACCTTTCTTTTCTTCCTTTTTTTTTTTCTTCTTCTTTCAAAATTTGAATAACATAGGTTAAGAGAATCAGGTTTAAAAATTTAAATAAGGCTAATGATAAAAATTTGTTTTTGAAATGATACAGTCTTTCAAAATAGCACAAAATAGCATAAAATAGATTTTATATAATGTTTTATTAGTAAACTTGAAGTTGAATTCTTTCTCTTCAGGTTTAATAGACTCACACAAAGACTTGTAAAGCTGGAATTTTCTTATATTCCTCTTTGTCTCTCCATATGCCTTTATATCACTCCCTATCTCCATCCCCCAGCTGCCAAAACGCTACCTACCTATTAAGCTATATCTAATATCTGTGTAATATTTTTCATACCTGTTTAGGATCTGAGGGAAAAATGCTTATATATTTATTTTCATAATACTTTGCTTGAAGTAAATGATGGGTTATAATGTGCTCTGCAACCAGACTAACATGAGATTGGGAAAAGAGAGGAAAGGAAGGAGTATGTCTGTATGTGCATGTATGTGAATATGTTTTTGTTAGAGAAAGAGCTAGAGTGTGAGCAGAAGATATTAAATATTTTTGAAGGATATAACACCTCTGTTGGATATATGATGCTGTGGAATTTAGACAACTGAGAGATAGGACATGGGGGATTGCTGATGCTATGGGTGTGGATAAATGCATTCAAGGAAAGTGTATAGAATGAGAATTGGAAAAATCCAGGAACAATTTTTGTTCACAAATACAAAATGAGAAGCTCTGAGTAGTAAGAGTTTGATCTGGACTTACAGCCAGAAAATTGCTATTTGGTCACTAAGATATACAAATTTAAAAACTAAGATTTTCTTTAAAATCTTTCTTTTCTTCAATGGCAGTTATGAAAAGCACTGGGAGAAGCAAATGTTAAACAGTAATTATTGAACATTCCCTATGTGCTTCGAAGCATTTGAATCATATTCTATTGCTTTAAAATTGTAATAAAACCTAAATGGATGATTAGAATACAAGCAAGTATTATGAGGCATATTTCAGGTCCTTTCTACAAGTAAGTAGAAGAAAAAATAGGAGATGTTCATTTGCAAACAAATGATGATTCTCTCAGGGTGCCTAGGTGGCTCAGTGGGTTAAGCTTCTGCCTTCAGCTCAGGTGGTGATCTCAGGGTCCTGGAATCAAGCCCCACATTGGGCTCTCTGCTCAACAGGGAGCCTGCTTCCCCCCTTTCTTCCTGCCTCTTTGCCTACTTGTGATTTCTTTCTCTGTCAAATAAATAAATAAATAAATAAAATCTTAAAAAATGATGATTTTCCTTGATTCTTTATTGGTTATCAGAATCTCTCTAATAAAATTTTGTGTACTTAAAGCAAATGCACAAAGTGGCTATCAACATGTAGTCGATTTTTATATTTAATATATTTGTATTTCATTGATCTATAATTGACACACAGTAATACAGTAGTTTCAGGTGTACAATGTCGTGATTTTACAAGTTTATACATCATGCTATGCTCACCACAAGGGTAGCCATCATCAGTCACCTTGTAACGTTCTTCTAACACTAGTGGTGTATTCCCTAAATTGTGTGTTTTATTCCCATAATTTATTCACTCCATAATTTGAAGACTGTATCTCCCACTCCCCTTCACCTATCTTGCCCCCGCAACTACCCCTTTGGCAGTCATCAGTTCTCCATTATTTATGGGTCTCTTTCTGCTTTTTTTGTTTGCTTGTTCATTTGTTTTTTCACATTCCATATGTAAGTGAAATCATATAGTATTTGTCTCACTTTGACTTATTTCATTTAGCATAACACACTTTAGGTCCAACCATTTGTTGCAAATGGCAAGATATCATAGTTTTTTTGTTTGTTTGTTTTTTTGCTTTTTAACAGCTGAGCAATATTCTAGTGTGTGTGTGTGTGTGTGTGTGTGTGTGTGTGTGTATTTATAAATAATGCTGCAATAAGCATAGAGATGCATTTATCTTTTTTGAGTTAGTGTTTTCATGTTCTTTGGATAAATACTCAGTAGTGGAATTTGTGGATTATATGGTAATTCTATTTTTTTTTTTTTTATTTTGAGGAATCTCCATCATGTTTCCACAGAGGCTGCATCAGTTTCCATTCCCACCAAAAGTGCATGAAGGTTCCTTTTCCCCTACATATTTGTTAACACCTGTTACTTCTTATCTTTTTGATACTAGCCTTTCTGACAAGTGTGAGGTAATATCTCATTGTGGTTTTGATTTGCATTTTCCTGATTATTAATGATATCAAGCATCTTTTCACATTGCTGTTGACCATCTGTATAACTTTGGGAAAATGTCTATTCTGGTCTTCTGCCCATTTATAAAATCACATTTTTGGGGGGGAGGGGTCTTGAGTTGTGTAAGTCTTTATATATTTTGGATATTAACCTCTTCTTAGATATATCATTTGGAAATATCTTTCTCCATTCACTAGATTGCTTTTTTGTTTTGTTGATGGTTTGTAAAAAGCTTTTTATTTTGAGGTAGTCCCAGTAGTTTAATTTTGTTTTTATTTACTTGCCTGAAGAGGTATATCTAGAACAATGTTTCCATGGCCAGTATCAAAGGAATTAGTGGCTATATTTCCTTCTAGAATTTTTATGGTTTCATGTCTCATATTTAGGTCTTTAATCCATTTTGAATTTATTTTTGTGTATGGTTCAAGAAAGTGGTCCATTTTTATTGTTTTGCATGTAGCTGTCTGGTTTTTCTAGTACTATTTGAAGGGACTATCTTTTCCCCATTGCATATTCTTGCCTCCTTTGTCATAGATTAATTGATCATGTAAATATGGGTTTATATTTATATCTGGGCTCTCTATTCTGTTCCATTAATCTATGTGTCTATTTTTGTGCCAGTACCATACCGTTTTGGTTACTGTAAGTTTTGTAGTATAACTTGAAATCCAGAATTGTGATACCTTCAGTTTTGTTTTTTGATTTCAAAATTGCTTTGGCTACATGGGTTCTTTGTGTTTTCATATAAATTTTAGTATTATTTATTCTAGTTCTGTGAAAAATGCTGTTGGCATTTTGAAAGGGATTACATTAAATCTGTAGATTGCTTTGGATAGTATGGACATTTTACCAATATTTGTTCTCCCAAATGATGAGCATGGAATATCTTTCCATTTGTCTGTGTCATCTTCAATTTCTTTCATAAGTGCTTTATAGTTTTCAGAATATAGTTCTTTCACCTCTTATTAGTTTAATCCTGGGTATTTTACTATTTTTGGTACAATTAGAAATGAGATTGTTTTCTTAATTTCTCTGTTGCTTCTTTATTAGTACATAGAAATGCAATGAATTTCTGTACATTGATTTTGTATCCTGCAAACTTACTGAATTCATTTATCACTTTTTTTTCATTTATCAGTTTTAGTAGTTTTTTGGTAGTCTTTAAAGTTTTCTGTATATAGTATGCTATCTCCAAATAGTCAAAGTTTTACTTCTTTCCTACTAACTTGAATGTCTTTTATTTCTTTTTGTTGTGTGATTGCTATGGTTAGTACTTCCAATAATAAGCTGAATAAAAGTGGTGAGAGTAGACATCCTTGTGTTGTTCCTGACCTCAGGAGGAAAGCTCTCAATATTTTACTTTTGAGTATAATGTTAGCTATGTGTCGTGCATATATAGTCTTTATTACATTGAGGTATATTCTCTCTAAACCTACTTTGTTGAAGGTTTTTATCATGATATTGAATTTTTATCATGATATTGAATTTTTATCATGATATTGGACTTTCTCAAGTGCATTTTCTGATCTATTGAAATGATTATATATTTTTATCTTTTCTCTTATTGGTGTGATTTGTCATATTGATTGATTTGTGAATATTGAATCACTCTTGCATCCTGGTAACTAATCCCACATGATTGTGTTGAATGATTTTTTTTAATGTGTTGGTGAATTTGGTTTGCTAATATTTTATTGAGGATTTTTGCATCTGTATTCATCAGAGATACTGACCTGTAGTTCTCTTTTGTTTTTATAGTGATTTTTATAAGTTTTAGGTATCAGGGTAATACGTTCCTTATAAAATGAATTTAGAGATTTTCCTTCTTCTGTTTTTTGGAATAGTTTGAGAAGAACAAGTATTAGCTCTTCTTTAATTGCTTGGTAGTATTTTCCTCTGAAGTTATCTGATCTTGGACTTTTGTGTATTGTAACTCCTTTTTAAATTGCTGATTCACTTTTATTGTTGATGATCAGTCTGTTCAAATTTAATGTTTCTTCCTGATTCAGTTTTCAGAGGTTATGTATTTTAGGAATCTATCAATTTCTTCTAGTTTGTCCAATTTGTTGGCATATAATTTTCATAATCTTTTATAATCCTTTGTATTTCTATGGTGGCATTTGTTATTTCTTTTCTTTCATTTCTGATTTTGTTTAGATCATCTCTCTTTTTTTTGATGAGTCTAGGTAAAGATTTATTGATTTTGTTGATCTTTTCAAAGAACCAGCTCCAGGACTCATTAATCTGTTCTATTGAGGGTTGTGTGAGTGTGTATGCGCGTGCACACATGTACACGGCATGTGCATTGTTGCTATTTTATGTTTTTCTTTTGTTTTTTGTTTTTTAGTTTTTATTTCATTTATTTCTGCTCTAATCTTTATTATTTCTTTCCTTCTACTGATTTGGGGTTTTGTTTGTTCTTTTTCTATTTTCCTTTAGGTGTAACTTTAGGTGGTTTCAGATTTTCTTTCTTCATGAAATAGGCCTATATTGCTATAAACTTCCCTCTTAGAACAGCTTGTCTAGTTTTGGTTTCAGGATAATGCTGGTATAAGGATGTATATTAAATATATTAGTGTAGGTATCTAAGGAGAATGAGCATGGGAGTGAGGTTCAGGGAAGAGAGACAAGAAATACAAGGACACAAGGAATAATATAAGACAAAGCAAGAGAGGTATCTTTAATGTGTCTATAATATGCAATATACTGAAAATGGATATGATGAGCTCAGCATGCTCTTTAAGATCAAGTGATTAATTTTAAAAAGCATTTTTCTTAATAGTACTGAATGTTAATAAATTATGAAAAAGCAAATTACAAAATTTATTTTTCAATGTGTATCATAGTTTCTAAGGGATTTAATGAGAAGATATAATATTATATTTTCTAATGCTATCATTTAGACATGTTTTGTTTTGAATGTGTGACTAATCTTTCTCAAGATACAACTTATGCAGGAAAAAAAGTTTTAATGTTTTAAATAATAGTCCATTTAAAGGAATGGATATTCAGTATTAACAAATATAATTCCCAACAAAGAATAAGTAAAAAATAACTGACCCTTAGATACATATTAAAATTTAAGTTAGAACTAAATGAACAATATAAAAAAATGTAATAACACTCCAATCAAAAGCCAAAAGAAAACTTTAACACCTATGTAATTTCTATTGGACCTATTAGAGTATATGATCTCTCTCTCTCTCTCTTTTCCTTTTTTTATAAAGCAATGAAGTTCATACACATTCACTTAAGGCTGCAATCAATATTTATTGTTAATGTTTCTATTTTGTTTCTAAAACTTGCAAGTATTCACCATAATGAGATTTTAAGTAACTGCCTAAGGCAATACAGATTTTGTCATAAATAAGAAATTAGCTACGGCAAAAAGAGCAGCATATTAACATGCGTTGGGCAACTGTTCCAGTTTTTCTTAGCCTGAACAGAGTGTTAGTCTCTGCCATTATCATACATTTTGCAGGCAACTTGTGAAGTTTTGTTATGGTTGTGTTTTCTCTCTCCAGTCAATGAGTCTTCATATTTTAAAGTAGTTATTTTTACTTTTTTTCCCCTTTCAAGTAGTTATTTTTACTTTTCTTCTCCATCCTAATGGAGTCTCTGGAGTAGAATACACTTTATTAAGCCCTTAATAACTATTTTCCAGTATAAGTACCAGTGCTAACCTTTCACAATTTTTGCTAAGCATGATTTCAAGACAGTAAAGATAAACCTGTAATCTTATTGGCTGGTTCGTTATTTCATTTTTCTTCTTCACTCAAGTAAAGTATAAAGTGAAAGATGTAAGAGCGTAATTTATAGATGTAGCCTCTAAATCCATAGTTTTTCATCTCATTGAACTCCCATTTGCTAGTTTTTCCTATTTTCTGCTAATAGAAATATCTTCTCAAGATTTCTCATGACTCTGCCATATTTTAAATTCTCAAACTTTATTATTGTTCAAGGCACACAGTCCTCGTCTGGTACTCAAGGCCTTAATTTAATCAAATTCCTATTGCTGTGACAGAATGTTAAATGGAACGTTCTCTGTGGCTTCAGAGATACTGTAGTGATCCCAAAAGCCAAGGAGGAGTATAAATGCATATCAGTTAAGCACGACAGGTAAACAAATTGCACTGATTTTGCAATCGTCTCACAGTTCATGCCAAAGCTATAGCTTTGAAGGGAGACTGGTTCCAATGGAAATAATCAAGCTCAGTGCTAGGTGCATTTCCTCTCTCCTCCCTCTGAGTGCTCCTTCTATCCTAAGCAATTTGAGAATTGCTTAAGAGAACACAAATGGAGAGCTGATTATATGTCCACTGGATTTGAAGAGTAGTGATACCAAGAAGGTACCCCATACACCTGAAGATCAGAGACTGTTCAGAGTGAGGAGAGAGGCATTGGTGTGTAGGATTCACTTCCATCCATTGGAGACAGAGTGTGTTTCTCATGTTCCAGAGCTGGACCCCTAGGAAGAAACCTGGATTTAGATGATGTTGAAAGAAAATCACCAATGGAAAAAGTCTTTGTGGAGAAGAGCCCATTGAAATCCAGGGACAAAGAGGGTGCTTGTGTGTTAACACAAAATTAGATCCTAAGAAGTAAAAATCTGCATTTGGGCACATGTTACAGTATGGGAGTACTGAAGCCAGGTATAACGGTACCAATTTAGTATAATCGTTTCTACTTGCTCCTTTTTCCTTGGCTTCTAGCCTTGCAGAAACTAGCAACAGTAGAGTTAATGCAGGGGGAGTCAAAGACAAAGGGGAAAGGAAAAAAAAACAAACACACTTGGATTCCCCAACTGTAGATGCCAAACAAAATTAGATGGAAACTGAAATAAAGCAGGCAGGCTTTTGTTCACAGTGTGAAGTGGAACATTTGATATTAGACATGATTAGATTTTTCTGTAACTTGTAAACATAGCTGTGTTAGAACAGAGATTGATTGGAACAGCTCTGGAGACTGTTTGCTCTCCCCTCAAGAGAGAAGGAGGAACCAGGTGACATAAAGTTCTGTAAACGTATGCCCCGTCCTGTACCACCCCTGTATGAGTTATCCGTTAGGGTACAATGTTATTTCTTCACCCCCCCTTTGTCCTCTACCCTTTACTTAGTTTCAGTAATATTTATGTGCACTATACATATTTATGGAAAAGAGTTTGTTCACTAAGTCAAAATTGAAGTTTTAAAATTTAAAAATTATGCTCATCTATTTTCTCCTACTTTGGACAGTATCATCTTTTCTCTGAGACAATGATTATCACAGACTAAACTGGGGGTGAAGTTCATGGAGAACAAATGGTACAAGAATGTGTGAGAGACAATTATCATATCTCATTTACATGTGGAATTTAAGAAACAAAACAGGATCAAGAGGAAGGGGGAAGGAAAAATAAAGAAGAAATCCGAGAGGGAGACAAACCATAAGAGACTCTTGATCATAGGAAACAAACTGAAGGTTGCTGGAGGGGAAGAGGTGGAGGATAGGGTAACTGGGTGGTGGATATTAAGGATGGCATGTGGTGTAACGAGCACTGGTATTATATAAGACTGATGAAGCACTGAATTCTACTTCTGAAACTAACAATACACTCTATGTTAATTAATTGAATTTAAATAAAATATTTTAAAAAGTGTAAGAGAAAATCAGCATTGGCTAATATCTTAAAATTCTGTCAGATTGCGGCAGAGACTGTTAGCTGCCTTCCTTGAATATGTTCTCCCCTACTTACATATTGTAATAGAATTTAACCTGGGAAAAATAGCTGCTTAGCTAAATACATTTTCTAGCCATTTTTCAGCCAAGCTGACCATAGAATTAAGTTCTGTCATTTGGAGGTATATAAAATGATGAATTTTTCTGTCAGGTCAAGTATTTAAAGGGAAGGGGTGTGTTCTTCCTGTCTCTTCTTTCATTTTGTTGTTTGGAAAATGGACACAGTAGCAGGCCATCTTGTGCCTTGGGGATGAGGTTAGTGTGTTTTGCCTGCAGAAGGAGCTGCAGGATCAACCCTGTAGTGCTTAAACTCAGATTGCCACATCAGAGAGCTATAAATTTATATATTTAAGTTAGTTATTTTAGTCATCCTAGCTAAAATAGTCACCAAAAATATGCTGATTTTTCTATTAATCTTGCAAGTTGGAAGACTTGGATCGATACTTGCACACTTAATTCAACTTTCAGAATATTAATATTGTATTAACCTTATACATGGTGTTATTAATTTGATATAAATAATAGTTTCAATTTCAGAAAGAAACATATCTTGATTCTGTTATTATTTAAAGGTAAAAAATGACAAAGTGACTATTATCATCACAATTATTTCCTATTATTCAAGAAGTATTAGTTAATGCAGTAAGACAAGTAATATTTATGAGAATTAAAATGTTTGGTAACAAGAAAATAGTCATCTTTAAGGATGTTTTGATGACCTAAATAGAAAACTCAAGGGAATAAAGTGAAAATCCACTTGAAGTAAAAAAAAAAGTTCATAAGGACATTTACTGTATGAGTACAAAAAAAAAAAAAAAAAGAAAAGAAAATCAATAGCTTTCTATATACCAGCAGTAATCCATTTGGAAATCTACTGGAAACAAGACTTCTTTCATGACAGTAATGAAACTTTTGAGAAGAAACTTTTAAACTGTATTAAGAAATAGAAGATGAAAATAACATGGGATAGGTGATATTGCTGAATGAGAAGACTAGATATGGTTTATACGTGAGTTCTGCCCTAGTTCTAATCTATGCTTTGATTTAATTCCTCTAAAATTCCTAATGATATGTTCTGGACTTTGAAAAGTGATTCTATAGCCCGCTCCCCCTATAGAATCACTTTTCAAAGTCCAGAACATATCATTAGGAATTTTAGAGGAATTAAATCAAAGCATAGATTAGAACTAGGGCAGAACTCACGTATAAACCATATCTAGTCTTCTCATTCAGCAATATCACCTATCCCATGTTATTTTCATCTTCTATTTCTTAATACAGTTTAAAAGTTTCTTCTCAAAAGTTTCATTACTGTCATGAAAGAAGTCTTGTTTGGGGAGGGGAGGCGAACCATAAGAGACTATGGACTCTGAAAAACAACCTGAGGGTTTTGAAGGGTCAGGGGTGGGAGGTTGGGGGAACAGGTGGTGGGTGATGGGGAGGGCACGTTTTGCATGGAGCACTGGGTGTTGTGCAAAAAGAATGAATACTGTTACGCTGAAAAAATTAATAAAAGGGGGAAAAAAAAAAAAAAAAAAAAGAAAAGTGATTCTAAATTTTCTCTGAGAATAAATAAGTTTTTTTTTTTTAATTTGGTCCAAATATTTGTGTTTTATACTCATATTTAATGAACTGTCTTCTAGAAATTTTGAGATAATTAGTGAATCATCTATTCAAAGCAATTGGCTTATTAATTACTCATAATAGGTTGTATTGGCAATGTATAAAGGTCATGCATAGGTAGAGAGCCTATCCCAGGTGGAGAATAGTTAACAAAATAATCCCAGTCAAAACAACTGATGGTGTTTGTTTTCTGTTATGAATTAAAGGTATACTTCAAAATAGCTTGGAATGTGTAGCATTTTATTTTAATAATGATTACATTATCATATTGAAATATACAGTGCTTTGTCACTTATGGAGTATATTAACATTTTATCTGCCTTCATCTTGATAAGCCTGGTTAAAAGGAATGGTTGCCATCCTACTGTTAAAAGTAAGGAAATTAGGGGCGCCTGGGTGGCTCAGTGGGTTAAAGCCTCTGCCTTCGGCTCAGGTCATGATCCCAGGGTCCTGGGATCGAGCCCCACATCGGGCTCTCTGCTCCGCAGGGAGCCTGCTTCCTCCTCTCTCTCTGCCTGCCTCTCTGCCTAGTTGTGATTTCTCTCTGTCAAAATAAATAAAATATTTAAAAAAAAAAGTAGGGAAATTATAGATGAGAGAAGTTTAAATAATTGTTTCAATGAAACAGCTAGTAGTAATTCTTTTGATTCCTAGTCCAATGCTCATTCTGTTACCCCATATTTTATATCTCTTTTTTCATCTCTGAGGAATGAGATGGTCAGGGAAATACTAAAGAACATCTGTAAAGACCCCGGAAAAGAATAAATGAAACAAGATGGGATTGGGAGGGAGACAAACCATAAATGACTCTTAATCTCACAAAACAAACTGGGGGTTGCTGGGGGGAGGTGGGATTGGGAGAGGGGGAGCGGGCTATGGACATTGGGGAGGGGAGGCGAACCATAAGAGACTATGGACTCTGAAAAACAACCTGAGGGTTTTGAAGGGTCAGGGGTGGGAGGTTGGGGCAACCTGAGGGTTTTGAAGGGTCAGGGGTGGGAGGTTGGGGGAACAGGTGGTGGGTAATGGGGAGGACACATTTTGCATGGAGCACTGGGTGTTGTGCAAAAAGAATGAATACTGTTACGCTGAAAAAATAAATAAAATGAGAGAAAAAAAAAGAACATCTGTAAAATTGGGCATCAAGCATCTCTTCCTACCTTGGTTTTTAATATGATGTGTATGTCAGAGTTATTGATTCTTCCTTATCTTCTATTCCTCCAATCTATAGTGATTCGCCATTGATTTCTTTTGCCTTGCCTTGTTATTCTATGCCAGCTGCTTTTCTTTTTTGAACCCTACAGATGTTGGTGTTATTGGGAATTGAGTTATCGGTCTTCTCTTTTTTTTTTTTTTTTTTAAATTTAAATGTTTTTATTCACATGTATGGTAAATACTGTCCCCTAATAAAAAACCAATGACATTGTCTTTCAATCTGTCAAACTTATTAAAAAATTCATGTAGTTTTTTTCTGTATCATGTGTTGACATGGTAAAGGATGCAGGTTGTAAAAATCAATTTAACAGACATTATTAAATAATTTCACACAAATGCAGAATCTTGGATAAATGGTTAAAATTATAGATGAACATTAAATGTGGGCACATGGCTATTTCATGTCCACCAATGGGTTTAAGAGAAAATGTGTTTGCACTGATTCCTGGTAACAACTTGCTTTCTGTGAATCTTTAAACGCCCAATTCCAAATCTTCCAACTCCTGGATAAGGGCTTTCTCTTTTTGAATTTTCTCCAACTGATTTTTTTCTAGCTGTTTCCCAGCTGCTGCTTGTTCTTTCAGTTGTTCGATTGCTTTCAGTTTCTTCTTTAGGTTCTTGATTTTTTTGTCTATTTCAGGGTCTCCAGAGGTTGATTGTGAGACAGTATTTCGTGGTGTGCTCTGTGGGGAAGGAGTAGGTGCCAAATCTGGACTCTTCTCATTTCTTGCTTCCTGTTTTGCAGCTTTCTTAGCCTCATGCTTCCTTTGATTTTTAAGGGCTGTTTTTGATAATGGCTTATCATTTCCTACTTGTGGTTTCATATTCTGAGGTGGTTCCTCCTCATGCAGTTTGGAATTGGTGATTGGCTTATTTCTTAAAGCTGGGGGTCTGTAAGCTGTTGCAACTTTAGGTTCTTCACTGGGTACATCATTTGGAACTGCTTGGTAAGTTATTGCTTTTACTGGAAATATTCCGTCTAAAAATGGCTGCCAAGAAACCTGCCATAATTCGCCATTTGACGGGACATCATACTTGTGCAAGATGGCACAGCTGGGATACCCAACCTACAACTTTATGATGTGAAAACTGGTACATGTTTGAAGTCTTTCATCCAGAAAAAAATGCAAAATTGGTGTCCATCTTGGTCAGAAGATGAAACTGTCTGCGCCCGAAATGTTAACAACGAAGTTCACTTCTTTGAGAACAACAATTTTAACACAATTGCAAATAAATTGCATTTGCAAAAAATTAATGATTTTGTGTTATTGCCTGGACCTCAACCATACAAGGTGGCTGTCTATGTTCCAGGAAGTAAGGGTGCACCTTCATTTGTTAGATTGTATCAGTACCCTAATTTTGATGGACCTCATGCAGCTTTAGCTAATAAAAGTTTCTTTAAAGCTGATAAGGTTACAATGCTATGGAATAAAAAAGCTACTGCTGTGTTAGTAATAGCTAGTACAGATGTTGACAAGACAGGAGCATCCTACTATGGGGAACAAACACTGCACTACATTGCAGCGAATGGAGAAAGTGCTGTTGTGCAATTGCCAAAAAATGGCCCCATTTACGATGTTGTTTGGAATTCTAGTTCTACTGAGTTTTGTGCTGTTTATGGTTTTATGCCTGCCAAAGCGACAATTTTCAACTTGAAATGTGATCCTGTGTTTGACTTTGGAACTGGTCCCCGTAATGCTGCCTACTATAGCCCACACGGACATATATTAGTACTAGCTGGATTTGGAAATCTGAGGGGACAAATGGAAGTATGGGATGTTAAAAACTACAAACTTATTTCTAAACCAGTGGCCTCTGATTCTACCTATTTTGCTTGGTGCCCTGATGGTGAGCATATCTTAACAGCCACGTGTGCTCCCAGGTTACGTGTTAATAATGGGTACAAGATTTGGCATTATACTGGGTCTTCTCTTTTTATTACAGTGTTTTCCTAGAACCTTTTAACTGTTAATTTACCTGTGTCTTTCAAGTCAAATTATATACCTCCAGATCCTCCTTTGAAATCCATCCAGATCTTTAATCTCATTGTCTTCTCAAAATACGAGCATCCTCATTAGCCCTATGTGAAAGTTATCCCTATTTTATATACGAAAAACTTGAATCTCAGAAAGCCTAATCGACTTGCTCAAGATCCTTAAGATAGAACGTGGCTGAATCAGCTTTTAGATCCAGGCTTATCTTTATTTTTTTAAAATTTTTCTAAAGATTTTATTTATTTGAAAATGAGAGAAAGAGAGAGAGAGAGCGCGAGAGGGGAGAGGGTTAGAGGAAGACTCACACTCCCCACTGGGCAGGGAGCCTGATTCCACACTTGATCCCAGGACCCTGGGATAGTCACTTAACCAACTGAGCCACCCAGGAGCCCTAGACTTGTCTTTACAGTACACTTTATTTACACTATAATATCCTAGAGTACATGTAACCTCCTTTTCTTTTCTCCTCTCTCTCTCTTTCTCATTATGCTGCAGACTTTTCCCTGTCAGAAATCATGTCTTAATTCTTTTTGCATCCTAACATGTAGAGTCTGGCTCATAGAAGATGTCCTTTAAAAGTCTGAACAATGAATGAGCATAATAATTTCGGGTCTATATTTTATGTCTGTAATGAAATAGTATGATTGTAAAATGTAAAAGACCAATTTACTCCTTTTATTTCCCACTCACTGCTAACATTGTTCTGTTCCACCTGTTTTGTCCAGCCTATTCCAAAGACACAAAATATTTATTTCTTTCTAGAATAAAATGATATGCAACCAGAGCTTTGACTGCTCCAAATTACAGAAGGTAACTGATCATGTGCACTTTCACTAAGCCAAAGCTAGGAAGTGACCTTACTGCTTAATTTGCGTGCTTTCTGTAATACAGCTGCATAGAGTAACTACAAATTAGTAGGCTAACAAAGCAACATAGCTCATGCTATGAAGGATTAACGACAAGAATCACCATAATAGAAGAGTGTTCTGCCACAGCTGTGATTGTCATTGTAGCTCTAGATTTTTACATAGTTTTTCCTTTTTTAAAAATCAGTGAGGTCTTTTAGAGAACTCAGTCTGTGTGAGAGAAGATATAAAACGGTGCACTTGCTACAATTCACTTTTATTGTCCCAGTCACACTACAGTGACCTCATTTGTCCATTCTAATTTGCTCACCTCTCCCAACATGCTTCTTGTTCTAAAGTACTAAATCCTCATGCAAATATTATAAGCCTAGACCAATTTTCTGCAAGGTAAAATGGAGTAACATTTTCTCGCTGTTCAAAAATCGACTCTTTCCTCAAATATCTGATGTTAATATTTCCCTTCGGTTTACCTCTCTATAATTGGAACTAATCATTCCACGTTCCTGAGCATCACTTATATTTAGTTAGTAATACCATTCCGTAAGTAAAATTAAAAAAAAATATTTTCAGCAGCCACAGCCAAAGTTCGAAATGATGTTTTTTTGAAAAATGCAATCATATGGTTTTATTTTTGAAACCCCATTTATTACATAACCCCCTTTGATAAGTTTATTCATTTACTAACAGAACATTAAGTTGATAAATCATATCTACAAAGGGGGAAGAGGAGGAGGAGGGATGAAATAAATTCGGCAGCATTTCTTCTTAAGAATCTTGATCTTAGCTTTAAGGAAGTTTGATTTTTACCTGTTGGTTGGGATATCAAAGTGAAAGAGTTAAGTGTAACTTAACAGATTTTGATATTTCAGAATCTCTTGGCATGCCAAATTCTCAAGCTACTAAAACATGTAAATTTTATTTTCTAAGCCGACTATGCTCATCACAGTTTATAGAACTTTTCTATTGTATCTCAATTATAAACCTCTGTAAATGTCCCTTTCCTCTCCTTAGACTATGGTCTGTGACTTTTATAAATTTTTACCAGTCCAAATCCCAATGCCCAAAATATTTGTGTGTTCATATATATTTTTCACAAATTCTACAAGATTGTGTGCTACTTGAAAGCAATTTTTATGCTTTCTTTACATTTTTACCTACTATAGCATTTATCAGCTGGTATCCACTCTTAGCATGAGTAGAACTAATTTGTCTTTGTCAACCTCAGAAAAAGATCACATACTGTAATATTAAAATAAATGTGGAGTTAAATGGAAGTTATCTCTAGAAAGATGATATGAAATCAATAACAAAGTACTATCATTTTATTATTTCAATTAGTAGGAAAAGATAGGCTACGGAAATGATGAGCTTATACAAACTTCAGCTTGGATGAACTGAAAGAAAGGTAAAGGCGGTTTAAGATTATAGATTATTAAGAATAAAATTGGGCAAGGAAAAAAGGACATTGGTATTGGAAACTATTTGATATTAATTCTTGTGGATTCTATGCTTCAGTGCGTCAATAATTTTTTATTCACCCCAGGACTCCATAGACTCCAAAGACACAATGTTGAGTAAGATTCAAAGCTGCTCTCAAAAACACATCACAATGTAATAAAGTGAAATAAACACATTCAAAGTTAACTTTATTTTATTTTATTTATTTTTTTTAAAGATTTTATTTATTTATTTGACAGATAGATCACAAGTAGGGAGAGAAGCAGGCATAGAGAGAGGGGAGGAAGCAGGCTCCCTGCCAAGCAGAGAGCCCCATGCAGGGCTCGATCCCAGGACCCCGGGACCATGACCTGAGCCGAAGGCAGAGGCTTTAACCCACTGAGCCACCCAGGCGCCCCCAAAGTTAACTTTATTTTAAAACATCCAATTAAGGAGCAATAAAATATTTAATGGTTTCTTTTTTTTTTTTTTTAAGATTTATCTATTTATTTGACAGACAGAGATCACAAGTAGGCAGAGAGGCAGGCAGAGAGAGGAGAGAGGAGGAAGTAGGCTTGCCACCAAACAGAGAGCCCCAGGACCCTGAGATCATGACCTGAGCGGAAGGCAGAGGCTTTAAACCATTGAGCCACCCAGGTGCCCCAGGAGCAATAAAATATTAAATGCACCTTTAAAACGACGTGTTTATTTCCATATGTGTTCTAGGCTGATTGAACTAATAGAAACAGTTACTAGTAGAATTATTTGCTCTAAGTTTCTCTTTTCGTCTCCATGACGAGGTTCACTTGAAAAGAGCTCTGTCAAAATACTTCTGCTGCATTTCACATTAAACTGTTCTTCGTAGCCATCCTGCAGTGTCCAGATGTCTGAGGGTAATAGACCAGTGTATTATGAAACAAATTTGAGCACTTGGGGAGCCTCCAACTGAGAACTTCCCTGAAGAAAGTACAAGTGTGGATATACTTTCTCAGTCCTATCAGGGAACTCACAGAGACACCTCACATTGACAGGACAGCAGGATGTGATTCCTGTGGTGTATTCTACAAAGCATTGGGACTACTTAGAGTATGTGCATGCATGCCCAAGTCAGATAGCATGCAGACTAACAATCAAACTCTGAGGTGCCTGCAAGGAAGAGGGAGGTAACTGAATTGGTATCATTTTCTTTTTCATCTGAATAGGAATAAATCTAGCTGAGAAGGGAAACTCATTTTGATATGACTGCATCTGCTCTACTCCTAAAAGTTCAAGAGAGAGGAAGATTAAATTAAAAAATAAATATTAGATGTATTATATATCAGGTAATACCCTGGGCACTTTTACACGATTTAATATGTATGTCACTTTTGGGAACTAGGTATAATTATCTCTGTTTTATATCTATTGATTTCAAGCTCAATTACATTGGTAAATAGAACTTAGGCTCAAACCCAGGTATTTTGCAATGCAGTCTTAATTAATTCCTAATATAGTCAATGTTTCAACTGTGAAGAGAAATAATGAATAGAAAGTAATCCAAGATGCCCTTCAACAGACAAATGGATAAGGAAGATGTGGTCCATATACACTGTGGAGTATTACGCCTTTATCAGAAAAGATGAATACCCAACTTTTGTAGAAACATGGACGGGACTGGAAGAGATTGTGCTGAGTGAAATAAGTCAAGCAGAGAGAGTCAATTATCATATGGTTTCACTTATTTGTGGAGCACAACAAGTAACATGGAGGACAAGGGGAGATGGAGAGGAGAAGGGAGTTGAGGGAAATTGGAAGGGGAGGTGAATCATGAGAGACTATGGACTCTGAAAAACAACCTGAGGGTCTTGAAGGGGCGGGGGATGGGAAGTTGGGGGAAAAAGGTGGTGGTATTAGGGAGGGCACGTGTTGCATGGAGCACTGGGTGTGGTGCAAAAACAATGAATACTGTTACACTGAAAAGAAATTTAAAAAAAAAGTAATCACTAGTTAACTCAATATGTTAAAAAAAACATGATTTATTTCTACAAACAAGTTTTATTCTTTAAAAAATGTCCAAGAGTTACAATTATTATAGGCCAAGAAACCTTCTTTTGGGATCCTATATCGTCAATCATTCGTTTACTGCGCAGGTAAAAAATTTCATTTGTTTACGTGTATGAACAGAGCAAAAGCTATAGGAGAATACCTGTAGGTTAGAGTTAAGAATTGCAAGGAAATTCAGACCCAAAAGCTAAGCAAATGCTAAACAAAATTACCAAGAATATTTATAACATCTCTGCCAAGAGATATTTTAAAGTAAGAGAACTAACTAGGATTTCTTGGAATAAAATCCTTATTAAATTAATTAATTAATTATACATATAATCTATGGAGATATTGGAAGATGATTCTCTAAACCATTTGTCATTCTATTCTTTTGAGAATTTTAGTTATTATAAACTTTTTTTTTAAAGATTTTATTTATTTATTGACGGGCGGAGATCACAAGTAGGCAGAGAGGCAGGCAGCTAGAGAGGTGGAAGCAGGCTCCTTGCTGAGCCCAATGTGGGGCTCTATCCCAGGACTCTGGGATCATGACCTGAGCGAAGGCAGAGGCTTTAACCCACCGAGCCACCCAGGTGCCCCTATTATAAACTTCTTAGTAAAGATTTTTAAAAAACATTTTATTTATGGGGTGCCTGGGTGGCTCGGTGGGTTGGGGCTCTGCCTTCGGCTCCGGTCATGGTCCCGGGGTCCTAGGATCGAGCCCTGAATCGGGTTCTCTGCTCAGCGGGAAGCCTGCTTCCACCCTCTCTGTCTCTGTCTGCCTCTCTGCCTACTTGCGACCTCTGTCAAATAAATAAATAAAATCTTTTTTAAAAATTTATTTATTTATTTATTTATTTGACAGAGAGACACACAGCAAAAAAGGGAACACAAGCAGGGGAAATGAGAGAGGGAGAAGCAGGCTTCCCATTGAGCAGGGAGCCCGATGCGGGATTTGATCTCAGGACCCCAGGATCATGACCTGAGCGAAGCCAGATGCTTAATGACTGAGACTTTGGAGCCCCTGTAAAGATTTTTATATCCTGTGTCATGTTCTTAGATTCTTACTTAAACTTGATATACTTTAATTTAAAATGTATATCATTGTTATCATTTTGTTAGAAATGTTAAGAAATAGCTAATTTAAGTATTAATAAAAATCACATGAGTAATGGACAATCTCACATTTTTGCATTTTTTCTCCAGATTTATTGAAATATAATTGACATACAGCATTGTATTTGTTTAGAGTGTATAGTACAATGACTTGACTTTCATATATCATGGGATTTTTACCACAATAAGATTAGTCAATATCATTTCATATAGATTTAAAAATAGATAAAATACACATTTTTTTAGGATTTACCTTAACAACTTACATATGTATCATAAAATAGTGTAACTAGAGTTATCAAACTATATATTCCATCACTAGTACTCAACTTATCTTAAAACTGAAAGTTTATAAATTTGGACTACTTTCATTTAATTCTGCATTCCTCCATCTCCTGTCTCTGGTAACCACAAATCTCATCTCTTCTGGTTTTGTTGTTGTTGTTTTTGTTGTTGTTTTCCCACACACAAGTGAGATCATACAGTATTTATCTTTCTGTCTGACGTTTCACTTAACAAAATGCTCTCGAATTCCATCCATGTTGTCCATCCATTCCCTATTTTTTTAATGGCTGAATAATATTCTATTGTATGTGTATATATATGTGTGTGTATATCTTTATATATGTCTTTATCCATTTGTTCATCAGTGGACACTTATGTTGTTTCCATGTCTTTCCTTTTGTAAATAATGGTGCTATGAATATGGGGTGCAGATATCTTTTCAACATAGTGTTTTTATTTCCTTCAGATACATCCCCAGAAGTGGGATTACTGGATCATATGGTAATTCCATTTTTAAATTTTTGATGAATCTCCATACTGTTTTCCATATTGGACACACCAATTTATAATCCTACCAGTGGTGCATAAAGGTTCCTCTTACTCCACATCCTCACAGGCACTTACTATTGTCTTTTGATGCTAGCCATTCTAACTGACATGAGGTGATATCTCATTGTGGTTTTGATTGGCATTTTCCTAATGATTACTGAGCATCTTCTCATGTACCTGTTGGCCATTTGTATATCTTCTTTGGAAAAATTCCTATTTTTTAATTGGGTTATTTGTTATGGTTGTGTTACTCTTGAATTGTATGAGTTCCCTATGTATTTGATATTAATTTCTTATCAAATCTTTGATTTGCAAATATTTTTTATCATTCTATAGATTGTCTTTCCATATTGTTGATTGTTTCTTTTGCTATACAGGAGCTTTTTAGTTTGATGTAGTACCACTTGTTTATTTTTCATTTTGTTGCTTGTGCTTTAGATGGCATATCCAAAAAAATCATTGCCAAGATCCTCGAAAACGAGATTTTTTTCCCCTATATTTTCTTCTAGGATTTTTCTGGCCTTAGGTCTTTATTTAAGGCTTTGATACATTTCTAGTTAATTTTTGTGAGTGGTGTAAGATAGAGGTCCAGTTTCATTCTGTTACATGTGAATACCTAATTTTCTTAGAACTATTTATTGAGGAGACTCTATTCATTGAATATTCTTGGCTCCCTTCGCAAGTACAACTTGATGTTGGGTTTATTTCTGGACTATCATTTTTGTTTCATTGGTCTGTGTATCTATTTTTATGGCAGTACCATACTGTTTTAATTACTATGGTTTTATAATATAGCTAGAAATCAGGAAGTATAATGCCTCCTGATTTGTTCTTTCTCAGGATTGCTTTGGCTATATGGGCTCTTTCACAGTTTCATATAAATCTTAGAAATTTTTTTCTACTTTTCTACATTTTTTAAATGCCATTGGAAAAAAATGCCATTGGATTTTCAATAGTGGTTGTATTGAATCTATAGATGACTTTTGGTAGTATTGACATTAATACTCAATGAATGTGGGATGACTTTCCATTTATTTGTGTCCTCTTAAATTCCTTTCATCCCTGTCTTATAGTTTCTATTTTTTTAAATTTTCTTAAAAGACTTTATTTATTTGTTTGACACAGGTAATGAGAGAGGAAACGCAAGCAGGGGAAGTGGGAGGGGGGAAGCAGGCTTCCCACTGAGCAGAGAGCCCAATATGGGGCCTGATCCTAGGACCTGAGCTGAAGGCAGACACTTTTAACGGCTGGATGAGCCACCCAGGTGCCCCTGTCTTATAGTTTTTGAAATAGGGATGTTTTGACTCCTTGGTTAAGTTTATTCTTAAGTATTTTATTGTTTTTGATGTTATTGTAAATGAGATCATTTTCTTTATTTCTTTGTCGGATTTGTTGTTAATATATAGAAACATTATTGATTTTTATATGTTACTTTTGCATCTTGCAGCTTTACTGAAATTATTGATTATATCTAACAGGACTTTTTTTTTTTTTTTTGGAGGTGTCATTAGGGTTTTCTATATATATAAAAGCATGCCATCTTTAAATTGAGACAGTTTTAGTTCTTTCTGATTCTTTTAAACTCTTTTTCTTGCCTGATTGCTCTAGTTAGAACTTTCAGTACCATGTGGAATAGGAGTGGTGAGAGTGGACACCTTTTTTTATTTTAGATCTTTGAAGATAGTTATTAAATTTTTACTGCTTAGTCTGATGTTAACTATGGGTTTGTCATATATGGTCTGTATTATGTTGAGGTACATTTCTTCTACACTTAAATGTTAAGAGTTTCCATTATAAATGGATTTCAGTTTTATCAGGTGTTTTTTCCTGCCTCTATTGAGATGATCACTGATATTTTTGCTTTCATTCTATTTATGTGATATATCATGTTGATTGATTTGCATATATTAAACCATTTTTGCATCCCAGGCATAAATCCCACTAGGTCATAGTGAATATTCTTTTAATGTGCTGCTGCATTCAGTTTGCTAGTATTTTATTGAGAGCTTTTATTTATACTTACCAGGAGTAATGGCTGGTAATTTACTTTTCTGGTAGTGTCCTCTTCCAGCTTTGGTATGAAAATAATGCTGGGCTCATGAAATGAGAAAATTGGAAGTTTCCCTCTTCAATTTTTTAAAAAAGTTTGAGAATAATTGGCTTTAATTTTTCTTTAAATGTTTGTGCCCTCTATCCCTACACTTTGAAGAGTTTTGATCAGGAAGGGATGCTGTACTTTGTCAAATGCTTTTTCAGCATCTATGGAAAGTATCATATGGTCTTGTTCTTTCTTTTATTAATGTGTTCTATCACATTGATTGATTTGCGGATGTTGAACCAACCCTGCAGCCCTGGAATAAATCCCACTTGATCGTGGTGAATAATCCTTTTAATGTACTGTTGAATCCTATTGGCTAGTATTTTGGCGAGAATTTTTGCGTCTGTGTTCATCAAGGATATTGGTCTGTAGTTCTCTTTTTTGGTGGGATCCTTGTCTGGTTTTGGGATCAAGGTGATGCTGGCCTCATAAAATGAGTTTGGAAGTTTTCCTTCCATTTCTATTTTTTGGAACAGTTTCAGGAGAATAGGAATGAGTTCTTCTTTAAATGTTTGGTAGAATTCCCCTGGGAAGCCGTCTGGCCCTGGGCTTTTGTTTGTTTGGAGATTTTTGATGACTGTTTCAATCTCCTTACTGGTTATGGGCCTGTTCAGGTTTTCTATTTCTTCCTGGTTCAGTTGTAGTAGTTTATATGTCTCTAGGAATGCATCCATTTCTTCCAGATTGTCACATTTGTTGGCGTAGAGTTGCTCATAGTATGTTCTTATAATTGTCTGTATTTCTTTGGTGTTAGTTGTGATCTCTCCTCTTTCATTCATGATTTTATTTATCTGGGTCCTTTCTCTTTTCTTTTTGATGAGTCTGGCCAGGGGTTTATCAATCTTATTGATTCTTTCAAAGAACCAGCTCCTAGTTTGACTGATTTTTTCTATTGTTTTTTTGGTTTCTATTTCATTGATTTCTGCTCTGATCTTTATGATTTCTCTTCTCCTGCTGGGTTTAGGGTTTCTTTCTTGTTCTTTCTCCAGCTCCTTTACGTGTAGGGTTAGGTTGTGTACTTGAGACCTTTCTTGTTTCTTGAGAAAGGCTTGTACCGCTATATATTTTCCTCTCAGGACTGCCTTTGCTGTGTCCCACAGATTTTGAATTGTTGTGTTTTCATTATCATTTGTTTCCATGAATTTTTTCAATTCTTCTTTAATTTCCTGGTTGACCCATTCATTCTTTAGAAGGATGCTGTTTAGTCTCCATGTATTTGGGTTCTTTCCAGCTTTCCTCTTGTGATTGAGTTCTAGCTTCAGAGCATTATGGTCTGAAAATATGCAGGGAATGATCGCAATCTTTTGATACCGGTTGAGACCTGATTTGTGACCCAGGATGTGATCTATTCTGGAGAATGTTCCATGTGCACTAGAGAAGAATGTGTATTCTGTTGCTTTGGGATGAAAAGTTTTGAATATATCTGTGATGTCCATTTGGTCCAGTGTGTCATTTAAGGCCTTTATTTTCTTGTTGATCTTTTGCTTGGATGATCTGTCCATTTCAGTGAGGGGAGTATTAAAGTCCCCTACTATTATTGTATTATTATTGATGTGTTTCTTTGATTTTGTTATTAATTGGTTTATATAGTTGGCTGCTCCCAATGTTTGGTAAAATTCACCAGTGAGGCTATCAGGTTGGACTTTTCTTTGGATATATCTGATGATTGATTTAATCTCCTTAATAGTAACTAGTCTGTTCAGTTATGTTCCTAAGAATTTTCCCATTTCTTCTAGTTGTCCAGTTTGTGGGAAAATAGTATCCTTTATTATTAGAACAGTACCTATTTTGGTCCAAAAGCAACAACAAAAACAGCCAAAATTTTTATAAGCTCTAAATCAATTAGCATTTGTAGAAAAAACAATATAAAGGATAAATTTATCTGAATAGAATGAGTTTTTAATTAGATATTAGAAAAAAGTCTTGATCAGAATTGAAATCAGTCTATCTGGGATCCTTTGGGCCTCATGGATTTAATGTCAGTTTCTTTCCCTGGATTTGGGAGGTTTTCAGCCAGCATTTCTTTACCTATACTTTCTCTTCCTTTCTCTTTATCTCTCCCTTGTAGAATTTCTGTAATGCAGATATTATGTCTTATGATTGTTTTGTGTAAGTCCTACAGGCTTTCTTCACTCCTTTTCAGTTTTTTTCCCCCTGTCTTCTGACTGCATATTTTCAAATGTCCCATCTTTTAGGTCACTGATTCTTTCCTCTGTATGGTTGAGTGTGCTTTTGACACTCTCTATTGAATTATTCAGTTCTGCCATTGTACTTCTCAGCTCTAAAATTTCCATTTTTTTTGTGGGGTTTTAATGGTTTCTATTTATTTCTTTGTTGCAATTTCCATTTTTTCATACACAATTTTTCTAATTTTTTTAGGTTTCTGTGTTTTTTAAGTTCACTGAACTTCTTTAAGAGGGCTATTCTGAGTTCTTTGTCTGATAGTGCATAGATTATTTTCTCTAGGGTCAATTATTAGAGCTTTATTCATCTCTTCTGGTGGTACAATATTTACTTGATTTTTCATGATGCTGATTTTTTATGTTGACATCTGAATAGGCAGTCTCCTTATACACACTTTACAGGTTCACTTTTGTAGATAGTTCTTAACGAGTCAGCTCAGTTTGGATTTCTGGATGTGTTTGCTGGAACACCTTTAGACAGCTGGGACCTGCTATCTGGTTTATTACTGGGCAAGGCTGCTGCCCAGACTCTGAGGTTGGGTTAAGTAGGTGTTGATGGCTGAGAACAGTAGGTTAGGACGACTGGCTTAGTTCCCTGACCAAGCTCAGCAGTAACTTCCATGCTTACTGGGTTCTCTGGTCAGGTTTCCTATAAGGTTGAGCTTGGGTACCATACTCAGCAGTAAGTGGGGTTATGAATTGGGCTTTTTCCTCTGTCAGGGCAGCAGAAGGGTCCCAAGGCCCTCCAGGCTCATTGTTTGGGAACCCAAATCAGGCAAGAGTTTGCACTAAATTCCTTGGATAGCTGAGGCCACCAGTTTTGTTCCATACGTAGGGAAGGCCGTGAGCAATGCTTTCTGTGTAAGTGCCAGTGTAAGGGCTATTGGATGAGCTACTTAACTTCCTGTGTGTTCTGGTCAGATTCCTTGTTTGGGTGGGTTGAAGGATGTTTTCAGCAATGAGAAGTGTTATGAATTAGCTTCCCTGCATAAGTATAGTGGGAGAACAAGTTCTGAGGCTAATATGGCTCTTAGTCTGTGTTCTTGACTCAAGCTAAGCTGCACCCCAAATTTCTTGGCCAACTGGAACCAGTCATCACTCTATATTACTATTTCTGCCTGTTGGCCTGACCTCAAATGTTTCTGAGTTCTGTAGCTTACAGTTCTTGTCATACTTCTGTTGGGCAGGTCTGGGGCCTTCAGTCATTATTAGACTGGGCTATGACTCAGCTATCTTCCTAAATTTTTCCAGTCAAGCTTTCTGGTTGGGAGGGTCAGGAGTTATCCTCCATAGTGTGTTGGGCTGTGAATTAACTCCCTTGACTGGGTGTAGAAGGGCAACCTCCAAACCTGGCACTGCCTTTTCCCTAAAGGTGATCTCTCTGCCTGCTGCCTCTCTGTTCAAACATACAACTTCTTGAATTCTTGCAAGACTTCTGGTCAGACATGGTCAGGGGGCCAAACTCAGCAGTGGGCCAGGCTGTAGTTCCCTGGTTAGTTTGTGTCACTGACCTCATTTTGCAAATATGCAAAGGTGCTAGTTGGGTCTACTACTTGGCCTCTGTAGGTAGAAACTAAATGCTATTTGTTGCAAGTCCCTCTCTCTACTTCTCTGTCACAATCAGATTCCCAATGGTCAAGCCCCACAAACCCCCCTGAAATCCCCATGGAGTAAAAAAGCAGAGACTCCTAAGATGCAACCTGTGATGCTGGGGAAGCTTGATGTCCCCCCTGGGCTCTCGTTTCCCATCATTGAAACTATATGGTCAGAAGAGAGACCTCTGTGCCCCTGTGTATAGTGCTGCTCTAGCCTGGGGGAAAGATAATGTGGTCAGCATGTAACTGCTCCTTATACCCTTCTAATTAAATTTGTCTTGATCTATGTAACATAGCATAATGCTTTGGCCTTACTCCCATGTTAAAGGATTCTTTCAGTGTTAACTTGTCCATGAACAGTTGTTAGTAGTACTTGAAAGGGGGAGTGAAGTCAGAAATGGCCTATGTTGTCATCTTTGTGGCATCACTCCTGCATTAATTTTAATAACAGGCATAAGCTGTAAAAGTTGATATAAATTACAAGTGGACACATGTTTAATGTGGGAGTATGAAATTGGTATTTTCTTTACATTTGGAATACAACTTAATCATAGTTAGTCATCGCATTTTCTTTTTTCAGCATCAGAAAAAATTTGTTGTAGGTTCATCGACCTTTCACTCCGCTTTGAAAATACCTCTTGTTTAAAATGCATTGAAAGCAAAGCAACCCTTCTATAATTTCTGTAACAGTGATAGAAAAATATTTTTAAAATAAAATGATTTTTCAAGAAAAATCTCATTATCCATTTTGAGTTTATTTTATGTATGGTGTATAAGGTCTAATTGCATTCTTTTGCATGTGGATATCCATTTTCCATCAATACTATTTGTTGAAGAGGCTTCCTACTACGGAAGTATTTTGACACTTTTATCAGAAATGAATTACCGTACATGTATGTTTTTTTTTAATTTAATTTTTTTTATTTGTTTATTTACAGCATAACAGTGTTCATTGTTTTGGCATCACACCCAGTGTATGTTTTATTTTGGGACTTCCTATTCTGTTCATCTATGTCTGTTTTAATGTCAGTACCATACTATTTTGATTACCATAGTTTTATAATAGAGCTTGAAATCAGAATATATGATCCCTCCACCTTTGTCCTTTATCTCAAAGTCACTTTGACTATTCTAAGTGGATTTTAGAATTTTTCTCTATTTCTTTTAAAAATGTCATTGGGATTTTGATAGAGATTACATTGAATCTGGATCACTTTGAGTGTTATGGACATTTCAACAATGTTGTCTTCCAATCTATAAACAGGGGATGTCTTTCCATTAATTTTGTTTTCTTTTCTTTCAACATTTCATTGTTTTCATTTATGAGAGTTCTACCTCATTGGTTAAGTTTATTCCTGAGTACTTTCTATGCTGTTAGAGATTTTCTTAATTTACATTTCTGATAATTCATTGATAGGGTATACAAACACTGGTTTTTGAATGTTGGATTTTGTATCTTGCAACATTACGAAATTTGATTATTGGTTCTAACAGGTTTTGTTTTGTTTGTAGTCTTTAGGATATTCTACATAAAGATTATGTTACTTGCAAACAAGTAATTTTACTTTTTATTTTTTTTCCGAATTGGATGCCTTTTATATCTTTTCCTTGCCTAGGTGCTCTGGATAGGGTTTCCAGTACTATGTTAAATAGAAGTGATAAGCGAGATTGTTCTTGTTCCTGGCTATAGAGGAAAAGTTTTCTGTTTTTCACCATTGAGAATGATGTTAGCTTTGGACTTGTCATATATGGCCTTTATTATGTTGAAGTACAGTCCTTCTATACCTAATTTACTCATAGTTTTATCATAAAAGTGTATGGAATTTTGTTGATTGCTTTTTCTCCATATATTTAGATAATCATGTGTTTTTTATCCTTTCTTCTATTAATGTGTTGTATTATACTAACTGATTTGAGTATGTAGAGCTGTACTTTATCCCAGGGATATTACCTATAATTTTCTTTTAGTATCTTTGTCTGGCTTTAGTATCAGCAAAATGCTGGCATTTGGAAATGCTTCCTCATCTTCAATTTTTTAGGTTTAAGAAGGATTGGTATTTATTCTTCCTTAAATGCTTGTTAGAGGGGCGCCTGGGTGGCTCAGTGGGTTAAGCCGCTGCCTTCGGCTCAGGTCATGATCTCAGGGTCCTGGGATCAAGTCCCACATCGGGCTCTCTGCTCAGCGGGGAGCCTGCTTCCCTCTCTCTCTCTCTGCCTGCCTCTCTGTCTACTTGTGATCTCTCTCTGTCAAATAAATAAATAAAATCTTTAAAAAAAAAATGCTTGTTAGAACTCACCTGTGAAGCCAACTGGTTTTGAATTTGTCTTGGGAGATTTTTGATACTGATTTAATCTTCTTATTTGTTATTAGTCTATTCCAGTTTTCCTTATCTTCATAATTCATTATTGGCATATTGGTATATTGGTTGTATATTTCTAGGAATTTGTCCATTTCTTCTAGGTTATTCAAGGTGTTGATGTGTTGAATGTTCATAATAATCTTTTCTGGTTCTTTATATTTTTGTGGCATCAGTTGTAATGTCACCACTTTTACTTCTTATTTCAGTTCTTCCTCATTTTTGTAAGTCTAAGGATTTGTCCATTTTATTTTTCTTTTCAGAAAGCCAACTGTTAGTTTTGATTTTATCCATTGTTTTCCATTCTCTATTTCATTTGTTTCTCTTCTTTCTTTCTTTCTTTACCTTTTCTAACTTTGGGTTTAGTCTGTTCTTTTTTACCTTTTGAGGTAGAAACATTGTTTGTTTGAGATCTCTTATTTTAATGTGTATGTTTATCAGTATAAATTTTCCCATTGGTAGCACTCTTACAGCATCACATAGGTTTTGATATGTGTTTTTTCATTTATGTTTGTCTCAAGGTATTTTCCACTTTCCTATTTGATTTCTTTTTTTACTCAGTGTTTCATGAGTGTGTTTATTTTCCATATTTTGAAATTTTCCAATTCTTATTCTGTTACTGATTTCTTGTTTCATACCATTGTATTAAAAAAAACCCATTTTATATTATTTTAATCTTCTTAAATATTTTTTGAATTGTTTTGTGGCACAACCTATTGTCTATCTTGGAGAATTCTCCAAGTATGCTTGAGATGCATATGCCTTTTACTGATGTTAGATGGAATGTCCTCTATATGTCTGGTAGGTCCATTTTTTCCAAGTCTGCTATTTCCTTATTAATTTCTGTCTGAATGATCTAACCATTGATGAAAATGAAGAATTGAAATCTTCTATCATTGTATTGCTATTTTATTCTGTTGCTATTATTGTATTGTATTGCCATTAGACCTGTGAATATTTACATATTTATATATTTATAATTTATGTATTTACATGTTTATATATAATTTATATGTTTATATATTTATATGTTGGATGTTGAGTGCATATTTATTTATATGCTTATATGTTGGATTTATATATTTATGTTTATATATATGTATATAAATTTATATATTTATATGTTTTACATATTCATAGGTTGGATATTGAGTGCATATTTATTTATAATTATTCTATCTTCATGATGAATGACCCTTGTATTATAAAATGACTTTCTTTGTCTTTTGTAACACTTTTTGACTTAAAGTCTATTTTGTCTGACAGAAGTAGAGCTAACATCTTCTCTTGTTTACCATGTGCATGGAACATCTTTTTCCACCCCTTCAGTTTTAATCTATTTTCTCTTTGATTTAAAGTGAGTCTTTTGTAGTTGGTATATGTAGCTGGATATTTTAAAAATCCATTCAGCCACTCTCTATTTGTTGACTGCTGGACTAATCCATTTATTTAGGAAATAATTATTAATACTTATTATTGAAATTTTGCTTTCTGTCTGATTTGTGGTTCTTTTCCTCTCACCATTCTCCCTGTGACTTTAAAATTACTTTATAGTGGTATGCTTTGATTCATTTTTCTTTTCCCTTTGTGTATTTACCGTATGCATTTTCTTTATGGTTACTGTGGTGCTTACATAAAACATCTTAAAGTTGTAACTCTTTTAAGCAATATAACTTCAATTATGTATAATCTAAAAAAAAAACTTTGCATTTTACCAACCCTATACATTTTGTTATAACTTTAACATTGTATATCTTTTATGTTGTGTATACATTAACAACACTTTTTTTCTTAACCTTTATGTTAGAGTAAAAAGTGATTTACAAATTCATTAAATTATTATATATTTTGTATTTGTCTATATGTTCACCTTTACTAGTGGGCTACAATTCATAATGTCTTATTCTCTAAGACTTCCATATACTGGTTCTCTTGATGGTGTCTCATAATTCCCTTTAAGCTTTTCTCATGGCTTTTCATTCAGTTGTTTTTTTTTTCTCTGACTGTATAATTTTTTTTTCCATTTTATTTATTTTTCCAGCGTAACAGTTCTGACTGTATAATTTTGAATGACCTGTCTTCAAATTGATTTTTTTTCTTCTACTTGATCAGTTCCAGAATTTCTGTTAGTTATTCTTTTTTTTCCCCTTCAAATCTTTTTGGTTATTCTGGATTATTTTTATTTCTACTGAGGTAATTAGGGGAAGGGCACCTTCCTTCAACTGTGTTGTGTAGCTTGGACAAGGCACAGAAATGAAGCCACTCCTCCAAGAGAAAGGGGGAAATTGAACTTGAAACCAAAACCCCTGATCTTTTAGTGGACTGCCAAAGGGCTTTTGGGTTTCTGACTCATTTCACAAAGAATTCCAAAGGAAGTGATATGGTTAGACAACAGAGAGGGCAAGAGATTACAGGTGTTTTTTTTTTTTTTTTTCTTCTTCTTCTTAAAGAAAAAGACTGGACAGCAAGGAATCTAGATACAGAACCTCAACCACTGTAGTCAGTGAAGATTTTCCCAGACAAAACCAGACATAAAAACTGGGTATCATGGATCTTTCTTCAAATATGCAGACACTAATGCAAAGCTGCAACAACATGAAGAATTAAGAGAATATAACACAATTCAAAGAATAAAATAAATCCTTATTAACTGACCTAAAGAAATAGAGATCTATAAATTGCCTGAAAAAATATTCAAAATAATCTTAGGGGTTTTTTTTTGTTCCTAGAGCCTGTATTTTGTTCCATTTTTAATTTAGTTTTTCATTTTAATTCCAGTATAGTTAATATGCTATGTTATATTAGTTTCAGGTATATGATATAGTGATTCATTAATTCTCTACATTACTCAATGCTCACCATGATAAGCTTAATCCCCAACACCTATTTGACCCATCCCACAAGACACCTACCCGCTGGTAACCATCAGTTTGTTCTCTACAGTGAAGTGTCTGTTTCTTGGTTTGTTTCTCTCCAAAATAATCAACTTAAAGAATCTTAATGAATTATAAGAGAACACAGATAGCAACAAAATCAAGAAAATGATACTTGAATAAAATGAGTACATTTTTTGACTTTGAATATTCACCTTATTATTTGGTAATTTTTCCAAATTCTTTTATTCAATCAAAGGATTTGTCTCCAGATACTTTTAAGCTGTTCCTTTTTTCTACTTATTATATATACATTTTTATGTCCCTTATTGGGGTCACACTGCTCATCAGGTCATATAAGTTCCTATCTATTTCTAATTTGCTAAGAATTTTATCATAAATGCTAGTTTGCTTTTTAAAGTTTTTTTTTATTTGTTAATTGAGATAGTCATATGGATCACTTTTCTCCTTTAGTTTATTGTATATACCGATCTAATTATTTGATTTTTAATAATTTGCTTATTATGTCTGAATGTTTAATAAATTTGGGCTTTAATTTTTAATTTGGATTTTAATTTTATTTTCAATTGTTAGCCTTCTGTAGGTGGTTTAGAGATAATAACAACATCCTAAAATAAGATTAGAGCATGCCTTCTTTTTCTGTTCTGTGAAGGGAGTTGGGAAAGTTTGATATTATCTGCTTACTTAATATCTTCCAGGATATGAATTGAAAAGTTGTTTAGTTCTGCTGTTTTGTTTGAATATGGGCAAATGTGTATAAAGGGATATTTTAATCTAATTTAATTTTTGTGTGTGTGATAGAGCAATTGAGCTTTCCAATTTATTTATGCTTATTTATTTATTTTTTTAGGTATTTATTCTTTTACCACTGTTTCTTTATGTCTGTTTCTATACTTTTTGGTTTCTGTTCATGCTTTTACCTAGCAGCTTGATTCTTTATTTCTTTTCTTTTTCTTTTCTTTTTTTTTTTTGATTCTTTATTTCTTGTGAATTTTTTATTGTTCACTTGTTTTTGGTTATGTTAATCTTTGTGAACTTTGTGGAAATTCTTCAAAGTTCAAGAGTGTATTTTGCCAGAGATTATTTATTTACATTCTATTTCCCATCCCAAACAAATGTGAACTGGAGTTAAGAAATTTGTATAGGGATATACTCGGTAGGACCTTTATGTATACATACTTAGACTTCTGTGGCCCCACAAATCTCAGGTTTTAGGCTCCCAGCTATAACATCAGATTAAAATTTTTGTTGGTTTGTTTCCTGGTACTTTATGGCTTCTGGATAATTTCATTCCTATAAATCCACAGATGAACTAAAATATATTTGAAAAAACTACCCAGTATTGAGAGGGTTATTGACTCTGCTATAGTCTGGGTAATGAGTTAACAAATATTTTTTAATAGTTTTATTTACTTTTCCCCCTTCCCTTTTTAAACTAAAAGTGCCATTCATGACTGGGAGAATGGAAGAAATAAGAGATGATAAAGAACAAAAGATGATTATTTGTTTTTGAACCTCCAAAACTAAGTAAAACAAACTAAACTAACTAAAACAAACAATATATTAGATCCAGTTTCTTCTATCCAATTCACCTACTCACCCAAGGAGAAATTCAACTTCCTAGTTAGGAATAATTCTGAGAGTAGTAACTACTAGGAGCTAGTTACTGAGAAAAGGCCCTTTTCTAAGTAATCTTGTCCATATACCTTGCTTAATGATTTATTTGAAAGGAGATGAAGCTTTCTTAGAGTGGATATTTTCCAGAATCCTTTAGGCAGAAACTGAACTATAAGACAAACTGAGGATGGTGTGAGAAAATGGATTACAAATGGCTATTCAGCATGTGTAGGCATATGAAAATAATTTTTCCAGAACATGAGACAAGTTTTATTTTTCTTTCATTCTGGGTTATGGAACCAAATCTGAACCAGTTCTGTAGTCAAGAGTGAGGAGTACAGGATATCACCTACCTGTGACAGGGGACCACTACAGTATAAAGATTATTCCTTCCTCAGAGTCTAACTACTTACAGCATGATCTATACCCAGACCAGTAAAAACAGGAGCAGCAGCTTCTTCTGGGAGCTTGTTAAAAATGTAAAATTTTAGGGGCACCTGGGTGGCTCAGTGGGTTAAACCTCTGTCTTCGGCTCAGGTCATGATCTCAGGGTCCTGGGATCGAGCCCCCCATCGGGCTCTCTGCTCAGCAGGGAGTCTGCTTCCCTCTCTCTCTGCCTGCCTCTCTGCCTACTTGTGCTCTCTATCTGTCAAATAAGTAAAAAATCTTTTTTTAAAAAAATGTAAAATTTTAGGCCCCAGGCCAGGTCTATGAAACCTGAATGTATATTTTAACAAGATCCCTCGGAAGTTGACAACATGAAGCATTGAAGACAACTAAAAGAACAGATGCAATATAATACATGAATGATGTCAGATGACTTCAAAATACTAGACAACTTTTCTTTCTCTAAGATTACTGATTGGCACTATATAAGCTTTCTGAGTAACTGAGGAAAATAAGGAGTGTAACCCTCTAATTGACAGAGAAAACCCCAATTTCACATGTGTGTCCCAAGATTAAATGTCTACCTCCAGATAAATTTGGTCTTAAAACAGAATATTCAAGAAAGTTGAAAATTTTCTTTTTTGGCAATAGGTAAATTCCATGACCTGAAATGTTACTTTGTTTCTTCCATTAATGCGTCATTTAAATCTGTGAAGGCAGAGAATATGTTTCCTAGTTTTGAAATCACTCCCACTACTTTTCCTAGCAAATTCCCAAAGGATGTGCTTAATAAATGTATATAAATAAATATAAATAAATGCATCTTATTTAACATTTTATTTATAAATAAATATAAATATCAAATAATAGTATAATTTATAAACTTTTAAAGGAATTATCCCTTACACTTAATATTTCAGGAGACTGGGCAATTTTCTTCAATTGGATTGGACATGGATGTCCAAGGATGAAGGAAATACCTTTGTGCCAAAAAAGGTTAACTCTCATTCACCTCCACTAACTACTGAATATCTAATATGTTTTACAAAGGATTACTATTAATGTATGAATCATGCTAATTTTTCCATAGCAAATATTTTCTTAAAGTTTGTATGCTCCTTTTAAATGTGACTTCAGTGAGAAGAACAGTCAGCTTCTCTGAGAACAATCAGACATTCTGAGGTGGTTATTTGTCACCACTTACTTTTCTCCTTTCCTTAGCTCAGTAAGTTTTACTGTTACTATAGCTGAGATGAGTGTGCAGCATCAGAGTGTCAAGTAGCTACTCTCAACATCAAGCGAGAAGAGCACTTCACTGATTTCTGATAAAAAAAATATCTTAGGCTATTTTTAAAAACAAGCAAGAAGTTTGTTAAAGAGCATTTCCAAGTTATAGAGTAAAACTATCACAATTTTGCTGGCCTTTTCATATGGCATTTGTCTCTGAAGAGAAGGAAGTAATTTCTTTAGCACTAGCTACTATTCCATCCTTCCTTTGTACATAATTGATTTAAATGTCTGTAATTTTGCTCACCAAACAACTGTACCATTATAAACATGGGCTTCCATGTGTTGATTTGTATACAGTCAAGAGAAAACTATGGCCTATTTTGTAAAATTTTATAAAATTGAATTTTTAAAATGTAGCCTTTTTGTTCAGTAGGGCAAAATAAATAGCTCTTCATAGTAAACCGTGACTAGTGAACATCTGTGCTGATTAGAGCAAGATGGTTTATTAACAATTTTGACTAAGATTTTTAAAATATTAAATTTTATTTGCATAACATTATTTTGGGGAAAGGGCACTATAAAAACAAAATCTTTTTTAAAAGGATTTATTGGGGGCAGGGAATACTACCATGATAAAGTATTATATCTTTGGAAAAGAATTGATGACAGTAGTTTAAGTTATAAATTTGCAAAGAGCACATAACATTCCTTGAAATATGACAATATCTATCTATCTATCTCCCCCCAAACAGTGAAATTTGATTAACAAAAGATATGTGTCCAGAAATAATCAAGCATTGCATGTGATCTGTCTCAGGATGAATCTAGCTAATGTTCATCATACTCCACCATATTTCCTAGTATAGTAAAATATTATGTATTGTGCTATGCCAATTTAAATTTTAAATCTGTTAATGTGTATATATACTACATTTTCTTTATCTGTTTGTCTATCAATGGAGATTTAGGTTTTCCAATTGTCTTGGCTATTGAATAATGCTACAGTGAACATGGAAATACAAATTTTTTTTCCAGATTCTTATTTCAGTTATTTTGGATAGAGCCCCACAAATGGGATTGCATAATCATTAGCAGCTCTATTTTAAGTTTTTGAGGAAACTCCATACTGTGTTCCATAGTAGTTATACCAATTTACATTACCACCAACAGTGTTACAAGAATCCCCTTTTCTCCAAATCCTTGACAACACTTTCTGTATATTTATTTATCGATAACAACCATTCTATTAAGTGAGAGTTGATATCTTATTATGGTTTCAATTTGCATTTCCCAAATGATTAGTAATATTGAGCAACTTCTAGCCATTTGCTTGTCTTTCCAGGAGAAATGTCTATTCATTTCCTTCACATTTTTTAAATTTAAATTCAATTAGCCAATACATACTACATCATTAGTTTCAGATGTAGTTTCAATAATTTATCAGTTGCATATAACACCCAGTGCTTATCACATCATGCTCCTTCCTTAATGCCCATCACCCAATTACTCCATTTCCCCACCCACCTCCCCTCCAGCAATCCTCAGTTTGTCCTATGATTAAGAGTCTCTCATGGTTTTTCTCCCTCTCTAATGACTTCCCATTCAGTTTCCCACCCTTTCCATATGATCCTCTACAGTGTTTCTTATATTCAACATATGAGTGAAACCATATGATAATTGTCTTTCTCTGATTGACTTATTTCATTCAGCATAATTCCATCCAGTTCCATCCATGTCAGTGTAAATGGTAAGTATTTATCTTTTATGATGGCTGAGTAATATTCCATTGTGTGTATGTATGAGTGTGTGTGTGTGTGTGTGTGTGTGACATACACCACATCTTTATCCATTCATCTGTCAGTGGACATCTCAGCTCTTTGCACAGATTGGTTATTGTGGACATTGCTGATATGGACATTGGGGTGCAAGTACCCTTTTGGATTGCTATACTTGTATTTTTGGGGTAGGTAACTAGTAGTGCAATTTCTGGGTTGTAGAGTAGCTCTATTTTTACTTTCCTGAGAAACCTCCATACTGTTTTCCAGATTGGCTGTACCACTTTGCATTCCCACCAACAGCGTAAGAGGGCTTTCCTTTCTCTGCATCCTTGCCAACATTTGTTTTTTCCTGTCTTGTTAATTTTAGCCATTCTGACTGGTGTGAGGTAGTTTTGATTTGTATTTCCCTTATGCCAAGTGATATGGAGGATTTTTTCATGCATCTGTTGGCTATTTGTATGATTTGTACATATGCTTTGGAGAAATGTAAGTTTATGTCTTCTGCCCATTTCTTGACTGGGTTCTTTGTTTTTTTGGGAGCTGAGTTTGATAAGTTCTTTATAGATATTGGAAACTAGCCCTTTATCTTATAAGTCATTTGTAAATAGTTTATCCCATTCCATTCCTTCACTTATTTTTTAAATTGAATTATTTGTTTTATTGCCATTGGGTTGTAGGTATTCCTTATTTATTTTGGGATAATTCCTTTTTTTTATGATTTTACTTATTTATTTGACAGAGAGAGCACAAGCAGGGGGAAGGCAGAGAGAGATGGATGGGGGCTCAATCCCAGGACCCTGGGATCATGACCCAAGCTGAAGGCAGATGCTTAACCAACAGAGCCACTCAGGCACTCCTGGGATAACTCTTTATCATGATTTGCAAATACTTTGTCTCATGCTGTAGGTTGACATTTTATTGTGTTAATCTTTTTTTCTGTGTGAGAGTGTGTAGTCCAATGCAGTCTCATTTGGCTTTTTTTGTTTCGTTGCCTATGTTTTTGGTGTCATGTTCAAGAAAACATTGCCCACACAAATATCAATAAATATTTTCCCCATGTTTTCTCTTAGGAGTAAAACTATTAAACTAATAAGTAAATTCAGTAAAGTTTCAGGATACAAAATTAACACAGTTTCACTTCAGTACACTGATAATAAACTATCTGAAGGAAAATTTTTTACAAATCTCATTTTTAATAGTACAAAAAGAATACAGTACTTACAAATAACCTTAACCAAAGACATAAAAGACTAGTACACTGCAAACTACAAACCACTGGTAAAAGAAGTTAAAGTTGAGTCAAAAGAGTGCCCGTAAAACACTGGCCAAGAGGTATGCACTCAGCATCTCTAATCTTTAGGGAAGTGCAAATAAAATCTATGATGAGATACCATTTCACATTCATTAGATTGGCTGTTATAAAGAGAAAAAATAATTGTGGAGAACTTGGGACTCCTTGCACTGCTGATGAGAATGTAAAATGGTATAGTCACTGAATAAAATGGCTGGAGATTACTCAAATGGGTAAACCTAGAATTACCATTTAATTCAACAATTGTACTTCTGTGTATATGTACAAAAGAATTTAGAGCAGAGACTTCAACAGGTATTTGTATATCAATGCTAATAGCAACATTATTCATGATAGTCATATAGTAGAAACAACCAGATGTTCTTCAGCGGATGAATGGAAAAACAAATTGTGGTACATAATATAAAATGGAATGTTATTCAGCCTTAAAAAATGAAAAAATCTGATACACGCTGCAACATGTATGAACTGTGAAGACAATATGCAAAGTGAAATAAGCCAGCTACAAAAGGATGACTACTATTATGATTTCACTTACATCAAGTACATAAAGTAGTCAGATTTATAGAAATGTAGAGTAGAATGGTGATTTCCGGGGCTAGAGGTGGGTAGATGGGGAGTTACTGTTTAATGAGATGTGTTTCAGTTTGAGAAGGTAAAAAAGTCCTCGAGACTAATGATGGTAATAGTTTCACAATAATGTAAATGTGCTTACTGCCACTGAACTGTATAAATTGTTAAATTGAACAATTGAAAAATTTTAAAATAATTTTATGTTACATATGCTTTATCACAATGAAAAGAAACTTTAATTGTGGGCTTTCTTGGCTTTAATTGTTGACTTTCTTTAATTTGGGCTTTCTTGCACAGATAAGATTCTATAGGTGAGATACTTTTCTGATAATGTCACTGTAAATTCTTCAAAATAAAGGAAAAATTTCCCTAGGTGAATGGGAGCAATTAATATGTTAGGCATTGCATAATGAGGAAGAAATAAATACTGAGATGGTATGAAGACTCTTCTCTGAATGTTGCATGAAGAATGACATGGGCCTGACTGAAGATCCTTTCAGATAGTTTCCACTCAGTGCCTGATTCAGGTAGATTTGTTCATCAAAGATAGAGCTTGTTCATGGTACATAGAAGGCCACACTACTGGAGTAAACCCATTTTCTCAGCACTTCTTTCAGTGTGAATAGAAAAGAGGTCACTTAACTTTAATTCTTAAATTCCACTGACCTAGAACTCCTTCCTTATGTAGGACTTCAGCCTCCTGCAGAGTTCCTAAAAGTATTTCTGAGTCTCCAAACTAAGATCCTATATAATTCTATTGTACTACTCAATACTGATTTCTTGCCAGATCCTACATAGCTGTTTCTACTGAGAGAGATACATGAACCAAGTTGATAATTCACCACTGTTCCCGTGGGTGCAGAAAGTCAATTAACAGAATATTTATATCTGTGAAGGACTTCCTGGTAAGAAGTATTATAAAATTTGGGGAATATTAAAAGTTGTACATTCTCTTCATGATGTCAGATTGAGGACAAAACATCATGCTACCATCATTGTTCCCTGTTATTTTGTTTGTGTGTTTTTCTTTTTCCCTTATCTTTATTCTATTATGGAATTTCACAGTGTTCTTTTAACAGGTGTTCTCAACCCTCTGAAAATTCCCATATCTGTACCTTCATTCCTGAACCCCTTTGGCTGTCTACACACAGCCTTTTGGATATAATTAGGAGTTTTCCTAATGTCAGTTTATTTTCAATTGGGACCCCTGTTAAAGAAGTATTCTGGACCTTGGGGCGCCTGAGTGGCGCAGTGGGTTAAGCTTCTGCCTTTAGCTCAGGTCATGATCCCAGGGTCCTGGGACCCTCTCTGCTCTCTGCTCAGCAGGGAGCCTTCTTCCCCCTTCCCCTCTGCCTGCCTCTCTGCCTGCTTGTGATCCCTCTCTCTCTGTCAAATAAATAAAATCTTTAAAAAAAAAAAAAGAAGTATTCTGGACCTGAAAGAGGAATTGCTGAAATAAAAGTATATCATTGATATAGAATATTACCTATAATACCTATCAATAGATCACCATAGGTATCAAGTATTGATCTAAATCTTTGTTAAATATTCCAAACATTCTGTATGGTAAAACTCTAGAAATGCAACAAAGTCTATTTGCAAATAAATTTTCCAAAAAGAAAAAGAAATTAAAACACATATTTGAAATATTAAAATATTCCTTTATCCACTTTTATTTTCATATTTAAAACATTTAGGCTGAAAACAAATAGATATTATGAATCTTATACCAAATGTGTGCCAAGAAGACACATTTATTCTTTAATCTTCATTTGAAAAAGAGGGCTTCTGCTTAATCCATCAACTTTTCATATCTCCAGCTCTCTCAAAAAGTAGAAATGATTGAGAGACCAGTATGAATATCCAGTTATGCTTTTGTAAAGACTTTTTTCTCTTCCTTGCTTACTCTATACAAAAGAAGAAAGAAATGATCAAACATTTGAAGTGTGATCTCTGGTGAAAGCTTCCTGGAGAGGATTTTGTGAACACCGGTTTTATGCTGTTAAAGAAACAGTGACTTCTGTGAACTCTCTGGTCTCTCATTATCTCTCCTCTATTCCATCTAATGAAGTAAAGGATAAGAGGTTGAGGTTAAGCTGTGGTTGGTGGAAATTCAGAGTTCTGTTAGATTCTTTGGAAAGCCAGTTGTCAGGCTTCTTTTTTGTGCCATTAATCAAAGATTAAATGGAAGAACCATTGTATTTTGTCCTTCCAAAATATTTCTTAGGTCTTCTGTTACCCTCTATACCTATGACATTTATTTTCAGTAACTTAATGATATTCTATCTAGTTTATATTGTAAGATATCAAAACAAAACCAAAATTAAAATAAGAGAGAAAAGAGCTTTTTAAAATAAAATTGATATAAGTAGAAATATTTAGGAATATTCCTATAAAGTTAAATTTACATATAATGTGTATATATTTATATAAATATGATGTGTATATATTTATATAAAGTTCATTTACATATAATGTGTACCCCAGAAATGATAGCTTTGGGGGGACTTTAAACAACCTTGGTTATTAAGAAAATAGCCATCTCTTCCCTATCATTGAAACAATTCGGCTTGAAGCCATGTATTCACCTAACTCTTAATGTGGACTGCAAAATAAACACAGCTATTTATTTATTTGTCCCAGTCAGATTTTTTGACTGATAAATACTGTCCCCACCATACTGATTGTGCAGTGACCCACATCACTCAATAAAATTACAGCCTAAGCTACATGCTCACAACAAAGCACAGAGGAAAAACTCAATAAATAGTGATTGATTGATTTCTAAACTTCATGGTTTACTTTCATTTGTGAGATACATAAATGCAGGTAGATAATTAGCCTAGAGATATTTTGATAATTCTGTATCCATGGTCTTGCTTCAGAATCTCCTTATTTATAAATCCAGATATAAATACCATAGCATTTTTATTCAGGCCTTTAGAGCAATTAACCATGCACGTAGATTCCAGCATAATAAATTTCTATTGCATTTCTGTCTGTTTCTTTCCAAATTCAGAGAAAGCTAAAAGCCTGACTGGAATTTCTAAAGTGAAACTTGGTACACTAATACAGCGAAAGAAAAATGGAAGAATATGAAGTAAATCAATGTCAAATATTTCTACCTAAAAATGCTTATAATGTTTGATATCCTAAAAATAAGAGGAAGTTACAATATTGCTTGGTTATGCAAAATAGCATATAATATAGAAAGAAAGGTCATAAGGTGAGCCACCTTCAAGGGCCAGAAAAGGAAATAAACATGTGAGTTGGATATAAGATAATCTTAGATCTTCAGTTTTGGGGCTTAATGAATTATATCCCATCTTGTTGCATTAAAATAGATTTTCCACAACATAAAAACAAAATACACGGATCTGATATATTGTCCTCTGAACTTTTCAAGAGTGGGGTACTCTGTTGGAATAATCCCGAGGGGAGACTTGACTATCTCTTAGAAAATAAGATGATGCCCTTGACGGTGGTAGCATAGGGAATTAAAAAGATCCATCCTCCACTGAATCAGCTGTTAATCTGGCAAGAAACTATTCAAATCAACATTTCAGACCTCCAGAATCATATCAAAGACTAATAAACAAGGGTGTTTAGAGAAGGAAAAACATGCTAAATTTTAGCATTAAAAGAAATCTCTAAGTCACTGGTTGACCATTTAGATAATGGAACAGAAATGTCAATAATAACATGAAAGAAGGAATACATAATAATTTGAAAAAGTCAGTAAACAAATGACTGTGGTACTAACAAATAAGAACACATCACATTATTAACTCTATTGGCTTTTTCTTTGCTATTAAGAAACATATACTTTTTTGCATTCAAGAAGAAAAAAGTCTTTTCACCACTAAAGCTATGTTGTATCTTTTTCTTTTCTTTTATAAACCTTGTTAACATAACATTCCTCAGTTACGAAGCGTACCTGTACATCATTTTTCATATCAATTCTCTGAGCTATCATCTTTATTTATAGATGAACCTAATTCCATGTAACACAAAAAGACAAAAAAATAGTATCTCTATGAGGCATTACAAACATCATGTATGCATTTAATTTGTGATATTTGCATTAGAAAATAGGTTGTGACTAAACCTAATTCAAGGAGGTCATAAGTGGTGAACTAGAAATTTATCTAATTTTTCAAACTCAAAATCCCAGTGCTCCACTCTAGCTTTCATTTTGTGAATTTTTTTTTACCCTATTAATGACATGAAACTATATAGAATGTCTTACTTTCTATAACCCCCACATTTGTTCCTTGATAATTTATTGAGACCGGTCTCTAAATAATCAATGACCATTCAGTGTCCAAGCCTTATGTGTTCACTCAGCATAAATGCTTATTTCTTTAGTACTTGACTGTACTGAACTTGTCTGGTTCTATCCTCTCTCCTCTTTCTTTAATTATACATCCTCTCTTTTCTTTCCTCTTACCTCTTTACTCCTTTACTATTTATTTTTATTATTTTTATCTACTTCCTGAACTATTTTTTTTTAATTACTCAGTGTTCATCAAGAGAAATGTACTCTTAATCTCTTTTCTCTACTTCACTCCCCCCCCCCCCCAACCACTCACCTCCCCTCTGGAAACTACCAAGCTGTTCTCTGTATTTCAGTTTGTATCTATTGAGATGATTACATAGTTTATAGCCTTTCTGCTTTTAAGGTGATGTGCCGTGTTGATTGATTTGCAAATATTGAAACATCCTTGCAATCTTGGAATAAATCTCACTTGATTGTGGGGAATGCTTTTTTTGAAATGTTTTTGGATTCAATTTGTTAATTTTTGTTGAGGATTTTTGCATCTATGTTCATCAGAGATATTGGCCTATAATTTTCTTTTACTATAATGTCTTTGTCTTGTTTTGGTATTAGGGTAATGCTGGCCTTGTAGAATGAATTCAGAAGCTTTTGTTTCTCTTCTGTATTTGGGAATAGTTTGAGAATCATAGGTATTAACTTTAATTGTGAGGCCTTCTGGTCCTGGACTTTTGTTTGTTGGGAATTTTTGGATTACTGGCTCAATTTCATTGCTGGTAATTGGTCTGTTCAAATTTATATTTCTTACTAATTCAGTTTCGAAAGATATTTTTCTAGGAATTTATCAATTTTTTCTAGGCCATCTAATATGTTGGCACATAGTTTTTCATAGTATTGTCTTATAATCCATTGGAATTCTGTGGTGTTTTTTGGTCATTTCTTCTCCATGTCTAATTTATTTGTATCCTCTCTATCTCTTTATGAGTTTAGCCAGAGGTTGATCAATTTTATTTACCTTTTCAAAGAACCAGCTTCTGGTTTTATTGTTCAGTTCATTTTTTGGTCTCTATTTCATTTATTTCTGCTCTAATCTTTATTGTTTCCTTTCTTTTGTTGGCTTTGTGTTTTTTTCTTTTCTTTTCTTTTTTTTCTTTTAGCTCTTTTAGGTATAATGTTTGTTTATCTGAGATTTTTCTTGTATCTTGAGTTAGGTCTATATTGTTATAAACTGTTTTCTTAGAACAGCTTTGCTACATTGCAAATATTTTTGACCATTGTGGGGTTTTTTTGTTTTTTGTTTTTTTTTTTTAATTAATTTATTTATTTTCAGCGTAACAGTACTCATTGTTTTTGCACCACACCCAGTGCTCCATGCAATACGTGCCCTCTCTATTACCCTCCACCTGGTTCCCCAACCTCCCACCCCCCACCCCTTCAAAACCCTCAGGTTGGTTTTCAGAGTCCATAGTCCATTGTGTTTTCATTTTCATTTGTCTCCATGTATTTTTTGATTTACTCTTTGATTTATTGTTTGACTCATTCGTAGTTTAGTAGTATGTTATATAGCCTCTGTGTTTGTGTTATTTCTGATTTTTTTTTTTGTGATTGATTTTGAATTTCATACAAATTGGTTGGAAAATTGCATGATATGATTTCAATCTTTTTAAATGTATTGAGACCAACATGTGCTCTTTCTGGAAAAGGTTCCTGGTGCATTTGAAAAGAATGTGTGTTTGGCTGGTTTTGGGTAGAATATTCTGAATATTCTGAGTATATATATATATATATATATATATATATATATATGGTCCATTTGATCTAATATGTCATTCAGACCCACTGGAGTATTTTTTTGTTTTGTTTTGTTTGTTTTTGTTTTTGCTGATTTTCTGTCTGGATGAATTCTTCATTGATATAAGTGGGTTGTTTAAGTTTCCTGCTATTATTGTATTATTGTCAATTTTTCCCTTATGTCTGTTAATTGTTGCTTTATATATGTAGTTGCTCCTGAGCTGGGTCTCTAGATATGTTATATCTTCTTGCTGGTTTGTTCCCTTTATCATTATGTAGTATCTTCCTTTGTTTCTTGTTAATAGCCTTTGTTTTAAAGTTGATTTTGCTTGATATAAGTATGGCTATTGTGGCTTTCTTTTTGCTTCCATTTGCATGGTTTATGTTTTTCCATCCCTTCACTTTCAATCTGTTTGTGTCTTTAGGTGTGAAGTGAGTCGGATAGGCAGCATATAGATAGGTCTTTCCTTTTTATTCATTCACTCACCCTGTGTCTTTTGATTGGAATAATTCATTTACATTCAAAACAATTATTTAGGTATGTACTTATTGCCATTTTGTGACTTCTTTTAAGGTCATTTTTTGTAGTTCTTCTCTGTTCCTTTTTTTTTTTTTTCCTCGTTCATTTCCCTCGGGTTTTAATCACTTTTTCTAGTTCTGTTCTTAGATTCCTTTATCTTCATTTTTCCTGTATCTACTATAATCTTTGATATGTGGTTACCTTGAGGTTCATATATAACATGTGTATAGCAATCTATACTAAGTTGATGGTCACTTAAGTTTGAAAACATTCTAAAAGCACTAAATTTTTACTCCCTACCCCTGGCCATGTTTTATGTATATGATATCATTGTTTACATACTTTTATTTTGGGTATCCCTTGGCTGATTTTTATAGATGTAATTGATTTTACTGCTTTTGTGCTTTAACCTCCATGCTGGTTTTATAAGTAATTAATGTACTTTTGTTATGTTTATATTTACCTGTGAAATTTTTTCTTTAATAATTTTCTTTATTCCTGTTTTTGACTTTTTCTTTCCACTCAAATACTTAATTTAAACATTTCTTGTAAGTGTTGTTTAGTGGTGATGAACTCCTTCAGCTTTTGGTTGGGAAACTCATTATCTCTTTTTTAATTCTGAATAACTTTGCTGGGTAAAGCATTCCTGGTATCCAGTTTCTTCCTTTCAGTACTTTGAATATATTAGGCTACTCTCTCTGTCCTGCTTAGTTTCTGTGAGAAAAAAAAATCAGCTGACAACCTTATGGGGTTTCCCTTATATATAGCTATTTACTTTTATCTTGCAGCCATTAAAATTCTCTATCACTACTTTTTTTTTTCTTCCATTTTAATTATTATGTGTCTTGGTGTGAACCTCCTTGGGTTGATTTTTGGGAGGGGGGTGGTTTCTGTGCTTCTTGGATCTGGGTATCTGTTTCCTTCTCCAGATTAAGGAAGTTTCCTTTTTTTCTTTTTTAAAGATTTTATTTATTTATTTGACACATATACACACGGAGAGAGAGCACAAGCAAGGGGAGTGAGGGGAAGGCAGAGGGAGAAGCAGTATCCTGAGCTCCCAATGAGCAGGGAACCTGGTATGCGGCTTGATCCCAGGACTCTGTGGAGTCATGACCTGAGCTGAAGGTAGACACTGAACTGACAGAGCCACCAAGTGCCCAGACAAAGGAAGTTTTCAATAATTATTTCTTCAAATAAATTTTCTGCACCTTTCTCTTTTCTCCTTCTGGGATCTCTATAATACAAATGTTATACTTGATGTTGCTGTGTTCCTTTAACCTATTGTCATTTTTCAAAATTATTTTTTTCATTTTGTTGTTCAGCTTAGTTGCTTTCCATCATTCTTTCAGCTCATTGATCTGTTTTTATGCCTCCTCTAATATGCTATACACGTCCTCTAGTGTATTTTTTTTTTAATTTCAGTTGAGTTCTTCCTTTCTGACTGATATCTTTTAATATTTTCCATCTCTTTGTTGGAGGTCTCACTGAGATCCTCCACTCTTCTCTTGAGTTCAGTATCTTTAGAACCGTTACAGTGAATTATTTATCTGTCATATTGCCTATCTCCATTTCATTTAGCTCTAGTTTGCTATAGTTTTGTCCTGTTCTTCCATTTGAGACATAATCCTCTGTCTCTTCATTATTTCTAACTCTGTCCCTTTCCGTGTATTAAGAAGGTCAGCTACATCCCTTGATCTTGGAAATAGTGGCCTCATGAAGTAAAGGTGGTGCCCTATAGTGCAGTGTCCCCTGTTCACCAGAACTGAGTGTTTCAGGGCTATCTACTGTGGTTTGTTGTGCCCTTACTTTTGTGGCTTACCCATCTTAGTTCAAGCTAGTTGGCTGCAATAACCCCCTTCGCCTGTTGTGGGTACACTGGGCAGGGTTTTGTCTGTGTGCTCAATAAGGGGGCAGTCTGGGGCTGCTGCAGCCTTGTAGTTGGGCAGTGTCCCCACTCAGACCAGAAGTCTGCCCTCAGCTCATCTGCCAGCCCTGCAGCAGCACTGACTTGGAGGGTGCTTTTCCTGCTTTACATCTGAGAGGCTTTCGTTGGTGGGCAAGGCCAGCAATCAGACCAGATACCTGTCCCCCGTCTGTCTTTTGGGGTTTCAGTTACACTGATCAGTTGGGCACTCTCTCTGCACTGCTAGTTATAAAGTTTGGCTGCTGGGACTAAAGGCACACTGGTGTTCATAGTTGTCTTCCCCTTCCCAAGGGCAGGAGTCACTTTGGGGTGGCACAGGTCCATGCCTGGGCTGTTTGCAGGGTATGTTTGGACAGGAGTTACTTTGGAGGGATGCCTGAGAAGTGGGGTGGGTTTGAGGGAATAGATCCTCAAAATGTGAGGGTGCCACACACAGTGCAAGATAGGAGGAGAGCAAGATAGGCAGTTCTCAAAAGTGTCCCGCTCTCTAGGTGTTGGAGTTGTTGGGGAGGGAAATGGCAACTGCCAGCTCTTTGTTGTTGAAGTCTTCTAAAGATATCTGCTTTTCCAGTGCAAATTCTGAGATTGGTAAATAAATCTCGAAGTACACTCCAGGCTCTTTTCAAACCCTGCTTCTATGCTTAATTGTTAGGCTGGCTCTTTAAGGGTAGAGATTTGGTTTCCTATTGCTCTCTGGATTTCCCTGAGCTAAGCCTGCTGATTTTTAAAGTACCTAGTGTTAAGCCCTGTTGAATGTAAAAACTCATGAAGTTAACCCCCACTGTTTCTCAAAGTCAAATCTTATTGGGACTCATCTTCCCAGTACACATCTCCTTTGCTTGGGTTACCTGGCTTGGGGTCTGATCCTCTCACTTCTTCATGCTTGTGGCATCACTCGCATTTATAATTAGCCTCACCAGGGGTTTCCAACCACCCTTCCTATCCTTTTTATATGGCCTCCTATCTATGGTTAACAGGAAAGTCTGCTCTGCTAGTCTTCAGGTTGTTTGCTGAGTTAATTGCATTGAAGTATCTGTTATCACGATGTGTCCCTGGGATGATGTAAGTTAAAAGACCCTCCAACTCTACCATCTTTACCGAAGCTTTTTCCTCTTCCTGAATACTTTAGCACAGATTTTTCAAAAACTTCTATCTTTAGAACTCTTATTTTCTTTCTATCCTTTCTCATTCCCTTTCATTAGCTGGGCTCTTTGTTCCCCACCCCAACCTTCACCCCTCCTCCCCACCACCACCAAAAAAACCCCGACCTTGGCAATTTACTCATGGGATTTCAGCTACTGTCTGTTTGAGATTTTTGTTATTTATTTATTTATTTATTTATTTATTTATTTATTCGACAGAGAGAGCTCACAAGCAGGCCTAGAGGCAGGCAGAGAGAAGGGGGAAGCAGGCTGTCTGCTGACCAGAGAGCCCGATGCAGGGCTTGATCCCAGAACCCTGAGATCATGACCTGAGCTGAAGGCAGAGGCTTTAACCCATTGACCCACCCAGGTGCCCCAAGATTTTTGTCTTTAATCACAACTTGTGTTCTGACTGCTATGTCCTAACTGTGTTCTTGACCTTTATACTTGGATGTTGAGGTACACAGGTCAAACTTGATTGTCATAAAATTGTAGCAATTAGATCTATTCTCACATTTATTCTTCTTCCTGATTTTTTTTCCCTGGGGATAAAAATACATTATATGTTTATTAAAAAAAAAATTGGAAGGGGAGGTGAACCATAAGAGACTATGGACTCTGAAAAACAACCTGAGGGTTTTGAAGGGTCAGGGGTGGGAGGTTGGGGGAACAGGTGGTGGGTAATATGGAGGGCACGTTTTGCATGGAGCACTGGGTGTTGTGCAAAAACAATGAATACTGTTATGCTGAAAAAATAAATAAAATGGAAAAAAAATTTCTGTTAATAATGACTCTATTCTCTTCCAATGGCAAAACCTGAAACTTCAAAATCATATTGTTTTGTTTTACTCCACATCCTGTCTCAACATCTCAGTTTTTTTCCCCACTTTCCTAATAACTATGGCAAATACTTTCATTGCTCTTATATATTTTTTAATTCATTATCATTTGATTTCATACTTAACCTATTACAGTCATGTATGTGTTTATTAGCTCTTGTTATAAGAAACTAAAACTAAATTACATTTTAAAAAATATTTATTTGTTGGAGAGGGAGGGAGAGAGAGTGTGAGTGAGTGAGGAGAGGGGCAGGGTGGGAGGGAGAGAATCTCAAGCAGACATCCGTGCTGAGCACAGAGCTCTATGCAGGTCTCCATCCATGACCCCAAGATCGTGACCTGAGCTGAAACTAAGAGTTGGATGTTCAACTAACTGAGTCACCCAGGTACCCCCTAAATTACATTTTTGAACAAATTTATTTTGAAATCAATATAGTTTTACACAGTAGTAACAAACATGGTACAAAGAGTTTTCATGCACCTTGACTCAGTTCCCTTCCTTAATGATGGTACATTTGTCAAAACTAAGAAATTGACATTAGTAAAATACTATTAACCATGGCACAAAATTTGAATTTCACAAATATGTTCCACGATCCAATCTAGGATGCCATATTATAGGTTTTCAACATATGTATTTAATCTCCTCTGGTGTGTGATAGTTTATCAGTTTTTTCTTATTTGTCACAGTATTGACTATTTTAAATAGTATTTTGAAGAATGTTCTTCAGTTTGGGTTTGTCTGATGTTAACATCACAAATAGCCTAGAGCCAAGTGTTTTAAAGAAAAATACTAGACTATTATGTAAATTATATATCTTTTCAGATGGTATATGATGTTAACATGAAATTAACATGATTTATCAGTGGAGCTCCCCGCCCCCGCCAGCTTTACTTAGTTAAATTCACAATTAAAAATTATATATTTAAGGGGGTCCCTTGGTGGCTCAGTGGGTTAAAGCCTCTGCCTTTGGCTCAGGTCATGATCTCAGGGTCCTGGGATCGAGCCCTGCATCGGGCTCTCTGCTCAGCGGGGAGCCTGCTTCTCTTCCTCTCTCTCTCTGCCTGCCTCTCTGCCTACTTGTGATCTCTGTCAAATAAATAAAATATTTTTTAAAAAATTATATATTTAGGGTATACAATTGATGATATGAAATATGTATATACTGTGAAGTAAATACCACAATGAAGGTAGTTAACGAATCCATTACCTCTCCATCCATTACAGTATCATTTTTTCTCCTTTTTGGGAGGAGGAAGCCTGAGAACAATTATGATTTAACCTCTTAGCAAATCTAAAATAATACAATATTTTAAATTATTGTCACATTGTTTTACATTAGATTTCTAAACCTTTTTCATTTTGCACTACTGAAACTTCATACCCCTTGACAAATACCTCCTCATATCTACCCCTCCCAACCTCTAGAAACTACCATTCTACCCTCTGCTTCTGTGAGTTTGACTATTTTAGATTCCTCATATATTTTAACCATGTAGTATGTGTTTTTCTGCATCTGAGTTATTTCACTTAGTATAGGTTCATGTATATTTTCATAAAGGACAGGATTTACCTCTTCTTAAGGTTGAATAATATCCCATGGTACGTATGTGTGGATATATTTACCACATTTATATTCATTCATTCATTCAGTGATGAATTTTAGTTTTTTTCCACATTTGGCTATTGTGCATAATCCTGAAATAAACATGAGAGTAAAGGTGTATAAGATGTTAATTTTGTTTCCTTCAGATGCATACCTACAACTGTGATTGATGGATAATATGGTAGTACTCTTTTTAATTTTGGCGGAAACCTCCATTTTCCATAAGGTTATACCAGTTAAAATTGACACTGATGGTATATAAGGATCCCAATTTCTCTACATCTTCACACTTGTTATCTTTGGTCTTTCTGATAACAGTCATTCTAAGAGATGCAAGCCAATATTCATTGTAGTTTTGATTTGCTTCTTCCTGATGATTAGCGATGTTGAATACCTTTTCATTTACCTGTTGCAATCTGTATATTTTCTTTGAAGAAGTGTCTCTTTAGATTTTTGATTTAGATTGCTTATTTGCTATTGAGTTGTGTGAATTTCTTATATTTTTTATATTAACTTTATACAGATAAATGGTATGCAAATATTTTCTCCCATTCTGTATGTTGCTTTTAGTCTGTTGATTGTTTCCTTTGTGTGTAGAAGCATGTTAGTTTTTTTTTTTTTTTTTTTTTTCCCCCTTTTATTAATTTTTTCAGCGTAACAGTATTCATTCTTTTTGCACAACACCCAGTGCTCCATGCAAAACGTGCCCTCCCCATCACCCACCACCTGTTCCCCCAACCTCCCACCCCTGACCCTTCAAAACCCTCAGGTTGTTTTTCAGAGTCCATAGTCTCTTATGGTTCGCCTCCCCTCCCCAATGTCCATAGCCCGCTCCCCCTCTCCCAATCCCACCTCCCCCCAGCAACCCCCAGTTTGTTTTGTGAGATTAAGAGTCATTTATGGTTTGTCTCCCTCCCAATCCCATCTTGTTTCATTTATTCTTCTCCTATCCCCCTCCCCCCCCCATGTTGCTTCTCCATGTCCTCATATCAGGGAGATCATATGATAGTTGTCTTTCTCCGATTGACTTATTTCACTAAGCATGATACGCTCTAGTTCCATCCACGTCGTCGCAAATGGCAAGATTTCATTTCTTTTGATGGCTGCATAGTATTCCATTGTGTATATATACCACATCTTCTTGATCCATTCATCTGTTGATGGACATCTAGGTTCTTTCCATAGTCTGGCTATTGTAGACATTGCTGCTATAAACATTCGGGTACACGTGCCCCTTCGGATCACTATGTTAGTATCTTTAGGGTAAATACCCAGTAGTGCAATTGCTGGGTCATAGGGTAGTTCTATTTTCAACATTTTGAGGAACCTCCATGCTGTTTTCCAGAGTGGTTGCACCAGCTTGCATTCCCACCAACAGTGGAGGAGGGTTCCCCTTTCTCCACATCCTCTCCAGCATCTGTCATTTCCTGACTTGTTAATTTTAGCCATTCTGACTGGTGTGAGGTGATATCTCATTGTGGTTTTGATTTGTATTTCCCTGATGCCGAGTGACGTGGAGCACTGGCGGAGAAGTGAATCTAAAACGACGGGAAGAAGCATGTTAGTTTGATGTAATCCTACTTTACTGTTTCTGCTTCTTCTTTTTTTTTTAAAGATTTTATTTATTTATTTGATAGAGAGGGAGATCACAAGTAGGCAGAGAGGCAGGCAGAGAGAGAGGAGGAAGCAGGCTCCCTGAGGAGCAGAGAGCCCGATGCGGGGCTCGATCCCAGAACCCTGAGATCATGACCTGAGCCGAAGGCAGTGGCTTAATCCACTGAGCCACCCAGACGCCCTGTGTTTCTGCTTCTTTAGCCTGTACTCTTGGTGTCATTTCAAGAAATCATTGCCCACATCAATGTCAAGGAGATTTTTCACAGTGTTTTCTTCTAAAAGTTGTATGGTTTCAGATATGATTTTAGACTCATGGTTTCATTTGTCTTTAATGCATTTTGAGTTAATTTTTGTGTTGTGTAAGAATGATATCCACCTTTTTTTGCATGTGGATATCCAGTTTTTCAACACTCTTCATTGAAGAAATTATTAATTCCCCATTGTTTTTTCTTGTCATTGTTGTGGAAGATTAACTGACTGTAGATATGTGGATTTATTTATAGGCTCTATATTCTGTTTCATTGGTGTATATTATGTTTTACATTATGTATATATTATTATTATATATTATGTATATGTTTATATTGTGTTATATTTTTTATGTGTGTGTGTGTGTGTGTGTGTGTGTGTGTGTGTTTATGGAAGCACCATACCATTTTGATTAGTAGAGCTTTGTAATATATTTTGAAATCAGGAAGGGGGTTGCCTCTAGCTTTGTTTCTGTTCAAGATTTCTTTGATACTTGGGGATTATTGTGGCTCTATATGAATTTTAGGATTTTTAGAAATATTTTTGCAAAAATTGCAATTGAAATTTTAAAAGAGATTACATTGCATCTATAGGTCACTTTGGGTATTATGGACACTTAAATATACTAACACAACCCATGAACATGGCTTATATTCTCATTTATTTGTATCTTTAATTTTTTTTTTTTTTTAATTTGACAGAGAGAGAGATCAGTAGTAGAGATCAGTAGACAGAGACTCAGGCAGAGAGAGAGGAGGAAGCAGGCTCCCCACCAAGCAGAGAGCCCAATGCGGGGCTCGATCCCAGGACCCTGGGATCATGACCTGAGCCGAAGGCAGAGGCTTAACCCACTGAGCCACCCAGGTGCCCCAGTATTTTTAATTTTTTTAACCAATCTTAAGTTTTCAATGTACAAGTCTTTCACTGTTTGGTTAACTTTACTCATAAGAATTTTATTCTTTTTGTTGCCATTGTGAATGAAAATTTTTTTTAATTTCCTTTTCAGACAATCAACTGTACATAAAAACACAACGTATTTCTGGATGTTAATTTTGTGTCCTGTAACTTTATTAAATTTATTTTAACATTTTTAAAAGAAATCCCTAGGATTTTGTACACATATGATTAGTTCATATGCTAATAGAGATAATTTTACGTCCTCCTTTTTGGATTTGTATGCTTTTTTTTTTTTTTTTTACCCCCCCCAGTCCGATTGTTCTATGTCTTTCAGTACTCTATTGAAAAGGTGATGCAAGAGTGGGCATCCTTGTCTTATAACAGATCTTAGAGAGCTTTTAGTTTTTCCCATTTATGTTAGCTATTGCCTTGCCACATATGGCCTTTATTGTGTTGAGGTCAAGTTCCTCATGGGTATAGGAGAGTCTGTAGTCTTTGTAGACTTAAGAGTTTCAATGATGAGTGGATATTGAACTTTGTCAGTTTTGCTTTTTTTGCATTTATTGAGATGATCATGTGGTTTTTCTTTTATTTTGTTAATGTATTGCATCACATCAATTAATTTGCATATGTTACCCATTTTTGCATCCTAGGGATAAATCTTACTTGCTCATGGTGTATGATACTTTCAATGTGCTGTCAAATTTTATTGAGGATTGTTACATTTGCATTCATCAAGGATATTGGTGTATAGTTTTTTCTTGTGGTATTGTCTGGTATTGGTGTTAGAATGATGCTGGTCCCATATAAGTAAGTTTGGAAGTGTTTCCTCTTAGATATTTGGGAATAGTTTGGGAAGATTTGATATTAATTCTCCTTTGGAAGGAGAATTGGAAGAATTGACACAGTTGTGTATAATTACTCTAGGCCATGATTTCCTCCCTCCTCCTGGGAAAAACAGAGTGGAACAAGTCTAATAGTCCTTGCTTCCAGTGTGGATACCCATAGCTTCCATTATGAAAAACACATTCAGTCCTTTTCTGACTCTTACTTCAGCTGGGAGAGGTCCCTATAGTCCATTCCACTGTAGCCCTATGAAGATGGCTGATGTAATCCCATGAAGTTGGAGATACCATCCCTCATCCTGGTCCTGGAAGTATCATGCACATGACCAGCACTTGGCTCCACAGCCACTCCACTAGTGTCTCACCCTGGAGAGTAGCACCACCACTGCCCCACATACAAGCCTGCATACTAGACCCCAGTGCCAAAAGGGATCCTGTAGGCTATGACTTCCAGTCACCGGGGGGAAAGTAAAACAGAAAGACGAAAACAGCCTTTGCTACAAAGACACAGTAGCTCTCACCACCACCATGAACACATAGGGAAGAAAGCTATAATTTTTACCAATACCAACCTTAGCTGATTGAGCTTGGTGGAGTATATGTTTCTACGTTTCCCTGGAGCCAGCCAGAACCTCTGCTGCACTGAGCTGTGACAGACCGGGAGATAGATGAACACATGTAAAATGTTTTTCTATAGACATTCTGCACACCAATGTGCTGAAACTTTTTTATTATAATTCAGAACTCTCTTAGTGTTATTTTCATTGATTGTTAATTGTTTATTTATTTTTTATGTCTTTTGGTGCTGTGATAAGCATCGGAAACTCCAAGTCTGTATTGCCGATGTCACTCTTGAAGTTTTCTTGGTGTTGAGCTTTAACATTTTTCTATCACGTGTGTGCAATTTACAAATATTTAATTACAGTCTAAGGTTTGTCTTTTCATTGTCTTAATAGAGTATTTTTCTGAGCAAAATATTGAGATTGTGATGAATCCAATTTAACAATTATTTTTTTCTTTCATAGGTTGTTCATTTCATATTATATCTAAAATATAATATCTGATAATAACTCATCACAAAATCCAAAGTCTCAGACTTTTCTAACTTTTTTAAAAAAAATGTGTAATTTTCTATTGTATGTTTAGTTCTTTGAATCATTTTCAGTTAACTTTTAAGAGATGTGATTTGTGTCTTAAGTTTTATTTTTTCCTTATGGAAGCTCAATTGTTTAAGAAGTTTTCTGAAAGTACTATTCCTTCTCCATTGAATCTCCGCCACCATTTTGTCAAAAATCAGTCAACTGTGTCTGATAGCCATGTGTATGTCCTCACTGGAGAAGTGTCTGTTCATATCTTCTGCCCATTTTTTGATATGATTATCTGTTTTGTGTGTGTTGAGTTTGAGTTCTTTATAGATCCTGGATATCAACCTTTTGTCTGTACTGTCATTTGCAAATATCTTCTCCCATTCCGTGGGTTGCCTTTTTGTTTTGTTGACTGTTTCCTTTGCTGTGCTGAAGCTTTTGATCTTGATGAAGTCCCAAAAGTTCATTTTTGCTTTTGTTTCCTTGGCCTTTGGAGACATATCTTGAAAGAAGTTGCTGTGGCTGATATCGAAGAGGTTACTGCCTATGTTCTCCTCTAGGATTCTGATGGATTCCTGTCTCACGTTGAGGTCTTTTATCCATTTTGAGTTTATCTTTTTTTTTTTAAAGATTTTATTTATTTATTTAACAGAGAGAGATCACAAGTAGGCAGAGAGGCAGGCAGAGAGAGAGGAGGAAGCAGGCTCCCCACGGAGCAGAGAGCCTGATGCGGGGCTCGATCCCAGGACCCTGAGATCATGACCTGAGCCGAAGGCAGTGGCTTAATCCACTGAGCCACCCCGGTGCCCCTTGAGTTTATCTTTTTGTATGGTGTAAGAGAATGGTCAAGTTTCATTCTTCTACATATAGCTGTCCAGTTTCCCCAGCACCATTTATTGAAGAGACTGTCTTTTTTCCATTGTATATTTTTTCCTGTTTTGTCAAAGATTATTTGACCATAGAGTTGAGGGTCCATATCTAGGCTCTCTACTCTGTTCCACTGGTCTATGTGTCCGTTTTTATGCCAGTACCAGGCTGTCTTGGTGATCGCAGCTTTGTAGTAAAGCCTGAAATCAGGTAACATGATGCCACCAGTTTTGTTTTTGTTTTTCAACATTTCCTTAGCAATTCGGGGTCTCTTCTGATTCCATACAAATTTTAGGATTATTTGCTCCAGCTCTTTGAAAAATACCAGTGGAATTTTGATCGGAATGGCATTAAAAGTATAGATTGCTCTAGACAGTATAGACATTTTAACAATGTTTATTCTTCCGATCCAAGAACATGGAACGGTCTTCCATCTTTTTGTGTCTTCTTCAATTTCTTTCATGAGTGTTCTGTAGTTCCTCGGGTACAGATCCTTTACCTCTTTGGTTAGGTTTATTCCCAGGTATCTTATGTTCTTGGTGCTATAGTAAATGGAATCGATTCTCTAATTTGCCTTTCTGTATTTTCATTGTTAGTGTATAAGAAAGCCACTGATTTCTGTACATTGACTTTGTATCCTGCCACATTACTGAATTGCTGTATGAGTTCTAGTAGTTTGGGGGTGGAGTCTTTGGGGTTTTCCATATAAAGAATCATGTCATCTGCGAAGAGAGAGAGTTTGACTTCTTCATTGCCAATTTGGATACCTTTTATTTCTCTTTGTTGTCTGATTGCCATTGCTAGGACTTCTAATACTATGTTGAACAAGAGTGGTGAGAGTGGGCATCCTTGTCATGTTCCTGATCTCAACGGGAAGGCTGCAAGCTTTTTCCCATTGAAGATGATATTTGTTGTGGGTCGAAATAAGTCAAGCAGAGAGAGTCAAGTATCATATGGTTTCACTTATTTGTGGAGCATAACAAAGAACATGGAGGACATGGGGAGATGGAGAAGAGAAGGGAGTTGTGGGAAATTGGAAGGGGAGATGAACCATGAGAGACTATGGACTCTGAAAAACAACCTGAGGGTTTTGAAGGGGTGGGGGGTGGGAGTTTGGGGAACCAGGTGGAGGGTAATAGAGAGGGCACATATTGCATGGAGCACTGGGTGTGGTGCAAAAACAATGAGTAGTGTTACGCTGAAAATAAATAAATAAATGTAAAAAAATCGGTCAACTGTATTTGTGAAATCTATTTCTCCTTCCTTTATTTTTAACCTATTTATGTCTTATATTTATAGTGAGTTTCTTATAGACAGTATAGACTTTGCTTTTTAAATCAAATCTGAAAATTTCTGTCTTTTAGTATGTTTAGGTAAGCACATTTATAGTGATAGTTCCTATAGTTAGAATAAAATCAATCACCCTCAGAGGAGTTTTCTTTGCATTTTTTCACTCTATTTTCCCTCTTTTACTGCCTTCTCTAGGTTTATTTGAAGATATTTTATGATTCAATTCCATCCTTTCTGTTGACTTCTGTCTTTTAAAAAAATTTTAATCAATTTCCTAAGGTTTACAATATGCGTTTTTAGTAATTGTGGGTCACTTTTCAAATAATAGTATATAACTTCACATGAATTATAAGGACATTATAGCTGTTTCCCTATTTATCTGTCTCAGTCCTTGTGCCATTGTTGTCATACACTTCATTTTGCGCATGTTATAAGCCCAATACATTGCTATTATTGTTGCTTTACTGTATTTTCATTATAATTAGAATGACATTTGAAACATTACATTTCATCTTTATTTATTCCATATACCATGCTTTTGTTTTCTCTAGATTCAAGTTTCTGACTTATATCACATTCTTTTTAACCTAAAGAACTTCTCTTAACATTTCTTGTAAAGTAGATGTGTCGGCAGTAAATCGTATCTGTTTTTATTTGTCTGAGACAGTCTTTAACATTTTCTTTATGTTTGAAAGATAATTTTGCTGGGTATAGAAATCCTTTTCCCTTCCTTCCCTTTATTTTCTTTTTTCTTTTCTTCCCTCCCACCCTCTCTACATCTCTCCTTTCTTCCTCCCTTTCTTTCTGTCTTCTGGATTACATGTATTATAATATGAACTGTATTGTAATTCTTTCTTTGTTTCTCTGTGTCTTACCTCCCATGGATGTGTTGAAGGTCTATTTCATTCATTCATTCATTTATTCATTCATTTCTCTAATTTTTAACAGTTTTTCTTGCTTATTATTAGAACCTATTGCAACTGTAATTTAGTACCTGCCACTACCTTTGGAAAATTATTAGTCATTACTTCTTAAAATATTTCCTCTGTCCCAGTCTATCATTTTCTAGCATCAGAGATTCAAACTATAAGTAATATCTAGTTTTGCATGTAATGCTGTATTTCCTATGGGTACTATAATAATCCTATGAATATTTCATAGTTGTCCTTCAGTTCTTTCATGCTTTTTTCTGGTTCTTTTTTGAATATTTGTGTTTTGGTTTCCATAATTCCTGTTGTCCTATCTTCAAGTTTATGGACTATTTCTGTGGCTGTGTTGACTCCAGTAATGAACCCACTGAAGGTCATCATTTCTATTTTACTGTTTTTGGTTTCTAGCAACCTCATCTAGTTCCTTCTCCTATTTTCCACTTCTCTGATAAAATGGCTTGTATTATATATTATTCATTAGAACCTTTAACATATCAACCATAGTTATTTTAAATTCTTTATCTGATTCATATAACATATTTATCATACTGAGTCTGATGATATGATTGCTCTTTTCCTTCAGATTTTTCGCATGCTTTGGTATACCTTTTATCTTTTACTGAAGCTGAGACATGCCTTGGATAATAGAGATTGAAGTAAAAAGGCATTTAGCGTGAGGATTTGTGTTACTATCGCTAGAATTTGAGTATTGTTTAATGTTTGGTGTATCTGTAGGCGTCAAACATTTCAAATTCCTCTAGGCCTTGTTTTTGTCCCACTTTTAACTTTGGGCTTCCCTAAATACTCGTCCTCAAAAACTTTGTGTCTGAAAGCTCTTTCAGCTGTAATCTGCTATTATTATACTGGAATCATGCTAATGTGGTAGTAGAATGTGAGGGAAGGGGAGCATTCTCTAGCATTATAATTGAATATCAGTGTTTTTGTGGTCTGTTTCTTGGGGCTGTGACCTTCACAAATGTTTCTTCAGTGATATAGGTGTTCTCCCTATTCCCCTGCCCTCTATGACCTTCCCTAGCTGCAGTGTTCCCAATCTATTTCTTTGAAGGCTTGGCCTATGTTGAGTCTGTATTTCTTTTTTTCCTATGAGACAGGATGGTTAGAGGGAGCTGGAGTGGGAAGAATGTCCTTCCCTCAGTTGGTAGAAAAAGTTATTGCAAAGTTTCTCCTACCCATTTGTAAAAGTAGGACTTTATTATAGAGAAGGCTCTGGACATATTTCATGATTGTTATTCTTGCCTTCCCCAAATCACTAGAAGCAGGACCTTGATTAGTCTGGCTTGTCTATTTTTTTCAAGCCCATTATTTATTTAAAGTTGAGAGTCAGAGACCTTGTGGTCTTTAATTTTGAGATTAAAATACCACCTTCACAAAAAGTTTTTTTTTTTTTAATTTTCTCTCAGTCTCAAAACAGTTGTATCTTCCAAAACCTATTTTGAAATGCCGTTGACTCACATGGTTTAAAGAACTTGTTTTCATTCTGTTTACATTTTTACTTGCATAAATTTTCTGAAAGCAGTGATTTGAACTTGCTGCTATGTAGTCGCAGAAAGTATCAGTGAGTGGAATACAAGACAGGAAATTCCTTTCATTATTTCTGGGTCTTATATCACTTATAAGTGTGATACCTCAAAGTTCAGGATGGCATAATCATCACTTGAATACTTTCAGAAATCCTTAAAGATTCTAGTTACTGAAAGAAAGCAGTACATTCGAATTCATAAATACTGACCCAGAAGTAGACTGGTAAAGATTGGGTGTGAGACTTGCTTACATATCTGAACTAATAGCTATTATAATAGATGTTGTGAGAATTATAAGTGTTTCTAGCACTCAATTTAAAAAGCTATTTTAGGTCATGTTTAAAAGTTTTTAAAAAATAAATATGACTGAACTATTGGAACTTTAAGAAACTATAGAAGAGTGCTAATGAAATTTAGAGTAATTAAATAGAAATAACATAGAAATTCCTCTGCAGTGCAGACAGCATATGAGGAAGACAAAGACTTGGAAAGTGAAAAATACCACAAGGCAAGTCAAATAGAAGTACTTGTTGTTAATCAGCACCAAGCTATAGTCAATGTGGAAACATCTAAAATTAGGTAAGTACCACAACAAGAGATACTAGGTATGAGTCAAACACATTTAATAAATACAATTGGATTTTTATATATATATGCTTAAGTATATGAATCAATAAAATAATTAAAATATTAATAAGTATTAGGGCTTGCTAAAATAATGTGTTTTACATTATCATTCAACCAAAGAAATGTATTAAAGTTGTTTGAAATTAATCTTGCTGTTGCTGGCTAGCATAAAGTAATTGAATGTGCAACTACTGATTAAGAAAATGCCGTTGAACTCTTACTAAATAGATTAGGGAAGTTAAGGAAAAGAATATGATTTTTTTCAGATCACGGGGCTTGTCTAGAACACAAAATGGAGAGAAGTCACCAATATATCTCTTCTATTTTACACAGGGAAAAAAATATCACTTTTAAGTTTCATTTCTTTTAGTTTAACAATCAGCATATCAGAAATTTGCTGCTTATTGGTTTTTAAAAGGCTAAGCAATGTGTAATATGAACTGCCTGATACTTAGAATAATGATGTTTTTAGTTCTTCAACAGTGCAGAATTTATCAGTGTATTCATTCCCAATTCCCATGTAAAGCCATGTATGTTATTTAAATACTTTGTCTTCAGGAACTATGTTTACTTTTAGGACTCAAGGGAAACATGAGTCTGAGATGCCAACATTACATTGTTGATATTCCCTCGCCCCACCCCCCTGCCAAGGGACTATCTGCCAACTAGACTAAACACATGCTAACACCATTGTAGCTGACACAAGGTTACAGAATTCTTGTGCCAAAACATTATGAGTTCCAGCAAGATATAAGAGGTTCTACTCAGATCACTGTACAAAGCTAAATGAAAGTTGACATGATTATCTGTCCTTATGGAAGAGCATATAGAAGACATCTTTTCTTTTTAGTGTTTTTCAGTTTGCCCTTGGCATTGAATTATAAAACTTAGTTAAGCCACAATAATCGACTGAACTGAGCTACAGGCAGAGTTTGAGAGACTGCTGAGACCTGGGGAAGAGATAGAGTTTTCCATTATACTGAAGCACATTTGTTCTTGTTGGGTTATTATTTGGTCATGAGCTTGACAATAGGAGAAGTAAGTAATGGTTATAAAATAGTCTGAAGAAGTGGAGGAAAACATACACACAGCCAGAGTGAGGGAAAAACACAGGGAGATATATATTGCTTTTTGAAGGCAATCTCTAGTATTTTGGGGAGGGTTATTATTTAATATAGAGGGCTTCATTGTGCCATTTCATATTTGTTGTCACTCAAAGGAGTATCAAAGTTGAACTCAGGAGCAATCTGTGCCAAAGCTAAAATAATATGAATGACAAAATAATATTACTTTTTATCCTCCAAAATTAAATATTCATGATCATGCTATACAAATAAATAATTGAATAAATTAATAAATAAGGGAGAAGAGACAAATATCCTGTGCAGAATTTAAAATAATTTATGTAGGCATTCTGCCATCTAATAGGGAGAGCATACCTCCTTCCTCACTTCTGTATGCTTTCTCTCCCTCAAAAAAACTAAAACAAAACAACAACAAAAAAAGCAGATGAAGATCCCAGAGATGAGAATGCACAGGGTGAAGACCATGTGAAGAGGCAGCAAGAAAGTAGTGAACTACAGGCCAGGAAGAAAGAATTTAGAAGAAATCACCCTGCTCGCTCCATGACACTGTACTTCAGGCCTCTAGAACTGTGAGGAAAACAAGTTTCTTTTCTTTACACCATTCAGTCTGTGGTATTTTGTTATGGAAGCATTAGCAAATTAGTACAATAAGTATGTAATAAATAATTTATTGTATTCAAAGACCACCACTTGCATAGGTTTTTGGAGGTAACCGTTTCTGGGAGGTAATAATGTGATTTAAGCCTGGCCATAACAAGAAGACAAATGATGTGATTTAGCATGGGAACTCTGAGTCATGTAGTATCAGTACACCTAAAGACAGAGATCAACCACATGGGCAATCAATTAATCAATCATGCTTATGTGAAAATATACCAATAAAACCTCTAAATACCAGGGCTTAAGTGAACTTCTTCATTGGCAGTACTCCATAGGTATTGTCACATACTGATGCTAGGAAAAAGAACTGTCCTGACTCTACAGGGAGGGGGCTGGGAAAGCTCCCTATTTACTACTTCCCTAGACTCTGTCCTATGCACCACTTCTCTTGTCTCATTTTATGCTGTATCTGTTACCTGTAATAAACCATAACCATGAATATAATATCTTTCAGTATGTTCTGTGGGTCCTTCTAGAAAGTTATCAAAGCTAACGATAGCTTTGAGAAACTTTAATTTGTAGTTGGTGTCCAGTGTGGGGATGGCCTTATGGGGATAGTGATCTCTTGTGGGAGTGCTCCTGTAACTTGGAAGTTGGCTATCTCCTGCACTGTAGGATCAACAAATATAACCATTAGGTGCTTAGCAGTTGGATACCTTAATTTATTTGGCAATCTATTCAAAAATTCTTCTTGAAATATTATCGGAATTATTTCAAAAAACAAAATATCTCTCTAAGGAGGTCATGATGTCATTCCTAGAAGCAGGTGACATGCATAGTTCTTGATTCTATTAGCAAATACTATAGCAATTCAAAGGCAATTAATTGTCAAACCTTGTCCTCTCCCTTCTTTCCTGGATCACACTAATGTTAGGAAAATAGTAGGAGCTAGTCCTGAGGTTTCTGTTGGTAAAAAAGTATTAAATCTAAGAGTTAAGCTCCTAAAATGTTTTGTCACCTTCTAAACCTAGGTGTTAAAGACTTTTCCTTGAATCTGATGAGGAATGTTTTTTACTGTTCCTATAAAAAGCAGTAAGTGCTGTAGACAGACTTTGGCTATTGATTTATTTTTGGGGTTTTAGATAATCTGGTTTTAAGATTTAAGATTCAGATAGTTCATATTTCCTGTGTACTGCTGGCTATAAAGTTGAGATAAGGTGAACAAAGGGAATGATTGCAAAGAATAGTGAAAACATAGCTATATTCTGTTTTTGAAGTTAGCTTTTCCTATGTATGTATTTGGAACTATTTTTATATTTTCAGTCTTCACCTTTCATACTGGCAGAATTTTTGTTTTTTTAAGATTGTTTGAATGAATGCTACTTCTCACATGAACTATCATTTTCAAATTTCCTTTTTTAAAATCAGTTTTCCTTGAGAGAAAACCTGAGACAGAGTCATTCAAAACATATTTGGAGAAGATGATATATTCAACACTAGAGTCTTATTTTTCTTAGAGGGCATAAAGTTCTTACTAACAATCAATCAATAATCATTCACTTTAAATATTAACAGTTCATTCTTTAATTTATGGTTCCCTTTTCTAACTTACACCGACTGTGGAATCTACCTTAATTTGATACTTTAATGCTCACCTGGGCAATTGTTCAAGAATGGAATATGGGAAAGCTCTTAGAATAGCTGGATTGTCTTAGAGATGTTCTACCGTTTCCATAGTCCATGGAATCCATGAGCTTTTCCTCACTACTCTCTTTTTTGCTTCTGCTTTCAAAGACATCATTTTACCAAGACTTTGCAAGCCAGTAGAATGGGTCTGATGCTCTTTCTGAATCTCAGTGTCTTATCCATATGTATGCTCTTTCTGAACCACAGTTTCTCATCTATAAATGAATGGTATCTGTAAGAGTTCTTCTGAATAGTAACTGTGATCACAAATAGAAAGCACCTACTTAACATACGAACTGAAAAAATAGGATTACTTTCCGTACTCACTTTCCAAGTACTTACTCTGAGAATTAAAACCTGGTGAATTTTCCTTTTTAAAATATTGTGATAAATGTGCATAACATAAAATTCACTCTTTTAACCACTTTTTAAAAAAGATTTTATTTGCTTATTTGAAATAGAGTGAGAGAGAGCATGAGAGGGGAGAAGGTCAGAGGGAGTGCTGACTCCCCATAGAGCCTGATCCTGGGACTCTGGGATCATGACCTGAGCCACAGGCAGTTGCTTAACCAACTGAGCCACCCGGGCACCCATTTTTTGACCATTTTTAAGTGGATAGTTCTGTGTACGCTAAAAATATCCATCTTTAAGGAGCTTTTCATAAACCTTGGAAATGCACAGTAAACATTCTATATCCCTGTTATTTATGCCCTTTGGATATGCACTTAGGGAAATTTGAAGTAAAGGTGTCTGCCAAGTACCCTTCAAAATATTTAACATAAAAATCCCTAGGTTTTATTTAACATAGTAGTCCCTACCCACACTGCTGGGTAGAATACCAAAATGCTGTGACTCTTACCTTTGCCTCTACTGAAACTAGACAGTGTAGTATCAATTACACTCATTACTGAGACTTCTGTTTACTTGTTCTTACCCGGCTACACTTAGCTAAGCTTTTCCTCACTGGCTTAAAGGAAATCATTCTCTTAAGAAAGAAAATTCAATATTACTTTGAGATTTCCTATCTGAAAGCATGTCCCATAAGCCGTGTTGTCAATTTGATTCCATATAGCAAAACTAAAACACACATGCTCTTACAACTAAGAAATAAAAAGGTTCACAATGACACAGCTAAGATAGCAGTAAACCCAGGACTAGAACCCAGGCTGTTTTATACCTACAAGCTGCTATCAGTCATTTTCTTTAAGAAATTCAGTTGAAACTTTTTTTAATACAAATGAATGATTAATAGACTAGATAGTGAAAGTCTTTCTTCCTGTTATAAATCAGTCTACCTATAAGTGTGCCCTTCACCTGATAATATTAAAGCTGTTTGAACAAATTCAATCAAATCTGACAGAAGCGTCAGTAGACACCAAGGTAGTTTGTCTCCTCAAATTGTATAAATAGACTTAACTCACTTATGCATTATATTCTAAAAAATTATCCTGGACTTCATTTATTTCCCAATAATTTTGTTTTCCTAACTCCTTCCACTTCCTTATTACACACTGGCTGGCAAGATTAGAGGAAGACAATGAAACTATTTCAGTATTGCTATTGCTAAATGATAATAAGAAAGTCCTGTTACTCTATATCTATGACCTACAATATAAGTGAATAGAGAATCCACTTATTTCTGTGCCCCAAACAGAAGCAATTTTAACAAGTATCTTTGGAGAGGCAGCCTTAGCAGGAGATTCCGCTCTAGTACCATGTAATTCTCTCAAGTATTTTCCATTAAGAATTTTAGACTGGAAAACTAGGAATCAGTCCAGTGACAACAAATTAAGAATCATGTCTTCCCACACAAATTTTTATTTCAGATGACCTCAAGGAACACAAAAGTAACTGGTCACTGTGTGACTGGTCAAGTTCCAAAGTTCTAAAGCATGGCATTTTACGTGCCATGTTTAAGGAGTCCTATGTAAGTACAGCTAATGGTAAATTTGATTCTCCTGCTTGTTTCTCTTGCTTTCTTGTTATGATACCTTATTCCTGTGTATTTTTAAACTTTAAATCATGAACTTATGATTAATAGAGCCCTTTCCAAAGCTATTTTGAGATATCTGGATTAAGAGTGAGCAGCTTTCTGTGTTATTTATCCCATCAAGTTCTTTGGACAAGTGTCAAGCTAGGTCTATTTCCCAGTTTGGGGTTTCCCTTTACTATACTGTTAGTACCACTTAAAGTGAGACTCAAAGGTATATTCCCAATCCAGGAGCATGGAACATTTTTCCATTTTTTTGTGTCTTCCTCAATTTCTTTCATGAGTACTTTATAATTTTCTGTGTATAGATTCTTAGTCTCTTTGGTTAGGTTTATTCCTAGGTATCTTATAGTTTTGGGTACAATTGTAAATGGGATTGACTCCTTAATTTCTCTTTCTTCAGTCTTGTTGTTGGTGTACAGAAATGCAACTGATTTCTGTGCATTGATTTTATATCCTGACACTTTACTGAATTCCTGTACAAGTTCTAGCAGTTTTGGAGTGGAGTCTTTTGGGTTTTCCACATATAGTATCATATCATCTGCGAAGAGTGATAGTTTGACTTCTTCTTTACCAATTTGGATGCCTTTAATTTCTTTTTGTTGTCTGATTGCTGAGGCTAGGACTTCTAGTACTATGTTGAATAGCAGTGGTGATAATGGACATCCCTGCCGTGTTCCTGACCTTAACGGAAAAGCTTTCAGTTTTTCTCCATTGAGAATGATATTTGCGGTGGGAGAATAAATATTGTGAAAATATCTATGCTACCTAAAGCAATCTACACATTTAATGCAATCCCTATCAAAATACCATCCATTTTTTTCAAAGAAATGGAACAAATAATCCTAAAATTTATATGGAACCAGAAAAGACCTCGAATAGCCAAAGGAATATTGAAGAACAAAGCCAAAGTTGGTGGCATCACAATTCCAGACTTCAAGCTCTATTACAAAGTTGTCATCATCAAGACAGCATGGTACTGGCACAAAAACAGACACATAGATCAGTGGAACAGAATAGAGAGCCCAGAAATCGACCCTCAACTCTATGGTCAACTAATCTTCGACAAAGCAGGAAAGAATGTCCAATGGAAAAAAGACAGCCTCTTCAATAAATGGTGCTGGGAAAATTGGACAGCCACATGCAGAAAAATGAAATTGGACCACTTCCTTACACCACACACGAAAATAGACTCCAAATGGATGAAGGACCTCAATGTGAGAAAGGAATCCATCAAAATCCTTGAGGAGAACGCAGGCAGCAACCTCTTCGACCTCAGCCGTAGCAACATCTTCCTAGGAACAACGGCAAAGGCAAGGGAAGCAAGGGCAAAAATGAACTATTGGGATTTCATCAAGATCCAAAGCTTTTGCACAGCAAAGGAAACAGTTAACAAAACCAAAAGACAGCTGACAGAATGGGAGAAGATATTTGCAAACGACATATCAGATAAAGGGCTAGTATCCAAAATCTATAAGGAACTTAGCAAACTCAACACCCAAAGAACAAACAATCCAATCAAGAAATGGGCAGAGGACATGAACAGACATTTCTGCAAAGAAGACATCCAGATGGCCAACAGACACATGAAAAAGTGCTCCACGTCACTCGGCATCAGGGAAATACAAATCAAAACCACAATGAGATATCACCTCACACCAGTCAGAATGGCTAAAATTAACAAGTCAGGAAATGACAGATGCTGGAGAGGATGTGGAGAAAGGGGAACCCTCCTCCACTGTTGGTGGGAATGCAAGCTGGTGCAACCACTCTGGAAAACAGCATGGAGGTTCCTCAAAATGTTGAAAATAGAACTACCCTATGACCCAGCAATTGCACTACTGGGTATTTACCCTCAAGATACAAACATAGTGATCCGAAGAGACACGTGTACCCGAATGTTTATAGCAGCAATGTCTACAATAGCCAGACTATGGAAAGAACCTAGATGTCCATCAACAGATGAATGGATAAAGAAGAGGTGGTATATATACACAATGGAATACTATGCAGCCATCAAAAGAAATGAAATCATGCCATTTGCGACGACGTGGATGGAACTAGAGCGTATCATGCTTAGTGAAATAAGTCAATCGGAGAAAGACAACTATCATATGATCTCCCTGATATGAGGACATGGAGAAGCAACATGGGGGGGTAGGGGGATAGGAGAAGAGTAAATGAAACAAGATGGGATTGGGAGGGAGACAAACCATAAATGACTCTTAATCTCACAAAACAAACTGGGGGTTGCTGGGGGGAGGTGGGATTGGGAGAGGGGGAGCGGGCTATGGACATTGGGGAGGGGAGGCGAACCATAAGAGACTATGGACTCTGAAAAACAACCTGAGGGTTTTGAAGGGTCAGGGGTGGGAGGTTGGGGGAACAGGTGGTGGGTAATGGGGAGGGCACGTTTTGCATGGAGCACTGGGTGTTGTGCAAAAAGAATGAATACTGTTACACTGAAAAAATAAATAAAAATAAATAAATAATAAAAAAAAAAGGTATATTCCCTCTGCCTGAATATCTTTAAATGTGGGTGATCCTTGGTAACTAAGATCTTCAGAGGCTAAAGTTTATCTGTAGACTAAGCTTCATTATACCACTGTGGTAGCCATCTTATCTTCCCTTTTGGATCCTAAGGATATCTCTTTTGTGTGTACTTATTTATTTGAATGAAAGTAGACACTCAGCATTTACAAGTGTTCTATACTGACATATTCTTAGAATATATTTTAGAGAGGAAATAAATTTTTCTGATGAAATCTAAGATGAAAATTAGCTTTGTTTGATTCTTGCATATATATTCAGTTGAGTCATGGTTTTCTAATCTCAATAAGCTGTATGGATGTATGTGCATGTATGTAAACTTTAGCAGGCATCCAAATATCCACATGAAACATGATCAAGTATCTTAGAACTTCTCTGTTTTTTTGTAATACTTGCCTACATAGTCCTAACATTAGGCAAGTTTGAAAACATTTTCCCTTCCTTCTGTATTTGTAGGTTTATTTACTCATTTATCTATTCATCACTAATTCACCAATTATTTATTGAGGACATTTTATGTTCCATGCAGTCTAATTGCACAGGGAAATCCTAGCAGACTAAATTAAGTAAGTCAAGGTGGTGGTTGCTGTTTTTAAAAACAAATCCTGAGCTGCTTAATTTAAAGGAAATTTCAATGGATTAAAAAATGGTGTAAGTTCACATTCATCAAATAAAAAAGTTTCCAATATGTCTTAGTATTTGTGAATTTTTTATTACAAATACTTGCTCTAATCTAAATGAGCAGTCATCAATTTTAAAATTAGTATAGCATCATATTGCCTTGACTCAATAATTACCTCTGTGGATTTATGTAAATTATAAAATGTGTTTGGTAGCTTATATTATAAATATTGATAAAACTGAAAGTTGTATATGTGATAGAAAAATAATTAATCAGATCTAGTCAATTTCTCTATACAAAAATTTTTAAATGCTTTTCTTTACTGTTATAAAATCAGACAAGGACTTTGCAGCAGGGAGCATTTTTTGAAAATGGTATAACATAGATCACTGTAACGAGGTAAATGCACTAGTTGGCATATACCACAAAGGCAACAGTGATTCCCAATGCTTGCCACATGCTCCCACATTTGATAAACAGCTTTTGACATAAAATCATTTTGGGCACGGTATGTGCAGCCATATGACTTGCTGCACCTGAAATGCAGGTCCGCAGGTAGTTGCATGCGACAGAAGCAACTCTTGCTTTGGCACTTTAATTTTTATTAAGTCCATTTATCCTCATGTTAAATCCCTCCCTTGTAGTCTCTCAATGTGAATATGGACTAATAAACAATATTACTGACATGTTGCTACATACCAATGTTAATTTCTACTATGTATCTTGTCCTTTCTTTTGTTTTTAGATACTTTGACAGACAAAGAAAACTTATAATAATCATTTTACTTCAATAACTGAAATGTTTTAGTATTCATTTCATATTATTTTGGCTTTCTTCCTTCTACACATCTTATAAATTTATATTTATTTTCACCTGTACACTGAAAAGATTTAAAATTAAAGATGAAACAAAATACTTGATGTAGAACTAGGCTGCTGTTGGGTAGTATAGGCATTGAATTGCATCACAAGGAAAGAAAGAGCTTGGTCCACAGATGGTGAACTACAGGAAATAATACTGCTTTCCAGTTCTCCACAGGCTTCATTGCTGAACAAGAAGAAAACAAAGATATTAGAATAGTGCATAAAATGAGATCATAGTCTACAGTTAAACATGCAGGGCACCTAAATGACATCTGGTACTAGATTCTCGTTGCTGATCCTTGGCAAGGATGGCCATGAGATGACACTCTTTTGAGTGTGACCCATGAGGCCAAATCCCACTGAGATAAAATATGTAGTAGTAGACAGCACAATTCTCTGGTACTTTAAACTAGGACTGATTTAGTATTTTTTTTTTAAGATTTTATTTATTTGACAGAGAGAGAGATCACAAGTAGGCAGAGAGGCAGGCAGAGAGAGAGGAGGAAGCAGGCTCCCCGCGGAGCAGAGAGCCCGATGTGGGACTCGATCCCAGGACCCTGAGATCATGACCTGAGCCGAAGGCAGTGGCTTAATCCACAGAGCCACCCAGGTGCCCCTGATTTAGTATTTTATTTTCCCTCAAAGTAGTATCAACATATCTTCTATCAGTAAATCCATGCTAGGGGTGTTAAATGATAAATTCTTTTTAAAAATGAACAAACGTTATCCTTCCAAATTCTAAAAGGAAATCTGATAGAATTTGATACCCAATGTATATTAAGAAACATGGGAGAGTTAGCCAAAATTGTTGAAAACTGAGGTTTCAATGTAAACTTAGCTAAATTTATGAAAGTGTTACCTATAAGCTCAACTTTGGGAACTCTGAAGTCATGAGATTTTTCATATTCTATAAAATATCATTTGAAACCAATGTCAGATGAACCAATATAATTAAACCTTTTTAAAAGAATAATGTAACTACTTATGAGGGAAGGAATTAACGTAAATTGAAAATAGGAGGCTTCAGAGACAATCAAACCTGAATTAAATTCTGATTCTATCTTTTGCTGATGGTGGTGATTGAACACTACTATTCTGAGACCTATTATCCTCATCACTAAAATAAAACAAGGGATAAACTACCCCATAAAGTTGCTGTAAATATTAAACAGGGTGACATCTGTTGGCACTCAGTAAATGCTATCTTGGTGGAGAGGGTTACCCATATTCTAGCATTTGTTAACTGTTTTTGTGATAGCATGAGAAATGAAGATTAAGATTTTCCTGGGTATCTATTATTTAATTCTGTATCCTGTAATAAGTATGGATATAAAAAAGTATATGAATTCTTTTGATATATTTTCCAAAATATTTTATTTCATATTATTACCATTGTTGTCATAATTAGTTTGGACTGTATAAAATATGACGATACCTAGGATAACAGAAGAACTAATTTTTTAAAAAGCCAGTATTGTTTATTTATTACTTTAAATCTTGTTGATGGGGGCACCTGGGTGGCTCAGTGGGTTAAAGCCTCTGCCTTTGGCTCAGGTCATGATCCCAGGGTCCTGGGATCGAGCCCCACATCGGGCTCTCTGCTCCGCTGAGAGCCTGCTTCCTCCTCTCTCTCTCTGTCTGCCTCTCTGCCTAGTTGTGATTTCTCTCTGTCAAATAAATAAAAAAAAAAAAATGTTAAATCTTGTTGATGGCTATAAAATTTCTCTAGTGAAAATCAAACATTTTTCTTTCCTTTTGTGATATATATCACATATTGGCTTCTCATAATAGATAAAATGAATATAAAATCCATATACAAACTATCTTAATTGAGATGTTTGGTCATACATTATTCTGGGTGTTTCTGTGAAGGTGTTTTTGGATAAAATTAACATATATATTGATAGACTGAATAAAACAGATTGCCCTCCATAACGTGGGTGAACTTCATCTAATCAGTTGAAGAGCCTGAATAGAACAAAAGTCTGACTCTTCCCTCAGTAAAGGAGAATTTTTCTTCCTGATGGCCTTTGAAATTTCCTGGCTGTACAGCAGGCTGCCAAAATCTGGACTCAAACTAAGACATTGCTCTGAAGAATTTGGACTCTCCAGCCTCAGTAATCATATGTGAGTGGATTCCCTGTAATCAATCGTTCAGTCAGTCTCTCTCTCTACAGCCTGTGTATGCTTTCTGCTGAGAAATATGCTATAATTCTTATTCTTATTCCTCTATCATAGGGTATAAAATGAATGAGTGAATGAATGAATGGTAGGTTTAATGCATTGAGATACGTTATAGACTTACGGAATATGCTGATTCAATAAATAATGATGACTGGTGATCAGAATTTTAAGTTTTTGAAAAGATCATATATGAATGAAAATATTTTTTGGAGTAGAAAAATGGTTTTGCTTTTTAAGAACGTATGAACCACACAAAATAGAAGAAATTTGCAGAGCAATCTGAATATAGTGTTTATTCCCAAATGTTTCCTTGTGTAGTATCTCTAGATATTCTACGTTGGTTTTTCTTTCACCATTTTAATTATTTCATTTTTTCTTGCTTTCATAATTTTTGATGAGAAATCCACTATGATTCTTAAAATTTTTCCTCCCTATATAAAATGATTATTTGTTTTTCTTCTCTCTTCTTTGAAGATTTCCTCCTTGTCTTAGGATTTCTGCACTGTGAATATGATATACCCAGGTATACATTTTTTGGTATGTATTTTGCTTTGTATTCTCTGAACATTGTGGATTTGTGTTTTGGTGTCTATCATTAATTTTGAAAAAAATTTCAGCCATTATTACTTTAAAGATTTCTTCTCCCTTTTCTATTCTCATTCTGGTATTCTAGTTATGCATGTTATATCTTTTGAAATAATATCACAGGTCTTTGATACTCTATTTGTTTTTTTTTATTTTTCTTTTACATTATTTTTTCTTTTTGCATTTCAATTTCAGAAGTTCTGGTGACCTATTTTCAAGCTGTTTTTTTTCCTCTGCTGTTTCCAGTTTACTAATGAGCTCATTAAATCCCTTCTTTATTTCTGATAGTCTTTTTAGATTTAATATTTTTACAATGTTTTAGAGTTAGAATTTACTTTTTTTTATTAGTTTCCATCCCTCTGTTCATATTACCAAGCTGTTCTTGCTTGTTGCTTACTTTTACCATTTAGAGTCCTTAAAAATTTTGTCATAGTTATATGAAATTCTCTGATAATTCTGTATCTGTGTCTCATTCTAATGTTTACTTTGTTTCTTCAGACCTTTTTTTCTTTCCTTTTAGCATGCATTGTAATTTTTTGTTGAAAGCTGGTCATGATAAATCGGGTAATAGGAAATATGGCAGGTCTTTAAAGTTTTATGTTAATCTGACTTAGAATAGGGGAGTGTTTAATGTTTACTATAGATTTATATGTCAGTTTTCTCTAGCTAGTGTCCTTATTTTTTTTCTCCCTTACTGTTTTTGAGTTTCCCAACAATCTTATTAAACAGAATCTGTACCTTCCAGTTCTTTCAGCTGGAACCCATTATTATATTCTGGAGCCCTAATGATGTTGTGACAGGTGGAAGAAATCTATAATCTCATAATTAAATTTCCATCTTTCAATGGTTTTCTGTCCCTGGACTGTGACCTCCACAAAAGCTTCTCAGCTTTTATTCCTCCCTGAGATGAGACAGGAAGGCTAGAGAGAGATGGGGTTGGATCATTTCCTTTCCTTATCTTGGGTAAGGCTTTGTAAAGGTCTTGTCCCCTACGGAAGCCTTTATTTTAGAGAACATACTGCAATTATTTCCGAAAAAATTACTTTTCTCACACTCCTGCCGAAAACAGGAGGATTTTTCTTGACTTTACAAGAGACAGAACCCATAAAAATATGGAAGACCCACTAAAACAGCAGTTCCTATCAGAGTTTCTCACTCTCATGCTAATCCATACTCTGCCTGCACCAATTCACTGAAGTTACTATTTAAGTGTGCCCACTAGTTTATGGTTCCAGGAGCTTTTATTCCAGATAAGCTGCTGGCTGTGATTGATTGTATTCAGTGGTCTTGTACAGAGTCCAGGATGGTAATTTCCTTTGTAAGCACAGTTCTCGGATGAGTCCAAGAAAAGTCACTGGTTTTCAGTTTGTTCAGATTTTTTCTTAGAATTCAAGTAAGGATTTCAAATTCCTTACATGGCAGAGCTGAAATGAAGTTCTGTGTTGCCATTTCTGAATTTTTTATTTGCATGTTTTTTTTTTTCAAATTTCAAGTAGGGTTTATTATTAGTATGACTATAAAGTCTACTATTGTCCAAATCAGAACATGTTTAAAAATTAAAAGAGAGCTCTCAATACCAATATTGAACTATAGGTATCAGTAGATCTGGGGAAACTGTGAAATAGGATCACCCTATATTTTATCAGAATTCTTGCATATTTGAAATTATATAGGAATAACAACTTTGTTTTTTAATATATGAATGACAATTTTCTTGATCATATATCACAGTATTCAGGAATTTTTGTATAATGGTTTACCTTACATTGACATTGAATTTTGGATACTGAAAAGTCTGAGTAGGTGACATTTTTCCAGAGGAATTTTAAAATTATGTTAGAGGTTTAGTAACTATGTCAAGGTATGTTTGGTAGTAAATTATGTTCTATCAGTTTGTCCTAGGACACAGTTTCTTTTAATCTGTAGCATCAGTTATTTATTTACATTTATATGTGTGTTTATATATGTCTATACATTATATTTTTCATCTTTCTATTTGTTCCTGATTCCTCTGCTTTTTAGGAATGTAAATTATACTTGTTTGGCTCTCCTTTTCCTTCCATATCTAGCATCATTTTTCTGATCTTTTTTATTTCTTAAATTTCATTCTGTTTTGTAGAACTTTTTAAAAAGACTATGTGTCTTTGGTAATATTGCTCTTTTTTTCTTTTTAAAGATTTTATTTATTTATTTGTGGGGCAGGGGACAAGCAGACCCCCCCCCCACCCTGAGTGCAGAGCCTGATGTGGGGCTCAATCTCATGACCCTGAGATCATAATCTGAACTGAAATCAAGAGCCAGACTTTTAAACAACTGCCACCCAGGCACCCCAATATTTCTCTTATTTTGGTTTTACAAATGATTTTATTTTTCTAATTATTTTCTTTGTCAGATCACACCCAATCTCCTTATTTTGCTTATCATTTCCTCTTTAATACCCTGTACTCTGTCTTTGAAAAAAGTATTTTTTTTTCCAGAAAGCAGGCTTGTGATCATTAATTTCTTTCTGTATGGAGAACCATATGTCTGAAGATTTGAGAAAGTTAATTCCACTGCTAATGTGTATAATTTAGTTAAAAACATATTTTTAGGTTGGTATAATGCTGGTTCTTTTCAGGTTATTATTTCTTTTTAAATGGAGGCAGATTCATCAAAGCAAATACTTTGCAGAAGAATTGATGGGGATTATTGCTCACTGGGGCAATAAAAAGATTGGTGTGGCTCATTGCGAAGCCTTTATATAAGATGTATATGTGTAATGATTTGTTATCTATATTTACTCATCTTTTTCTGGGCAACTGCTAAAGCATATTAGACATTTCCATTGCCTCCTTCAGATTTTCTTCATTTTTTTTTTGCTATACTGAATTGAGGCCATGAAAGGATACTCCTGCCTGGCTTTTTGCATAGCTTACTATAACATTTAGGCCAAGGTATATTTGATTAGCCTTTAAGACTGTGACTAGAAAAATCTGTATTTTTTAAAAAGATTTTATTCATTTATTTGACACAGAAAGAGATCACAAGTAGTTAGAGAGGCAGGCAGAGGAGGAGGGGGAACCAGGCTCCCTGGTGAGCAGACAGCCCTATGCAGGGCTCAATCTGAGGACCCTGAGATCATGACCTGAGCTGAAGGCAGAGGCTTAATCCACTGAGCCACCCAGGCACCCGTAAAATCTGTATGTTGTCTAAAGCCAAGAAGGTGTGTATCAGTTCTATATAAACATCTTGAATTTGATGTAAATTTTATTTAACAAATATTGTTTATTGATTGTGATTGAAGTTATTATCAGTTGAGTGTTAGAGGAACAGAGTAAAATAAAAATATATTTGCTACATTTATAGAATTAAGCGAAAGCTTAAGGAGACTTAACATTCCCTGATAGATCTCACTCCACTCCCTGAATTATAAACAATTAGGTAAAAAAGGTGAACTGTGCAAGTTTGTTAGTTTTCCTGTTCCAACTCAATTGCCCTAATCTCTGTTCCAAAGTCACTCAGTTCTTCTTCAAAGAGGTAACTAATTATAAGGTCCTTATATATCCTTCCAGAGTCACTGAAGTTAAAGCATATAAGCTTAAAAATACTAACAAAATACTAACAAACTAATCGGTAAAAGGAATAAATATATAAAGAATATTAAGTACAAAATATAGTAAAAAGATGATGTCTAGGTACACTACTGTAGGGGTAAAAGTGTTGGGGAATTTATATAAGATACATATCTAGAGTACATTTTATACTATAGTTTTTTGTACTGGATATACTTGGAGAGCATTTCATATCAATACATTATTTTTATCTGCTCTATAATGCTCCATTAAATAGAAAGACAGTAATTTATTGAATCTGTGCTCTACAGGTAAATACTTAATTTGTTTTAGTATTCTGATATCATCAATTTTTGAATACTTCTATTAGTAATTTTGAATGCAAATGCAAGTATTTCTGCAGAACAAGTTTTGTAATTTCACCACAGAGTTGTCAAACATATGGGAGGGAGACAAACCATAAATGACTCTTAATCTCACAAAATAAACTGGGGGTTGCTGGGGGGAGGTGGGGTTTGGAGAGGGGGAGGGGGTTATGGACATTGGGGAGGGTATGTGCTATGGTGAGTGCTGTGAAGTGTGTAAACCTGGTGATTCACAGACCTGTACCCCTGGGGATAAAAATACATTATATGTTTATTAAAAAAAAAAAAGGTGAATACCCAACTTTTGTAGCAAAATGGATGGGACTGGAGGTGATTGTGCTGAGTAAAATAAGTCAAGCAGAGAGAGTCAGGTATCATATGGTTTCACTTATTTGTGGAGCATAACAAATGACATGGAGGACATTGGGAGATGGAGAGGAGAAGGAAGTTGGGGGAAATTGGAAGGGGAGGCGAACCATGAGAGACTGTGGACTCTGAGAAACAACCTGGGGGTTTTGAAGGGGCGGGGGGGTGGGAGGTTGGGGGAACCAGGTGGTGGGTAATAGGGCACGTGTTGCATGGAGCACTGGGTGTTGTGCAAAAACAATGAATACTGTTACGCTGAAAAAATAAATTATTTAATAAAAAATTTAAAAAAATAAAAAATAAGAACTTATAAATGCCTGCTTATAAAAGACCATTTTGGAACTTTGTAATTTGTGAATTGTGGGGCAAATACTTTAGGGGTTCAGGGGGAAGAACAGAAGAAATAATCCACTAAAGTTGCCTACTTCACACTTAAAGTGTGAAGATAAAAATTGTATCTAATTTCAAGGGCATGAAAAGATTATTAAATGCTACTTTTAAACTCATGTCAAGGGTATTTCCACTTTCAAGACACTTTTGAGTCATAGTTGTCATTTGCAACAAACTTGGAAATGCCATGTGTAATTAGGACACAACCAGGGAGTGACTTAAAGTCACTTAGTAAGTGGAAAAACAGTTCAAGGCTTTCTGCAGACGAACCGAGATAGTTAATCAAGTTCCCAAAAATGTCAGACAAGTAATAGACAGCTCCCGTCAGAAGAGTCAATCCTTATAGCTATTCATTTTTTAAAAACATTTCTCATTTATGACAGTCATAGGAAAGTCTGAGCGAGAGTTGCTTGCAAGTTTAATTGACTGAAATTGTTCCCCTGCAAAAAGAAATGTAAAATGGTTAAAGAAAAATAGCAGCTGTAACAGTCTTTTGAACATCTTTCACATGTAGGTAATAATATATTAGAAGTTAGGAAATTGGGTATGCCTTATAAGTATTTTTTTCATAGTGGCTGGGGATTTGAAGTAAAATTGAAACTGAGTAATTCTTCCTGCAGCTGCCAACCAGTAGTTAGTAGGAAGCCATACTGAGAGGTATGACAAGCTATTTGGTATGTGAAGAAAGACCAAAGCACAGAGGGGTGATGCTAGCGGTGACACCAGAGAGCGACTGCAAGTTATATTCAAAGCACTGGAATAGGAACCCACCCATCATCCCACTACCCTAACCCAAACTTTAAATATCAAAACAAAAACAAACTAAACTGTGGTAAGTTCAAAAAGATCATTCATATAGTTAGAAGAAAAACAACATTTATCAAGGGCCTACAATGTGAAAGAAAAAGCATTAGAAACTGTTCTTTTGTTATCTTTAAAATATCTTTTTTTTATTGAAAAATTTAAATTTATTTTTTTTTTTCAGCGTAACAGTATTCATTGTTTTTGCACAACACCCAGTGCTCCATGCAATACGTGCCCTCCCTATTACCCACCTCCTGGTTCCCCCAAACTCCCACCCCGCCCCTTCTTTAAAATATGTGAGACAATTATCTTTTTATTATTTTAATGGAAATATACAACAGTAATGCAACATTTATATACCTTATAAAATGCTTACTATAAATACAGCACCATCTGTCACCATACAAAATTAGTATATTATTGACTATATTCCCTATGCCATATTTTATATCCCATGACCTATTTATTATTTGTTTTATAACTAGAAGCTTATATCTGTTAAACTCCTTTAACTATTTTGCCATCATCTTACTCCTTTCCTCTCTAGCAGTCACCAATTTTTTTCCCCTGTATTTGAGTCTATTTCTGTGTAATGTGGTTTATTCATTCATTTTGCTTTTTTAAGTTCCACTTATAAGTGAAATCATCTGGTGTTTGTGTTTCTCTATCTCTAGGTCCATCCATGTTGTTACAAAGGTCAAAATTTCATTTGTTGTTATGGCTGAGTAACATGCCATTGCACATTATGTAACACATCATCTTTATCCATTCACTTATTGATGGACACTTAGATTCCTTCCATATCTTTGCTATTATAAATATTGTTGCAGTGACCATAGGGGTACACATATCATTCAAATTAGTGTCTTAGTTTTCATGGAATAAATACCTGGAAGTGAAATCGATGGATCATAGGGTATTGTTATTTTTAATGTTTTGAAGAAACTCATTATTGTTTTCCATAATGGCTTTAAGGATTTACATTCCCACTTACAGTAAACAAGGATTCCCTTTTCTCCATATCTTCTTTTTTTTTTTCCCTTTTTATTAATTTTTTCAGCGTAACAGTATTCATTCTTTTTGCACAACACCCAGTGCTCCATGCAAAACGTGCCCTCCCCATTACCCACCACCTGTTCCCCCAACCTCCCACCCCTGACCCTTCAAAACCCTCAGGTTGTTTTTCAGAGTCCATAGTCTCTTATGGTTCGCCTCCCCTCCCCAATGTCCATAGCCCGCTCCCCCTCTCCCAATCCCACCTCCCCCCAGCAACCCCCAGTTTGTTTTGTGAGATTAAGAGTCATTTATGGTTTGTCTCCCTCCCAATCCCATCTTGTTTCATTTATTCTTCTCCTATCCCCCTACCCCCCCATGTTGCTTCTCCATGTCCTCATATCAGGGAGATCATATGATAGTTGTCTTTCTCCGATTGACTTATTTCACTAAGCATGATACGCTCTAGTTCCATCCACGTCATCGCAAATGGCAAGATTTCATTTCTTTTGATGGCTGCATAGTATTCCATTGTGTATATATACCACATCTTCTTGATCCATTCATCTGTTGATGGACATCTAGGTTCTTTCCATAGTCTGGCTATTGTAGACATTGCTGCTATAAACATTCGGGTACACGTGCCCCTTCGGATCACTACGTTTGTATCTTTAGGGTAAATACCCAGTAGTGCAATTGCTGGGTCATAGGGTAGTTCTATTTTCAACATTTTGAGGAACCTCCATGCTGTTTTCCAGAGTGGTTGCACCAGCTTGCATTCCCACCAACAGTGGAGGAGGGTTCCCCTTTCTCCACATCCTCTCCAGCATCTGTCATTTCCTGACTTGTTAATTTTAGCCATTCTGACTGGTGTGAGGTGATATCTCATTGTGGTTTTGATTTGTATTTCCCGGATGCCGAGTGACGTGGAGCACTTTTTCATGTGTCTGTTGGCCATCTGGATGTCTTCTTTGCAGAAATGTCTGTTCATGTCCTCTGCCCATTTCTTGATTGGATTGTTTGTTCTTTGGGTGTTGAGTTTGCTAAGTTCCTTATAGATTTTGGATACTAGCCCTTTATCTGATATGTCGTTTGCAAATATCTTCTCCCATTCTGTCAGCTGTCTTTTGGTTTTGTTAACTGTTTCCTTTGCTGTGCAAAAGCTTTTGATCTTGATGAAATCCCAATAGTTCATTTTCGCCCTTGCTTCCCTTGCCTTTGCCGTTGTTCCTAGGAAGATGTTGCTGCGGCTGAGGTCGAAGAGGTTGCTGCCTGCGTTCTCCTCAAGCATTTTGATGGATTCCTTTCTCACATTGAGGTCCTTCATCCATTTGGAGTCTATTTTCGTGTGTGGTGTAAGGAAGTGGTCCAATTTCATTTTTCTGCATGTGGCTGTCCAATTTTCCCAGCACCATTTATTGAAGAGGCTGTCTTTTTTCCATTGGACATTCTTTCCTGTTTTGTCGAAGATTAGTTGACCATAGAGTTGAGGGTCGATTTCTGGGCTCTCTATTCTGTTCCACTGGTCTATGTGTCTGTTTTTGTGCCAGTACCATGCTGTCTTGATGATGACAGCTTTGTAACAGAGCTTGAAGTCCGGAATTGTGATGCCACCAACTTTGGCTTTGTTCTTCAATATTCCTTTGGCTATTAGAGGTCTTTTCTGGTTCCATATAAATTTTAGGATTATTTGTTCCATTTCTTTGAAAAAAATGGATGGTATTTTGATAGGGATTGCATTAAATGTGTAGATTGCTTTAGGTAGCATAGACATTTTCACAATATTTATTCTTCCAATCCAGGAGCATGGAACATTTTTCCATTTTTTTGTGTCTTCCTCAATTTCTTTCATGAGTACTTTATAATTTTCTGTGTATAGATTCTTAGTCTCTTTGGTTAGGTTTATTCCTAGGTATCTTATAGTTTTGGGTACAATTGTGAATGGGATTGACTCCTTAATTTCTCTTTCTTCAGTCTTGTTGTTGGTGTACAGAAATGCAACTGATTTCTGTGCATTGATTTTATATCCTGACACTTTACTGAATTCCTGTACAAGTTCTAGCAGTTTTGGAGTGGAGTCTTTTGGGTTTTCCACATATAGTATCATATCATCTGCGAAGAGTGATAGTTTGACTTCTTCTTTACCAATTTGGATGCCTTTAATTTCTTTTTGTTGTCTGATTGCTGAGGCTAGGACTTCTAATACTATGTTGAATAGCAGTGGTGATAATGGACATCCCTGCCGTGTTCCTGACCTTAGCGGAAAAGCTTTCACTTTTTCTCCATTGAGAATGATATTTGCGGTGGGTTTTTCATAGATGGCTTTGATAATATTGAGGTATGTGCCCTCTATCCCTACACTTTGAAGAGTTTTGATCAGGAAGGGATGCTGTACTTTGTCAAATGCTTTTTCAGCATCTATTGAGAGTATCATATGGTTCTTGTTCTTTCTTTTATTAATGTGTTCTATCACATTGATTGATTTGCGGATGTTGAACCAACCCTGCAGCCCTGGAATAAATCCCACTTGATCGTGGTGAATAATCCTTTTAATGTACTGTTGAATCCTATTGGCTAGTATTTTGGCGAGAATTTTTGCGTCTGTGTTCATCAAGGATATTGGTCTGTAGTTCTCTTTTTTGGTGGGATCCTTGTCTGGTTTTGGGATCAAGGTGATGCTGGCCTCATAGAATGAGTTTGGAAGTTTTCCTTCCATTTCTATTTTTTGGAACAGTTTCAGGAGAATAGGAATGAGTTCTTCTTTAAATGTTTGGTAGAATTCCCCTGGGAAGCCGTCTGGCCCTGGGCTTTTGTTTGTTTGGAGATTTTTGATGACTGTTTCAATCTCCTTACTGGTTATGGGCCTGTTCAGGTTTTCTATTTCTTCCTGGTTCAGTTGTGGTCGTTTATATGTCTCTAGGAATGCATCCATTTCTTCCAGATTGGCCAATTTGTTGGCGTAGAGTTGCTCATAGTATGTTCTTATAATTGTCTGTATTTCTTTGGTGTTAGTTGTGATCTCTCCTCTTTCATTCATGATTTTATTGATTTGGGTCCTTTCTCTTTTCTTTTTGATGAGTCTGGCCAGGGGTTTATCAATCCTATTGATTCTTTCAAAGAACCAGCTCCTAGTTTCATTGATTTTTTCTATTGTTTTTTTTTTGTTTCTATTTCATTGATTTCTGCTCTGATCTTTATGATTTCTCTTCTCCTGCTGGGTTTAGGGTTTCTTTCTTGTTCTTTCTCCAGCTCCTTTACGCGTAGGGTTAGGTTGTGTACTTGAGACCTTTCTTGTTTCTTGAGAAAGGCTTGTACCGCTATATATTTTCCTCTCAGGACTGCCTTTGCTGTGTCCCACAGATTTTGAACTGTTGTGTTTTCATTATCATTTGTTTCCATGAATTTTTTCAATTCTTCTTTAATTTCCTGGTTGACCCATTCATTCTTTAGAAGGATGCTGTTTAGTCTCCATGTATTTGGGTTCTCTCCAGCTTTCGTCTTGTGATTGAGTTCTAGCTTCAGAGCATTGTGGTCTGAAAATATGCAGGGAATAATCCTAATCTTTTGATACCGGTTGAGACCTGATTTGTGACCCAGGATGTGATCTATTCTGGAGAAGGTTCCATGTGCACTAGAGAAGAATGTGTATTCTGTTGCTTTGGGATGAAATGTTCTGAATATATCTGTGATGTCCATCTGGTCCAGTGTGTCATTTAAGGCCTTTATTTCCTTGTTGATCTTTTGCTTGGATGATCTGTCCATTTCAGTGAGGGGAGTGTTCAAGTCCCCTACTATTATTGTATTATTATTGATGTGTTTCTTTGATTTTGTTATTAATTGGTTGATATAGTTGGCTGCTCCCACGTTAGGGGCATAGATATTGAAAATTGTTAGATCTTCTTGTTGGACAGACCCTTTGAGTAGGATATAGTGTCCTTCCTCATCTCTTATTATAGTCTTTGGCTTAAAATCTAATTGATCTGATATAAGGATTGCCACCCCAGCTTTCTTCTGATGCCCATTAGCATGGTAAATTGTTTTCCACCCCCTCACTTTAAATCTGGAGGTGTCTTCGCGTCTAAAATGAGTTTCTTGTAGGCAACATACTGATGGGTTTTGTTTTTTTATCCATTCTGATACCCTGTGTCTTTTGATTGGGGCATTTAGACCATTAACATTCAGGGTAACTATTGAGAGATATGAATTTAGTGCCATTATTAGCCTGTAAGGTGACTGTTACTGTATATTGTCTCTGTACCTTTCTGATCTACTACTTTTAGGTTCTCTCTTGGCTTAGAGGTCCCCTTTCAATATTTCCTGGAGACCTGGTTTGGTGTTTGCAAATTCTTTCAGTTTTTGTTTGTCCTGGAAGCTTTTGATCTCTCCTTCTATTTTCAATGATAGCCTAGCTGGATAGAGTATTCTTGGCTGCATGTTTTTCTCGTTGAGTGCTCTGAATATATCATGCCAGCTCTTTCTGGCCTGCCAGGTCTCTGTGGATAAGTCTGCCGCCAATCTAATATTTTTACCATTGTATGTTACTGATTTCTTTTCTCGGGCTGCTTTCAGGATTTTCTCTTTGTCACTAAGACTTGTAAATTTTACTATTAGGTGACAGGGTGTGGACCTATTCTTGTTGACTTTGAGGGGGGTTCTTTGCATCTCCTGGATTTTAATGCTTGTTCCCTTTGCCATATTAGGGAAATTCTCTCCAATGATTCTCTCCAATAGACCCTCTGCTCCCCTCTCTGTTTCTTCTTCTTCTGGAATCCCAATTATTCTAATGTTGTTTCGTCTTATGGTGTCACTTATCTCTCGAATTCTCCCCTCATGGTCCAGTAGCTGTTTGTCCCTCTTTTGCTCGGCTTCCTTATTCTCTGTCATTTGGTCTTCTATATCACTAATTCTTTCTTCTGCCTCATTGATCCTAGCAGTGAGAGCCTCCATTTTTGATTGCACCTCATTAATAGCTTTTTTGATTTCAACTTGGTTAGACTTTAGTTCTTTAATTTCTCCAGAAAGGGCTTTAATATCTCCAGAGAGGGTTTCTCTAATATCTTCCATGCCTTTTTCGAGCCCGGCTAGAATGTTCAGAATTGTCATTCTGAACTCTTGATCTGACATAGTACCAATGTCTGTGTTGATTAGGTCCCTAGCCTTCGGTACTGTCTCTTGTTCTTTTGTTTGTGGTGATTTTTTCTGCCTTGTCATTTTGTCCAGATAAGAGGATATGAAGGAGCAAATAAACTACTAATAGGGTGGCAAAGACCCCGGAAAAATGCGCTGTAACCAAATCAGAAGAGACCCCAAATTGTGGGGGGGGGGGGGAAGGGGATAAAAAACAGGTTCTGAAAAAAAAAAAGAAAAAAAAAAAAGAAAAAAATTTAAAAAATAAAACAAATAAAAAAATATAAAAAAGAAAGAAAAAATATATATATTTAGATGAACTAGTCAAAAAACATTAAAAAAGAAAAGGGTAAAAGTTTTTAAAAAAATTTAGCAGAAGAAGAAAAAAGAAAAAAGAAAAAAAATTGAAAAAAGAAAAAAAAATAAAAAATTGAAAAAAGAAAAAAAAATTGAAGTAGCCGCAAGACTAAAGAATCATGGGGAGAAAGCCATGAGTTCCGTGCTTTGCTTTCTCCTCCTCTGGAATTGCTCTGCTGTCTTAGGAATTGAATCTGCTTTCTCCTTGATAGATGAACTTCGTCCTGGCTGGATATTTTGTTGATCTTCTGGGGGAGGGGCCTGTTGTAGTGACTCTCAAGTGTCTTTGCCCGAGGCGGGATTGCACCGCCCTTACCGGCGGCCGGACTAAGTAATCGGCTTGGGTTCGCTTTTGGGAGCTTCTGTTCCCTGAACGCTTTCCGTAGAGTTCCGGAGGACGGGAATGAAAATGGCGGCCTCCCAGTCTCCGGCGCGGAGGAGCCGAGAGCCTGGGGCCCCACTCCTCAGTGCGCCCCCAGAGGACAGCACCCAATCACTCCCGTATCCCCAGCCTCTAGCCGCGCTCCGAGCTCACCCAGCCTGCGACCAGTTCAAGGTAACCCCGAGCTGAGAGTTCAGTCCTCGGCTCTGTCTTTGCAGCCGGTTTCTCCGTTCTAATACCTGCGAGCTCTCCAACACTCTGACACCCCCGATCCTTCTGTGACCTTGCGGGGCCTGGGGCACCCCGGTTTAGCCCCTGGAGCAATGTCCCTCAGTGGAACAGACTTTTAAAAGTCCTGATTTTGTGCTCCGTTCCTCCGCCGCTTGCCGGGAGCCGGCCCCTCCCCCCGCGGTCTATCTTCCCGTCGTTTTAGATTCACTTCTCCGCCAGTCCTACCTTTCAGAAAGTGGTTGATTTTCTGTTTCTAGAGTTGCTGTTCTTCTTCTCTTCGCTCTCCCGTTGGATTTGTAGGTGTTTGCTATGTTTAGATAAGCTATCGAGCTGATCTCCTGTTACCTGATGTAGTCTCAGGCTGCTACTTCTCTGCCATCTTGACTCCTCCCCCTCCATATCTTCTCCAACAGTTGTTTATTTCTTGTCTTTTTGATAATACCCATTTTGACATAATATCTCATTTTGGTTTTGATTTGCATTTCCCTGATAATGAGTGATGTTGAGCATCTTTTGATGTGTCTTTGCCACTTAGATGACTCTTTGGAAGAATGTCTATTCATGTCCTCTTCCCTTTTTTCCATTGTTTAAAAGGTTGGTTGTTGGTTATTGATTGATTGGTGTTGAGTTATATTAGTTCATAATTTATTTTGGTTGTTAACCCCTTACTGAATATATCATTTGCATGTATCTTCTCCCATTCAGTAGGCTCCCTTTCTGTTTTGTTGATGGTTTCCTTTGCTGTGCAAAAGCTTCTTATTATGATGTAGTCCCAGTGTTTGCTTCCATTGCCCTTGCTTGAGGAGACAGATCCAAAAAAGACTGATGTCCAAAAGTTTACTGCCTATTTTTTCTTTCAGGAGTTTTATGTTTTCAGGTTTTACATTTAGGTTTTTAATCCATTTTGAGATTTTTTAAAAAAGATTTTATTTATTTATTGGACAGACAGATCACAAGTATGCAGAAAGGCAGGAAGAGAGAGTGGGGGAAGCAGACTCCCCGCTGAGCAGAGAGCCTGATGCAGGGCTTGATCCCAGGACCCTGAGATCATGACCTGAGCTGAAGGCAGAGGCTTTAACCCACTGAGCCACCCAGGTGCCCCGAGATTTTTTTTTTTTTTATGTAAAGTGTGCAAAAGTGATTGAGCTTCATCTTTATTCAATTTCCTAGCATCAAGTATTGAAGAGACCATCTTTTCCCCATTGTGTATTCTTGCCTTTGTTGTAGATTAATTGAACATATAAGTGAGGGTTTATTTCTGAGCTCTTTCTCTCTCTCTCTCTCTCTTTTTTTTTTTCTTTAGTAGTCTCCTACTCCTTTGTATTTCTGTGGAGATCAGTTGTAACTTTTCTTTCATTTCTGATTTTGAGTCTCCAGTCTTTTTTTCTTGATGAATTCGGCTAAAGATTTATCAATTTTGTTTATCTTTTCACAGAACCAGCTCTTCATTTCGTTGACCTGTTCATTTTTTTTCTTTGCCTCTATTTTTTTTCTGTTATGATCTTTATTATTTTCTTATTTCTAATAACATTGGACTTTGTTCTTTTTCTAGTTGCTTTAAGGTGTAAGGTTAAATTGTTTGAGATTGCTCTTGTTTTTTGAGGGGACCTGGATCACTATAAATTTCTCTCCTTGAAATGTTATAGTTGTGTCTCAAAGATCTGGAAATGTCATGTTTTCATTTTCCTGGGTCTCAAAATATTTATTTCCTCTTTGATTTCTTTATTGACCCATTGGTTGTTTAGGAACATATTGTTTAGCCTCCATGTTTTCATGTTTTATCTAGTTTTTCTTAAAACTGATTTCTAGTTCCATGCCATCTTTGTCAGAGAAGATACTGAAAATGATTTCAATCCTACTAAATTTAGTGAGACTTGTTTTGTGACTTAGGGATGTATTCCAGAGAATGCTTCAAGTGCAGTTGAAAAAAAATGCATATTCTGCTTTTGGGAGTGGAATGTTTGGTATAGATCTGGTAAGTTTATCTGGTCTAATGTGTCATTCAAATCCACTATTTCCTTCTTGGCTTTCTGTCTGGAGGATCTACCTATTAACAGAAGTGGGGTGTTGTAATTCCCCTGTATTATTGCATGACTGTCAGTTTTTCCCTTTATGTCTGTTAACATTTTTTGTTATTGTTTTTAGGTGCTCCTCTTTTGAGTACATAAATATTTGTAATTGTTATATTCTTTTGTTAGATTGATCTATTTACCATTAGGTAGTACCCTTCTTTATCTCTTGCTACAGTCTTTGTTCTAAAGTATATTTAGTCTAAGTATTGCTACCCTGGCTATTTTTGTTGTTGTTCACTTTTATTTGCATGATATATGTTTTTCCTTCCCTTCACTTATTATGTGTCTTTAAGTTTGAAGTGAGTCTCTTATAAGGAAGAAAAGATGGGACTTTTTTTTTAATCTAATGCATTACTTCATGGTTTTTGATAAGAGTATTTGTATGGAATCAGAAGAGACCCCGAATTGCTAAAGAAATGTTGAAAAACAAAAACAAAACTGGTGGCATCACGTTACCTGATTTCAAGATTTACTACAAAGCTGTGATCACCAAGACAGTGTGGTACTGGCATAAAAACAGACACATAGACCAGTGGAACAGAGTGGAGAGCCCAGATATGGACCCTCAACTCTATGGTCAAATAATCTTCGACAAAACAGGAAAAAAGATACAGTGGAAAAAAGACAGTCTCTTCAATAAACGGTGCTGGGAAAACTGGACAGCTCTATGTAGAAGAATGAAACTTGACGATTCTCTTACACCGTACACAAAGATAAACTCGAAATGGATAAAAGACCTCAACGTGAGACAGGAATCCATCAGAATCCTAGAGGAGAACATAGGCAGTAACCTCTTCGATATCAGCCACAGCAACTTCTTTCAAGATATGTCTCCAAAGGCCAAGGAAACAAAAGTGAAAATGAACTTTTGGGACTTCATCCAGATCAAAAGCTTCTGCACAGCAAAGGAAACAGTCAACAAAACAAAAAGGCAACCCATGGAATGAGAGAAGATATTTGCAAATGACAGTACAGACAAAAGGTTGATATCCAGGATCTATAAAGAACTCCTCAAACTCAACACACACAAAACAGATAATCCTATCAAAAAATGGTCAGAAAATATGAACACTTTTCCAGTGAAGACATACAAATGGCTATCAGACACATGAAAAAATGTTCATCAGCACTAGCCATCAGGGAGATTCTAATTAAAACCACATTGAGATATCACCTTACACAAGTTAGAATGGCCAAAATTCGCAAGACAGGAAACAACATGTGTTGGACAGGATGTGGGGAAAGGGGAACCCTCTTACACTGTTGGTGGGGATGTAAGTTGGTGCAGCCACTTTGGAGAACAGTGTGGAGATTCCTCAAGAAATTAAAAATAGAGCTTCCCTATGACCCTGCAATTGCACTACTGGATATTTACCCCAAAGATACAGATGTAGTGAAAAGAAGGCCATCTGTACCCCAATGTTTATAGCAGCAATGGCACAGTCGCCAAACTGTGGAAAGAACAAAGATGCCCTTCAACAGATGAATGGATAAGGAAGATGTGGTCCATATACACGATGGAGTATTATGCTTCCATCAGAAAGGATGAATACCCAACTTTTGTAGCAACATGGACGGGACTGGAAGAGATTATGCTGAGTGAAATATGTCAAGCAGAGTCAAGTATCATATGGTTTCACTTATTTGTGGAGCATAACAAATGACATGGAGGATATGGGGAGATGGAGAGAAGGAAGTTGAGGGAAATTGGAAGGGGAGGTGAACCATTAGAGACTATGGACTCTGAAAAACAACCAGAGGGTTTTGAAGGGGCGGGGGGTGGGAGGTTGGGGAGCCAGGTGGTGGGTAATAGGGAGGGCATGTATTGCATGGAGCACTGGGTGTTGTGCAAAAACAATAAATACTGTTACTCTGAAAAAAATTTAATTAAAAGAACAAAAAAAGCCAAAAAAAAAGAGTATTTAGTCTACATTTAAAACAATTACTGATCAGCCTGTATATATTGCCATTTTGTTAATTGTTTTCTAGTTCTTCTCTTCCTTTCTTCTTTTGCTCCTTTTCATTGTAATTTGATGACTTTATGTTATGCTCAGATTACTTTCTTTTTAATTTTTGTGTATCTGTTTTAGGTTTTGTATGTATATAGTGATTTGTTTTAAGTTGATGGTTGCTTAAGTTCAAACCCATCTAAAACACCACATTGTTACTTCTATTTACTTGATGTCATGTTTTATTCTTTTCATTTTGGGTATCCATTAACTGATTATTATAGGTAAAGTTGATCTTTTCTCTTTTACCCTTCACATTAACTTTTTAAGAGTTTGATTTACTACTTTTAGTATGTGTTTGGTCTTACCAGTAAAATTTGTTCTTTCAGTATTTTCTTCCACTTACAGTCTTCTCTTTTGTAGTTAGAGAAGTTTCTTTGATATTCTTTGACATTCTTGTAGGGTCAGTTTAGTGATGATGAACGCCTTAACTTCATGTTTCTGGGAAACCCTTTATCTCCTTCAATTCTGAATGATAACCTTTCTTGCTAAATTATTCTTCGCTGAAGGGTTGGGTTTTTGTTTTTTTTTTTTTTTTGTTTTGTTTTTTTTTGCTTTTGTTTTTGCTTTTTGTTCAGCACTTTGAATGTATTATGCCACTCCATTCTGGCTTGCAGTTTCTGTTGAAAAATCAGCTTACAAACTTATGGGTGCTTCCTTGCATGTAAATAGTTACTTTTCTCTTGCTGATTTTAAGATGCTTTTTGTCTTTTATTTTTGCTTTTTTAATTATGTTTTTTGACACTTAGGTTCTTATTGGGGCTTCTCTGTGCTTCCTGGACTTGAATGCTTCTTTATTTCCCCATATTAGGAAAATTTTCAGCTATTATTTTTTCTGCCCCTTTCTCTCTCTCTTCTCCTTCTGGGACCTCTATGATATGAATTTAGTATGCCTGATGTTATCTTAGAGGTCCCTTAATCCGTTTTCATTTTTTAAAATTCTTTTTTCTTTTTTTCTGTTTGGATGATTTCTACTACCCTGTCTTCCTAGATTGCTTATTGATTCTTCTGCATCCTCTAATCTGTCAATTTTCTCTAGTATATTTTTCATTTCAGTTCTTCAGTTCTGCTTATTTTTCATATTTTCAGTCTCTTTGTTGAAGTTCTTACTGAATTCATCCCGTCTTCTCCCATGTTCAGTGAGCATTTTGTAACCATTATTTTGAACTCTTTATCTTTTGTTTGGAAGATATTTCTCTTTCCTTATTTTTCTGACTCTCTGTGATTAGCTGTATCTCCTGGTCTTAAACATAGCGGTATGTGAAAGGCACCCTGAGGGGACCCAGAAGCATAATACCCCCTGGCCACCAGAACCAAGCATTTCAGGGAAGTCCACTTTGTGGATTATGTCTACCTTCCTGTTGTAACTGGGTCAAGACCCCTGTAGGTGCAGTGGTGAGTGAGGTTGATTCCACCAGCTGGTGTGAGAATCCCAGTATTTAGGGTTAGCACCCATGTGATTGGCTGCTAATTTGGCTGCAAGGTGGGTGGTGGTAGCCCTAGTATGGCTGGCTATGAAGGTTGGTATGCATGTTGCCAGTATGCTGGTCGGTGGCGCTAGTTCCCATCCTAGGGAAAGAGTCACTTTGAGGGGTACCTGCCAAGTGGGCTGGTTAGGAAGGGTAGATTCACAGGGATCACTGAGGTGGGGTGAACAGTACTAGCAAGGTAGAAGAAGAGTGTCACAACTGGTACCTTCCAATGTCAGACCAGATAGGCAGCAAAGCAAGGAAAATGGCACCCATTCTTGCTTTTGTTCCTGGAGAAAGTTCCTACAGATCCTTCTGGCATATGCCCTAAAATGAGTCAATGTCTCCTTCAGGTATGGCCCAGGTACTTTTATAATCACTGCCTATTTGTTGGGTCCCAGACCAAGAAAAAGTGTGTGAGGAACCTTTAAAGCAGGTTTTCAGTTTCCTATAGCCCTCTGGTACTTCCAGAGATAAATATCACTGATTCTCAAAGCTCCCAGAACTAGGGCCTACTGGTTTTCAAAGCCATATGTTATGGGGGCTTATCTTTCCAGTGCAATTCCCCAGGGCAAAGATGCCCATTGTGGGGCTTGAACCCCTCACTGCTTAGGGAGGACCTCATTGCCTGCATTATTTGTCCTTGTGGACAAATGCTTGTGGGTTGCATTTACATTCTTTTCAAACTGCTAATTCTACACAGTATCTCAGGGTGAACAAAACTGTAGGTGAGTCCTCCAGAAGGGGAATTTCCTATATGGTTTCCTATACTTTCAGACCCTGGACATCATCCCCATGGACTTTATAATCCAGATATTCTCTAAGCCTGAGTGAGACAACTGTTATCATCCTTATTATGTAGATGATGAAATAATGTTTATTTGCCCAGGTATAAACTATATCAAATCCAAACACAAACCCAGATCTTAGACTCTAGACATTCCAAACTGCATTCATTAAATATGAATTAAATGTATCTCACTAATAATGTGAATGATAAGGATACATTTTATTCCCTCAAGGAGTAGTAGACAAATATGCAATTTTTTTTTACTGAGATATAATTGAAATATAACATTGTAGTACCAGCTCTATGACATAGTGTTTCCATATTTATATCCATCAAAAAGAATGAAATCTTACCATTTGCAATTATGTGGATGGAGCTAGAGTATATTTTGCTAAGTTTAGAAAGTCAGTCAGGGAAAGACAAATACCATATGATTTCACTCATATGTGGAATTTAAGAAACAAAATAGATGAACATATGGGAAGGGGGAAAAAAACAAAAGGGGAAACATACCATAAGAGACCCTTAATGGTAGAGAAGAAGGTGAAGGTTGATGGAGGAAGGTGAGTGGGGGATGGGCTAGATGGGTGATGAGTATTAAGGTTATGATGAATGTTATATATATATTCATGTATATATATTCATTCATATATATATATATGTATTCATGTTATGATGAATCATTGAATTCTACTCTTGACCAGTAGCACTGTATGTTAACTAACTAGAATTTATTTATTTTTAGAAGATTTTATTTATTTATTTGACACAGTGAGAGAGGGAACATAACAGGGGGAGAGGAAGAAGGAGGCTTCCTGCTGAGCAGGGAATCTGATCCAATGTGGGGCTTGATCTTAGGACCATGGGATTATGACCTGAGCCAGAGGCAGATGCTTAATGACTGAACCACCCAGGCACCCCAACTAACTAGAATTTAAATAAAAAATTGAGAAGAAAAAAATAAAGATGAACAATCTCAAATTATATCTTATCATATTGAAATGTAAAAATATGTTAACTCATGAATGATATATACAAATAAAAACCTTTTTTATTTGAATGGTCTTAATGTTTTCATACTATTTTGGACTTTTGGAATTTTTGATTTGATGACAAAATTGTATGATGTTTGGTTTTCTGCATCTATCATATAAGATCTCAGGTGAGTGTGATTCCTGCATGCCTCTTTATATAACTCCCAGCTATTGTGACCTAACTACCATCTTTAGAATTGATCTATATCTTGTGAAATGACCATCACAATAAAACTAGTTTACTTACATAACTATATATAGTCACAATTATTTTTCTTGTGATGAGAACTTTTTTTTTTCATTTTATTTATTTTTTCAGTGTAACAGTATTCATTCTTTTTGCACAACACCCAGTGCTCCATGCAAAACGTGCCCTCCCCATTACCCACCACCTGTTCCCCCAACCTCCCACCCCTGACCCTTCAAAACCCTCAGGTTGTTTTTCAGAGTACATAGTCTCTTATGGTTCACCTCCCCTCCCCAATGTCCATAGCCTGCTCCCCCTCTCCCAATCCCACCTCCCCCCAGCAACCCCCAGTTTGTTTTGTGAGATTAAGAGTCATTTATGGTTTGTCTCCCTCCCAATCCCATCTTGTTTCATTTACTCTTCTCCTATCCCCCTACCCCCCATGTTGCTTCTCCATGTCCTCATATCAGGGAGATCATATGATAGTTGTCTTTCTCCGATTGACTTATTTCACTAAGCATGATACGCTCTAGTTCCATCCACGTCGTCGCAAATGGCATGATTTCATTTCTTTTGATGGCTGCATAGTATTCCATTGTGTATATATACCACATCTTCTTTATCCATTCATCTGTTGATGGACATCTAGGTTCTTTCCATAGTCTGGCTATTGTAGACATTGCTGCTATAAACATTCAGGTACACGTGTCTCTTCGGATCACTATGTTTGTATCTTTAGGGTAAATACCCAGTAGTGCAATTGCTGGGTCATAGGGTAGATCTCTTACCAAGGTTCAAATATATGACACATATAAGCCATCCATTTTAGCAACTTAACTAACAGAATGGACTCCAATTCAATTCATATATTCTTCCACTAGATGTTGAAATGCTGTTGAGTATACCCAAAAGTGAACAGTGGTCTATTGGTATGTATGTATGTATGTATGTATTTATTTATTTATTTTTTAAGATTTTATTTATTTCTTTGACAGAGACAGATCAGAAGTAGGCAGAGAGAGGAGGAAGCAGGCTCCCCGCTGAGCAGAGAGCCCGATGCGGGGCTCGATCCCAGGACCCTGAGGTCATGACCTGAGCCAAAGGCAGAGGCTTTAACCCACTGAGACACCCAGGTGCCCCTATTGGTATTTATTTTTTTCACAGGAGTTCAGATGTTTTGGTCACATGGAATACTGGGTCAGTTTTTCACTGGTAGCCATCACTACCCAGTAGAAAACCAGGAATGCATTCTTAACATAATTTTCCAGAAAGGGTATTTTTGCTCTGAAATAGTAAGGGTGTTATTCTTCTATAGACTTCTGAACAATTTCCATAAGACAGGGGAGCCTGGGTGGCTCAGTTGTTAAGCACCTGCCTTCAGCTCAGGTCATGATCCCTGGGTCCTGGTATCAAGTCCCTCATCAGGCTCCCTGCTCAGGGGGAAGCTTGCTTCTCCCTTTCCCACTCCCCTTCCTTGTGTTCCATCTCTCGCTGTGTCTCTCCCTGTCAAATAAACAAATAAAATCTTAAAAAAAAACAAAAAACAAAAAAGAACCACCTTCCATAAGGCATCCTTATCTCCCACAGACTCAACAAGTACTATTGGATCATCTGGGCCATAAAGGCAGAGACCGATTTCTTTGCATAGCATGCTGAACCAGGTAGAAAATTTTCGCAGGCTCTGGGTCAAACTCAAAGATGACATTGGGGAGGGGAGGCGAACCATAAGAGACTATGGACTCTGAAAAACAACCTGAGGGTTTTGAAGGGTCAGGGGTGGGAGGTTGGGGCAACCTGAGGGTTTTGAAGGGTCAGGGGTGGGAGGTTGGGGGAACAGGTGGTGGGTAATGGGGAGGGCACGTTTTGCATGGAGCACTGGGTGTTGTGCAAAAAGAATGAATACTGTTACGCTGAAAAAATAAATAAAATGGGAAAAAAAAAAGATGACAGCTTTACTAGTTTCTTGCTAAATAAATAGACCTCAATAACAGAAAATATAAAATAAGGCCTCCCAAGCATTAGCTGTGTTTTAGTTGAAGGGGAAGTAATAACAACTTGTTTTTCACTTTGAAGAGAATATTACAGCATGCTCCAAACAAGTGGAATCCCTGAATACTTCAGTGAAGTAGCACCTCTGATTCTGTGAGGCTTATGTCCCACTGTTTCCTTCTGTACAAGACCTATCTATGTGCATGTTATCACTATAGTGAATCAGTGGGATGCCATGGGGGATGGTAATATGAATATTTTGAAGAATATGGTAATATGAATAATATGAAGAATGTATGTACCCCAACTCAAGGTAGTCAGATTAAAAAAATATGCAGTTTTTATAAAGGTAAAAAGCTAACAGTTATAGCTGCTACCTTCTGAGTAATACATCAGATATAAGAAACAGTATAAAGAGTCCACATTAAGAATAGTAGTTAAAATTGGGCATACTTCCTGATTCAGTGTATATGTTGGAAACATTCATTATAAAATACAAGTCAAGTATTTATCAAAATAAGATGATATAGTGCATAAGCAGCAATTTAAGTTCTCAAAGCAAGACCATTTAAATCAACATGATAAATTTTTTGTTGGAATTATCAGGCACTTGGCAATTCAAAATTTAAACTTGCATCATTAGTTGATAGATTTGCACTTAATGACAAATGAGGTTCTAAAACTGAGGTATATATAGTTGATAAGTGGTACTTTGTATATGAATCTGCTGGCAAATATTTCAATTGATTGGCTCATTCAATGTAATTCCAACCCCTTTATTTCAGGACTTACTACATTCTATAGACTAGAAGTCTAAAATTCTTGGAAGTCTTTATAGCTTATGTTTGGCATATGTCCTATCTCTGGCCAGGCTGGTTAATCTTGAGGTGTAAAATGTGGAAATTATACAGAGATTTCCTATTTATTTGCAATCATCATCATAGATGCATGTGGTATTCCAGCAGCGATGGAAATAGGGGTGCTTTGAACATAAATTTTGTTGGCAATGCCAAGACTGAGAAATTGCCATCTTAGACATTATAGCTCTGTTTCTTGATCACTCGTGGAACTGGAATGAGTAGTCTGTATTATAGCATCCAAAAGCATTCCTGGCTTTTGGATGAAAGGATGGTTATATGGTAGTATTCTGATCAGTCGAGGAAGTTCAGTCTGGAGCTTTTATCCCCAGCCATTCCAAAATATTTGTAGTTATCTACTAATCTGTGTTAAATCTCTTCCCTAGTACATTAGGTTTAATCATTTCATATATATAATAAGCTAGATTATAACTACTACAGGAAATGATTTGTCATGATTTACATGCTGATGTTCTCACCGCTGTTTGTAAGGTATGTAATTTAATTCATTTTCATTCTTTCTTCAGGACTTAGAAAACATGAAATTACCTTCGCCTCTTATTTTTAAATAATTTCACCAAATAATCAAATATCCTACAAATAAAATTTTTATACATAGAAATAAAGATGTAAAGATTATTATACATTTATAAATGTCTTAAAATATGTAACCAACTTAGACAAAATTCGTGGTGAAAAAAGTTTACAAGGGACTGTTAGTAGCAGCTGGCCTATGGAACATTTGCATGAACATTTGTGCATTTAGACTGGTCCAAAAACAAAGATTTGTTTGTAGTGATGATTAAAATAAACATTTTAATTTAGGTAATGTTTGACACCAAAACAAATGTCTTCAAATAAAATAATATTTAGGAAAGTAAGACTCCAGCAAATATGTTTCTTGGCTAAGCAAATATTTTACTTTTTAGGTTTTTGCCAATGCAGGTGCTAATGTACCTGTTAAGTAAGGTGTGGGTGTCATTCTTCATAATAGAAAAAGGGATACAGCATTTTCCCGTTTCATAATATGTTATGGAGATAACTACAAAAAAAGTTTGTTCAATAAAAATATTATGAATAAGCTAAATATTCACCTTAATTAAAATGTCTTTAACATATTTAACATATTAAAGACACTTTAAGTTATTTAAATATTGGTGATAATAGCCTTTTTAATTGTATGGAATATAACATTTATAACTGTACTAATATCTTTGTTTCCAAATACATATATGTAATTTCATAAAATATCTAGCCATTAAATCTATGTTGGCTCATTTCAGCTGAGGAATTTTTACATATTAAATCTAATGGACCTTCTTTGATGGTGACTCTTGGTTCCAAATGCATGACTGAATCTTTCTGAGAACTGTAAGAAGGCTCTATCAGTCAGCTACATTGGAGCTTAGGAGAGGGCCCATGAATGTATACCTCCTTTCTATTCTCAGTACTATTTCCTACCTTGACCCATGGGTTGTACTGGGTATAAGAGCATAACTAGGGCAGGAAAAGTGGGAATGGGAATTTATTATCTACTGGGCCAGAGCAGCTCCATTAAGATACCAAGTCAGCTGAGAGAGAGGAGCCTGAAAACCAATAGAAAAGAGTAAATTCCATAAATGTCCACATGGTCACTCTATTTGGTATGACTAAGGCAGACTTACAAAGATCATTTAGAATAAAAAATTTCCTATGTTGGGGCGCCTGGCTGGCTCAGTGGGTTAAGTCTCTGCCTTCGGCTCAGGTCGTGATCTCAGGGTCCTGGGATCAAGCCCCACATGGGGCTCTCTGCTCAGCAGGGAGCCTGCTTCCCCCTCTCTCTCTACTTGCCTATCTACTTGTGATCTCTCTATATATACCAAATAAATAAAATCTTAAAAAAAAAAATTTTCCTATGTTGTCATGCTTCAAACTCACTTATCAGTTTTAAGATAAATACAAACCTAGAGCTCTAGTGAAAATACAACAGTATTTCTATGAAACAATACTATAAGTTCCCAATTCCAAAGTAAGTAGGGATTGAAATGTGGTTTAAAATAAAAAATTAATAGTCAACTCATTTTAATTAAAAAAAAAAGCAGATTTTACAGGAAGCACTTCTCATTCTAGATCTCAGTAAGTAAATATCAAATATTTTGATATTAAATATCGAAACAGGGGCGCCTGGGTGGCTCAGTGGGTTAAAGCCTCTGCCTTTGGCTCAGGTCATGATCTCAGGGTCCTGGGATCGAGCCCCGCATCGGGCTCTCTGCTCCGCAGGGAGCCTGCTTCCTCCTCTCTCTCTGCCTGCCTCTGCCTGCTTGTGATTTCTGTCTGTCAAGTAAATAAAATATTAAAAAAAAAATATCGAAACAGTGTGAGGAAATAAAAGCTAAGGGAATTTAACATCTCAATGAAATAACTGCTAAAGAATAAACTTCTGGGGCGTCTGGGTGGCTCAGTGGGTTAAGCCTCTGCCTTCGGCTCAGGTCATGATCCCGGGGTCCTGGAATCGAGCCCTGCGTCGGGCTCTCTGCTCAGCAGGGAGCCTGCTTTCCCCTCTCGCTCTGCCTGCCTCTCTACCTACTTGCGACCTCTCTGTCAAATAAATAAATAAAATCTTAAAAAAAAAAGAATAAACTTCCACTAGGAGAAATTAACATAGGTGAAAAGAAGATAATATGACAACAAAAAAAGTGAACAAAAGTTTTGGTAAATCTCTATGAACCCTCAAAAAATCAGGATTGTATGCTTTAGTGAATAAAGTATGCATAGATGCTAGTCAATATTCAGCTTATAAGTAAAAGAATAAGAGAAAAAATAAGAGACAGTAGAGAATAGAGATCTAAATAAGATAGATATTAAACATACCTACTCTTGGGAATGATGGACTCAGACCTTAAAAATAACCATTCAGTCTACAGAAAAAAACCTGCAAACTGGAATATAAATCAATTATCTGAAGTATTAGAAAGTGGATGGAAACTGACAAATCTGGTGGGAAGTGCAGACTCCCTTAAAGGAAAGACAAATACGTTCTCATCTTGGCAGTTTTTAACCTGAGTGCATCACGGTTGGTATGACGTGTCAGTGACAGGAACAGCATGATGAAAAACATGTCAGTAATGATGGTGGGTAAACTGCAATCTTTCCATCTTAAACAATCAGAAAACGAAAGCCAAAGAAGCTGTGATTGCTGAAGAGAGTGGTAGAATTCCAAGAGGGAATGATGTAGAGAAGACATCTTTAAATTATGTATTCACCTCTGAGGTGAATCAGAGATACAGATGCGGAAGCTAAGGAGACCCAGAGAAATTCATCTAAAGACTAAGGATCTGAGAAGAGAGTTGCTGAGTATGAAAGTTTTGCAATTCAAGTCCAGCCAAACTAAAACTAAAGAATCAATTCTTATTACACAAGTAGGCAAACAGAATCGAATTATCTATAACTTATTGTCAAAAACTTAATCCAAATTTATAGAGTATTTGAGTATTATAAATGGACACATTCTCAAAAATAAACTGAACACTGATATCTGTTAAGTGGCAGACGTACAAAATAGAATTCTGAAGTGGAAAATATGATTAAATAAACTAGGTAAAATATGCTCACAATAAATGAAAAGAGAGGGGATTTCCATAGATAATTATAACCAAAGAGGTCCAAATTAAATCTTAGAACCAGAATATAAATTCACTAAAATATAAAAACCAAATGCCATTGACTTAACTGCAAAATAGAAGAGTTAGTGAATTTGAACATTCGTCGAGAAGATGCACAGAGATTGTATGTTCTATTATATAGTATCCCATTGTTTAGCATACACATAATTGGATCCTAGAAGTAGATAAGAAAAAGAATGGGGAAGAAAATATTCATAGTAGTATTTAGTAATCTAATATGACAAAAACAAAACTTTAAGAATAAAAGATACTTAACACAAATACAATAAAAACAAACTCCCATCAAATTGTTGAAAGCTAAATATGAGCTAATCTTGAATATGAGCTACAAGAGAAAGGTGACACATTACAGGAAGGAAAGGAATAATCAAAGTAGTGCCTGGGATTTTTATCAGGAACCATAAAGATCAAAATAAACTGGATCATTCTTATAATGCTGAAACTTAATGAAAAAGGTAAAACCAGAATTGGATATCCAGCAAAAACATCCTTCAAAAATGAAAGTGTAATAAAAATATTTTCAGATGAAAGAAAACTGGGAGAATTCCTTGTAATAAGATATACACAAGTAGTGAGAAAGATAGTTCTTCAGGCTTAAGAGAAATGACACAACTGGAATCTCAGGTTTTCTAAAAAACAAAAAACATCAGAAATAGTAAATGTCTAGTTAACATAAAAGATGCTAATTTTTTGTTTTTATCAAGTGTTTTATGAACTATATAATTCTTTAAAACCACATTTTGTAGCGCTTATAACTGCTCCATAGTGAACTGGAAGATATAAACCTATACTTCATACTACATATAGAAACAAGATTTCTATAATTCATGTGAAGTGGTACAATATGAATTGTAAGTAAATTCTGGAAAGTTAAATATGTATGTTGTATTCCCCAAAACGAGCACGAAACAAAAAAAAGTATAATAAAATAGAAAAATCAAAACTGGAACCCCCAAAATCATACAAAATCTTCATCATAGATCAGAAATGGTGAAATACAAGATCAAATAATACAAAAGTAGAAAACTAATAGAATTGAAGATAAATTCACCATATCAATGACTACATTAATTGAAAGTAAATATTTCAATTAAAAGTTAAAAAGTGATGGATCAAAAAACAAGACAAAGTATATGGTGTTTGTAAGAGATACACAAACTATAAAGACATAGTTCAAAGTAAATGTGTGAAAAAGCATATACTGTGTTATCTGCTGAATTGTATCCCCTTCAAATTCCTATGTTGGATTCTAACATCCATTGTCTAAAAAATGTAACCCTTTTGGGGGATAAGGTCTTCTAAGGGGTGATTAAGTTAAAATGATGTTGTTAGGGTGGAGCTTTAATCCTACATAACTGGTATCCTTGTAAGAAGTGGAACAGACACCAGGAAAAAGAATGAACAGAGTAAAGACTTAGTAAAGAGGCAGCAAGGGGTGGCCATCTACAAGCCAATGAGAGAGGTCTTAGAGGAAACCAATCCTGTTAGAACATTTGTCTTAGACTTCTAGCCTCTAGCACAGTGAGAAAAGTACATTTCTGTTGTTTAAGCCACAAGTCTAGAGTATTTTGCTATGGCAATCCTAGCAAACTAATATACTCTGCCAACAGTAAGCATAAAAATGCTGAAGTGGCTAGAAAAACACTGAAGAGTTATAAATTAAACAATATACTTATATGGATTATAGAATAGACCACAAAGGAAATTGGAAAATAGTTTAAACAACAATAAAAATGTAACTTGTAAAAATTTATGGAGTACTACCAAATCAGTGCTTATATTAGAAAAACTTTGTAGAATCAATAGTTACATTTTCATCTTTAGAAATTAGAAAAAAGAAAACTGAGCCAGAAAAGAAGAAATAGCAGAAACTAATGAAAGAAAAATAGAAAAAACAGTAGAGAAAATTAATAAACCAAAACTGTCTTCTTTAAAAAATCAAAAATATCAGTAAGCCCACTTCTTTCTTGTTCTACCCTGAATACTTAGGTTATCTGCACAGTTGAGGGGTTAACTGAGTCTGGGAACAGAGGAACGAGGACTCAGGACTCATCAAAGGGATATTATTAAATACGATGCAGTTCATAATACTAATTGCTTTGTGGATTCCATCAGGAAGCTCATCCACATATTTTTGGGGATGCCTTTCCTGTGGAGTTTCCTGAATGGCCCATGGGCACCCCCAATTCTGTAAGTCCCTCAACGTCCAGCTTCTAGCCAACTTTTGGCATGTGTTCCCACAGACATCAGGTGGAAGCCTTTGAGATGGCTAGTGAGCATGCCTAAAAGACTAGTTTGAATCTATAAAATTAACAGAAAGCTTATACTCTTAAACATTTCAGGGCATCATGCTAGGGAAGACAAATTGGAAGTTCTTAGCATCTGGCCTGGCTTTATAGACTTGAGAAAAAAGCACAAAATTATAAGACTTCATCACAGAGGGAATAAGAAGTATGGAGTGGGTGCATCCATAGAAAAAGTGTGAAAAATTTTCAGAATCTCCAGACTGACTAGTAAAGGTAGTTTTTCTTCCAAAGCCAGTTAGCAAAAATTGGAGTTGGTTACTGTTTCTTTAAATGTAAATACAACATTTTGAAGGAAAAACTTCAAGGAACATGAAAGATCAAGGGAACAATACTACCAAAGGAACACTACAATTTTCTAGTAGCCAACCCCAAAATAGAGATCTATAAATTATTTTAAAAAGACTTTAAAATAATGGTTATAATGAAGCTTGGTGAACTACAAGAGAACCAAGTACTCAAAGAAATTAGGAAACTATATATGTAAGCCAAATGAGACTTCCTCAAAGGAGAAAAGAGAATGAGACTAAAAGTTTATTTTTAAAAAATGACTGATTTCTCAAATCTGGGGGGAAATATGATCATCCAGGTTTATGAAGCACATAATTCTCTAAACAGATTCAACCCAAGATAAAAATCAAAGAGATAATTTTGAAAGCAGCAGCAAGAGAAACTTATCACAGAGAAAAGTCATAAGGATGTATTTGGATTTTTTCAACAGAAATCTTGTAGCCCATGGAAGGTGGTAAAATACATTCAAAATGCTGAAAAAAATACCCTGCTGAGCAAGAATACTTTTTCTGGCAAAGCTGTTCTTCAGAACTGAAGAAGAGATACTATTCCAAACAAAACTGAGAGAGTTCATCATCACTGGAACTACCTTACGAGAAATGCTAGTAAGAATTCTTTAAATTGAAATAAAAGGACACTAAGTAACGTGAAAATATAAGCAGTTTTAAAACTCAGATATAGAGCTAAGTATGTAGTCAAAATAGAATAATGCTGCAATATTGGTATATAAACCATTTAATTCTAATATATGGTTAAAAGACAAAATTACTAAAAATAATTATATCTAATAATTTAATAAACTATATAAAAAGATACAGATTGTAACATCAAAAACATACAGTGTGGGTTGAAGAATATCTTTTCTGCAATTGAAAAGTTATCAGCTTAAAAGAAACTATTATAACTATAAAATGTTTTGTTAGTCTCACAGTAACCACAAATAATATAGGAGGTAGACAGCAGATAAAGTGAAAAAAATCAAAGCATAATAACATTAGATATCATCAAATTGCCAAGAAGGGTAGAAAAAAAAATTTTAAAGCCAGATAATAAGATGGCAATAGTCTGTCATCTTATTTAATGTAAAGGTATTAATTTCTCCCATCAAAAGCCATAATAACTGAATGGATTAAAAAAAACAAAACAAAACAAAACAAAAAACAAGACCCAACTATACACTGCCTACAAGAGATTCACTTCAGCTTTAAAGACACACATAAGTTGAATGTGAGGAGGAATGTGAGTGAGGAAAAGATGTCCCATATAAATTGAAATGAAAAACAGAACAGTTGTTGTTATATAAGAAAAAATAGACTTTAAATAAAAAACTGTAACAAGAAAAAAAGAGATCATTATATAATGATAGAGAGGTCAATTCATCAAGAGGATTTAATAGTCACGTATGAACCAAACATTGGTGCACCTAAATATATTAAGCAGGTATTAACAAATAAGAAGGGAGAGATAGACAATAAAATAATAGGGGATTTTAATATTCCACTTTGAACAGATAAAATATCCAAACAGTAAAATCAATAAGGAAATAGACTTGAATAACATGAAAGATCAAATATACTTAACAAACATGTACAGACCATTCCATTCAACAGCAGCAGAAAATACATTCTTCTCAAGTGCAACTGGAACATTCTCCAGGATAAAGCATATATTTTGGTCACAAAACAAGTTCTAACAAATTTAACAAAATTGATATCATTGCAAGTATATTTTTCAACCACAATGTTATAAAACTAGAAATTAATTCCTCTATGAAATTTGGAAAATTAAAAGGAAAAACCAAAAGTATTTTGAGACAAAAGAAAAAGGAAATACACATACCAAAATTTGAGATTTAGCAAACATAGTTCTAAGATGAAAGTTTATAATGAAATACGCTTATATTGGGGGGGTGAGGAGACAGATTTCAGGTAAAGAACCTAGATGTATACCTCATGGAACCAGAAAAAGAATAACAATCTCTGGGGCACCTGGGTGGCTCAGTGGGTTAAGCCTCTGCTTCGGCTCAGGTCATGATCCCAGAGTCCTGGGAATGAGACCTGCATCGGGCTCTCTGCTTGGCGGGGAGCCTGCTTCTTCTCTCTCTCTGCCTGCTGCTCTGTCTACTTGTGATCTCTGTCTGTCAAATAAATAAATAAAATCTACAAAAAAAAAAAAAGAATAACAATCTCTGAGCCAAATTAGCAGAATAAAGGAAATGACAAAGAACAATGAAGAAATAAGTTAGACTACAAAACAGTAGAAGAGATCAATGTAACTAAGAGCTTGTTTTTTAAAAAGATAAAATTATAAATCTTAGATTAACAATAAGAGAAGATTCAAATAAAATCAGAAAAAGACATACAACTAATGCTACAGAAGCACAAAGGATCATAAGACTACTGTAACCAATTATGCCAATAAGTTGAATACTTAGTAGAAATATGGAGGTTACTAGAATCAGACAATTTACTTACAAATCCTCAATCATGAAGAAATAGAAAAATCTAAACAGACCAATAACAAGAATGAATTGGTAATCAAAAACTTACCAACAAAGAAAAGCCTAGGACCAGACAGATTCATGGATGAATCTTGCAAAACTTTTAAGGAATTAATACCAATTATTCTCAAAATCCTCCAAAAATAAAAGAGTAGGAAACAATACCAAACACATTTTATAAGGGCAGCATTATCCATGATACCAAAAGCAGGTAAGGATATTTTAAGAAAATAAAACTACAGGCCATTTTCTCTAATGATCACAGACATAAAAATCCTCAATAAAATGTAAGAAAACTGAAATTAACAGTACATTAAAAAGAGTATACACCACGACCAAGTGACAATTTCCTCCTGGGATGAAAGGATGGTTCAACATATGCACATCAACTGTTAGAATATATCACATTAAAAGAATGAAAAATAAGTTACGTAGTTATTTCAATAGATGCAGAAAAGGCATTTATCAAAACTCAATATCCTTTCATACTAAAAACTCAACAAATTTGGTATAAGATGTACCTTAACATAATAAAGACCATATATGAAAGCCCACAGTTAACATCATACTCAATAGTGAAAATCAGAAAGCTTTTACTCTGAGATCGGAAACAAAAGAATGTTTACTCTTGCTACTTTTTTTCAGTATAATATGGGAAGTCCTAGCTAGAGCAATTAGGCAAGAAAAACAAAAGCATCCAAATCAGAAAGGAAGAAGTAGACTTTTCTCTATTTGTAGGTAGCATGATATAGAAAACCCTAAAGATTCCACCAAAAAAATCTGTTAGAACTGGGGCATCTGGGTGGCTCAGTGGGTTTAGCCTCTGCTTTCAGTTCAGGTCATGATCTCAGGGTCCTGGGATCTAGCCCCACATCGGATTCTGCTCAGCAGGGAACCAGCTTCCCCTTCTCTCTGCCTGCCTCTGTCTACTTGGGATCTCTGTCTGTCAAATAAATAAACAAAATCTTAAAAAAAAACCTGTTAGAACTAATAAATTTAAACAAGTTGTAGGTTATAAAATCAGTACACAGAATCAGTTGTGTTTTTATATACCAACAACAGATGATTTGAAGAAAATTAAGAAAACAATCCCATTTACAGTAAGATCAAAAACAATCAAATGGTTAAGAATATATACAACTAGAGAGGTTAAAGACCTCTACACTAAAATATGTAAGATATTGGTGAAGATACAAATACATGGAAAGATGTTCCATGTTCATAAATTGAAGAAGCACTGCTGTTAACATCTCCATACTAGCCAAAGCAATCTATAGATTCACTGCAATCTCTGTTGAAATTTGAGTGGTATGTTTTTCAGATAAATAGAAATAACCACTGTAAAATTGCATGGAACCACAAAAGACCACAAATGGCCTCAGAGAGTTTGAGAAAGAAAAAATCTAAAGACATCCTAAATCCTAATTTCAAACAATATCACAAAGCTGTAGTCATGAAAACAGCATAGTATTTGCATAGAAACAGATATACAGAATAATGGAACAGAATAGAAAACCCAGGAATAAACCCACATATCTATGGTGAATTAATCTTTGATAAAAGTGCAGGAACACACAATGGATAGTCTCTTCAATAAATGGTATTGGGAGAATTGGATATCCAAAGATGGTACAAAAGAATGAATCTGGACCCCTGTCTTATATGATTCATAAAAACTAATTCAAATGGATTAAAGATTTAAATGTAAGACCTCCAAACCATAAAAGTCCTAGAATAAAACACAGAGGAACAGTCTCTTCAACATTAGTTTCACTGTAATTTTCTGGATATGAAACTGAAATCATGAACAACAAAAAGCAAAAATGTCAAGTGGGACTATATCAAACTAAAAGGCTTCTGCATGAAGAGGAATAGAGTATAAAGGCAACCTATGGAATAAGAGAAAATATTTGTAAACTTTATACATGATAAGGGGTTATTATCCAAAATATATAAATAAATCATAAAACTTAAGAGCAAGAAAATAAATACTGCAATTAAAAATGGTCAGAGGACCTGAATAAACGTTTTTCTTTCTTTTTTTTTTTTTCCTAAAGAAGACGTACAAATGGCCAACAGGTACATACAAGAAAAGGTATTCAATATCAATATTCATGGGGGAAATGAAAATCAAAACCACCATGAGATATTACTGGACACATCAGTCAGGACTGTTATCAAAGTCAAGAAATAATAAATGTCAGGGAGGACATGGAGAAAAGAGAATCCTTGCACAATATTGGTAGGACTATAAATTGGCACAGGCATTATGGAAAACAATATTGGGATTCCGCAAAATATTAAAAATAGAACTGATATTTTATGGAGACTCATGTCTCCCCCACCCCAAATTAGTGTGTTCAAATCCTTCCTAATGTGATGACATTCACACATATATATCATCATGTGGGGGCCCTTAGGAGGTATTTGAGTCATGAGTGTGGAGCCCTCATGAATAAAATTCATATTCTTATAAAAGAGGCCCCGCAGAGCTACTGAGCCCCTTCTGCCTTGTGTGCATACAATAAAAATCCAAATCCCTGAAGAGGGCTGTCACCTGACCATGTTGGTGCTTTGATCTCAGACTTCCAGCCTTTAGAACTGTGAGAAATAAATGTTTCCTGTTTGTAAGCTACCTGTCTGTGGCATATTGTTATAACAACCAGAATGGATCAGTACAACTACCCTGTGATCTGTCAATTCCCCTTCTGTGCCTTTATCTAAAAGAAATGAAATCTGTATCTAGAATAGATGTTTATACTCTCATGTTCATTGCAGGATTACTCATAATGGTAAAGATATGAAATGTCCATGGATGGATTTATGGTTAAAAAAAATTGGGATATATATATATATATATATATATATATATATATATATATATTTACACACACACAATGAAATAGTATTTATCCATAAAAGGGAAGGAAAGCATTGGCACAGCATGGATGAGCCTTGAGGGTATATAACATAAGTGAAATAAGTCAGAGAAAGATAAATACTGTGTGATTTCATTCATATGCAGAAACTAAAGGAAAAAAAACCTGAACTCACCATTAACTGAGTAGAATGGTGGTTGCTAGGGGCTGGGAGTTAGACAAAATGGGGATTTGTTGGTCAATGAGTATATACTTCCATTTATAAAATGAATAATTTCTGGGAATCTAATGTATAGCATGGTAACTACAGTTAATTACACTGCATGTGTACTTAAAATTTGCTAAGATAGTGTCTTAACTGCTAAAAAAAGATAACTCTGTGAAGTGATGGATTTATTACTGAACTTAATAGTAACCATTTCACAATGTATATATACATAAAATCATTCACACTGTACATTTTGAATATACACAATTTTCTCAATTATACCTCAAAGCTGCAAAAAAGTAAGAAAAAAATCCTGTAAATTTTTTATTCAAAAAATTAAAAATTAAAAAAAATTAATTTTATATTAATTATCTGTTATATATGTATAACAGATATGGAAATATCATTTTAACTTATTTTCATAGATATATTTGAATTTTACATATTTTCCTAAATCACTTTGGTCAATACAAAAAATACATTTATGTAAAATATATAAATGTTTAAGTTTCTGAGACAAATTAATAAGTTACTGAAATTTAATAATTGTTAATTTGTTAATTTTCAGGTTCAGTGTAACAAACCTATATTTTTGTGCTTGAAAAAAAAACTGCATTCTTCATTTAAATTCTTACTGTTCTGTATTGTTCTCTTTTTTAATCTACTTTGTCTGAAGTAAATGCTCTTTATTAGTGTTTTCACAGAGCCACATCTTAGCTTTGTTGATCATATTTATTGATTTGCTCTGTACTTCATTAAAGAATGGTTCAAAAACATTTTTCCATTTACTTTATTTGGGTTTATACTTTCCACTCGTATTGTACATACTGGATAAATCTATATACCTATACATAATCTATACACACGTATTTATTCTCTGAAAATTCTGTTATGGCTTTGGCTGCTTACCACAGGTTTTTTTTTTTTTTTTTTAAAGATTTTATTTATTTATTTGACAGACAGAGATTACAAGTAGGCAGAGAGGCAGGCAGAAAGAGAGAGGAGGAAGCAGGCTCCCTGTTGAGCAGAGAGCCCGATGCGGGGCTCGATCCCAGGACTCTAGGATCATGACCCAAGCCGAAGGCAGCGGCTTAATCCACTGAGCCACCCAGGCGCCCCACCACAGGTTTTGATAGGAGAGATTTTGTTGTTTCTTCATTGTGTTTTCTAGTTCTTATTTTAAGTGTCCACATACATTAAAATTTTTGTTTTCTTCCCATTCCCTTTTTCCTGTTTAATTCCATTTTTGATCTTTTTATTTCTATAGCATTTAGGTGGGGCACAACCAGTAAAGTGTCTGTGCCAAGGGGCAGCTTAGCATGGTATGTCAGAGCCCAAGTGTGGTAAGGAAGATATCCATATGTGTTAATAGTTGGTGTAGTGTGTCAGAGCCCTGAAAAGTTGAAATGGTGTCATGTGGAGGCTGGATAAACATGGGATGTTTATCAGTTGCCCATTCCTATGTAACAAATTAGCCCAAAACTTATCTTTTAAAACTATAGATACTTACTATTTCATGCAATTTCTGAAAGTCAGGAATCTGGAGCAACTTATGTGGGTGTTTGGGACTTAGGGTCAATCATGACATTAACCTTGAGTCTTCTTACCTGGGGAATCTAGAGCTGGAGAGTCCACTTTCAGATTCACTGATGTGGTTGTTGGCAGGCCTCTGTTCCTCACTGTATACTGGCCAAGCTTTAGTTCCTTCCTATGTGGATATCAGCATATAGCTACTTAAAAACACGGAAGCTTTCTTTTTCCTGAGTAGTCTAATAAAGCAAGACTCTATACTCCCAAGAGAGAATGCCCCAATATGTATAACCTAATGTTAAAAGTGACTTTCCCTTACATGTGCGTCACATATGACTAACACTGGTACAACGTTACTGCCTTTGGCAGACACCCAACCAACTGAGCCACCCAGAAGTCCCAACGCATATTTTTGTGTTATATTATACTATATACTTTCAAGCTAAAGAAAATGTTATTTAAAATCATAAGAGAAAATACTTTTATAGTATTGCTCTGTATTTCTTAAAAAATCCACATATTAATGGATCTGCACAGTTCAAACCTGTCTTTTGCAATGGTCAGCTATATATGCATACATACATATGTACATATATTTCCCAGCTCTGTTCATGAAGGGTGCCTCAGGGGGGCAAATGTTACAACCCATCCCTAGAGCATGATGTATAAAAACAATTCTCCTCCAAAACCAACCAGGTTTCTTTTAGAAATGACTGGATTCAAGTCAATATCAGGGAAAAGACAAGATGAGCCTGGACATCTTGCTATGCAGAAAGCAAGGAAGTGATGGGGCCATGTCAAAAGGGCACAAAAGCCAGCTTGAATGGGCCCCCACTGACCAAATTTCAGGGAATTTGAGCATCCAAATAAACAATGATACTAATATAATCTACTGAATTTAGGCAGTAGGAATATAAGTTCATATCAATATAGGTCAATATATGAATAAGTTGAAAGTCTGAATAAGAATGAGCTACTTCTGAGATTTAAATTACTTTTCTACAACCTGCTTCTTAATTATGAAAGGGAAAAAGAACAGCTTCACAGGGGAGAAGACTGGTTGACACCACATTGATCAAGTGATCCAAGTAATCATTAGTAATGTGATCAAACAAAATCGTTAGCCACCCAGTAGTTTGTGATAAGAACACAGCATCACTGTTGTGATATTCCTGTCAAATGTGTATAGCCTATATCTAATTATGTATCAGACATACCAAACTGAGAGACAGAAAACAAATTAAAAATCTTTAAAAATGGCAAAGTCATAAAATAATTTACAAATTGAAGACTACGGTGACATGATGACTAAATGCAAGGTATAATTTCAGACCTGGTCCCTATCCTATAAAGGAGATTATTGTAACAACTGGCAAAACTCAATTCAGATTAATAATGTACTAATGTAAATTCATGATTTCCATGGTTGTATTATAAGAGATCATTCTTGTTTGTAGGAAATACCCACTAAAATACACATGAGTGATGTGGCATCAGATTAGCAACTTGCTCTCAAATGTTACATGAAAAATGTGAAGAAAGCTCTTTATGTTGTGTTTGTAATTTTTTCTGTAAGCGTAAAATTGTAAAATTTAGAATAACATTTATAGAAAAAGATTTAACAATTAGCTTTTTGCTACCAATTCTAAATTAATTGAAATATGATCAGTTATAAAAGTCCCATATATGTTTGAGCAGAACGGATGCTGACTTATTGCTGTGTAAAGAGGTTTTCATATAATATTTTACATGGATTTTTTTAGCATGTTATTCATATATTCTATCTCCTACAAGTTTTTGTTTGGTCTGCTTGATAGGTCAGTTTCTGATAAAGGTGTATTGAAAGATTATTGTTTTTCCCTTGAAATTCTGTTACTTTGCTATATAAGTTAAGATTATAGGAAGCAAAAACACTAACTTGAAAAAAGATATTGCACTCCTACCTCAGTGTTATTTACAAGAGTTGACAGAAAAGCAACTTAATTGGCCATCAGTGGGTATATGGATAGAGAAAAAGTGGTACATACATACAATGGAATATTCTGCAGCCATAATAGAAGGAAATCCTATCATTTGCAACAACATGGATGGACCTTGAGGGCATTATGCAAAATGAAATAAGTCAGAGAAATACAAATGCTATATTTTTTTTTTCATCTATAGTATAATTTTTTTTTTATTTATTTTTTTTTCAGCGTAACAGTATTCATTCTTTTTGCACAACACCCAGTGCTCCATGCAAAACGTGCCCTCCCCATCACCCACCACCTGTTCCCCCAACCTCCCACCCCTGACCCTTCAAAACCCTCAGGTTGTTTTTCAGAGTCCATAGTCTCTTATGGTTCGCCTCCCCTCCCCAATGTCCATAGCCCCCTCCCCCTCTCCCAATCCCACCTCCCCCCAGCAACCCCCAGTTTGTTTTGTGAGATTAAGAGTCATTTATGGTTTGTCTTATATCACTTATATTTAGAAATAAAACAAAAAAGAACTCAATGATACAGAGAACAAATTGGTGGTTGCAAGAGGCAAGGAAGGCAGAACAAAATGCATGGTGTCAAAAGGTACAAACTTCCAGTTATGAAATAAATGTCATGGGATGGAATGTACAACATGTATAAAACTGTATTGCATCTTTGAAAGTTGCTAAGGGAGTAAATCTTTGAAGTTCTCAGCATAAGAAAAATAATTTTTAACGATGTATGCTGATGAATGTTAACAGATTTATTGTGATCATTTTGCAATGTATACAAATGTTGAATCATATACTGTATATCTGAAACTGTTATATATCAGTTATATTTCAATGAAAATTTTAAAATAATTTGCTCTCTTCCCTACTACTTTCTCCATCCCCCATGCATATACAGGTTATTACCTGTAATCACATGCACATCATTAAGAGTTTTAAAACAGGCCAGTTTTAAAATGCTGTTGCCACAATTGAATGTAACATATTAATCAAAGATATTTAATTGCTGTTATTGATATTTTAAAAATCTAAAGATGTGCAGTAACTACTTTTGATGGTTAATACCTCCTCAGTTGAACCAAATAATCACTGAATGGTTAGGTTATTTACTTCTATAAGTCAGAGCTATCTTTAAACATAATACCATGTAGTAAAAGACTTTCCATTGTCAATTTAAAAATTCTGAGATTATATTAAGAGAATGCAAGTTCATGATTAATCTTCTTGGAGGACTTTATTATATATCACTATTAATGCATTTGGCTATGCATTTCATTTTGTCTGGTATTATTGTTGTCCAGCTTTCTTTTAATTAGAATTTATCAGATATAATTTTTTGCCTTATTTCCCAACTTTTGTGCCATTTATTTATAAATAGCACATAGGTTTTCCAACCTTTTATTATATTTGTATTTGTTTTTTACCTTGTTATTTATGTATTCTCTTTACCATGCTTTTTCCTGTCTATCATTAGTTGATTATGTTTTATTTTCCCTTTATTTCCTATATTCTTCAGATGTAAAATATTCTGTATCCTTTTTTTAGTAATTATAATACTTCAACATTCTTATTTGTCACTACCCTACTAGAAAATATATCAAATATTAATTTTGATTTCCCCATTAATTGTATATACTATTGTTTCACAATATCTTAATTATAATTTTTTCTTAATAAAAATTATTTGTAATTGCTATGGTTCAATATAACCAATGCTTTGTTAGATTTACCAACTGCATTGCTCGGTTAACATCTTCTTGCATCTCCCTCCTTCCTTCAGACAAATATATCCACATTATTTGCCTACTTATTGAAATTCATTTGTACTACCAAAATTAAGACAGCATTTTTCCAGTCATTCATGAGCACACTCAGTGTAGTTAAAAAAAAAAAATTCCAGCACACATTCCCAGGTGAAGGTGGACAAGGGAATGCTCTGCCTTCTTAGTTCTGCCTGCTTAGTTCTACATTTTGGTGCAATTATTTTGGTGGTGTCACTGTTTCAGATGGCCCCTAAGCATACTACTGACCTTGCTGCATGGTATCCCTTAGCATAAGAAGGCTGTGATGTGCCTTGAGGATAAAATACTTGCATTAGATAAGCTTCCTCTAGGCATGAATTACAGTGCCCAGTGGATGTAAGTTCAATGGTAATAAATCAACAACACCATCCATCTAGATAAAGGAAGAGGACGTTTGCCCATCTGTATGTGAAGCCACTACAGAAAGTGCTAAAGTCACCTCTACAGTGCATAATATAGCTATGGGAAAGAGGGAAAAGCAGCTCATTGTGTGGTACATGAGATGATGGGATGATGAAGAAAACAGTGGACAGCACTGTTATTAGGCTAAACTCCTCCCCCTCCAAATTAGGTCCACATCAACGAGGGTAAGATATGTTAAACATTTCTTGTGTCAAAAGAGAAGAAGAATGAAAGATATTAAACCTGCAGGTAGTCCAGTTTCTACAGATCAGGAGACTACAGAATTTTAAAAATACCTGCTATGTGTTGTACAGGAAAGGGTTATATGGAAGACACGCAGGAGATGGCTTGTTTTAGAAGGACATTGACATACAAACCTATATGGCCAAAACAGCATTTGATTGACAAAAATAATGTGCCCAGAGGTCACATTATTTTTAATGTCTCTATTTTTTCTATTTTTTTCTGGGAGCAAGAATTCAGTCTTTGTTCATTCAGTGTTCCTGGCAACTTTATAAAATGTAACTACTACAAATAACAAGAATTAACTCCTATTTTCTTCTTGATGTATATTGTTCATTAGGACTTCTATTAGTAAGGGTCTTTTAGTAGTTTAGTGTTAAATCTGTCTGAAAATGTCTTTCTTTTTTTTTTCTTAGGTAATTGCTAATCTGATTATAAAATTCTAGACTGATAGTTCTATTCTCTCAGATGTTATAAAGTATTTTTTCCACTGTGTTTCCTCTACTCTTTTTATTATTGAAATATAGTTGACATACAACATTGTATTAGTTTCAGGTGTAATTCTATACGTTATTCTATGCTTGTCAGCATTAAGTATTGTTACCATCTGTCACCATACAATGTTATTACAATATTATTGGTTACATTCCCTGTGCTGCTCTTTTTCATCCCTGTGACTTCTTTTACAACTGGAAGTTTGTACCTCTTATTCACCATCACCTATTTTTGCCTCTACATGTGCCGTCAAGAACTATGTCCTTTTTTGGGAGATTATTATTGAAGACTGAAGGGTGAAATGACATTATGCCTAGAATTGCTTTTTTAAAAAGATTAAAAGTGGCTGGGGCGCCTGGGTGGCTCAGTGGATTAAGCCGCTGCCTTCGGCTCAGGTCATGATCTCAGGGTCCTGGGATCGAGCCCCGCATCGGGCTCTCTGCTCCGCAGGGAGCCTGCTTCCTCCTCTCTCTCTGCCTGCCTCTCTGCCTACTTGTGATCTCTGTCTGTCAAATAAATAAATAAAATCTTTAAAAAGATTAAAAGTGGCAAAATCTAATGATGCTTAATGTGGATGATATGAATGTAGGGATTCATTTTGTTCTTTTCACTTATTTAAAATATTTTACAGTGTTTTAAAATGAAATAAAAATGGTCTTTTCAGGTTTAACAACCACAGCCTATTTTGGGACCCAGCTTCAATCCACATGCTTAGCTTTCTACTTTGTGTTCCTTTTATGTTACTGATTCTTGGAGACTTTTCTTTCTTGTGGACTCAACCATGCACCAAAAATAATTTTTATTATAGATTATTTAGCATCTGTATATTTATGCTACCAGAATTTTTACCTTATCTTGGTCTTCCACCCCACTAGAACCATTCATTTTCAGAAAGAAAGAATAAGAAGCAGAAATTCCAGAAGAAAGTAACACATAATTTGACTAGACTAAAATGAAAACAGAGAATGCCTTCTCCTCAGCCTCAAAAAACAAGCAGCAGTTGAAACATTTGTACAAGGAAAAGGATAGGTTTCCCACAATGTAAAGAATCCATCAAATAAAGATGATCAACAAATCAGTAGGAAATATGAGCATGGCACTGGTCAAAAGAGTCACAGAAAAGGAAATCAGATTAAGCAATTCTCATATGAAAAGTTCCTCAACTGCATTATTTAAGAGATGCAATTAAAAATGAAACTAGGATACTTTATAATATATCATTTCTATCAGTATCCAGTCATAAACCCAGAAAAATACACTGATTACTTTAACATATATTTTAACATAAAAGTTTGGTTAATTAGATACTGGAGTGTTTAAGAGGCAAGAGGAAAATACTAAGTTTTCATAGAAGTAAAAACTTCTTTTTTAAAAAATTTTGTTATTTTTTTAATTTTTTATTTATTTCTTATTTTTTTATAAACATCTAATGTATTTTTATACCCAGGGGTACAGGTCTGTGAATCACCAGGTTTACACATTTCACAGCACTCACCATAGCACATACCCTCCCCAATGTCCATAACTCCCCCTCCCCCCTCATCCAACCTCCCTCCCCCCATCAACCCTCAGTTTCTTTTGTGAGATTAAGAATCACTTATGGTTTGTCTCCCTCCCAATCCCATCTTGGTTCATTTATTCTTCTCCTATCCCCCTAACCCCCCATGTTGCATCTCCACATCCTCATATCAGGGAGATCATATGATAGTTGTCTTTCTCCGATTGACTTATTTCATTAAGCATGATACCCTCTAGTTCATCCACGTCATCGCAAATGGCAAGATTTCATTTCTTTTGATGGCTGCATAGTATTCATTGTGTATATATACCACCTCTTCTTTATCCATTCATTGGTTGATGGACATCTAGGTTCTTTCCATAGTTTGGCTATTGTAGACATTGCTGCTATAAACATTCGGGTACACGTGCCCCTTCGGATCACTATGTTTGTATCTTGAGGGTAAATACCCAGTAGTGCAATTGCTGGGTCATAGGGCAGTTCTATTTTCAACATTTTGAGGAACCTCCATGCTGTTTTCCAGAGTGGTTGCACCAGCTTGCATTCCCACCAACAGTGTAGGAGGGTTCCCCTTTCTCTGCATCCTCGCCAGCATCTCTCATTTCCTGACTTGTTCATTTTAGCCATTCTGACTGGTGTGAGGTGATATCTCATTGTGGTTTTGATTTGTATTTCCCTGATGCCGAGTGATGTGGAGCACTTTTTCATGTGTCTGTTGGCCATCTGGATGTCTTCTTTGCAGAAATGTCTGTTCATGTCTTTGCCCATTTCTTGACTGGATTGTTTGTTCTTTGGGTGTTGAGTTTGCTAAGTTCCTTATAGATTTTGGACACTAGCCCTTTATCTGATATGTCATTTGCAAATATCTTCTCCCATTCTGTCAGTTGTCTTTTGGTTTTGTTAACTGTTTCCTTTTCTGTGCAAAAGCTTTTGATCTTGATGAAATCCCAATAGTTCATTTTTGCCCTTGCTTCCCTTGCCTTTGCCAATGTTCCTAGGAAGATACTGCTGCGGCTGAGGTCGAAGAGGTTACTGCCTGTGTTCTCCTCAAGGATTTTGCTGGATTCCTTTCTCACATTGAGGTCCTGCATCCATTTTGAGTCTATTTGTGTGTGTGGTGTAAGGAAGTGGTCCAATTTCATTTTTCTGCATGTGGCTGTCCAATTTTCCCAGCAGAAGTAAAAACTTCTGTAAGCAGTTGCCACTTCAGGGCTAGAGAAACAAATGGAACACTTCCAGGGTATTAGAACCTAAATATTTGAAGCAGGCAGCTTCAAAAAACTGGAATAATCTCTGAAGAGGGATTGCCTCCTGTTTGGTGCCCACAGAGATGAGCCCCTGTAGTACTAGAACCTAGGCTTCTGGGGAGTAGGCTGGCTGCTGCTGGACTTGAACAACTCAGAGGGAGGCTCTGAGCAGCTGGGATTCAGACCCCTCAATGCACTATTAATTAGGAGCATAATACTGCTGGTTTGGGGACTTGGAAATCAACATCAAATGGGAACCAGTTGCTGTCACCAGGGTACACTTTTTGATGCTGAAACAAGTAGCACACTAGGAGAAAGACCCTCATTCTTCTCCATCCTTGCAGTTACTTCTAGAACATCCTGCTAGAAGAGCCTACCAGGGATCTATCCACCAAAGCAGAAATATGATGTTGGTCTCAGCTACCGCATCACAAGGTGAATTTGGAGCTAAAAAAACATAATGACCAACCAGCATAATAAAGATAAAATGGGCATTAAATAAATAGAAACTCTGAAATCCTGGTAGAGTTGCAATATAACTTTATAATAACCATGCTTGAAAAAAATTTGAAATATCTGGTATAAAGATGGAAAAGTTCAAACACTGTGATGTGGCATTCTTCCAAGTGTATTCCCTATATGCAGTTTGTACACAGGGTGATACATACAAGGACGTTTATGGTGCTTCATAGCCAAAAAAAAAAAAAAAGGCAGGCCTAATTGACCATAAATAAGAAAGGAATATTGTATTATCCTAACACATAGCACCTTAACAAGATTGAAATAAATATATATCAATATATAAGTGATAAATTACACACACACATTTTAAATATATATTCCTTAGGACTTTGGAATTGTGTATTTAACTCACTCAGTTTAAAGAAAATGCTACTGTATAACAAGTAGGCAAGGCTATTTCTCATTGTCAGAGAATTCAGGAAAATTTGGCTTACTGTTTTATTATTTAAATAAGCATGTTCATGAGTCACTATGACAGACATCTCACTTCCGAAATCTAATTCTAACATACATGCACTGAGGAATGGAAAGATATTACAGACATAGATGGATTGGAAAGACAAGGATACTAGATGTAAGTACACAGCAAGCCTCAGATAAATAAGGGGTTGCTCCTTTATTAATTCACAACAAAAGACCTCCCTGTTTTTCAAACCTTGTTAAACTCTCTCACACATGATGTATCCCAATCTGTGCATTTGTTAGTGCCACAGAATTGTATGTCCCAATAGAATAGTATATTTTCCTTAGGCTTTGGGGATTGGAGGGTGTGAGAATTATATATCCTTTTGCAAAGTGAAGGAAGATAATGATGGAGACATGCAAAGCAAATATGAGACTGAAAGTATTTTTTTTTAAAGATTTTATTTATTTATTTGATAGAGAGAGATCACAAGTAGATAGAGAAGCAGGCAGAGAGAGAGAGAGGGAAGCAGGTTCTCTGCGAGCAGAGAGCTCGATGTGGGACTCGATCCCAGGACCCTGAGATCATGACCTGAGCCGAAGGCAGCGGCTTAACCCACTGAGCCACCCAGGCGCCCTGCAAGTATATTTTTAAAGGGAGTAATCTTTGGAAAGAATATGTACAGACAGTAGGGGTTTGAAAGATAATTTCTTTAAAACTCTCATGACTATACTCTGAAAAAATCAGTCCCCCAGAGATGGGAGTAATTCAGTTCCCAAATAATCAACCTGATTTTAAGAGGTGATTAATTATTCCTGAAAATATCTATAGAAAGTGTGATAAAAATCACAGGAAAACAAACCTCTCAATTAACCTCCTTTTAAAATGTTGAAATTTCAAGTAAAGCAGATAAGACAAGAGCAAAGTATAGACACTGATTCTAATGTTCTTGGGAACTTTCATCTATTTTAAAATAGCAATCATCTTCTTTTGCAGCGACTGTACATTTTTGCATTCATTCCAAGAAAAGGAAGCAGTACTGTTCCGAAGACAATGCACTGGGCTAGCTGTCAAGCTGCTTAACCTTTGTTTCTCTGTGTACTGTTCTGAAATTGAAAGACTTCTTTAAAGAGTGAACTAAATAAACACAGTTACCCTATTTCACTACTTAGAAAATAAGATTCATCCTAGTTAATACTGAGTCTTAGAAACAATTGAAGAAGCAAGCAAACCTCTAAAACCCTCAAATTATTTCAAAATCAACAGCACTGAAAGTTTTATGTACACACAATGCAAAACAGAGACATTTGCTGCTTACACTTTTGGATGTGTTAACTATCACCACTTGTACACCTTATAGTCATAGCATCACCATCTTTAAAAGAAGGTCCATGCCAACACAACTGGTATCCTTTTTATAATATTCTAGTGATTTGTCTTACTCTAGTTTTCATTTGAAATTTTTGAGAACCAAAAAATGAAAAATTCTAAGGTTGTAAAATTTGTTTAAAAAGATAATTAAGAAAAAAGATCTAATGACATAAAATCTAATCAACAATGCTAATATGTAAGGGAGTGCAATAGATCATTTGGGAATTTAAAGATAAGATACAATTCCCATAAAAATAATGCTAATTATATATAAAGTACATACTACGTTCAAGATGTTTTTCTAGTGGTTTACATTTATCTTATACATAAACCTCTGACATAGTTCTAGAAATGGTAATGCTATTTTTTTATTATTGTTTAATTATGAAAGTATTAACTGCTGTGACAACAAATTCAGACAGATGGAGATGTAAAGTAAAAACTTGCCCAGGCAGTAATTTCATAGTTTCGTGTAATTTCTTTTAGAAAAAATTTTGGCAAATATAATACACACACACACAGTAGGTCATACTATACTTCAGATCTTTAATTCACTTTTCTCACTTAAAAACATATACTGAAGGGATGCCTGGGTGGTTAATCATTGGCTCAGGTTATGATCCCAGGGTCATGAGATTGAGCTGAGCTTCCCCTCCCTCTTTGGTCTCTATGCTCAGCAGGGAGTCTACTGGAGTTTCTGTCTCTCCCTCTGTCCCTCCATTTGCACTCTAAAATAAATAAACAAATCTTTAAAAATACACATTGAAGGGGCGCCTGGGTGGCTCAGTGGGTTAGGCCGCTGCCTTCGGCTCGGGTCATGATCTCGGGGTCCTGGGATCGAGTCCCGCATCGGGCTCTCTGCTCGGCGGGGAGCCTGCTTCCCTCTCACTCTCTCTGCCTGCCTCTCTGCCTACTTGTATCTCCCTCTGTCGAATAAATAAATAAAATCTTAAAAAAAAAAAAAAAAATACACATTGAAGATCATTTCACACCAGCCTATCCTATTTAATGGCTAAAATATATGTTTGGATGAGGGCACCATAATTTATTTACCCATTCACCATGTAGTCGAAATTTATACATTGTTTGCAGCTTTTTGAATTTATAGTGTTATAGAGAATGTAATTATGCATACATCATTGGGTACTTCTACAACTAAATTTAGATGATACACTTCTAGAAGTGGAACTGCCAGGTTCAATTCTGGAAGATATTGCCAGATTGCTCCCCCTTCCCCCAAATTTATTTGAAATAACTAGCATATGAACCTGCCTATTTCCCTCCATCTAGTACCTCCCTGGATGTGGGTTGGAGGGATTCCTGCTATACTCCCAAGCTGTAGAAAGCTCTATTTTGGCTTTCTTTTGGTTGTGCCCTTCCTGTAGGTCATGTGCCCCATGAGGTCAAAGAGATATGCAGAACATGGTTAATATAGGGAGGGGTGCAGACTCTAGGTGGACATATATGAGACCCAAAAATTTCCTTCTCAAAGAGCTCTAAGCCTACCTCAAGGATCTGCATAGGCTAGGAAAGGTAATATTTGCTCAAGCCACACAGCTGGTCATTGATGCAGGCAGGATTTAAACTCTTGAGTTTTCATCAGTATGTTGTATTGCCTTTTTCCCTACATATAGAGAATTTAATATTACATTATTTATTGATGAAAACTAAACTTTCCAATACCTTACTAGATAATAGTAGTAATATCAAAAAATGTCATTGATTCTAAATAGTGATAAATATGAGCACATTTTAAAATATATTTACTGTGAATGTTACAAAGTCAACTACAGAATTATAATTATTGGTACAGTATCATGGAAGAAGAGGCAGAATCAATAAGCCAAAAACTTTTTGTTTCTTAAACCTTTTCTGGTTTTGAAACTATCAATTATTTTATGTTTAATTTCCTGTAGAGTCTCCCACTAGAAATATCAAACGGGTTTTTGGCCTGCAGGCATTCCATTGACACAACTGTCAGTAAAATTTCAAAGACTCATTTACTTTAAATAGCAGTAGAATCACAACATGCAGTAAAATTATGCACTTTATATGCCAAATCATGCTGAGTACTACAAATGCTTATTCCAAAAACAAAAAAAAAATGAAGACAATGAAGGAGTGTAAGGCTGTTGAGAATTTCTATTTCAATATTAGTTTAAAAGAATATTATAATTCAGGGTTAGTCTTTTCACTAAAATCTTTCATGTTCTAAATAATAATGACATAATTTTTTTTTCTAAGACATGAAATGGTTTGGGAAAAAGTCAAGGACTTTTTTAGCGAACATCTTATAAATGTAAATATGTCCTTTGAAAAAATTCTTAACATATATAGGAAACATATGGCAAAGATACTAAGAAAAACTTAAAAGATAAACAACATAACCACACTCAACAACTAAATATTTCCATCAAAAGTTGAACACTATGAAGTCTAATCTAATCCTGGAATGCAACTTCTGTAAAGGTAATGGAAATTACAATTGGTCTGCTCTACACCACACACACACACACACACACACACACACACACACACACACACCCTCTGAAAGCAGTGGGTTGGAACCAAGCTCTATGCTGTAACCTGGGATTACTGGGTGGGACTGAAAGCTGTTCTCAATCACCTAGGTTCAAGTGCTGGAAAGAGCAAACATCTCTGAAGCCAGACCTGGGCTAAGCCAGCTATGGGCTTGGGAATCTGTGATTTCCTTCATAAAACCAAAAGGAAAACTGTGAATTGCTGGCTGAGGCCAGTGTAGAAATAATAAAGAGAAACCTCACTAAAATGGACTCAGGATGTTCAAGAGGGGGAGTTCTCCCACCCTACCACTCCTCCTCATTTGCAAATCCAACAGGAACACCTGAATTTTGCACAGGTCACTATTTTGCTACCCCTGGCAGAAGGAAGGGAGGCTTTATCACCACAGCAACAATATAGCCAATGAGAAAGAGCCACAATTCAGCCAATGGAAAGCCACTATATTCAAACTCCCAGTTTTCTCCGATGGGCTTTATCTTCCTAACAGCCTTTCTAACTTCACACTTTTCCTCTGTAAAATACCTCTCCTTTGTCCTTTGGACGTGTCTATGTTTTTTTGTTTTGTTTTGTTTTGTTTTTGTTTGTGTTTGTTTTCCCATAACTTGCTTGACCCAGATTACAGTTCTCTGCTATCTCAAAATAAACCCATTTTTTTCCTGGTAAAATAACTGACAATTTTATTTTTAAAATTAACATCAGCCTTTACAATGGAGACACTAAAGTGGGAGTGCTAGGTAAAATGTTCTACCAAAATGCTAGAAGGGAGGGGTATGGCTTTGCAATGAAATTTTGAAACAAGTAATCTGCCATTTTTATGTATTGCAGCACACTATCCCAAGTGGCTTTTTTATTATGCCAAAAATTTTGATCATGGCATTTTTCAATCATTTCTTTATAACTTGTGCTTTTTGAGTTTCATTTCAGAAATTTTTTTCTCTGCAGACACTGCTTTTTTTTATATATATTTATTATTTTTATTTTTATTTGTTTATTTACAGCATAATAGTGTTCATTGTTTTGGCATCACACCCAGTGCTCCATGCAGTACGTGCCCTCCCTATTACTCACCACCTGGTTCCTCAACCTCCCACCGCCCCCCCTGCCGCCCCTTCATAACCCTCTGGTTGTTTTTCAGAGTCCATAGTCTCTCATGGTTCATCTCCCCTTCCAGTTTCCCTCAACTCCCTCTCCTCTCCATCTCCCCATGTCCTCCATGTTATTTGTTATGCTCCACAAATAAGTGAGACCATATGATACTTGACTCTCTCTGCTTGACTTATTTCACTCAGCATAATTTCTTCCAGTCCCGTCCATGTTGCTACAAAAGTTGGGTATTCATCCTTTCTGATGGAGGCATAATACTCCATTGTGTATATGGACCACATCTTCCTTATCCATTCATCCGTTGAAGGGCATCTTGGTTCTTTCCACAGTTTGGCGACCGTAGCCATTGCTGCAATAAACATTGGGGTACAAATGGCCCTTCTTTTCACTACATCTGTATCTTTGGGGTAAATACCCAGCAGTGCAATTGCAGGGTCATAGGGAAGCTCTATTTTTAATTTCTTCAGGAATCTCCACACTGTTCTCCAAAGTGGCTGCACTAACTTGCATTCCCACCAACAGTGTAAGAGGGTTCCCTTTTCTCCACATCCTCTCCAACACACGTTGTTTCCTGTCTTGCTAATTTTGGCCATTCTAACTGGTGTTAGGTGGTATCTCAATGTTGTTTTAATTTGAATCTGCCTGATGGCTAGTGATGATGAACATTTTTTCATGTGTCTGATAGCCATTTGTATGTCTTCATTGGAGAAGTGTCTGTTCATATCTTCTGCCCATTTTTTGATATGATTATCTGTTTTGTGTGTGTTGAGTTTGAGAAGTTCTTTATAGATCCTGGATATCAACCTTTTGTCTGTACTGTCATTTGCAAATATCTTCTCCCATTCCGTGGGTTGTCTTTTTGTTTTGTTGACTGTTTCCTTTGCTGTGCAGAGAAGAGAGAAGAACCACATGGTCCTCTCAATTGATGCAGAAAAAGCATTTGACAAAATCCAGCATCTGTTCCTGATGAAAACGCTTCAAAGTATAGGGATAGAGGGAACATTCCTGAACTTCATAAAATCTATCTATGAAAGACCCACAGCAAATATCATCTTCAATGGGAAAAAGCTTGCAGCCTTCCCATTGAGATCAGGAACACGACAAGGATGCCCACTCTCACCATTCTTGTTCAACATAGTATTAGAAGTCCTAGCAACGGCAATCAGACAACAAAGAGAAATAAAAGGTATCCAAATTGGCAAGGAAGAAGTCAAACTCTCTCTCTTCGCAGATGACATGATTCTTTATATGGAAAACCCCAAAGACTCCACCCCCAAACTACTAGAACTCAAACAGCAATTCAATAACGTGGCAGGATACAAAGTCAATGTACAGAAATCAGTGGCTTTCTTATACACCAACAATGAAAATACAGAAAGGGAAATTAGAGAATCGATTCCATTTACTATAGCACCAAGAACCATAAGATACCTGGGCATAAACCTAACCAAAGAAGTAAAGGACCTGTACTCGAGGAACTACAGAACACTCATGAAAGAAATTGAAGAAGACACAAAAAGATGGAAGACTGTTCCATGCTCTTGGATTGGAAGAATAAACATTGTTAAAATGTCTATACTGCCTAGAGCAATCTATACTTTTAATGCCATTCTGATCAAAATTCCACCGATATTTTTCAAAGAGCTGGAGCAAATAATCCTAAAATTTGTATGGAGCCAGAAGAGACCCCGAATTGCTAAGGAAATGTTGAAAAACAAAAACAAAACTGGCGGCATCACGTTACCCGATTTCAAGCTTTACTACAAAGCTGTGATCACCAAGACAGCGTGGTACTGGCATAAAAACAGACACATAGACCAGTGGAACAGAGTGGAGAGCCCAGATATGGACCCTCAACTCTATGGTCAAATAATCTTCGACAAAACAGGAAAAAATATTCAATGGAAAAAAGACAGTCTCTTCAATAAATGGTGCTGGGAAAACTGGACAGCGATATGTAGAAGAATGAAACTCGACCATTCTCTTACACCGTACACAAAGATAAACTCGAAATGGATAAAAGACCTCAACGTGAGACAGGAATCTATCAGAATCCTAGAGGAGAACATAGGCAGTAACCTCTTCGATATCAGCCACAGCAACTTCTTTCAAGATATGTCTCCAAAGGCCAAGGAAACAAAAGCAAAAATGAACTTTTGGGACTTCATCAAGATCGTTTCAGAAATTTTTACCTGCTCTATTAGGTTTACATCTCAAAACAAGGCAGCCCAGTATTCCATATACACTCTCTAAAGGACTCATGGCTAAAAAGTCAATAAGGGGTAGACGTCAAAAGTGATTTTCAGAATTTTCAATAGTCCATCAATTAAATACTCACTGCTGGAATAATAGAGAGTTGACTGAGTATTTGAAAGAATTTAGAGAATATTCTCTCTTCAGGAAATAGCTGGCTGGTTGGGAGAACTCCCCAAAATACATGGTTTCATCAACGTTTATTAGAATTTAGCTTTTGGGATAATTTCAGCCTCCCTCCTACTTTCTAATATGAAAACTCCCAAATAAACTAGAGTTATTATCCATTTATTCTTTATGAAATCAACAATTGGCCCAGTGGTTTGCAGAATTATTTTAAAAGAATGCTCTTTGTTGGAATTGCAAATTTTGTTAGTGTTCCAAATCTTGCCTGCAAACAAAAAAATGGCATTTAGAGGCCACACTTGTTTCACTTTCTTTGTTTTTGGTTAATGTTATTGAACAAATAGAGAATGGTGAAATCCTACAAACATTTTATAGCTATTAGAAGGAAAAGGGTTTTGGAGAAAAAGTATTTGTCCCCAAGAAGCCTGGGATTTAAGAAAACAAAAGGATTGTTTTAAACTCTGCCTATTGAGGCAAACTGCCTGCAAACTTCAAGAAATATGTAAGTTGAGAAAACCTATGTCTTAATTATAAGAATATTCAAGAGAGATTTCAAAGTATTTTAAGGAAGTCAGATCATCTAGCAGCTGTCTACGAGATCATAGTTCCTAATCAGATTGCTATTTCCTTGCTCCTCATAAAGAAATGCTCAATACTTTTATTCACATTCCTTTCTTCCTTTGATTCCTTTAAAAATTGCATGCAGTGGGACACTTTATAGGTCTAGGGTCCTGTGAAAATTAGTGGGGAATCATCACAAGAATAAGCTAAGATGCATACCCATATGAGGGCTGCTCCTACCAAGTTAAATACTAATTATGATATCTTTCTCAGATGGTCAGTATAACTTGAACAAATATATATAAAGGTCCATTTTTCCACATAAGCTTCAAATACAACACAATGTATAAAATCCAAAGCCTTTCATTCAGTAGCTATTCAAATTGGAATATATTGCACTCAGATGTAGGCATCAATTAGGATTATATTAACATTTACACGAAGAAAGTAAAAAATAAATTTCAGGGTAACATTTCTTCTAACACAGCCATCTTCAAACAATAGGGAAAGTTAGAGAAAGCATGGAAAACTTGCCAAAGCAGAGAAGTGCCCTAAAAGGAAATAACTGAAGGTGATACAAGTGAAGTAAGATGCCTAAGGTCACACCCATAACAGACTCTGGACCAAAACCTCCCATCTCTTGGTCTATTGATAATTTCTCCTGATCATAATGAGCCCTAGGATTTTTATTTATTCATAAACTATTTTAAATATATAAAAATAGCAAATATTTGAACAAATGTTCATGTACCTATTTCCCAGCTTTGATAAATGTTAATTGTCCAATTTACTTGAAAACTCTTTTTGGTCAAATTTCCATAGTTTCCTACACTGTATTGAGTTCAAGAAAAGTTATGCTTTGGAGATTATTTGCTCTTTTCTTTGTTAGAGTGAGAACAATGCTCTTTCCAGACTGGCCTATTTCAAGTGGAATGCCAAAAGTCCCACACAAGTTAATTTTACTTTTTATTCTTTAATACCGATAAAATGCTACATAGGGTCACATTCTCCATTTAACATCTATACCTTATCAACTTCAGTCATATCAATTCTTTAAATGCCAACAAGAGCATTAAGGATTCAATAATGTTTTTTCACAAGTTCCTCAAATCTAAGAGAAGATTGGCTTTAAAATATAAGACTGAAAAAACAGTTTTATGTCTTTGGGATACATGATAAAATTTATGTTGGCCTTTAGATATTATATGTACAATTGCATTTTGTTTCCTTAATGCAGTCTTCACAAAGGACAGCACAAATACAGTCCTTGACATAAAACAAAGTGTGTTTTTGTGTTTATCGTATAGAGTTTTTCTTTTTTCCAAAATAATAACTGGTTGGTGGTCACCTTGAGCCTCAGGAAGAGTTATTAAGATAGTGTATGTTGTATAATTTCACTATTATTTTATCACTCAGCTTCACAAGTGGTATTTAAAGTTAAGTATAATTTTACAACTTCTTTATGTTAATAGAAAAGAAAACACATTTTGAAAATTAGTCATTAATTTCCCTTGGTAGGCAATGCAATATTGCATTGCAATTTTGCAATAATTGCAATATGCTATTGCAATAATATTGTTTTATTGTGTTATTTACTAGTAGTGAAAGTACATAATTTTAGAGAATTAATTTTTTCTATATAGTCTTAAATTTTGCAATGCCATATTTCAGTAATGGGTTTGGATCATACAGAGAAATATCCTTTGAAACTCACTGTGGCCATTCACGAAATATGAGGATTTAAAACCAAAACTCCCAAGACTGAGAGGAGTTTATCATAAATTTGAGTTTGTCACTTTTTGAAAACAAACTTAGGGAGACATAAGGGTTTATTTCTAAATGTTTGGATAAAGAAATATTATGCTAGGGTGTCATCAGTCAATGAGATCAGGTGATACCTTCTGGAATCTGGTTTAAAAGGGCTAGTATTTATAATTGCTACTTGTATATATAAGCAGTGATAAGGAAAAAAAATAAGCTATTATTTTGAAGTGAGCTGCCGGTAAACTCAGTACAGATTTATGACATGAAATTTATCAAGTAACTTTTCTTCAGCAGACAGATATTCTTTAAGTACAAAAGTTAAAAAGGAGTTAGGTGAATGGAGTAAATATAAGGGCACATTAAGAAATGGGAATTTAATTTTAAAATAATACCAGTACTCTTTATTTAAAGTATAAAAAAATGCACCTAGCTTATATGATCTAATTTTATTATTACATTTTTATCTACCAAGTCGTTATGAACTAGTATTTATAGCCTAATACTAGGTCAATAGCACTTTACTAAAACCACCTATGATGCCAAGTTTATGTCCTTTGTTAATTATTTATTTTACAACATTCATTCATTTATAGAACCAATGGAGAAAAAACTTTTTTTTAAAGATTTTATTTATTTGTTTGAGAGAGCAAGAGGAAGAGGCAAAGGAAGAGAGGCAAAGGAAGAGGGACAAGCAGACACTCACCTAGTGAGGAGCCCCACATGGGGCCAATCCCAGGACCTCAGGATCATGACCTGAGCTGAAGTCAGATGTTCAACTGACTGAGCCACCTAGGTGCCCCATTTATGATTTGTTTCTTAAAGAAATCACAGTCAAGAAGAGCAGGCAGATATTTAAGTAACTAGTTGTCAAATAGAGTGATGAATATTACTCAGATATTTATAATTAATCAGGTATGCTCTTCTTGTCCTTCCTCTTAATCTAGTTGAAGGAGTAAGACTAACATGAAGAAATTACCTGAGACCACTTAAGACTGAAACCAGATTTTACTGAAAGAAAGATAGGCTAAGACGTTTTTCTTTCTTCCTTTCTTCTTTCCTTCATGTCTTCCTGTCTTCCTTCTGTCCTCCCTCCCTCCCTCTCTTTCTCCCTGTCTTTTCTTTCCTTCTTTTCCCTTCTCTTTCCTTTCCTTCCTTCCTCTCCTTTTTTCCTTCCTTTCTTTCTTCTAGAATGAGATAAATTTTAGAGTCTGTCAGACCACAATTTGAATCCTGGCTCTGATATTTACTAGTTATACAATCATGTAGTTTGCTCATGTACAAAATAATCATAATGTCATGTAAGAATGTTTTTAAGACTATATAAGATAACATGTAAATTTTAGAACTGTAATCCATAAAAATCTGTCCCTTCTGCATCTCAGTCCTTCTCTGCAGCTGTAAGTACAGTTATATGTTGTGGTATAAGTACAGTTATATGTAGTAAAAGAGGAGATGGGATGTATAGACAAAGATAATAAATGATCAAAAATACCTTTACAAATAGGTAATACTTGGATTTTGTTTAATAGAAGGAGACTTCTGATTAATAAAAATGAAAACATGATTATATCTGGGTCAGGGCATTCAAAAGACCCTAGAACAGAATGTAGAATTAAGCAAGTTGTATTCAAATGTAGTGGGATATGATGGGATTCCACATTGAAAAAGGGTAGAAAATTAGTTAAAAGCTTAGAAAGCTATTTTGCCAGCTACTGGGGCAATCAGAGGTTGTTTTAGGCTCTTGAAAAGGGATGATAAATTGAAGGGGAAATTATAGGGTAAAATGTATATGAAGCAGGACCTACTAGGAGACTGCAATGGTGGTCTATGATTAAGATAAAGTAGACCTGGTTTAGTGTAGAAAAATGAAAAGGAGGGGCACCTGTGTGGCTCAGTGGGTTAAAGCCTCTGCCTTTGGCTCAGGTCATGATCCCAGGTCCTGGGATCGAGCCCCACATCGGGCTCTCTGCTCAGCAGGGAGCCTCCTTCCTCCTCTCTCTCCCTGCCTGCCTCTCTGCCTACTTATGATCTCTGTCTGTCAAATAAATAAAATATTAAAAAAAATGAAAAGGAAAAAGCAGGGGGACATCTAAGAAATACTAAAAATGTATACATTGTGGATATAGACAATGAGAAAAAGTGGAAACAGCACAGAATAAAAGCTAAGAGAGATTAAAGAATAGGTAGTACCAGGGGCACCTGGGTGGCTCAGTTGGTGAAGTGTCTGCCTTCTGCTTAGGTCATTATCCCAAGATCCTGGGATCAAGTCTTCCTTCCTCTTTGGCTCCCGCAGGGAGTCTGCTTCTCCCTCTTCCTATGCCCCTCTCCCACACTCGTGCTCTTTCAAACAAATAAATTAAATCTTTAAAAAAAATAAAAGGTAGTGTCAGAAATAAATACTGGATCATGGGCAACTTGTTGAGGAATCAGATGATAAGTTTAGACTTGACAGTATGAGTTTGAAGCTATAGTACGGCATGAAAGTAAGCCTGTTACATATAAAGTTCTTGATTTTTCTGTACATGTCTTTTATTTGGTACACACTAAGACAGTTATTGAGGTTAATTTTTTTTCTTCCTGCATAATTCAGTATCCTGCATTTCCAAGAGAAAAAATCTGACCAAGAAAATCAAGTGGAGGTGTTCTGTGTATTTCTTAGTGTGTAGTGCTAATAATGGCAATATTTTATTTTATTTTTATTTTTTTAAAGATTTTATTTATTTATTTGACAGACAGAGATCACAAGCAGACAGAGAGGCAGGCAGAGAGAGAGGGGGAAGCAGACTCCCGACTGAGCAGAGAGCCCAATGCGGGGCTCGATCCCAGGACCCGGGATCATGACACGAGCCAAAGGCAGAGGCTTTAACCCACTGAGCCATCCAGGCACCCCGGCAATATTTTATAATAATAAAGAGCTCAGACCAACCTTTGTATGGAACCAGAACTAAGGATGACAGAGAGGAGGGATCTAAGTGCCATATCTTTAGTAACTTTTTTGAATTCATGTATCAACTAATCCCAATATATGCTTGTAACATCCTAAATCCACATTTTTTTAAAGCCCATAGTTAACAAAATGCTTGGCATGGTTTATTATTTTCACTCTTCATACTGTCATCTAAATCTGTTTTCCTTACCACAGTAATATGCACCCTAGTGTACTGAATATATATTCTTCCAAATATTGTTTTAGACATACATGTGTTACTAAAAAAATTTTTTTTTAAATTTTCAAAATGATATTTTGAGGTGGCTCTGGCTTCAGCTCCAGTACATAAAGAGCTTAGAAGTTGAAATCCCATCCTTACATCAAGAAAAAGCTGGACATATTGAGAAATCAAAGGCTTTTTTTTTTTTTTTCTGATGCATCAGAGAACTGGGTTTTTAGGAGAAAAAAATTACCCCAAATTTGGAGAGACAGATGAATCCAGAGAGTCACAGCAAAGTTTTGCTTTTCTGAAACAGAAGCCTATGCATCTATAAACTGGTATGAACACAAATATAATAATTTTGATGAATTACTGGAAATTAAGCTGGACAAGTATGACAGTGAGAAACTCCTGGTGGATGTAGTCTTGGGAGAAGCATAGTTTCCAGTAATCCCACTAGATTCTCAAGGTAAATATCTACGGAAGAGTTCTTTGAGCTCTGGCATTGGAGAGATAAGAATAGTCCTTAACAAACACACAAAAGACATTCTTCGTAACAATAGCCTACTCTCCAGCACCCTGTCTTAGAGCTATGAGGAAAGGCCCTTCCTCTTACTCTAGCCCCCGCTAGTCTGTTTTACTGAAAAGAGGACTATATACAAGAAACACTTGTAAAACACAAGCAATGAAAAATTTTGAGATTTAATTGAAAGGCTAGAGAATGTCTCTTCCTAACATACCTTGTCATCTATAGGGTTCTAGTATAGTAAGAGTGGATTATAACTTAAGGGGCTGAAAGACACAGACTACCTATGAAAAGGTGTACGGAGGCACACCTTGTGAAAGTGGCACCCCATAAACATAATAGCTTGCAATTTCTTTGTTCTCCATAAGTATAATACATCCCCAGCCCTCAGTTCCAATGATGGCCTTAGCCTTGAATAATTATCTTTTAGCTAATAAAAGGTAGAAGAAATAAAGCCTGCAGCTCTAGACCAACATTTTGGAATTGATAAATTTAAATCATATTGCCGGCTCCTCAAGATGCATTCTTGTCAGTTAAGCATATAGCTATATCATCATAAATAAACTACATGTATTTAATCTATTTAATTGGAAATTTTAAATGTTTTATTAAGCTATTAATTTGTCTATATTTTACTTTGGCTCTTAAAAAGCCAATATATAAGACATATTGCCATATTATTTGCAATTTTCATTAAACACTTTCCAAATTTATGGAGTCTAGGGGCAATTTTGCATAATCTTAATTTGCAGCATTATTTCTTCATATTTGTTCTAGTAATTTTTCTGCACAAGCCAAGAGGCCAAATAAATTCTAGAAGTGAGACTTTCTAAAATCATAATAGTTTTAGCATCATCCTCATTTTTTTTATATCATCCTGATTTTTATTCTAATTATCTACTACCACAATAGAAAAGAAGAGGTATAATGCATAGGAAGACATTGATTTTTAAAAACTGTCATGAACCTATGTCTTATATTCATCAACATAATATTAGTAAACAGAATGTGTAATAACATTCATTAATATTTTTGATGAGAATGAAAAAGCTAAATTATAAACTACATCTACACATAGTGACAGATGAGGATTAGAATTTTTCCATTAAAATTTCTGAGCATGCCTTCTTATTAAAGTTAAAAATACTTCTCTTCAAAGGTTCTTTTCAGAAATAATGTGAAGTTGTAATGTTTGATGCCTCAAGCAAAGAAACATACTGCTTCAGAAAAATCAAATTTGATTTGGGTTTCAACAATTCTTAGAATGCAGTGATTTGTATGCCAGCTACACTTTTTTTTGTATGCCACCTACACTTCTAAATCAACCCATACTGTGTAGTTGACATCACCATTGGCACACTCTACCTCTGCACTATTATTTGCTTTGTACATAGCAATGAAAGAGGTTGGGATGAAATGCTAGGGAACAAATTGCTTATAGGAGGAAATATGTAATAACATTTTTTAACACTCCCTCCTAAGTTCAAAACAATAAATAAGACAACTTTAGTTTTTCATCTTTGGGTGGAAAATATGTGCCTTTGAACATTTTCTCAATGAAATTTAATTCACAGCTTAGAAGAAGGAACTCTTTTCCTTCAAATATTTTCATATTTTATTTTTTTCTTAGAACATGAGACTAATCATTTTTTACAGAAAGTCAGTGCTCATCCAATTTCATGGGCTCATATGATAGATGTAAAAATGCAAGTGTTGGTTATTTTATCTTTTCTAAAAATACAAACCACTATAGGTCACAGTAATGGCATTTGGCTTATCTCTCAAACACAAATATAGCTTGGGGGAACTACTGATGCATTTAAGGAAAGAGGCGCCAATTTCTTATGTAAAACCCTAAAGTTATTGCTGTCTGCCTTCTACTGTATTCCCTCTAGATAAAGTATTACCAATAGTTACCAGAATGCTATTTAAATTTAAAAAGTACAGGTATTACTTCTTAAGCTCCATATCTTTAAAGATGAATTTGTTTACAGAAAAAGTTTGTACTTAAGATTGATAATAAATCATTCCAAATAATGTTTTATTAATTTATAATTAATTAATATTTACTAATGACTTCTATGTTATAGACTCAAGGTTAGTATGTAATTGCTGAGAATTTGCTATGTGTACCACATTTGTATCAATAATTAAAACCTAATGTATTGATAATAATATAATAGCTACCTTTATTAGACACTTGGTATCTGCTCTTCAGTAAGATGGTTTACACTGCACATTATGGTAGATTGTTTTGATTCCTCACAATTATTAATTCTTTCTCTTTGTTGTTATGTTTTCCTGTAAGTGGAGTATACCTTCTTACTCAATGACTTGGGCTTTGCCTTGTGACTTGTTTGGCTGACTGAACAGGAGCAAACATGACAATATGCATGTCCCAACAGAAGAATACAATGCATTTGTGTTTTTCTTTCCCCCAATTCTTTTGCCTCTGCTATCCACTATGAGAACATTATGTCTTGGATAATGATGACTACTCATTAAGTCTGGGTTCTAAAATAAGAAGATGAATGAGGCTCAGTTGAGTTTAGCTAAGCATTAGACCTCATCTGAACTGACCAAGAAATATGTATTTATTTTAAATCTCTGGTATTTGGATTGATTATTATTCCAGAAAAAGCTAAACAACATAGAAATTTATACTGGAAGTTGGATGATGATGTAACAAAAATATCTAAAATATGTGTCTCTAGGTTTCTACTGACAATTGAGGTAAATGATATATAAAGATGATAGAACTGTAATAACTTGAAAGATAGAAAATATATCTAATGAAACTATAGGCTTGAACACACAGTTTTCTTGAAAAAAATGTTACAATAAGTTGGTTCTCATTAGTTGCATTTGATATACTTCTACAAGAAAGATATTAGTAGGAAAGAATTGGCTTGTTTAGAAGCAGTAATAGAAACACTCAAAGAAAATCTAGAATTTATATGACTTTTCAGACTGGAAGATACATCTATTTTTCATCCCCAATTAGCAAAAATTTCAGTGATACAGTCTCAGGACAAATCCCATCGATGGGCATGTCTAGAGGGCAATAGTTTATTCAAGGATGTAACCTCCAAATTCTTTATTAAGTTCTAAAATTAATGTGGCTCCAGGAAGTATTTGGGCAAAGAGCTCAGGGTAAAGAACAAGGTATTGTCTCACAGAAGCTTGATAACTTTCAAAGATGTGTGCCATAGTCCAGGAAGGCAAATGTGTCTCAGAAATTATCGGTATATATATTGACACCTTGAGGTGATGGCAATCAGTTAGATAAATATTTCACCCAAAAGTGCCTAAATGCTGCTAGTTTGGATTTAAAAGATTTTGTAACTGATATTTAAAACAACCCTTGAACCCTTGAACATTCAACTTTCTAAGGGCACGAAGCAGGCTGAGAAAGCTACTCATTGACCAAAGACAGCATATTCTCCAAAGATATTTACAGAGGTGAGCAAAGATTCTAGTAGAAAAGGAAGGCCCTCCCAGAGGCAGGACAAGATCCATAGAGAACAATGAACTGGGGAGTCACTGTCAGAGGTATAATCAAGGATCACCCCTTAGCCAAAATAGAGAGTTATTTTAACCAGTACTATAGAATTTCAGAATTCCTAAGCACCAATAATTACCTGTCTTGTTGAATGGGGTTACTTGTTTTTTGTTGTTTTTGTTTGTTTATGTTACTGTTTTACTATTGTATGTAGGGTATGTAGGGCACCATAAATTAAAAGGACCTGAATTTTATGAATATTGTATAGATCAAGATCCTAGACTTTGAGGGTCAAGCACTGATTTGATAACATTTTTAAGGTGTCTTGTGAAGAAGATTAATATAGTTTTTTTTTATTAATATAGTTTTTGTGTGTGAGAGGAAGGTAAACATTTATAATCAAGAGTATAATCTAAAAAATAGTATAATCTATGGTAGAATTTATTATTTATTAGTAATTATTCCATCTTCTTTACCTTTGCCATGCTTCTATGTACGTTGACTACTCCTCCCTACCTCTTTGTGCTTGGCCATGAAACTTGCTTTGGACAATAAATGTGAGCAGTAGGGTGTATGCCAACTCTCTTGCTTCTGCTTTCTTCAAGAGAAAAACCTACCTTGTCAGTGGCTACTCATTCAATATGGGGCCAGGATTGGGGAGATATATGAAGCCCAGAAATGTCCACTAGAGCCACAGCTGATCTATATCCCTCATGTAACCTGAACAAGATAGGTTTTGCTAAGCCATTGTAATTTAGAGTTGTTTGAGATTTTGTACCCAAAAGCACATTGATAAACATATATTTTTTATCTGACCTGTGAAACATTATGTTGGCCATTATTACATATTTTTACAGATGAGTCATTTAAAGCTTAGAGAAGATAAATTTTTAAAATAATTATTGAAATTCATATAGCTGTTGAGAGACAGAGATAAATTTCATAGTCATTCTCAATCTAAATCCCTACTCATTCCAATAAGCCATGCTTATTTTCTTTCTCAATGACATAGTTGAATTGCCAATTTTCTAATTAAAAGTGATGCCTTTATTTTCCCCCAAATTAGTCAAAATAATATTCCATTGTATTTTCTTTTTAAATAGCCTCATAAAAATTTGATACCAAAAGAGCATTGATCAGTAAGTCTGATGCCTTGAGAATATATTATACTTAAGTACATATTGTTTTTCAGCTAAATTTGAAAGGCAGCAATCCAAACTATGGTATGTACCTAAGGAAACCTGTTTTTTTCAGTGAATGTGAACAACTAAAGTAGATACCTAGGTCCTTAATCACATTCCTTCAATTTACAAAGTCAACAGTAAAACTTCAATGAAACTAGAAAAGAGAAGAAACATCAACATATAGGATTTAAGGGGGTCTAGTATGTTATAAAGTCTAAACCCTTCATTTTACAGAGGAGGAAACAGAGGAACAATGCATCATGTGATTGTTTAAAGGCAACAAAGTAGTAGAAGTATATGAATATACTTAAAATATAGAGTTTTCAAAGATTAGAGGATTTGAATATGTTTACATGTCAAGTGGCTTTCTGAAGCTTTGGCTATTGAACTGGCTCTAATATGGCAGTTTGCCATATTGAGTAAGAAAATGCCAAACGGATGACTAGTTTATAAATTGCGTTTCTTTTGCAGACAGGTACTTGTGAAGTAGAAAAGATGAGTGATGATTTTAAACAGTGACTCTTTAATATCAGAGGTCACTGGGTAACCATGGATGAAGAAGGTAATAGGTTAATGTTGATAACATTTTCAGACTTAGCAATCATGTCAGACATTAGAATTCCGTGATAACACAGTCTGTCTGAGGTAATTTTAACTGGGCATTATAGTATTAATCTTGAAGACATAGTTAAATATTCTCTAAACACTGATTATGGTTAAGAGCAGCTGACTTTTTCACTGTGTCATAAGCCTCCTGTGACTTTGACTCATTAAATTATTTGGAAAAGATGTAGTCACTGACAAAGAAAAAGAAAACAGCTGAGATGAGTGACTTTAGTTATAATAATCATTAATTAATTTTAAGGTTTAATTTTTGTATGGGGTCAAATGGCTAATTTCTGGCAGGGTCCCAAAAGCCCTTTTTCCAGTAAGGCTTCATACTCATGTTTGTTTGTTTGTTTGTTTGTTTTTAAGAAAAGTGCATCATATGGGCATCTGGGTGGCTCAGCTCAGGCTGAGACTGAGCTCATGATCTTGGGGTCCTGGGATCGAGCCCCACATCAGGCTCTTTGTTGAGGAGCCTGCCTCTCCCTCTCCCTCTGCTACTCCCCCTGCTTGTGCTCTCTGTCAAATAAATAAATAAAATCTTAGAAAAGAAAAGAGCATCACAGCCTCAATAAAGCATGAACAATTTCAACCCAGGCATACAGACTATGAAACTAGTTATGGTTCCAAATATAAATATATTCCAGTTTATATTGACATCCTAGAATATAATTCACATAATATTAGTCACAGTCCCTAACCTGATATTCCTCAACCAAATCTCATCCCTTCATCAGTGTTATTTCTCAGTACTATCATGAAGTGATAGTTCATTCCATTTAACCTCTAACTTCTGTAATTGATACATCCTTGCCTTAATTTTCATTCACTCACTGTAATAAATTTTACAGCATGCTAAGTCCAAAAGGGTACCTTTCTTGACATTTTAACTGAATGGGTAATGATAATGATGATATTTATACATTCCTTGGTGGATTTTAGATCTAAGATTTTATTTTCAAAATGACTTCATGAACTATAAAAGTGACTCAAAATAATATATTTACAGAAAATTCAAGCAGAAAAACAACTTTTTTAAAAATATCTTATATTGATATTACACAATGCTCTTTGAGGAAACACTCTAAAGTATTTTCCTTTACAGTTCTTGAAATCTTTCTATTTTCTTTTAAATCTACCTTTGTAGTTTACTCAAAAATGCACATAGAAGCATATGCTTACATTAAGGAAAAAAAGTCTCAAATCAATACCTTACTTTATACTTTAAGAAATAGAAAAACATGAACAGAATAGACCCAAATCTAGCTAAAGGAGAAAAAAGAAAGCAACAGTAAAAAATTAGTGTGGAGGTAAAGAAAACAGAGAATAGAAAAAGAGTAGAGAAAAAAAAATCAATGAAAACAAAAGTTAGTTCTTTGAAAAAAATCAACGAAAGTAACAAATTTTCAGCTAGATTTACAAAGAACAACAGAAAAATGTCTTTTAGAAGATGATAGTGGAGTTAGAAGACCCTAGGCTCACCTTGTCCCACAAATACAACTAATGACTATCAAATTATCCTAAATATTCTAGAAATGACCTGAAAACTCGAAGAACAAACTCCACGACTAAAGGTAGAGAAGACACCACATTGAAGAATGTAGTAACTGTAGAGACATGGTTTGGAAGAAAAATTGATCCTGGCCACTCTGGTGGGGAAGGAGACACAATCACTGAGAAGGGTGCAAGACAGACTAACACAGCAAAGTGCAGAGGGAAAGCAACTGGTTTAAAAAGCAAGAGTGGATGAATTTTGTGAGTTCTGGCAATAATCAGAGTTTAAAGCCTAGAGTTCTAAAGGCTGGCCAGGCTTGGCTTAGATAGAGACGGGAGGATACTATGCTGCTTGTGGAGAGAAAGCCGCAAACAACCCACGGTTGCATAAGGTGGAAACAGTTATCTGAAGAGTGCTTAAGATACACACTGGGGAGGAGATTGCAAATCTCAGATTTGCTTATCTCTAAGATTTGCTTATTTGTCTGTCCCAGACAGAAAGCATTCACAAAGAGACCTCTCCAGGAACAAAGGAATTAGAAGGCACCATTTCCCTGCCCCACCCCCAGCATAAACAAATCCACCTATAAGAGATAATGCAGCATCTATATATGCTACCTAACTTGCTTACACCAAGCACCACTCCCCATTGCTCAGGTAGAACCACCCTTCTCAGTCATGCTTGCCTTAGTCCCAGTGTGGCAGGCCACCTACCCTAGAAAACTGCCCCAAACCTCTGCCACTACCAAGTCTGCCATCCAGGAGTTTTGTGGAGCCTTGGTTCCAGCAATGGTGGTGACAGATCTTATTTCATGAACAGACCAGAGTATATCTAGTTAAAAAATGCCAACTCAGGCCAGGGACAAAACACTGCCCATGACAGGCAAAGAGAACCCCTGCAGAAAACCGGCCTGAAGGAAAAGCAGCCAGAACAAAATAGCAGAGCACAGGCAGCACACATTGCAGACACAGAAGCGCCAGGCCCTGGGGAACAGGGAATACTACACAGCAGGGCACTACTGGACCTCTTCTTCATGAAGCTCTTACCCTCAAAAATAGGAGACATAGCTGACTTTCCTAACACATAGAAATAGGCACAAAGATAGACAAAAGGAGAAGACAGAGAAATTTGTCCCAAATTAAGGAACAGAACAAGGTTATGGCCAGAGATCTAAGTGAAACAGATATAAGTAACATGCCTGATGGAATATTTAAAACAATGATCATAAGGATTTTCACTGGTCTTGAGAAGAATGGAAAACATCAGTGAGACCCTTAACACAGATAAGAAAGGACCAGTCAGAGATGAAGAATACAATAAAGAAGATTAGAAACATGCTTGATGCATGAACATCAAGTTGGAAGAAGCAGAAGAATGAATTAGTGACCCAGAAGACAGATTAATGGAAAGCAATCAAGCTGAACAAAAGAAAGAAAGATAATTATCCAAGATAAGAATAGACTTAGGGAACTCAGTGACTCCATCAAATATAATAACATTTATATTTAAGAGCCCTAGAAGAAGAAGAGTGAAAAAAGGGGATAGAAAATTTATTTGAAGTAATAGTAGCTGAAAATATTCCTAATCTGGGAAAGGAAATATATCCAGATCCAGGAGGCATAGAGAATTCCTATCAAAATCAACAAAAGCAAACCTACACTAAGACATGTTATAATTAAATTGCCAAAACACAGTGATAAGTAAAATTTTTAAAAGAAGACAAAAACGTCAGGAGCTTACAAGGGAAAACACACAGAGGTAGCTAGAGAGTTTTCAATAAAAGCTTTGTAAGCCAGAGGGAGTGGCATGATAAATTCAAAATTTTCCCTGAGTAGGGAAAATCTGTAGCCAAGAATATTGTATCCAGTAAGGCTATCATTCAGAATACAAGGAGAGATAGTTTCCAAGACAAACAACAACTAAGAGTTCATGACCACTACATCAGCCCTGCACGAAATGTGAAAGGGGACACTTTGAGTGGAGAGGAGAGACCATATGTGACAGTATGAATGTAAGAAATACAAAAGCAGTAAAAAAATGAGTATTTCTGTAAAAAAATCACTCAAGTAATTCACAAAAAAAGATATAAAAATTTAGGAACATATACCTAAAATGTGGGGAAGTGAGGAGAAAACAATGGGTTCAAACTTAAATGAACATCAACTTAACATAGACTTATGATATATGCAGGAGTGATTATATACAAACAGAATGGTAACCACATATCAAAACCCCTATTCTTTTTTTAAATTTTTTAAATTATTTCTTATTTTTTTATAAACATATAATGTATTTTTATCCCCAGGGGTACGGGTCTGTGAATCACCAGGTTTACAGACTTCACAGCACTCACGATAGCACATACCCTCCCCAATGTCCATAACAGCCCTCCCCCTCTCCCAACGCCACGTCCCTCAGCAACCCCCAGATTGTTTTGTGAGATTAAGAATCACTTATGGTTTGTCTCCCGCCCAATCCCATCTTGTATCATTTATGCTTCTCCTGTCCCCCAACCCCCCATGTTGCATCTCCACATCTTCATATCAGGGAGATCATATGATAGTTGTCTTTCTCTGATTGACTTATTTCAATAAGCATGATACCCTCTGGTTCCATCCACATCATGGCAAATGGCAAGATTTCACTTCTTTTGATGGTTGCATAGTATTCCATTGTGTATATATACCACCTCTTCTTTATCCATTCATCTGTTAATGGACATCTAGGTTCTTTCCATAGTTTGGCTATTGTAGACATTGCTCCTATGAACATTCGGGTACACGTGCCCCTTCGGATCACTATGTTTGTATCTTTAGGGTGAATACCCAGTAGTGCAATTGCTGGGTCATAGGGTAGTTCTATTTTCAACATTTTGAGGAACCTCCATGCTGTTTTCCAGAGTGGTTGCACCAGCTTGCATTCCCACCAACAGTGTAGGAGGTTTCTCCTTTCTCCGCATCCTCGCCAGCATCTGTCATTTCCTGACTTGTTCATTTTAGCCATTCTGACTGGTGTGAGGTGATATCTCATTGTGGTTTTGATTTGTATTTCCCTGATGCCGAGTGATGTGGAGCACTTTTTCATGTGTCTGTTGGCCATCTGGATGTCTTCTTTGCAGAAATGTCTGTTCATGTCTTTGCCCATTTCTTGATTGGATTGTTTGTTCTTTGGGTGTTGAATTTGCTAAGTTCCTTATAGATTTTGGATACTAGCCCTTTATCTGATATGTCATTTGCAAATATCTTCTCCCATTCTGTCAGTTGTCTTTGGTTTTTTTAACTGTTTCCTTTGATGTGCAAAGCTTTTGATCCTGATGAAATCCCAATAGTTCATTTTTGCCCTTGCTTCCCTTGCCTTTGCCGATGTTCCTAGGAAGATGTGGCTGTGGCTGAGGTCGAAGAGGTTGCTGCCTGCATTCTCCTCAAGGATTTTGCTGGATTCCTTTCTCACATTGAGGTCCTTCATCCATTTGGAGTCTATTTTCGTGTGTGGTGTAAGGAAGTGGTCCAATTTCATTTTTCTGCATGTGGCTGTCCAATTTTCCCAGCACCATTTACTGAAGAGGCTGTCTTTTTTCCATTGGACATTCTTTCCTGCTTTGTCGAAGATTAGTTGACCATAGAGTTGAGGGTCTATTTCTGGGCTCTCTATTCTGTTCCATTGATCTATGTGTCTGTTTTTGTGCCAGTACCATGCTGTCTTGATGATGACAGCTTTGTAACAGAGCTTGAAGTCCGGAATTGTGATGCCACCAACTTTGGCTTTCTTTTTCAATATTCCTTTGGCTATTCGAGGTCTTTTCTGGTTCCATATAAATTTTAGGATTATTTGTTCCATTTCTTTGAAAAAAATGGATGGTATTTTGATAGGGATTGCATTAAATGTGTAGATTGCTTTAGATAGCATAGACATTTTCACAATATTTATTCTTCCAATCCAGGAGCATGGAACATTTTTCCATTTCTTTGTGTCTTCCTCAATTTCTTTCATGAGTACTTTATAGTTTTCTGCATATAGATTCTTAGCCTCTTTGGTTAGGTTTATTCCTAGGTATCTTAGAGTGTTGGGTGTAATTGTAAATGGGATTGACTCCTTAATTTCTCTTTCTTCTGTCCTGTTGTTGGTGTAAAGAAATACAACTGATTTCTGTGCATTGATTTTGTATCCTGATACTTTACAGAATTCCTGTAGAAGTTCTAGCAGTTTTGGAGTGGAGTCTTTTGGGTTTTCCACATATAGTATCATATCATCTGAAAGAGTGATAGTTTGACTTCTTCTTTGCAGATTTGGATGCCTTTAATTTCTTTTTGTTGTCTGATTGCTGAGGCTAGGACTTCTAGTACTATGTTGAATAGCAGTGGTGATAATGGACATCCCTGCCATGTTCCTGACCTTAATGGAAAAGCTTTCGGTTTTTCTCCATTGAGAATGATATTTGCCATGGAATTTTCATAGATGGCTTTGATAATATTGAGGTATGTGCCCTCTATCCCTACACTTTGAAGAGTTTTAATCAGAAAGGGATGCTATACTTTGTCAAATGCTTTTTCAACATCTATTGAGAGTATCATATGGTTCTTGTCTTTCTTTTATTAATGTGTTGTATCACATTGATTGATATGTGGATGTTGAACCAACCTTGCAGCCCTGGAATAAATCCCACTTGGTTGGTGAATAATCCTTTTAATGTACTGTTGGATCCTATTGGCTAGTATTTTGGTGAGAACTTTTGCATCTCTGTTCACCAAGGATATTGGACTATAGTTCTCTTTTTTGGTGGGATCCTTGTCTGGTTTTGGGATCAAGGTGATGCTGGCCTCATAAAATGAGTTTGGAAGTTTTCCTTCCATTTCTATTTTTTGGAACAGTTTCAGGAGAATAGGAATTAGTTCTTCTTTAAATGTTTGGGAGAATTCCCCTGGGAAGCCGTCTGGCCCTGTATAGTCTTTTGTTTGTTTGGAGATTTTTGATGACTGTTTCGATCTCCTTACTGGTTATGGGCCTCTTCAGGTTTTCTATTTCTTCCTGGTTCAGTTGTGGTAGTTTATATGTCTGTACAAATGCATCCATTTCTTCCAGATTGTCAAATTTTTTGGAATAGAGTTGTTCATAGTATGTTCTTATAATTGTCTGTATTTCTTTGGTGTTAGTTGTGATCTCTCCTCTTTCATTCATGATTTTATTTGAGTCCTTTCTCTTTTCTTTTTGATAAGTCTGGCCAGGGGTTTATCAATCTTATTGATTCTTTCAAAGAACCAGCTCCTAGTTTGACTGATTTTTTCTATTGTTTTTTTGGTTTCTATTTCATTGATTTCTGCTCTGATCTTTATGATTTCTCTTCTCCTGTTGTGTTTAGGATTTCTTTCTTGTTCTTTCTCCAGATCCTTTAGGTGTAGGGTTAGGTTGTGTACTTGAGACCTTTCTTGTTTCTTGAGAAAGGCTTGTACTGCTATATTGTTGCCTCTCAGGACTGCCTTTGCTGTGTCCCACAGATTTTGAATTGTTGTGTTTTCATTATCATTTGTTTCCATGAATTTTTTCAATTCTTCTTTAATTTCCTGGTTGACCCATTCATTCTTTAGAAGGATGCTGTTTAGTCTCCATGTATTTGGGTTCTTTCCAGCTTTCCTCTTATGATTGAGTTCTAGCTTCAGAGCATTGTGGTCTGAAAATATGCAGGGAATGATCCTAATTTTTTGATACTGGTTGACACCTGATTTGTGACCCAGGATGTGATCTATTCTGGAGAATGTTCCATGTGCACTAAGAAGAATGTATATTCTGTTGCTTTGGGATGAAATGTTCTGAATATATCTGTGATGTCCATCTGGTCCAGTGTGTCATTTAAGGCCTTTATTTCCTTGTTGATCATTTCAGTGAGGGGAGTGTTAAAGTCCCCTACTATTATTGTATTATTATTGATGTGTTTCTTTGATTTTGTTATTAATTGGTTGATATATTTGGCTGCTCCCACGTTAGGGGCATAGATATTGAAAATTGTTAGATCTTCTTGTTGGACAGACTCTTTGAGTAGGATATAGTGTCCTTCCTCATCTCTTATTATAGTCTTTGGCTTAAAATCTAATTGATCTGATATAAGTATTGCCACCCCAGCTTTCTTCTGATGCCCATTAGCATGGTAAATTGTTTTCCACCCCCTCACTTTAAATCTGGAGGTGTCTTCACGTCTAAAATGAGTTTCTTGTAGGCAACATATTGATGGGGTTTGTTTTTTTTTATCCATTCTAATTCCCTGTGTCATTTGATTGGGGCATTTAGCCCACTAACATTCAAGGTAACTATTGAGAGATATGAATTTAGCGCCATTATATTGCCTATAAGGTGACTGTTACTGTATATTGTCTATGTACCTTTCTGATCTACTACTTTTAGGCTCTCTCTTTGCTTAGAGAACCCCTTTCAATATTTCCTGTAGAGCTGCTTTGGTGTTTGCAAATTCTTTCAGTTTTTGTTTGTCCTGGAAGCTTTTTATCTCTCCTTCTATTTTCAATGATAGCCTAGCTGGATAGAGTATTCTTGGCTGCATGTTTCTCTCGTTTAGTGCTCTGAATATATCATGCCAGCTCTTTCTGGCCTGCCTGGTCTCTGTGGATAAGTTTGCTACCAATCTAATATTTTTACCATTGTATGTTACAGACTTCTTTTCCTGGGCTGCCTTCAGGATTTTCTCTTCGGCACTAAGACTTGTAAATTTTACTATTAGGTGATGGGTTGTGGGCCTATTCTTGTTGATTTTGAGGGGGGGTTCTCTGCACCTCCTGGATTTTGATGCTTGTTCCCTTTGCCATATTAGGGAAATTCTCTCCAATAATTCTCTCCAATAGACCTTCTGCTCCCCTCTCTCTTTCTTCTTCTTCTGGAATCCCAATTATTCTAATGTCGTTTTGTCTTATGGTGTCACTTATCTCTCGAATTCTCCCCTCATGGTCCAGTAGCTGTTTGTCCCTCTTTTGCCCAGCTTCTTTATTCTCTGTCATTTGGTCTTCTATATCACTAATTCTTTCTTCTGCCTCATTTATCCCAGCAGTGAGAGCCTCCATTTTTTATTACACTCATTAATAGCTTTTTTGATTTCAACTTGGTTAGATTTTAGTTCTTTCATTTCTCCAGAAAGGGCTTTTATATCTCCAGAGAGGGTTTCTCTAATATCTTCCATGACTTTTCCGAGCCCAGCTAGAACCTTCAGAATCGTCATTCTGAACTCTAGATCTGACATATTACCAATGTCTGTGTTGATTAGGTCCCTAGCCTTTGGTACTGCCTCTTGTTCTTTTGTTTGTGGTGATTTTTTTCTGCCTTGTCATTTTGTCCAGATAAGAGGATACGAAGGATCAAATAAAATACTAAAAGTGTGGCAAAGACCCCAGAAAAATGCACTGTGACCAAATCAGAAGAGACCCCAAATTGTGGGTGGGGGGGGAGAAAGGGGATAAAAAGAGGTTCAGAGAAAAAAAAAAAGAAAAAAATTTAAAAAATAAAACAAAGAAAAAATATAAAAAAGAAAAAATATATATATATTGTAGATAAACTAGTCAAAAAACGTTAAAAAAGAAAAGGGTAAAAGTTTTAAAAAATTTAGCAGAAGAAGAAAAAAGAAAGAAAAAAAATGAAAAAAAATTGAATTTACCGCAAGACTAAAGAATTATGGGGAGAAAGCCATGAGTTCCATGCTTTGCTCTCCTCCTCTGGAATTCCGCTGCTGTCCTAGGTATTGAACCCGCTTTCCTTGATAGAAGAACTTCGTCCTGGCTGGATATTTTGTTGATCTTCTGGGGGAGAGGCCTGTTGTAGTGACTCTCAAGTGTCTTTGCCCGAGGCGGAATTGCACCACCCTTACCGGGGGCCAGACTAAGTAATCCGCTCCTGTTCGCTTTTGGGAGCTTCTGTTCCCTGAACGCTTTCTGTAGAGTTCCAGAGGACAGGAATAAAAATGACGGCCTCCCAGTCTCTGGCCCGGAGGAGCCAAGAGCCTGGGACCCCACTCCTTAGTGTGCCCCAAGAGAACAGCACCCAATCACACCCGTATCCCTGGCCTCCAGCCGTGCTCCAACTCACCCAGCCCGCGAACGGTTCAAGATAACCCGGAGCTGAGAGTTCAGTCCTCGGCTCTGTCTCTGTAGCCAGATTCTCCGTTCTAACACTTGCGAGCTCTGTGACACTCCGACACCCCCGATCCTTCTGTGGCCCTGTGGGACCTGGGGCCACGCTGACCCTGCACAGGCTTCACCCCGGTTTAGCCTCTGGAGCAATGTCCCTCAGTGGAACAGACTTTTAAAAGTCCTGATTTTGTGCTCCGTTGTTCCGCCACTTGCTGGGAGCCAGACCCTCCCCCCACGGTCTATCTTCATGTTGTTTTGGATTCACTTTTCCGCCAGTCCTACCTTTCAGAAAGTGGTTGATTTTCTGTTTTTAGTATTTCTGTTCTTCTTCTCTTCGATCTCCCATTGGATTTGTAGGTGTTTGCAATGGTTCGATAAGCTATGGAACTGATCTCCTGCTACCTGATGTAGTCTCAGCCTCCTACTTCTCCGCCATCTTGACTCCTCCTCCAAAAACACCTATTCTTTATGCAAAGAATAATGGAAGAAATCCAACTATATCACTAACGAAAATCAGTAAAACATAAGAGAGACAACAAAAAGGGATCAGAGAACATCTTTAGAAACTATAAAACAAGAAATAAAATGGCAATAAATACATATCTATCACTATGCATGTAAATGGACTAAACCCTCCAATTAAAAAACAGGGTGATGGAATCAATTAAAAATAAATCAAAACAACAAAAACAACCAAAAAAACCAAGACCCATCTGCCTACAAGAGATTCCTTTTAAACCAAAAAACACCTACAAATCGAAATTAAGGGAATGGAGAAACATCTATTTTTTATTATTGTTTATTATTATTATTATTATTATTATTATTATTATTATTATTATCGGTATCAAATGAAAGCTGGAGTAACAGTTCTTATATAAGACAAAATAAACTTTAAAACAAAGACTGTGAAAAGACACAAAGAATGACAGCATACTAATACAGGACAATCCAATAAGAAGATAACAATTGTAAATATTTTTACACCAAAAGCAGGAGCATGCCAAAACATAAAACAGTTAAAAATAGGGGCGCCTGGGTGGTTCAGTGGATTAAGCCGCTGCCTTCGGCTCAGGTCATGATCTCAGGGTCCTGGGATCGAGCCCCGCATCGGGCTCTCTGCTCTGCAAGGAGACTGCTTCCTCCTCTCTCTCTGCCTGCCTCTCTGCCTACTTGTGATCTCTCTCTCTGTCAAATAAATAAATAAAATCTTTAAAAAAAAAAAACAGTTAAAAACAAACATACAAGAAATAATCCATAATAATGCAATAATAGTTGGGGACTTTTAACACCCCACTTACATCAATGGAGAGATCATCTAAACAGAACATCAACAAGGAAACAATGGCTTTCCATCGCACATAGAAACAGATTGATTTAACAGATGTAGTCAGAATATTCCATCCTAAAACAGCAGAATACAGATTTTTTTAAGTGCACATGGAATATTCTCCAGAGTAGGTTGCATATGAGGCAGCAAAACAAGCCTTAATACACTAAAAAATGACTGAAGTCAAACTATGAATCTTTTCTAATCACGATGCTATAACCTAGAAATCAACCATAAGAAAAAATTTGGAAAGAGCAGAAATTCATGGAGTTTAAATAACATGCTTCTGAACAATAACCTGGACAACAGGAAATAAAAAAACAATAGAAAAAAAAGTACATGGCAAAATGAAAATGAAAACACATAGTCCAAAACCTTTGGGATACAGCAAAAGCAGTTTCAAGAGGGAATTTCATAGCAATACAGGCCTACCTCAAGAAGAAAAATCTCAAGTAAACAACCTAACCTTACACCTAAAAGAGACAAGACAACAATTAAAGCCCCAAATCAGTAAAAGGAAGGAAATAATAAAGATTAGTGCAGATATAAATGATATGGAAACTCAGATAAACAAAAAAAATGGTAGGAAAGATCATTGAAACCAAGAGGAGCTGGTTCCTTGGAAAAAATCAATAAAACTGATGAACCTCTAGCTAGACTTACCAAGAAAAAAACAAAGTTTTCAAATTAAAAAAAAATCACAAATAAATGACAAATAACAAACACCATAAAAATATAAACAACTGTAAGGGAATACTATGAAAAGAAAATAGAAATTCAGGTCTATAAGGCATAGAGAGACCCCCCCTCCCAATTCCAGTCAAGAAGACATAGTAGAGGAAGCAAGATGGCAGAGGAGTAGGAAACTGAAATAGCATTAGATCCTAGGAGTTCAGCTAGATAGTTATCAAACCATTATGAACACCTACAAACTCAACAGGGACTAGAGAAGAAGAAGAGCAGCAATTCTAGGAACAGAAAATCGACCACGTTTGGAAAAGTAGGGCATGTGGAGATGTGAATCTGAAGCGATGAGAAGATAGACCATGGGGGGAGGGGCTGGCTCCCAGCAAGTAGTGGAGCAGTGGAGCACAAAAACAGAACTTTTAGAAGTTTGCTCCACTGAGGAATGTTGCTCCAGAGGCTAAGTGGGTGTGGAGCCCTTACAGGGACCCCCGTGGGGTCACAGAAAGTTCAGGGGTGTGTGAGTGTGGCAGAGCTGCCAGGTATTGGAGTAGGGAAGCTGGCAACAGAGACAGAGCCAAGGAATGAAATTTCAGCTTGGGGTTACCTTAAACTGATCCAGGGCACAGTCAGGTCACTGCTCTTTGAGTAGGGACCCCAAAAAGTGGCAGATCCAGAGAGATCCCCTCCTCACTTCTCCAGGAGGAGCTGTACAGGAGCACATGGGAGGAATTTGGTGGGTTTGGAGACTCCAAACAGGGCTGTGCACCAGAGATAGAAATGCACGGACAGGTTAGCACAGAGTGTAGCTGGAGAACAGGGAAACAGGAGGGATTGATTGTTTTGCTCTGGGGGTGTACTGAGGAGTGGGGCCCTGAGCTCTCAGATCCTCCTGGCCAGAGATTGGGAGGCTGCTATTTTCATTTCCATCCTCTAAAGCTGTACAGAAAGCTTTCAGAAAACAAAAGCTCACAAGAGCAAACCCAAGCAGAATACTTATCCTGGCCCCTGGCAAGGGCAGTGCAATTCTGCTTCAGGCAAAGACATTTGAAAATCACTGCAACAGGTCCCTCCCCCAGAAGATTAGCAAGACTATCCAGCCAAGACCAAGACCAAGTTTCCAATGAGAACTGTGGAACTCCAGATCTATGGGAAAGCAACACATGGAATTCATGGCTTTTTTTTTGCATAATGCTTTATTTTGCAAAGATAAGTTTTTTTAATTTTATTTCTTATTCTTTTTTTTAACTTTTCCTCTTTCCTCTTTTAACATTTTTTAACTATTTTATCATATCGATACCTTTTCTAAAAAAAAAAGAAAACTTTTAAAATTTTCATTGTCATGGTCATATTTTATCCCTTCTTTGTATTTAACTTTATTTTTTGTATACATGTAGATATTTTCTTTAAAGTTTTGGGATATAATTTCTTTTTTTTTAAAGATTTTATTTATTTATTTGTCAGAGAGAGAGAAAGAGCAAGCACATGCAGACAGAGTGACAGGCAGAGACAGAGAGAGAAGCAGGCTCCCTGCCAAGCAAGTAGTCGGATGTGGGACTCAATCCCAGAACGCTGGGATCATGACCTGGGCCAAAGGCAGCCGCTTAACCAACTGAGCCACCCAGGCGTCCCAAGGAATATACTTTCTTTTAATAGATCAAAATATACCCTAAATCAAGCTCCAGCTTGATCATATTCTCTCCTTTTTTCTTTTTCCAAACACATTATCATATCAATTCTTTTTTTAGAATCTTTTTAAATTTTCATCTTTACAGTCATATTCCATCCCTTCATCATGTTTACCCTTATTTTTCTATATATAAAAGTTTTTATTTCTTTAAAATTTTGGGAGGTAGTTTCTTCTAAGAGACCAGAATACACCCAAAATCAAGTGGGTGGCTCTGTTCTATTCACCAGTCTAATATATATATATATATTATATATTATATATATTATATATATTTTTTTTTTCCTAAAATTTTTCCCCTTTTCTTCTCCCCCCTGGTTTTGGTTCTCTTCTGATTTGGTTAGTGTATATCTTTCTGGGGTCTTTGCCACCCTTTTAATATTTTACTTTCCCATTCATTCATGTATTCTTATCTGGATAAAATGACAAGGTGGAAAAACTCACCACAAGAGTCAGTATTGATATATAGGGACCTAGTCAATATGGACATTAGTAAAATGTCAGACCTAGAGCTCAGAATGATGATTATTAAAGTGCTAGCTGGCATCAAAAAAAAAGACATGGAAGATATTAGAGAATCCCTTTCTGGAAAAAAAAAATCCCTTTCTGAAGAAATAAAAAAGCTGAAATCTAACCAAGTTGAAATTTTTAAAAAGCTATTAATGAGGAGCAATCGAAAATGTAGACTCACTGCAAGGATAAATGAGGCAGAAGAGAGAATTAGGGATATAGAAGACCAAGTGATGGAGAATAAAGAAGCTGAGAAATAGTGGGTTAAGACTCTGCCTTCAGCTCAGGTCATGATCCCAGAGTCCTGGGATCAAGTCCCACATCAGGCTCTCTGCTTAGCAGGGGCCTCTTCCCGCCCCCCCACCCTCTGCCTCTCTGCCTACTTGTGATCTCTCTGTCAAATAAATAAATAAAATCTTAAAAAAAAAGAAGCGGAGCAAAAGAGATACAAACAACTACTGGACCAAGAGGGGAGAATTCGAGAAATAAGTGATGCCATAAGATTAAACAATATCAGAATAATTCGGATCCCAGAGGAGGAAGAAAAAGAGAGGGGGCAGAATATTTATTAGAGCAAATTATAATAGAGAATTTCCCTAATATAGCAAAGGGAACAAGCATCAAAATCCAGGAGGCACAGAGAATCAATAAAAATAAGTACACAACCCATCATCTAATAGTAAAACTTCCAAGTCACAGTGACAAAAAGAAAATCCTGAAAGCTTGGGACAAAAGATCTGTAACATACAAAGGTAGAAATATTAGATTAACAGCAGACTTATCTACAGAGACCTGGCAGGCCAGAAAGGACTGGCATGATGTATTCAGAGCACTAAACTAGAAAAATATGCAGCCAAGAACACTATATCCAGCAAGGCTATCATTGAAAATAGAAGGAGAGATAAAAAGCTTCTAGGACAAACAAAAATTAAAAGAATTTGCAAACACCAAACCAGCCCTACAGGAAATAGTAAAAGGAGTCCTTTAAGAAAAGAGAGTGCCTAAAAGTAACATAGACCAGAAAGGAACAGAGGCAATATACAGTAACAGTCACCTTACAGGCAATACAATGACACTGATTTCATATGTTTCAATAGTTACCCTGAATGTAAATGGGCTAAATGCCCCAGTCAGAAGACACAGGGTATGATATTGGATAAAAAAATAAAACAGACCCAACAATATGCTGTCTACAAGAAACTCATTTTAGATCCAAAGATATCTCCAGATTGAAATTGGTAGGGTAGAAAACAATTTAACATGTTAATGGACATCAAAAGAAAGCTAGAGTGGCAATCCATATATCAGATCAATTAGATTTTAAGCCAAAGACGATAATAAGAGATGAGGAAGGACACTATATCATATTTAAAGGGTCTCTCCAACAAGAAGATTTAACAATTTTAAATATCTATGCCCCTAACATGGGAACAGCCATCTATATCACCCAATTAATAACAAAAATCAAAGAAACACATTGATAATAATACAATAATAGTAGGGGAGTTTAACAACCTTCTCACTGAAATGGACAGATTATCTAAGGAAAAGATTAACAAAGAAATAAAGGCTTTAAATGACACACTGAGCCAGATGGACATCACAGATATATCCAGAACATTCCATCCCAAAGCAACAGAATACACATTCTTCTTTAGTTCACATGGCACATTCTCCAGAATAGATCACATACTAGGTCACAAATCAGGTCTCAACTGGTACCAAAAGATTGTGATCATTCCCTGCATATTTTCACACCATAACACTCTGGAGCTAGAAATCAACCACCAGAAGAAAGTTGGAAAGAACTCAAATACATGGAGGCTAAATAGCATCCTACTAAAGAATGAATGTGTCAACCAGGAAATTAAGGAAGAATTCAAAAAATTCATGGAAAGAAATGAAATGAAAACACAATGGTTCTAAATCTTTGGGAAGAGCAAAGGCGGTCCTGAGAGGAAAATATATAGCCATACAAGCCTTTCTCAAGAAACGAGAAAGGTCTCAAGTACACAGCCTAACCCTACACCAAAAGGAACTGGAGAAAGAACAACAGAAAAAGCCTAAACCCAGTAGGGGAAGAGAAATAATAAAGATCAGAACAGAAATCAATGAAACAGAAACCAAAAAAATGTAGAACAAATCAATGAAACTAGGAGCTCATTCTTCGAAAGAATTAATAAGATTGATAAACCCCTGGCCAGGCTTATCAAAAAGAAAAGAAAAAGGACCCAAATTAAAAAAAAATCATGAATGAAAGAGGAGAGGTCACAACCAGTACCAAAGAAATACAATTGTAAGAACATATTATAAGCAACTATATGCCAGCAAATTTGACAATCTGGAAGAGATGAATGCATTCCTAGAGACATATAAATACCAGAAATGAACCAGGAAGAAACAGAAAACCTGAATAAACCCATAACCAGTAAGAAGGTTGAAGCAATCATCAAAAATCTCCCAACAAACAAGAGCCCAGGGCCAGACGGCTTCGCAGGGGAATTCTACCAAACATTTAAAGAAGAATTAATACCCATTCTCCTGAAAATGTTCCAAAAAATAGAAATGGAAGGAAAACTTCCAATCTCATTATATGAGGCCAGCATTACCGTGATCTCAAAACCTGATAAAGACCCCATCAAAAAGGAGAATTACAAACCAATATCATTGATGAACACAGATGTGAAAATTCTCACCAAAATACTAGCAAATAGGATCCAACGGTACATTGAAAGGATTATTCACCACGACCAAGTGGCATTTATTCCTGGGCTTCAAGGTTGGTTCAACATCTGCAAAACAATGAAGGTGATACAATACATTAATAAAAGAAAGAACAAGAACCATATGATACTCTCAATAGATGCAGAAAAAGCATTTGAAAAAGTACAGCATCCTTTCTTGATCAAAACTCTTCAAAGTGTAAGAATAAAAGGTACCTGCCTCAATACCATCAAAGCCATCTATGAAAAACTCATAGTGAATATCATTCTCAAAGGGGAAAAACAGAGCTTTTCCCTTAAGGTCAGTAACATCACAGGGATGTCCATTATCACCACTGCTATTCAAGATAGTACTAGAAGTCCTAGCCTCGGCAATCAGACAACAAAAAGAAATAAAAGCCATCCAAATCAGCAAAGAAGAAGTTAAACTATCACTCTTTGCAGATGATATGATACTATATGTGGAAAACCCAAAATACTCCACTGCAAAACTGCTAGACTCATACAGGAATTCAGTAAAGTGTCAGGATATAAAATCAGTGCTCAGAAATCAGTTGCATTTCTGTATACCAACAGCAAGACAGAAGAAAGAGAAATTAAGAAGTCCATCCCATTTACAATTGTACCCAAAACCATAAGATACCTAGGAATAAACCTAACCAAAGAGGTAAAGAACCTGTACTCAGAAAACTATAAAGTACTCATGAAAGCAATTGAGGAAGACACAAAGAAATGGAAAAACATTCCATGATCATGGATTGGAAGAACAGATTTTGTGAAAGTATCTATGCTACCTAAAGCAATCTATACATTTAATGCAATCCCTATTAAATACATCAATTTTTTTTCAAAGAAATAGAACAAATAATCCTAAAATTTATATGGAACCAGAAAAGACCCTGAATAGCCAGAGGAATGTTGAAAAAGAAAGCCAAAGTACGTGCCATCACAATTCCAGACTTAAGCTGTATAACAAAGCTGTAATCATCAAGACAGTAGAGTACTGGCATAAAAACAGACACATAGATCAATGGAACAGAATAAGGAGCCCAGAAATAGACCCTCGACTCTATGGTCAAGTAATCTTTGACAAAGCAGGAAAGAACATCCAACGGAAAAAAAAAAGACAGTCTCTTCAACAAATGGTGTTGGGAAAATTGGACAGCCACATGCAGAAGAATGAAACTGGACCATTTCCTTACACTACCCACAAAATATAGACTCAAAATGGCTGAAAGACCTCAACATGAGCTAGGAATCCATCAGAATCCTTGAGGAGAACACAGGCAGCAACCTCTTCGACCTCGGCTGCAGCAACTTTTTCTAAGAAATTGCCAAAGGCAAGGGAAGCAAGGGCAAAAATGAACTATTGGGACTTCATCAAGATCAAAAGCTTTTGCACAGCAAAGGAAACAGTTAACAAAACCAAAGACAACTGACAGAATGGGAGAACATATTTGCAAATGACCTATCAGATAAAGGGCTAGTATCCAAAATTTATAAGGAACTTAGCAAACTCAACACCCAAAGAACAAACAATCCAATCAAGAAATGGGTGAAGGACATGAACAGACATTTCTGCAAAGAAGACATCCAGATGGCCAACAGACACATGAAAAAGTGCTCCACATCACTCGGCATCAGGGAAATACAAATCAAAACCACAGTGAGATACCACCTCACATCGGTCAGAATGGCTAAAATTAACAAGTCAGGAAATGGCAGGTGTTGGCAAGGATGTAGAGAAATAGGAATCCTCCTACAATCTTTGTGGTAATGCAAGCTGGTGCAGCCACTCTAGAAAACAGTATGGATGTTCCTCAAGAAGTTGAAAATAGAGCTACCCTCTAACCTAGCAATCGTACTACTGGATAGTTACCCTAAAGATACAAATGTAGTGATCCAAAGGGGCACATGCACCTGAATGTTTATAGCAGCAATGTCTACAATAACCAAACTATGGAAATAAACTAGAGGTCCATCAACAGATGAATGGATAACAAAGATGTGGTTTATATATACAATGGAATACTATGCAGCCATCAAAAGAAATCTTGCCATTTGCAATGACATGGATGGGACTAGAGGGTATTATGCTTAGTGAAATAAGTCAATCAGAGAGAAACAATTATCATATGATTTTCCTGATATGAGGAATTTGAGAGGCAGGGCAGGATGTTGTGGGGGTAGGGAAGGAAAAAATGAAACAAGATGGGATTGGGAGGTTATAAAAAAATAAAAAATAAATAAATAAAAGGATGGGATTGGGAGGGAGATAAAGCATCAGAGACTCTTAATCTCACAAAACAAACTGAGGGTTGCTCAGGGGGTGGGTGGGTAGGGATAGGGTTGTTGGGTTATGGACATTGGGGAGGGTATGGGCTATGGTGAGTGCTGTGAAATGTGTAAACCTGATAATTCACAGACCTGTACCTCTGGGGCAAATAATACATTATATGTTAATAAAAATAGTTTTTTTTTTAAAAGAGAAGATAGTAATTAAAATAGCAAAAAAAATAGTGATAAAGAAAAAATTTTAAAAACAGCCAGAGAAAGGAAAACAGTTATATACAAAGGAAACCCCATAAGGGTAAGAGCTGATTTTTCACCAGAAATTTACAGGACAGGGGCGCCTGGATTGCTCAGTGAGTTAAAGCCTCTGCCTTCAGCTCAGGTCATGATCCTGGTGTCCTGGGATCAAGCCCCACATAGGGCTCTCTGTTCAGCAGAGAGCCTGCCTCCCTCTCTCTCTGCCTCCCTCTTTCTCTGCCTGCCTCTCTGCCTACTTGCGATCTCTGTCTGTCAAATAAATAAAATCTTAAAAAGAAAAAAGAAATTTACAGGATAGAAGGGAATAGTATGATACATTGAAAGTACTGAAAAGAAAGAAAACTGAAACCAAGAATACTCTACCTATCAAGGCTTTAATTCAGCATAGAAGGAGAGATAAAGAGTTTCCTAGACAATCAAACGTTAAAGGAAATCATGAGCACTAAACCACCCGTACAAGAAATGTTAAAAGAGACTCTAAGAATGGAAAGAACAGGTCACAAGTAGGAGTGAGAAAAGTAGGAAGCACAAAAGCAGTAGAAATATATCTATAAGTATCAAAGAAAGACTCAAAAATAAAAGAATGTAAGGTATGACATCATATACCTACAAAGCAGATAAGGGGATAAGTAAAGAATGGGTTCAAATATAAGCAACCATCAACTTAATATAGACTTGTATATAAAGAAGATTTTACATATGTTACATACAAACCAAATGGTAACCATAAATCAAACACCAGTAATAGATATGCGAAAATAAAGAGAAAGGAATCCAAGTATATCATTAACAAAAGACAACTAACCATGAGAGAAGAAAGCAAGAGAAGAAACGAACATAGAAGAACTAAGACACAACCATAAAATTAGTAGAAAATGGCCATAAGTACATACCTATTAATAATTACTTTGAACACAAATGGCCTAAATGCTCCAATGAAAATATGTAGGGTGATGGAATGGATAAAAAGCAAGACCTATGTGTACAGAGCTTACAAAAAACTCATTTCAGACCTAAAGGCACCTGTAAATCAAAAGTGAAGGAATGGAAGAACACTTATTAAGCAAATGGATGTAAAAAGAAAGACAGAGTAGAAATACTTACATTGGACAAAATAGACTTGAAAACCAATAGTATATAAAAAGACAACAAAGGACACTCTATAATCATAAAGGCAAAATTCTAATAAGAGGATATAATAATTACAAATATATGCACCCAACACAGGAATACTCAAAATATATAAAGTAGTTAATAACAAACATAAAAGAAGTAATTGATAGCAATATGATAATAGTAGGGGACTTTAACACCCCACTTTCATCAATGGATAGATCATACAAACAAAAAATCAACAGAGTGGCTTTGAATGACACATTGGATTAGATGGATCTGATATATTCAGAATATCCCATCCTCAAACAGCAGAATACAGTCTTTTCAAGTACACGTGGAACACTTTTCAGAACAGATTACATATTAGGCCACAAAACAAGCCTCAACAAATTCAAGAAAGTTGAAGTCATACCATGCATCTTTTCTGACCATACCACTATGAAACTAGGAATCAACCACAAGAAAAAATCTGGAGCGAGCACAAATACATGGAAGTTAAAAAACATGTTACTAAAAAATAAATGGGTTAACCAAGAAATCAATGAGTAAACAACAACAAAAAAAAATACATGGAGACAAATGCAAATAAAAACACAATGATCCAAATTCTTTTGGCTGCAGCTAAAGTAGTTCTAAGAGGGACGTTTATAGCCATGCAGACCTACCTCAAGAAGTAAGAAAAATCTCAAATAAACAACCTAACCTTAAACCTAAAGAAGATAGAAAAAGAACAATAAACGAATGTACAAACTAGTAAAAGGAAGGAAATAATAAAGATTAGAGCAGAAATAAATGAATTAGGAACAACAGCAACAACAAAACACAGTGGAGAAGATCAATGAAACTAGGAGTTGGTTCTATGAAAAGATCAACACAACTGATTACCTTTTAACCAGACTCCTCAAGTGGAGAGAGAGAGAGAGAGAGGACTCAAACAAAATCAGAAAGGAAAGAGGGATAACAACTGACATCACAGATATACAATGGATTATAAGGTAATATTATAACAAATTATATGCCTACAAATTGAAAAACCTAAAAGAAGATATGCCTACAAATTGAAACACCTAGAAACATATAATTTACCAAAACTGAAGCAGGGTGAAATAGAAATTTTGAGCAGGCTGATTACCAGCAGTGAAATTCAATCAGTAATCAAAAGTCTTCCAGCAACCAAAGTCCAGGATGAGGTGGCTTCACAAGTGAATTCTAGCAAACATTTAAAGAGTAGTTAATACCTATTCTTCTCTTATTCCAAAAATAGAAGAGGAAGGAATGGTTCTGAATTCATTCTACGAGGTCAGCATTACCCTGATACCAAAACCAGGTAAAAATATTACAAAAAAGAGAACTACAGTCCAGTATCTCTGGTGAATAAAGATGCAGCATTTCTCAACAGAATATTAGCAAACTGAATCCAACAATATATTAACAAAATTATTCACAAAGATCAAGTGGGATTCATTCCTGTGATGCATGTGTGGCTTAATTTGCAAATCAATCAACATGATACATTGCATCAATAAGTGAAAGGATAAGAACCATATGATCATTTTAATAGATGCAGAAAAAGCTTCTGATAGAGTACAACATCCATTCATGATAAAAACCACAACAAAATAGGCTTAGAGGGAATACACCTCAATATAATAAAGATCTTATAAGAAAAGCCCAGAGCAAATAACATAATGGTGAAAAATGAGAACTTTTCCCCTAAAGTCAGGAACAAAACAAGAATTTCACTCTCACCACTTTTATTCAATATAGTACTAGAAGTCCTAGAACAACAATCAGACAATGGAAATGAATGAAAAGCATCCAAATCAGTAAGGAAGAAGTAAAATTTCACTATTTGCAAATGGCATTATACTACATATAGTATAGTATAAAATGACTAGAAATGATAAATTATTTCAGTAAGGTCACAGGATAAAAAGTCAATGTATAGAAATATGTTGCATTAATAATGAAGAAGCAAAAAGAAATTAAGAAAAAAATTGCACATACAAATACATAGGAATATTAAAATATTAGGAACAAGTTTCACCTAGGAAATGAAAGAACTATACTCTGAAAACTATAAAATATTGATGAAAAAAGTTGAAGATGACACAAGCAAGTGGGAAGATATTCCATGTTTATGAATTAGGAGAACAAATATTGTTAAATGTCCGTACTACCCAAGGCAATCTACAGATTTAATGCAATTTCCACCAAAATATCAATAGCATTCTTCCCAGAACTAGAACAAATCATCCTAAAATTTGTATGAAACTACAAATGACTTGAAATAGCCAAAAGAATCTTGAAAAAGAAAAAAAAAACTGTAATGTAATGTAATGTAATTGTAATACCATATTAGAATCCCAGATTTCAAGTTATAGTATAAATCTGTACTGATCAAAACAGTATTATACTAGCATAAAAACAGACACACAGATCAATGGAACAGAATAGAAAGCCCAGCATCACGTTACCCCAAAGACTCCACCCCCAAACTACTAGAACTCATACAGCAATTTAGTAACGTGGCAGGATACAAAGTCAATGTACAGAAATCAGTGGCTTTCTTATACATTAACAATGAAAATACAGAAAGGGAAATTAGAGAATCGATTCCATTTACTATAGCACCAAGAACCATAAGATACCTGGGAATAATCCTAACCAAAGAGGTAAAGGACCTGTACTCGAGGAACTACAGAACACTCATGAAAGAAATTGAAGAAGACACAAAAAGATGGAAGACCGTTCCATGCTCTTGGATTGGAAGAATAAACATTGTTAAAATGTCTATACTGCCTAGAGCAATCTATACTTTTAATGCCATTCCGATCAAAATTACACCAGTATTTTTCAAAGAGCTGGAGCAAATAATCCTAAAATTTGTATGGAATCAGAAGAGACCCTGAATTGCTAAGGAAATGTTGAAAAACAAAAACAAAACTGGCGGCATCACATTACCCGATTTCAAGCTTTACTACAAATCTGTGATCACCAAGACAGCGTGGTACTGGCATAAAAACAGACACATAGACCAGTGGCACAGAGTGGAGAGCCCAGATATGGACCCTCAACTCTATGGTCAAATAATCTTCGACAAAACAGGAAAAAATATACAATGGAAAAAAGACAGTCTCTTCAAATAAATGGTGCTGGGAAAACTGGACAGTGATTTGTAGAAGAATGAAACTCGACCATTCTCTTACACCGTACACAAAGATAAACTCGAAATGGATAAAAGACCTCAATGTGAGACAGGAATCCATCAGAATCCTAGAGGAGAACATAGGCAGTAACCTCTTCAATATCAGCCACAGCAACTTCTTTCAAGATATGTCTCCAAAGGCCAAAGGAAACAAAAGTGAAAATGAACTTTTGGGACTTCAACAAGATCAAAAGCTTCAGCACAGCAAAGGAAACAGTCAACAAAACAAAAAGGCAACCCACGGAATGGGAGAAGATATTTGCAAATGACACTACAGACAAAAGATTGATATCCAAAATCTATTAAGAACTCCTCAAACTCAACACACACAAAACAGATAATCATGTCAAAAAATGGGCAGAAGACATGAGCAGACCATTCTCCAAGGAAGACATACAAATGGGTAATGGACACATGAAAAATGTTCATCATCATTAGCCATCAGGGAGATTCAAATCAAAACCACACTGAGATACTACCTTATACCAGTTAGAATGGCCAAAATCAATAAGATAGTAAATAATGTGTTTTGGACAGGATGTGGAGAAAGGGGAACCCTCTTACACTGTTGGTGGGAATGCAAGTTGGTGCAGCCACTTTGGAGAACAGGGTGGAGATTCCTCAAGAAATTAAGAATAGAGCTTCCCTATGACCCTGCAATTGCACTACTGGGTATTTACCCCAAAGATACAGATGTAGTGAAAAGAAGGGCCATCTGTACCCCAATGTTTATAGCAGCAATGGCCACGGTCGCCAACCTGTGGAAAGAATCAAGATGCCCTTCAATGGAAGAATGGATAAGGAAGATGTGGTCCATATACACTATGGAGTATTATGCCTCCATCAGAAAGGATGAATACCCAACTTTTGTAGCAACATGGACGGGACTGGAAGAGATTATGCTGAGTGAAATAGGTCAAGTAGAGAGAGTCAATTATCATATGGTTCCACTTATTCGTGGAGCATAACAAATAACATGGAGGACATAGGGAGATGGAGAGGAGATGGAAGTTGAGGAAATTGGAAGGGGAGGTGAACCATGAGAGACTATGGACTCTGAAAAACAATCTGTGGGTTTTGAAGGGGCAGAGGGTGGGAGGTTGGGGAAGCCAGGTGATGGGTATTAAGGAGGGCACATATTGCGTGGAGCACTAGGTGTGGTGCAAAAACAATGAATTCTGTTATGCTGAAAAACAATTAAAAAAAAAAAGAATAGAAAGCCCGGGAATAAACCCACAATTGTTTGGTCAATTAATTGTTGACCAATAGGCAAGAATATGCAACGGGGAAAAGCCAGAGTCTTCAACAAATGGTGTTGGGAAAACTGGATAGCTACACGCAGAAGGATGAAATTGGATGACTTTATTACATCATACACAAAAATAAACTCAGAATGGATTAAGGATCTAAATGTGAGTCCTAAAACCATAAAAATCCTAGAAGAGAGCACAGGCACTAATTTCTCTGACATCGTTTGTAGCAACATCTTTCTAGATTCATCTCCTGAGGCAATGGAAACAAAAATTAACTATTGAGACTACATCAAAATCAAAATCTCTGCAGAGCAAAGGAAAAATCAAGAAAACTAAAAGACAACCTACTAAATGCAAGAAGATATTTGCTAATAACATATCCAATAAAGGGTTAGTATCCAAAGTATGTAAAGAACTTATATAACTCAACAGCCAAAAAAGCAGACATATGAACAGACATTTCACCAAAGAGCACATAGAAATTCCGAAAGACACACTAAAAGATGCTCAACATCACTGATCATCAGCAAAATGCAAATCAAACCACAAGGAGATACCAAGTCAGATACCTGTCAGAATGATTAAAATACAAGAAAACACAAGAAACAAAAAGTGTTGGTGAGGATGTGGAAAAAATGAACACTTGTGCACTGTTGGTGGGAATACACTGTGGAAAACTGAATGGAAGTCCCCCCCCCCCCCCAAATTAGAAACAGAACTACTGTATGATCCAATAATCCCATTACTGGGTATTTACCCAAAAAATATGAGAACACTAATTAAAAAAGATATATACAGCCCTATGTTTAATGCAATATTATTTATAATAGCCAAAATATGGATGCAGTCCAAGTGCCCATCAATAGATGAATGGATAAAGAAGAATAGGTATGTAGACACAGACACCCACATGCAGACACACACAGAGAAATATTACGCAGTCATAAAGAAGAATAAAATCTTTCCATTTGCAACAACATGGATGGAGCCAGAGAGAATAATGCTAAGTGAAATAAGTGAGTCAGAGAAAGGCAAATGCCATATTATTTCATTTATTTGTAGAATTTAAGAAATGAAGCAAATGAACAACAACAAAAGCCAAAGTAAAAAACAGACTCTCAACTATAGAGAACAAATGAGTGGTTACCAGAGGGAGATGTGTGGGGAGATGGATGAAGCAGGTGAAGGGGATTAAGAGTACATTTATCTTGGGGTGCCTGGGTGGCTCAGTGGGTTAAAGCCTCTGCCTTCGGCTCGGGTCATGATCTCGGGGTCCTGGGATCGAGCCCTGCATCAGGCTCTCTGCTCGGCGGGGAGCCTGCTTCCTCCTCTCTCTCTGCCTGCCTCTCTGCCTACTTGTGATCTCTCTCTGTCAAATAAATAAATTAAAAAATTAAAAAAAAAGAGTACATTTATCTTGATGAACAATGAGTGAAGCATAGAATGGTTGAATCACTATATTTTACACCTGAAACTAATATAACACTGTATGTTAACTATACTGAATTTAAAATAAATTTCTTTTAAAAAGTGTTTTTCAGTATGATCAAGTGAGATTTATACCAAGAATGCAAGAATAGTTCAATGTAAGAAAATAAATTCATATAATACACCAAAGTAATAGAACAAGGTGGGAGAAACATGATTATCTCGATTAGAAGAGGCATTTGACAAAATCCAATACCCTTTAATAATAAAAACTTTAAGAAAAGTAGAAAGAGAAAAAATTCCTCCATATAATAAAAGGTATTTATCAAAAACCCACAGCAAACATTATAGTCAATGTTATTTCACCTTAAGAGTAGGAATAAGACAAGGATGGTCATTTTACCACTGTTTCATCATAGTACCAGTTCAAACCAGATCTTTAAGAAAACTAAAGAAAACAAAAAGGAAAAAAAGAAAAACATTCAGATTTGAAAGGTAAAACAATCTCTAGTCACAGATGTTATGACCCTAATGCATAGAATACCCCAAAGAATCCAGAAGAAAACTACAAGAGCTAATATATTCAAAAAATTGTAGCATATAATTTCACTAGTTGGTATACATCCAAAAGAGCTAAAAGTAGAGAACAGATATTTCTACACCCGTTGTAGTAATGTTATTCAATCAAGCTGAAAGACTGAAGCAACCTAAATGTCTGTCAATAGATAAACAAAATGTGGTATATATACACATGGACAACTAATGAGCCATTAAAAAGAATGAAATTTTAATATATGCTATAACACAAAGGAACTTTAAAAACATTTTATGAAATAAGTCAGACAGGATAAAGATTGTATGATTTCTTATATATGAGGTATCTAGAATAGGGAAATTCACGGAGACAGAAAGCAGAATAGAAGTTATCAGAGGCTAAAGATGGGGAAGGGATAAAAGTAGGAGGCAGAAGAGATACTGTTTAACTGGTACAGAGTTTATGTTGGGGATGATAAAAAATAGTTTTGAGTATAGTTAATGATGACAGGTACACAACATCATGAATGTATTTAATGCTACTGAATTACATACTTATAAGTAGTTACAATTATTAATATCATGCTATGCATATTTTACCACAATAAAAACACTGATTGCACCTGCATATATATATATACATATATATATATACATATATATATATATACATATATATATATGAGAAAACAATTGGTAGAGATCATATATCATTGAATATTGTACTAGAGATGAAGTCAAGGTTTATTTCCATTTTCCCCTTGCTTTAGGGAACTTACAGTTCAGTGGAGGAAGAGACAGAAACAAGGAAAATTTTGACTTTGGTTTCTTTTCTAAACCCCATTAATGCTAGATTCTCCTTTACTGTCAGATCAGGCATTACCTTTTCCTAGTATGCCTTTCTTGCTTTAACTAGAAAACTGATGAATAGGAAATGCAATATTGAGTACTCCTTTGTGTACTCAAGACTCAGACTCTTATATTCATCTCCATTTTGACTCCCTTTTGCATCAAATCCTTAATCAAAAATAACAGTTGATCTTGGGTATGTTGCCCTATAGGATCTTTATCTTTGTTATGTCAGGTCAAAACCTAGGACACTCAAGGAAAAGACATTTAACTACATATTGTTCCCATAGAAATACTCTTATATCGTCAGAGAGATAGTTCAAGAAAGGTATTACTCATACTTGAATTAGTAATTTTCCTGTTAGCTACCTAGCATCACCCTCATGTATTATTAGCATTAGTGGGAATGACTCAGAAAATAGTCTCACAGTAGCACAACCTGTAAAAGTGACACTTCACCTGAGTCACATTTATTTTCACATTTGTTCTCTTGATATCTAAGGGACAATAGTATGGGCTTTAGAAGTTCAACATAAGACTATCTTTATGTTTTGCTAACATAGAATGGCATAAAAATGGTACTAATGAGATAGCTTATGAATATATATGATATACATATATACTGTACCATCTCTACATGTATTTCAAAATCTTTTCATTGAGAATGCTATACTATTTATAGAGATCATCATAGACAATGCAAGGAGATATCATATAAGCATTATATGCTTTAAAATAAAATAATTGTATATTTATTGTAATAAAACATAATATTTTGCAAAGTACAATAAAGTACCCTATAATGCATATGTTTAAAATAAGAAAATACATAAAATTTTTGATAAGTAAGCAGAGAGATATAAATGCCAATTTTTAAAAGTGTCTTTAAAATCTTTATTTAAATTTAGCTTATTATACACTTAATAAATTAAAAATATCTTCATTTATATTTCTATGCACCATGCCATATTTTGAAGTTCATAACAAACATGATCTTGAGGAAGAAGAAATATGCTGAACTGTCTATTGAATCAGTAAATAAAAATTAGATTTGTTTCAGTGTAGTGATAATTATATTTAATGTCCTACTTTATATAACTTCTGAATTCTTATAGGAGCTCTTATCTGTACATTACTTTTAAGTCCTAATCACTTATAGTCTGGTCTTGATAACCGTTATGTCTATATCATCCTTGTCTGACTTAAGGCATATGTCTTGACCAGAAAATAGTCAATAAATTGCTGTTAATTTGAATTTACTTTCTAACTCTATTTGTCAGAATATTTATAAAAAATCCCCATACCCCACACATGCAAGAAGATATCAAGGTTATGTAAATTTGGAAAGTGCTAATCTGGAATTGATTTTTTAGAGAATGAGGTAATATCTTACTTTAAAATTTTTTAAAAGAATTGGGTGCTAGTTTTTGTTTAAGCTATATATTTGAAATCTTCTTTTCTATTTTTTTTTATGATTTTAGGTTATAGAATCTTCCAACTAGAAGTAAACTACCTCTAGGCAGTGGTTTCTTTCTGTTATTTTCATTGGTATATTGGTATATACCAAGCATGCAGAAACTATTGAACCTAGTGAATGTTCAATATTAGTTTAATGAAAGACTTAACTGTACATATATTGAAGAATAACACTTTATGCTTGTTTAAAAAATAAATCAGAAATTCATTTCGTGATAATATCACATTACTCCCCTTAAGAATACAGAACATAAAAAATTAGATCACCAGATAAGCATGTGCACATGTTTACTCACACACATACATATTTCTTTAAAGATATTTTTTGAGACAGTGTCATATAGCCCTAGGTAAATATATAATTAATGGCAGTTTCAACCAAAATCCAGTGCAACTCTTTTGAGACTTTATATTGTTGTAAAGCTCAGGGGGAGTTTTTGGCTCAAGATGACTTTTTAAACTCATTTACTTCCCCTTTTATCCTAAATCTCATCAAAATAAGAAAATAAGTGTTTTCTAGGAACCCTAGAAAAGCAGTTTAAATTTCCTACATAAAAACCATCTTGCAAAAATTTTTTAAAAAAAGGAGAGAAAGTATTTAAAAATAAGCATAACAACAATGAAATACTAAGTAAAAGGAAGGCAGACACAAAATGGAATACTGAATAATTTCTGGTAATATGAATCATATCAATTGGCAGTGAAACTCATCAGAACTGAGAAATTAATCCTATGCAGGCAATAGAACAGACTTCTTACATAATTAAAATTTTCCAGAAGAATCCTGGAATCCCAGATCAAGTCATTCAAGTATTAGAGAAGAACTGGGCCACTCATAGTAGATGGAATGAGGCCAACTATTGTTTGACAATGTGAGAGGATGACTCAGGTATGCGTCAGCAAGGTGATAGAAATTACTGTATGATGGGATCGAATACCAAATCTTCCACTTGTTAACAATGTAAACTTGTGCAAGTTTGATAACATTTACAGATTTCAATTTTCCCTTTGGTATATCAGGAACAACTGTTCTTATAGAGTCATTGTGAAGACTGAACATGATAATAAATATAAAGATCTTAGAATGCTACTGGGTATATAGTAAATTTATTAAATAGATAATCCACCCAAAGAAACAAAAATGGAGAAAACAGAATTTTTAAAAATGTTATAGTGAAAAAAAAAATCTTGTTTAAACAAACACAGTAAAGGAGTAAATAATAAAATTGACCGAGCTAAGTATAAAATTAATGAGAAGTGAGAAAGGGCTGAGTTATTTTTCCTGATTGCCAAAGAAAAAAATATAAAACAGAAAAGTTATACAATATCATAATTAGCTTCAAGAATTTCAACTATTCTTTAATAGAATAACAAAGAATAGAATTGAGAAACTAGGAGGGGTAAAAGAAAATGTTCATGTAGACTATCCTACTGCTAAACTCAGAATTAAAACAACAGAAAAACCAACTATAATTCTAAATTCTTCCAGGAGGAATGGGAGAGTTTATTTTCTAAAGACAGGGGTCAGCAAACTACCAGCCCGTGGGCTGCCTGATTTTGTAAATAAAGTTGCACTAGGACACAAGCACACCCACTCATTTGCATACTGTCTATGGCTGCTCTCATACTACAAAGGCAGGAGTCAGTAGTTGAAACGGAGATTATCCAGTTCACAAAGCCTAACAACCCATTTACTACTTAACTTTTCGTAGGAGCAGTTGACCAACCCTGTTGGTAAATGAGAAATTATCAGCTATGAGACTAGATACTAGTAAACAATGAAGGAAGGCCTTCAGAATTCTACAGGAAGTTTTGAAACTAGTATAAGATAAATACAACGTAACTTTGAAATACATAAGGAAAAACCGACAAATCCTTAATCAACTTGGAGAATGTTCATACATATATTCCAGGTATTAAAGGAAATCACAAGGAAAATAGGTAAGGATATAGAAGATTTAAATATTACATATTTTTTAACAAAAGAAAAATCTAAAACTCTGGATCAATAAAAGCAAAATCTCTCTCTGAAAAGAGTATTTAAGTAGATAACTCTCTTGAAAGATTGAAGAATCAGGAAGGAACACTAAGTTTCACTAAGAAACACTAAGCACCTAATTATCAAGCCCTGATGAAAGGTTTTATGTAGTAGTGTGGTAGATTTTTCATATTTAAGTTGCATTCCATCCAATCCCCTTTGTAATGGTGCCTAAATTTCCCTTCTGGAAATTAGCTTTCCTTTATTCAGTGAAGATTTATTAGTGTTGTATAGGCCTCTTTCTACCAAAAGAGTCAGATCCTCTGTTTCCCTGTTACATTTTAAGAAGGTAGGATTTTTAGCTGGGAGACTAAATGGGGTGAAAAATAACAGCAACAGGCAGCTGACTCTGCACAATCACCAATCACAATTTGTTACTGCTCTTCAAATAGGAAATGCATCCCATTAATAAACCTTGAAACAGGTCATTCTCTAGACTCTCTGGTCAAATTTCAGAGTCTCTCTTAGACTCACTTCTGACATAGACCCTTGGTACACTAGGGTTAACTTTATAACACCCTCCAAGGTACTGATATTATTATTTTTTTAAATATTTTATTTATTTATTTGACACAGAGAGATCACAAGTAGATAGAGAGGCAGGCAGAGAGAGAGAGAGAGGGAAGCAGGCTCCCCGCTGAGCAGAGAGCCCGATGCGGGACTTGATCCCAGGACCCCGAGATCATGACCCGAGCCGAAGGCAGCGGCCCAACCCACTGAGCCACCCAGGCGCCCAGGTACTGATATTATAAGAACGAAATATTGCCATGCACATCAGCCATCTGGCCCAAGTCCACATCAGTCTCTTTTCCTGCTAACCTCCATTTCCAGGGACTAAAGTTTTCTTCTGTCTCTACTGTCTTGCTTGGCTAAGTTCCACAAATGACTGGATTTCTATGACTCTCTAATGATAATTTGACCTCTGCAGATATGCAACCTATTCTGCTTCCACCAAAACTGATGCCCTTTGTTTTTAAACATTATCTGGACTCAAGTGGACTGGATGCACTATGGCTCCGTTTGGACTCATCCTTAGTGTCCTCCTGAAGACATTACTTTGCTTCAGTTTTCTGAGCCTGTCCTTTTCTCTCTGCTTCCTTCTCCCTTTCCCTGTGCTCCTCAATGACACCCAGCACACCAATAGGCTGATGTCACTCTACATTGTGCTCTTATGCCAGTCCTCTGCTGGTTACCAGTCTTAACAGAAGAATATGGGAGAAAGACAGGGGAGGACCATATCTTTATTAATTTCCTCTGATATTTGAATTAAAATCTTTTCCTTATTCAAGCTTAATGTGCACAACTAAAAACAAATTAAATAAAATTTTTAATTATGACATTCTCTTACTATAGTTTCCTAACTTTTTTACAATTATATTTTGCAAAAATTTGAGCTATATAATTCAAAAACTGGCACCAAGCCTATAAACGAAAGACAATGATGCATTTGAAGCCTCCATGTACAGATCTAATTAATCCACCTTTTTTTCTTAATGAAATTAAGTATTAATTAATTTTTAGTATATGAGATTTATAGCACATTATCAAACACCTCAGAAAACATTGAGGCAGGAGATGTTTCAAGCATCTCATATGTAAATGAGAGGAAAAGAGTTAGGGAACATGAACTGCAAAGCAAAATGCGTAAAAATAACAAAGGGATAAAATTGGGTAAAAGGCCATAAATTATTATTTTAAGAAAAATATAAAAGTAAGCATTACTGAAAAGCATGGATTTGGATATGACTTACAGATAGATGTGTATTATGATTTATAATTTTTACTATCATTATTAGACTAATAAGCTTGTATTTATAAGCTGGTACTATATGGTGGGCATGGTGCTACATCCTTTGTATGCCTTGTCTATTCCTTATAGCAACCCTAAGTAAAATCTGTTTTAATCTCTGTTTTACTCATAAGGTCACAGAACCAGAATAAGATAGAACTTGAATTTGAATTCTGATGGTCTGAATATATGAATACGGAGCCCACATATTCGACACCTATATTCACATGCCTTTTATGATTTACTAGACAGTTTTTATGAATCATGACTAATCCTGTGGAGGTAAATGAACATTTTGCACCTTACATGCCCCAGCTGGCTACAGGCATACAGCAACATATTGTAACCACCCTATACTAACCAAACTTGAAGGGATGCAAGTTTGCTAAAACCCCTGGACTTGGCTTCCATCAATAGGAAATACTCCATGGAAGGCAGAGCACAAGCAATCCATAATCTTCACAGGCAGTGAGAAAAAACAAACAAACAAACAAAAAAAAACATACTTCCTAGCTTTTCTTAATGTCCTGAGCATGGTAGAGAAGATGCTTTCTTATGTGGACATCTACTTCAATGGTTAGATGTAAAACATACTACTGCCCGTCACCCACAAGGAACTGGTGACTCTGCAGAGGGGATTTAAATTTCAGGGTTCAAAAGATCACAGAGGACAATCCAAAAAAGAGCCATGGTCAGGTGAAGGAATGAGCAGGAGAAGTGTCTTGTGATCTGCACAGCTATATGTGGCACCTTCAAATCTTTATCTTTAAGTACTGCAGGGCTTAAAGATAGCTGTAAATTCTTTCATACACCTCCCTCCAAGATATAAGGGCTATACTTGCTCTTTTTGTATTGGGATGGCTCTGTGACTCTTCATCAGCAGGATGAAACAGAAGTGATGCCCAGTTCCTGAGCCCATGAAATAAAAGACTAACATCTCCCACTTCCTATTCCTTGGAATGGTAGCTCACTGGAATGCAGTCATCCTGTTATGGAAGTCAAGTAGCCCTATAACAAAGTTCACATGGAACTAACTCAAGGTCCCTGGCTGACAGGAAATTGATGAGCTCCTATCTAGCAGCCAGCACCAACTTGTCAGTCATATGAATGGTCCTTCTTGAAAATGGATCCTCTAATCCCAGTCAAGCTATCCCAGGTGACACTACTTGGAAAAAAGGTGAGCCATTGTTGCCAAGCCTTGGTTGAGTTGGAGATTTGTGAGACAACTAAACAAATATTTTTGCTTTGAGCCATAAAATTTAAGAGTGGCTTGTTATATAGCAATAGATAACTGGAACTAATAGTGCCAAATAAACTTGCTCTGGAGTAATTAATCGCTCAGAAAGTACACAACATTCTACAAATAAAAGTCTTATCTTACTTGGAAATTATTTATATAAAAAGTTATTATAATAAAAATATACTTACATTATAATAAATTTAACATCCTATTCTTTACTAAAATTAGAGTTATTCAATTCTTTAAATATAAGTTAATTGTACATTTTGTAATGGTTCTAAGAAGTTTTACATTTTCTCAACTATTTATAAAAATTTTTATGTTGATCATGAAAATTTAATCAACATTGAGACTTCATAAAAACAAAAATCCTTATGTTAATGAATCAACTTCAATTTGCTTATGAAACAATTTGGAAGGGTTATATCAACTAACATTAATATTTTACCTAATAATTTTATTATATTATTCTAATTAAATTATAATTTTGTTAACAAGTCCAATATAACCCCCTACATATTGCCTCCAGTTTTTGTATCCTGTACATTGAAAAATTGGCAAAGCACTAGTGTAAATAATATTGTCCTTATTTTACAAGGCTTAGGAAACAAAAAATTCAAGTACTTTACTCAGATCACATGAATACCAAATTGTAGACAGAATTTGAAGCCAAGTCTGTTTGAACTCCAAACCAGTGTTCTTTGTAGTATATTTTCCCTCTTGAATAATTTAGCTTTGAGAAATTCTCTAGACCTTTATGTTACAGTAATATTTAACAATATGAGTATACAACTAGATTTGGGCAGCTTATGCATTAAAATGAAAAATGGTAATAATATGGGCCTTTTATCTTTGTGAGCCAAGATTTAGTAACAACTTTGTAGATTTCACAACACCCTGCTTCAGATCGACCTGAAACTCATTAGGCAGGAGAGGATTTGCCTCATGTTGAGTTTTGATCAAAGCCAGTTGCAAACACATTCAACTCAAGGATGTAAGGTAAATCCACTAGGTAATACCTCTGAGTTTACACTGTTAAACCCTGGATTCAGAAAGCTTTTGTGTGCACTTTGTTAACCTTAACAAATAGCATTTATTCTGCGTATGCCAAATTTAAAACAAAATAATACAAAACTTGATGCATGTGACTGCATTACATTATTTATAAATTGATTATAAAACACATAACAATAAATCATATTTTTGTTTCCTTATTCTCAAAAGTTTCAAATAATTATAAGAATTAGTGTTCCTGGTGGTAGCTACATTAAGAAAGAGAAACTTAATTCTCAAATATTTAATCACATTTATACAGTTTTGGAAATGCCCTAACTTTCTAGATATTTTCTTTCCCTTTTACACCATTTGAGCACTTCTGGTTGTTGTTAGCAATAGTGTTTGTGATAGTGATAGTATGGTCGTGTGTGTGTGTGTGTGTTTGTTCTTAGATTTAATTTAACTGGCACTTATTTTAATCCATATTTACAGCAAATCCAAAAAAGACTAATGAATATCACATACAGTTTTCGACTTATCAACAATGAAGTATAGAAATTACATGTTGAAGAACAGGAGAGCAGGAGTGAGTGGGGAGTATACTATAGATTGAAACTTGAGGTTTCAAGGGCTCAGCAGAATCTACTGGCCAAAGCTACTACCTCTACAGAGACATTTCTTGAGAAGTGCCAAGATTAGAGTATCTTTTGTGGAGCAGTGCAAAAATGAATCAGAAAGACCCCACCCTTCTCACTCTGAGGCAACCATAGATTCCTTATATGGCAGGAAATCTCTCAACCTACTTTGTTAAAATCCCTTACTACTGGTTTTCTCTTCTGAGGTCATGTCTAGATTACCTTCAAAAATGATTATTAGGTAAAAGAATATTTCCATTATTATCTGGAAGAGGTTAACAATTTTCACTGGTCTAAAAAATTATGTGTATTGAACTATAGTCAAGTTCAATGAGGAAATGCACTGAGTTGTCATTAAACTAGATCCAGCTGGAGAAAGAACACTGACAACTTGATTAAAATTTATTAGGTTGATGGTAAGAAACTGCATGACACATTTCTAAAGCAAAAATCTTTTAAGGATTGGAAATATTCTGTAGGTTCAGACAAGCTCAATAGTTTTCTTTTTAAGATTTTATTTATTAATTTTGACAGACAGAGAGAGATCACAAGTAGGCAGAGAGGCAGGCAGAGAGAGTGAGAGGGAAGCAGGCTCCCTTCAGTGCAGAGAGCCCGACGTGGGACTCGATCCCAGGACCCTGAGATCATGACCTGAGCCGAAGGCAGCGGCTTAAACCACTGAGCCACCCAGGCGCCCCAACCTCAATAGTTTTGACAAGATGAGCCAAAATGAAAGAAATTTCATGACTATCATTGACAAGCATGCAGAAAGACATTTTGATGAAGAAAATATAAAAGCTAAACAAAATACCATTGGTTGCAGTTAGATACCAACAAATATGTTACCAGGGAAATATGGCAGCTTGTAGGGAAAAAGGATAACTCTATGATCTCAAAAATTCAAATCACCATTAGCCTAGGTAATAACTAGTGCACATTGGGGCAATAACAAAAGAGCCAGCCAATGGTAACACTAGGTACTAAACAGACATCTAAGTTCCAAAAGTGATACAGCTAGGAGACAATTCACAATACAGTTAATCTTTGAACAATGTTGGGATTAAGGGTGCCAGTTCCTGAACAGTCAAAAATCTGTGTATAACTTCTGACTCCCTCAAAATTTAAATAACAGCTTACTGTTGGCCAGAAGCCCTACTGATGATATAACCATTCAATTAACACATACTTTGTATATGTAGTATAAGCTGTATTCTTATAGTAAAGTAGAAAAAAGAAAATTTTACTAAGAAAGTTGTAAGTGGGGCACCTGTGTGGCTCAGTCAGTTGAGCCTCTGCCTTCGGGTCAGGTCATGATCCCAGGATCCCGGGATTGAGCCCCGCATCGGGCTCTTTGCTCAGTGGGGAGCCTGCTTCCCCCCACTCTCTGCCAGGCTCTCTGCCTACTTGTGATCTCTGTCTGTCAAATAAATAAATAAAATCTTTAAAAAAAAAGAAAATACATCTACTGTACTCTACTGTATTTACTTTTTAAAAAATCCATGTGTAAGTAGACCTGCAGAGTTGAAATCTGTGTTGTCCATGGTTAACTGTATTTTTTTAATTTATTTTTCAGCATAACAGTATTCATTGTTTTTGCACAACACCCAGTGCTCCATGCAACACGTGCCCTCCCTATTACCCACCACCTGGTTCCCCCAACCTCCCACCCCTACCCCTTTAAAACCCCCAGGTTGTTTCTCAGAGTCCATAGTCTCTCATGGTTCACCTCCCCTTCCAATTTCCCCCAACTTCCTTATCCTCTCCATCTCCCAATGTCTTCCATATCATTTGTTATGCTCCATAAATAAGTGAAACCATATGATACTTGACTCTCTCTGCTTGACGTATTTCACTCAGCACAATCACCTCCAGTCCCGTCCATGTTGCTACAAAAGTTGGGTATTCATCCTTTTTTTTTTTTTTTTAAATAAACATATAATGTATTTTTATCCCCAGGGGTATGGGTCTGTGAATCACCAGGTTTACACACTTCACAGCACTCACGATAGCATATACCCTCCCCAATGTCCATAACTCCCTCCCCCTCTCCCAACCTCACCTCCCCCCAGCAACCCCCAGTTTGTTTTGTGAGATTAAGTGTCATTTTTGGTTTGTCTCCCTCCCAATCCCATCTTGTTTCATTTATTCTTCTCCTATCCCCCTAACCCCCCATGTTGCATCTCCATGTCCTCATATCAGGGAGATCATATGATAGTTGTCTTTCTCCAATTGACTTATTTCACTAAGCACGATACCCTCTAGTTCCATCCACGTCGTTGCAAATGGCAAGATTTCATTTCTTTTGATGGCTGCATAGTATTCCATTGTGTATATATACCACCTCTTCTTTATCTATTCATCTGTTGATGGACATCTAGGTTCTTTCCATAGTTTGGCTATTGTAGACATTGCTGCTATAAACATTCGGGTACACGTGCCCCTTCGGATCACTATGTTTGTATCTTGAGGGTAAATACCCAGTAGTGCAATTGCTGGGTCATAGGGTAGTTCTATTTTCAACATTTTGAGGAACCTCCATGCTGTTTTCCAGAGTGGTTGCACCAGCTTGCATTCCCACCAACAGTGTAGGAGGGTTCCCTTTTCTCCACATCCTCGCCAGCATCTGTCATTTCCTGACTTGTTCATTTTAGCCATTCTGACTGGTGTGAGGTGATATCTCATTGTGCTTTTGATTTGTATTTCCCTGATGCCGAGGGACGTGGAGCACTTTTTCATGTGTCTGTTGGCCATCTGGATGTCTTCTTTGCAGAAATGTCTGTTCATGTCTTTGCCCATTTCTTGATTGGATTGTTTGTTCTTTGGGTGTTGAGTTTGCTAAGTTCCTTATAGATTTTGGATACTAGCCCTTTATCTGATATGTCCTTTGCAAATATCTTCATCCATTCTGTCAGTTGTCTTTTGGTTTTGTTAACTGTTTCCTTTGCTGTGCAAAAGCTTTTGATCTTGATAAAATCCCAATAGTTCATTTTTGCCCTTGCTTCCCTTGCCTTTGCCGATGTTTCTAGGAAGATGTTGCTGCAGCTGAGGTCGAAGAGGTTGCCGCCTGTGTTCTCCTCAAGGATTTTGCTGGATTCCTTTCTCACATTGAGGTTCTTCATCCATTTTGAGTCTATTTTCGTGTGTGGTGTAAGGAAGTGGTCCAATTTCATTTTTCTGCATGTGGCTGTCCAATTTTCCCAGCACCATTTATTGAAGAGGCTGTCTTTTTTCCATTGGACATTCTTTCCTGCTTTGTCGAAGATTAGTTGACCATAGAGTTGAGGGTCTATTTCTGGGCTCTCTATTCTGTTCCATTGATCTATGTGTCTGTTTTTGTGCCAGTACCATGCTGTCTTGATGATGACAGCTTTGTAATAGAGCTTGAAGTCCGGAATTGTGATGCCACCAACTTTGCCTTTCTTTTTCAATATTCCTTTGGCTATTCAAGGTCTTTTCTGGTTCCATATAAATTTTAGGATTATTTGTTCCATTTCTTTGGTTAACTGTATTTTTATAAATGATCACCAACAGAGTTGTTTGGTCATTCATAATGAAAGCCACAAACAAATGGATTTGGAATATGTGATAATAATTACCAGGCATGATAATATCCAAAAGAATATCATGATGTGTACCAATTTTTTGTGTCTATTCAAGACATTAAACATGGCAAATAAGGCATCAATTTTTTTAAACTTTTTTTTAAGAGATTTTATTTATTTATTTGACAGACATAGATCACAAGTAGGCAGAAAGAGAGAGAGGAGGAAGCAGGCCCCCTGCTAAGCAGAGAGCCAGATACAGGGCTTGATCCCAGGACCCTGGGATCATGACCTGAGCCAAAGGCAGAGGCTTTAAACCACTGAGCCACCCAGGACCACCCTGAGGCATCAATTATTATAGATACACAAAGTAGAACTATAAAAACAATACATATAACATATGAGAAGTTTAAAAGTAAAATGAACATTAATGAATGGATTATTGAGTTTAAATAAAACATTCCCTGTACACTGAATGGTTTCTGGATTTCACTGTAATTGCATCCCATTTTATTTCTCAAGATAACTATTATATTTTTATCTTTTTTTGTACTCTATGTAAATGGAGCAATATAATATGTATGTTTTTATTACCTCCTTTTTGAAAAACTATTTTAGAATTCATCTCTGATAATTTTGTGCAACTATCTTTCATTCATTTTCACTGCTCCATATTTACTTCAATGAATGTATTATAATTTATCATTTGATAATATTTTTCTAGGTTTTTAAAAAATGATATCTGATTGTTGTTATTTTTGAGCTTTTTTCTACATTTCTCCTGGTATACAAGTGATTTGATTTCTTCAGAATATGTACCTTGGAATAAAATTGTTGGATCACAGAGTCTGTGCATATGAAACTTTACTATATATTGCCAAAATACTTAAAAAAATTATTCACCAAGTCATACTCTTAACAAGCAGTACATAGTCATAATGTATACATCCAACACTTGGTACTGTCAAATGTTTTAATTTTTATCATTCTGGAAAATAAAAAAATAAAGTGTCAGTGGACTTGGGCAAGAAGTGTTTGAGTAAATAGAAATATTATGTTGATTATTCATAATAGAAGTCAAGCATCAGACACAAACTTAAAATCAGTTAAATTTTGTGTCTCAGGCAACAGTCTCATTTGTCTCATCATACTCCTGGCCCTTGACTGACTTAGTCAATTAATTCATTGACAACCCCCTGCCCCAAACAGTGGAATTATCTAAGGCTCTTATCGTCCCCTTAGTTTTTCCCTATTATTCCATGAACTGATCAGTAAATTTTGTTAATGCAGCCAACTAAATAACTCTTCAATCCATCACATTCCTGAAATCTGCTTATGCTCCCCAAATTAGTTTATGCACCAGTTTCCCCTGGCCTCCCATTATGAGTAGCACGTTCCCACATCTCCCTCCCTCCAGTTTGTTTGCCTTCTAACCACTGCCTTCTGATTTTACTACTAGAGTTCTCTCTTTGAATCACATAGAGTATCTAATAATGTAACCACCTGCTTAAGAGATATTACCTCCTGCAAACTACAAAATACAGGCCAAAACCTTTACAAATTTGTATAAAATTCTCTCAGGATTTATCATCTTATTTATCTTATTTAGAAATACCTCCCTTTCTCTTACTTTAAAAAAAAAAAAATTCTGAGCAGAGTTTTCAGGGGCTCCTTTTTCTTGGACTTCCTGTCTCTATTTAATTTTTATTCTCTGCATTGCTTTTTGTGGCTAAAAAAACTAAACTAAACGGGGCGCCTGGGTGGCTCAGTGGGTTAAAGCCTCTGCCTTCGGCTCAGGTCATGATCCCAGGGTCCTGGGATCGAGCCCGCATCAAGCCCCACATCGAGCTCTCTGCTCAGCAGGGAGCCTGCTTCCTCCTCTCTCTCTGCCTGCCTCTCTGCCTACTTGTAATTTCTGTCTTCCAAATAAATAAATAAAATCTTTAAAAAAAAGATAAAGCCATTACAGGGAGCGACTATGATAAAAAAAAAAACACTAAACTAAACTAAACTACTTTGTGAGAGAGATTTTTCATATACTCACATATGACGAATATAGTACAGATACCCACACATTTTAGTTTGTGTTGTATATTTTCCTAATGTTTAGGAAAAGGGAAGGGGGTTAAATTTTTAGCTCTTTGCATTAGCATAGAATTATTTACAACTTGTTTTTAAAATACTTTGCTTATTTTCTCATTTTGCTTGACTTTCTCTTATGGTAAGGCACTTTTAAGGCAAGAGAAAAAAATTATTTTTTATATGCAAAGTTATTAAGATTTCTCCATGTCCTAGCCCCAAATGCAGCCAGGAATCATACCTTGCACTTCCCAAGCCTCAATGTTGATATGAATATTATTGCTCATGTGTGTCTGTCTAAGCAGACAGACAAAGAGGCTTCTTTCTACCCCATGTAGGTTTGCAGGGGAGATTATGATTTTCTTCCTCCAGTTATAGACTCATCTGTATTTTGAGTAAGCTTTCCATCAGGCAATATTCCCCCTCCCCCTTATATAATGACAAGTAGAACACCTACCCTGCTCCATGTCTTCGAAAACCTTCCTTGAAAAAATTTTAAGCCCTTCTTTAGTGTCTTGGACCCATGGATTATTGTGGTCTCATTTAGGCCACAGCCCAAGTGAGCCCTATCCTTGTTTGAGCCCTTGTCCTGGGATCGCTTCCATCTCACTTCCATGTGGGACAGACCAGATGCTTTGAGCATCTCCATGACTTGGATCCATGAGAATTTCCAGGGACTTCTGGTCACCTAATTCCAACCTAACAAAAAATTGTTTTTCCTAATTCCCCCATCTCTCCCAAAGTATTTTCCTAGAGGCTGCAGACCTTTATGGGTAAACCTGCCACCATGTTTTAGGTAAAAGAAATGAGTATGTAGGCTTTGGAGTCCTCAGATAGTCTGATACAATTTTAAATGTTCAGTAGAATGTGACATTGAGACTTTTAGGGTTAATAAAATGTTAGAAGCATACTGGAGTCTAATTAGAATTGCACCGTGTTTTGACTGATGTCAGTTTCTTGGAGCACAAGAAAAAATTCAAATTGTGTTCACTCTTCCACACACTTTGAATATAAAAGAAAATAGATGGGTAATAAGTGGGAAGGGACTAATAAGTTGTTACTATCTAAGAGCTACATATATCAAAAGTGTTTTCTGAAGATGTTTGGGAAGGAAGCTACATATTGTTGTACATTTTGGGGAAAGCTGAGGATATGGAATGTGTGGTTATCTGCAAAAAGACTCTCCAGCCTTGACCCACTCACCCAAGTCTCTAACATCACAGAAATCAGAAAAGGAAACTGCGGACTCTAAATTCAGGAGCCCCATCCCTTACAGATTTTTCCTTTTTGTATACTTGCATACATAAACACTCTATCAACAACACCAGCAGCAGCAGCAGCAGCAAAACTGTATAATTATTGGACATAGAAAATATACAGACATCTTAGGATGCATTTATGCTTCATCCTTTCTAATCTGGATGACAAAGTCAGAGCTTTAGGAGAAGAATAAAGTGGTAATACCCACTAAACACTGGCTTTTGAAGGTGGTTTTTAATGCTCAAAGCTTTATGTTTCTTTACTTTTCCATTCAAATTCATATATCTAGGAGTTTTTATTTCATCTGCCATATATCAAAAGTTAACATTAAAATAATCTCATAGTCAAAACAAAATTATATTCAAAGACCACTTTTTGTGTTACAAATATATTTCTAAGAACTAAGCATATGTTTAGAATAAAATCAAACAAGTGAAGCAGTTAAGCATAGATTATCTTAATTGCTCCTAACTACAATGATGCTCTCCAATTTTATAGATGGGGAAACTCAAGCTCAAGGAGCTCATATTAGTAAACCACAAAGGTTAAATTAGGATCTAGTTCTTTATGTTCTTAGCACATTTGTTTACTTACCAATCTTCCTTCAAGGCTATGAAATAAAAAGTGACGCAGTTGTTTCTGCTTTTGGTTTCATAATACAAAGTGTTTAATCTGTAATTTTTCACTAGAGAAAAAGATTTGTGTTTTTATTTAGCTATATCATGTTATATCTACATCATGTTATCATCATGTTACTAGAGACTATCAAACACTACTAAGTAAAATCATAATTTTTTTCTTAGTACCATAATCAAGAAGTTTTCTATTTTTAAAAGAGTAGAAAAATAGTTTATAAAGGTCTTATAAACACAAACATTAAAGACAGAATAGTCTATCGCAGAAAATCTCATGTGAGCTCACAAGAGAAATTCAGTAATAAATCAATAATTAATTGTTATATATTTCTTAGAGTTTTAAAATATTTTATGCATGTCTGTTTGATTGTCCCAGTCACATTTAAAGGAAAGGATTATGTCTTATACCTCCTTATGCTCTCTAAACCACCCCAGGTGCTGTTATATTAATTGTTAAGTGAGATTTATAGATGTTTATGGATCATAAAGTTGACTTGCACTCCATATACCAGTCACACACAGAAGGTGCAACTCTCTATTTAAATGCAATGAATTACATGACATTTGATATCTGCTCTGATTTCTTTCCCTTAGTCTCTCTCAACTGGTGCCAAGAATTTCTCTCATGGGGCTCAAAGTCTTCTGTGATGAAGCACTTATCCCCTGGGAAAGGTGACATGTGGATTTATATCCTTTCTAACTTGTAAATGTATTATTCCAGAGCTTTCGGGAGGGCAGCTTGGTAAAGCAGTTGAGAGAACTTGGGCTGACTAGAAGACTAAAAATTCAATATATGTGTGTCAGATTGTGTAACGAGTAGAAAAGAGTGAAGAGGGGATATTTAAGCCACTTAATTTCATCTATGTTAATTTCTTGATACTCATTCTCTCGTTCTCTATCTTCCTCCCCACCCCAACTCCTCTCATTCTCACTTGTTTGTGAGATTCACAAAATTAACATCAGCATCAATACCTGTTATGCACTTGGGTGGCTTGGGTTAGTGTCCTTTAATTATTAAATCCCCCGCTGGTTTGATTTTCAAAAACTCAATGGCAGGTCACTTACTAATATGCAACTTTAATTTGCTTACTTAGCATATTATTTAATATTAATTTTGGAATTTCACCAATGTTTATGAAACGCCAATGCTACATTTGTGGCATACAACGTGAACGTCTGTCAAGGCTATGAGTGGAAGTTGCTTAACACCGCCTTCTCTCTTTCTTCCAAGGGTGTCTGATATGATCTTGTTTTTCCTTGTAACTTACTATTTCACATTTGACCATCTAAATATGAACCATCTATGTGTGTTGCACATTCCTGGCATATACAAATCACTGCTAACCCTATAATAGTTAACAAAACATAGGCAGTAACTTAGAAGCATTATTCTTTTACAAGAATGTGTAAGGGAACACTAGAGTTACTCTCAATTGTGCATTTATTACCAGTTTGATGCAGAGTTCAGCAGTAATGAGTTGGACTAACGAGCTTCCCTATGGTTAAAATGCTCAGTAAGTACATTTCAGGAGGAAGAATGTCAGTTGCTTTTTCCTGACCATCTAAAGGAGCTCAGAGTCCTTTTATTTTTCCAAATGAAAGTTAAAATCCAGTCTGGGCCTGGAGGGAATTTACTCCCACCTCTCCTGGTTGTAGCCCTGAAACAGCCTCCTCCATTGTCACTGAGAGCTTAATGAACAGAAGGGTCCTTTGAAAAGTGCTGGCATTTATTATTACTCTCCCTCTGTAATGCCAAATGACGGCATTAGAGAGCTTTGTTCTTACGTGCCATTTTTCTTCTGAGGAACCTGTGTTGCTCCTTCCCCATCTATCACCATGTACACTTTGTAAAACAGGTAAGATAAATATTACTCTTTTCAATATCTAGGGTACCATAAGCACAGAGTTTAAGTGACTTGTCAGAACCACAGGCACTTAGTTGTCAAGACTGCATTGAACACAGCAAAGAAACATGATTTCCATTTCTGTGCCTGTAAATTAAACTGTTAACCTCATACTTGAAGCATCAGCTTATCTTGAAATTTGTTAAACAGACGAATAAGACCTGGCAGAGAACTTTTCGCTCTCCACCCTTTCCATGTTGGGCTGAAAGGATTCGTAGAGGCACATTCTCATGAATTGTTTTCTAGTTCAGTTATTTGCTAGCGTCTGTCAATCCCATTTATAAATCTGGTGGAGCTTTTGTGAATTCTGGCCTCTAAAGAGAATTGGGGGGTTGTGCTCCCCTTTACATTCTCTCACGTCACACTCCTCCATCTGCCATTGCTGCTCATCGCTCATATCACCGTGCTGGACACTGAGACAGGCCATTCATTCTTCAAGACCTCACCTAATATTCATCACTCTATTCGCACAAGTTCACACGGATCACAGATGTTTCTAAGTGAGTTCGTGAATCAATAGAACAACCCAGCACTCTGGGCAGTAGACTGTAAGCTACATGAAAGCACGAACAGGGTTGTCCTTGCTCTTTCCCCATGTCCTACCTCGATGTCTCGCTTGTACTACCCATTCAATGCATTTTGTTGAATTTATTGAAGTTCACACACACAGAGGTAGTTTGCACCATGTGATGCTTCTGTTCCTCCCTTTGAGTCTCAAACTCGTAGAATTCAGTTTTCCTGTGATTACTGGAGATTTGGGGAGTTCCGATGAATATTGAATTGGGGTTGTTAGCCTTGTTTAAGAGAAAAGAAAGGCAAAGAAATTGCTCTTTGATGTCTGTAATACAAAAGGTCAGCAAATATTCTATTCTCTCTGCTCTTCCAGGACTGAAAATATCAGCATCTTAGGTAGATTTTATTTGTTTAGTTTTGTTCTGTGTGTGTTTGCTCATGTGCCTGAACATAGAGCCATAGCTATTAGACAAGACCAGTTACACGGTCAAGCATTGCAAGGAAAAAAATTTTCAAAATTGTTCTTTGTAGAAAACTCTTTGTACACTATGAAAAATATAATTTTACCATGGATTTTTATAAAACTCTCCATATGGAATGCTTTCTTGTTTCTTAGAAATACAGCATTCTTTTGATATCACTTGTTAGGTATAATGATAACGAACTTTAAGGGATAAACTACATCACTGCTTATATTGTATTTTTGTTGTTTAGAATACTACTAGAAATACAAAATGCAAATATGGACATATGTGTGTATATGTATGCACATATCTGTGCATATGCATGTGTGTATGTGTGTGTGTATATATATTATTTTTCTCTAAGTAAGGTATCTAGGAGCACAGTTTGCTTAATTTTGCAGGAAAAAAACTAAAGTCATAAAGACACAAAACCAAAATGAGCATAACATTTTTGTTCTCTGAAATTCATTACCTGTAGTGAGACATTCTGGATTTTGCACAGAGAACTTCTTTGTGAGGTAAGTTATTGAAATGGGACACACTATTATTTTACAAATATTATGTATTTGTAGAGCTACAGAGCTAGAGCAAATAAATTTCATTTTCATTTACATGCTTGATGTCTACTTATTACAATAACTAATCATGAAAGGGTACATAAGATTTCTGGGAGAGAGGAAACTTCAGTATGTTCCTTCAGTAGGTTCAGTACTGAGAACAGTACTGAAAAGTGACATTTTGATTCTTTTCTATATAGAAATGAAATAGATCCAAGAAAGATCAAATATTCCTCAGAAAAGCTTCTTTTTGATAAACAATTGTCTGTAAAATCTAACAGTGCTGCCATCAGAATGGTATTCTTTTAGCAAAATACAATCTTTAACGCCAATCTTGTTAACTTTCCCATCCTCAGAATATCTATTTTTTTTATTTTTATTTTATTTTTTAAAGACTTTATTTATTTATTTGACAGAGAGATCACAAGTAGTCAGAGAGGCAGGCAGAGAGAGAGGAGAAAGCAGGCTCTCCGCAGAGCAGAGCCCTATGTGGGACTCGATCCCAGGACTCTGAGATCATGACCTGAGTTGAAGGCAGAGGCTTAACCCACTGAGCCACCCAGGCGCCCAGAATGTCTATTTTAAATATTGTTTTAGGATATTATCAATACAGTAAAAGTATTTTTTTTTCAGTTTATTCCTAGGAAAGAAAAATTAAATATGGGAAAATTACCTAGAATTGTGAAAGAAACTGCATATATATAGCATAGACATTTAAATATAGCTTACATTCAAAATTTAGACTACTTTCTCATTTGTTGTTTTCATTTTACATTTAATCATAGTTAAAGTCATCATTTTGATCTGGGTGCGTTTTGTTTTTTGTTTTTTTGTTGTTGTTTTTTTTTTAATATAAGAAGATAGACTCAATGAGAATTCCAGAGATTGCAAACTGCTAAACAGATGTATTGATTTTCAGGGTTTCACTCCATGGGAACTAAACTAAATCTCAATGCCAAGAAAAAGCAATTTAAAAAGTAGAGAGAGGAAATTCTTGAGCTTTCTAGAAACTTTGAGAAAATACTATATAATCCTTGAGTGCTTAAACCCGAGAAAAAAGTTTGGCTATGTTTTCTCCCTAACACTGACTTTCCTCCCTCTACAATAGTCATAGTGTCTACCTGTTAGGGATGTTGTGAAGATTAGGTGGGATAGTGCATTTCAAATGTTTAGACAAAGGCCTGGCATGTGCTAAGTACTTAATAAATGGTAGCTATTTTTTTTTTAATTATAAATCAGGAAAGTTAATTCTCTTTCTTTTCTCACCTATAATTTAAAATGTAACACTGTTTTCTTACATACAATAAAAGGCCCCAGTTAAAAGTTTACAGCAGGATGAAATTTTGTCTATACTATACTTCTGTGTAAATACAACCACCACCACCACCACCACAATAAAAGTATAGAAAGTTTCCATCACCCAAAAAAGTTCCTTTTGCTTCTTTTCAGCCTCACGGAACCACTGATCTGCTTTAAGAAATATAGTTTAGTTTTGCCTGTTCTATAACTCATTTCAAATGCAATCATACAGTATGTACTTTTTAATCTTTTTTCACTCTGTGTGTTTTGAGTCTCTTCTCTATATTTTATGTACTAGTAGTTTCTTCCTTTTGAATGCTGAACAACTCTTCATTGTTTTAATGTACCATAGTTCCGTATCCGTTCACACACTGATGGATGTACGGATTTTTTTCTAGTTTTTGTCTACTCCAACTAAAGCTATTACGGACATTCTCACACAAGTCTTTTCATGAAAGTATGTTTTCATTTCCCTTTGGTAAGTAACAGAAGTAGAATTTCTGTGTCATATGGTAGGGGTACGTTTAACTTTGTAAGAAACTTCCAGTTTTTGTGAAAATAACATTTTACATCCCCACCTGCAATGCATAAGAGTTTCAGTTGCTCTGTATCTTTGAAAACAATTACTATTCCCAGTCTTTTTAACTTCAGACATTCTTATGGTTGTATAGTAGTATGCATTGTGATTTACTGAACTTACTATATGTGCCACTTTCTTGTTTTGAGCATCTTTTCACGTGCTTAGTGGTCATATTTTAAACTTCTGTATAAAATGTCTGTATCAATCTTCTGCCCATGTTTAGTGGGCTGATTATCTTTTTATTCTTGAGTTGTAAGAATTTATTATCTACACTGGATACTAGTTCTTTTTCACATGTATGTACATTTTCTACCAATTTGTACTGGGCATTTTCATTTTCTTGGATCTCTTTCAAAGAGGAAAACTTAAATTTTGATAAAGTCAAAATTATTTTTTTCTATGGCCCATGCTTTTGGCACTCTTATCTAATGAACAATAATAACAAAACAAATAACATCACAGAAACTTAAGATAGTTTTCCCCCCACAATGTTCCTTCAAGAATAATACATTTTTAGCACTTATGTTTGGTTAATTCCTGTCTATCCTTATACCTATCACATTCTGTTCATTATATAGCCTTATTAAAGTCATCAAATAAAGTCTTCAAGCACCTTTTTCATTTTCAAAATTGTTTTGGCTATTTCAGATTTTTTGTTTTGCTAAACTCTGCAATCAATATGACAATCTCTACAAAAAGTAAAGTGCAAACAAAACAAAACAAAACACTTCAGAGGACAGTCAAATGTAAAAGAATGAAACCAGACCATTGTCTTACATCATAGACAAAAATTAACTTGAAATGGCTTGAAGATTTGAACATAAGACCTAAAACCATAAAACCCCCAAGAACACATAGATGATAAGCCCCTTGACATTAGTTTTGACAATTATTTCCTTGGATCTTACACACACAGACACACACACATACACACACATTCAGCAAAAGAAAAAATGAACAAGTGGAACTAAATCAAACTAAAAATTGTCCACACAGCAAAGGAAACCATCAACAAAATGAAAACACAACCTACTGAATGGAAGGAACTATTTGCAAATCATACATATATGAACAAAAATATATAAGAAACTCATGCAATTCAATAACCAAAAAACCTCAGGCTAATTTAAACATGGGCAAAGGATCTAAATAGACATTTTCCCAAAGAAGACATACAGATAGCTGATAGGTATATGAAAATATGCCTAACATCACTAAGCATCAGGAAATATAATCAAAACCATAATGATATATCACCTCACCCCTGTTAGAATGGCTGTTATCAAAAAAAAAACTAGAACTAGCAAGTGTTGGTGAGGATGTGGAGAAAAGGGAATACAAAATGGTGCAAGCAGTTTGGAGCGCCCTCAAAAAATTTAAAAAAAAAAGCTACCATATAATCTAGCAATTCCACTTCTGGGTATTTATTTGAAGAAAATAAAAGCACTTAAAAATATATCTGCACCACTATGTTCACTGAAGCATTATTTACAAAAATCAAGATATGAAAATAACCTAAGTGTCAAACAATGGTTGAATGGATAAAGAAAATGTGGTACACACACACACACACACACATACACACACATACAAATCATATATTTTATGCAGTTACAAAAAAGAATGAAATCTTGCCATTTGTGATAACATGGATGGACACTAGGCACTATGTCAAGTGAACTATGACAAGTGAACTAAGTCAGCTAGAGAAAGACAAATATCACCTGATTTCACTTACATGTAGAATCTTAAAACTTACAGAGAACAGAGAACAGAACAGTGTTTGCCAGAGACATAACGTGGTGAGTGGGCAAAATGGGTGAATGGGATCCAAACTTCTAGTTATAAAATAAATAAGACATAGGGATGTAATATACAGTGTGATATCTGCAGTTAATAATACTGTATTGCACATTTGAAAGTTAAGAGAGTAAATTTTAAAAGTTCTCATCACAAGAGAAAAAAATGTATAACTACACATTAATGGACATTAACTTGACTTATTGTCATGAGCAGTTTGAAACTTACACCATTTTGCATCATTATGCTATGCAACTGAAACTAATATAATATTATATTTTAGTTATGCTTCAATAAAGATTAATTAATCAATTTAAAATCCCCACAAAAACCTATGGGAATTTTGGACATTGTCTCAACTCTTTGAACCAATTTGAGGATAATAAGTATATTAAAAAGTATTTTGTAGTGTACAGTGCTGTACAGCTAAGTCTGAAAATCCTTAATTTGCTATCGTGATGCTGACATTTATAATTTCACAAGTTAGACATTGCCTATCAAGAGTTACCAGGCAAATGAAAGGGCCAGCTTATCCAAATATATTACTTGCATAGATGGATAAGCTATATGGATTACATGTAATAAATATGTACTAAAGTATCATACATTAAATTTGCTAATATCTTGAGCAATACTCAGTAATGTGGGATCTGGAGGTGACAGATTATAGAAATTATAATAAAAATTTTAATATTAAAATGTGTTCTATAATGTATAACTTAGTATATCTTATTATTTATCCTCTTCAGTTTCTAAGAGCAGCATTTTATATGTTTCATTACACAGGGCTTGCACATATTTTGCTAAGTCGACCCCTATGTGTTTCATGTTGTTAACGTTATTTTAAATGACATTTTAAAATCTCACTTTCTCTTCTCGCCTGCCAATATAGAAATATAATTAACTTATATGTATTGACATTGTACCTTACAACCTTACTAAATTAACAATTTTGTATCATCTTAATGATTTTTTTGGAATTTTATCCAAAGATGATATCACCTGCAAATAAAGTTTTTATTATTTTTTCCTTTTTAATCTCTATGACTTTCTATCTTTTCTGCTTTATTGCACTGGTATAGACTCCCCAGTTAACCACAGACTAGAAATTGTGAGTGCAAACTTCCTTGCCTTTTTTCTAGTTTTAGGAGGAAAGTAGTCAGTCTTTAAATATGATTTTAACCATAGATTTTTAATCTGTTTTCTTAGTAGTTTTATTATGAATACAAGTTGAATTTTGTTAACTGTTTTTCCAGCATCTATTTAGATGATTATATGGTTTTTCCCCACTATTTTATTATACTAATATTGCATATATTGGTAAAGAATTGGTGAAGAATATAAGGTGAAGAATGATTTGGATAGAATCTATATGGAAATGGGTACAACCACTGGAGATCCTATTTCAGGTGAGAAAAATTTTTGTCTGTTTTAGGAGCAATTCTAGGTCAGTCTGCAGGTAGACATGACAGCACTTCCTGAATCAGAATTTATAGGACAAAGAATTGTTAATAAAGATTTCCAGGTTCTACGATATTCTAGGATGAATTCCAGGTCCTGGAAGTGGATGGAGAATCACTGACATGGGGAAGACCTAAAGTACATTCAGTTTTTGTGTATGTGTGTGGGTTTTTTTGGATCTGATATATCTTTTTTTTTTTTCTTTTTTCTTTTCCCGATCTGATATATCTTAGATTCTTATGGGGATCCAAGGGTAAGAGTCAACTTGGAGGTGGGATAGATGACTCGAGCTGAGAGGTCTGACCTTGATACTTATGTTTGAAAAATTCAGGGTACAGCTCATATTTGAAAGAAACATCTTTCTACGAGTTTCCGAGCTTCAGCACTTCCTTGTCACTCTTTGATATTTTACTCCTTTTCTCAGATTCTACTTTCCTTCCTTACAATATCTAAGTACTACTTAAGCTTTAAGACTTAACCAAATATTTTCTCTTCAGAAATCCTTTCCTAAGTCCTCCAAATTTTAGTGTATAGCTGAGATACAAAGCCAAACAAAGAGCCTGAGGTGAGAATACAGTGAATGAAAAATACATAGCTTGGGACCAAGACTGAAAACACTAACATGTAAGAATCAGATTTTATAAAAGCCAGGAGAAGTAACAGTCTCAAAAAGCCAATGTGTGATCCATTGTGTCAAATACTTCTGAAAAAAAAAAAAAAAAAAAAAAAAAATTGGATTTAATAGCTTTCAAAATTTTTAAATTTTTTCTCTTAAGCTATACTTCTTACAGAACAGTTCAAGAAACTGGCATTTGATACTTCATATCCAGGGTCTATAACAGAAACAAGTTTTTTTTTCCCCCCTTATGGTATGTTCAAGTATCCCAAAGAGCACTATTTTTTGAACTGTGACAATGACATACCCATGTCAGCTTAACAATGTTAAAAAAAATTGGAAGGAGAAACTTTAAACTGCTACATAAAATATTATAAAGATAAAAAATACTTTGTAGGTGAAATTCAAAATTGAAGATTTATATAACTCTTTCCCTCTAGGAAGGAATTAAACGTGATCGAAAAAATAGCTACACGCACACAAAAAACGCTTAATTAATTTTAGGAAAGTGCAATGATTTAAGTAAAAGGTAAGATTTAATATATTTATGATATCTTTTATTGTGGGAACCCGAAATCTTATTTTTCTTCTCTGATAAATACATTTTTAACTAGTCAACAAGGTCCATAGAACAGTTAATACAAATAAACAGACACCATAGTGTAGCAGAGAGTCTTATATTATAAATGAATGTTTGGATTCTCTACCTTCTGCTCTCTTTTCAAAATACACAGACTCTCTGGAGCCATAATTTTAAATCCCCACACGGTTGACTAAGCTTTTTATCTTTTCAAAGATAGATACAGAGTACTAGCACTTTTAGTGTCTGGTATTTGTGGAAGCTTATTCTATAAATGTTTAATTTACTAAAAGATGAATTATCAGTCTTTTTTTTTTTACTAGGATTTACATTGGTCCCAATGTTTCTGTTTTAAAAATAAAAGGCATTAGCACCTTTTAAGCTTTGTTCCAAATGTTCTTTTTCAATGTATGATGTGTCATATGTAGCACAGTAAGTAGATAAATGCCTTAGAATTATTTTTTTCTGAAAACAAAAAGCACACACTAAATGTAGTTCTTATTTATCTTTCTGAGTTTGTGTTATTAATTTGATGATATCTATTTATAATCTACAACTAGCTTCTCAGGTCCTGGTGAGATAACTTTGAATTGCTTAGGTTGTAATATCTGACAAATACTGAGAAATTTGGTTAAAACATGAAATATAGTACTTTCAAGAGCCCCTTTAGCAATGATGACATAACTGGTATTTTCCAGAGGCCTCATCAGCTTATTGATATATTTGGAATTAAAAAATAGCATCTAACATGTATTGTAGGTTATTTATTTGTTTGGTATTTTTCTTGTTTACTTATTTGTTTGCTTTTTTTCATGGTCAGCCTTCCATAGTTGGGCATGTAGAAAATTTGCTCTCCTTTGCTTCTAAGTGGATGTTTCTTGAGAGAAGAGTTTCATAGCAAATGGTGATCTATCAAGTTCCACATATTCTCTTGGTTCTTATGCAGTAAATGTTTCCAAGTGACAATGCCATCACGTTTTGGAGATGAATGTGACTCCTAAAGAATCCAGGTTCTGTTCTACTTTCCACTGAAGAATCACTAATTGACAATTATCTGGCTATTCCCACCATGTACAAAGCATTGTCAGGCTCAGTGCTGGGAGCTAGCCAAAAGAAAATCATTCATTTCTCCTTCCTACTACTTGATACCTGTGGTTTCTCTTGTTTCTATCATGCTGGGGTCTGTGTTTTAAATTTAAATTTTTATTTTTATTGTTTTTAGCTCTTTTCCCAAAATTAAACATCTCTGGCTTCATAGCTCAGAGTTTTTATGTATTTGACATAACTTTATTACTATTTTTCAAATCTAAGTAATAAAATTCTCACACACTAGGCTCCAGGATTTGGCAGCCACAACATGTCTATCCTGGAGAGAGAGGGGACACTTGTGGTTCTTACAGACTTATTTTTTTCTGTGTTGCTCCTGAAACCAATCCATTCACTATGAAATGGGATGTCAAAATACAGAATGTGCACAAGTATATACTAGAGATTAGGTCATTTTGGTAACTATTCACAATCTAATAGATAGTATAGTAATCTGACTTTTCCTAGCCAATTGTAGGACACAGTTATAAGGAAACTCACCTTAAGAGCATATCTCAGATTGCATTGGATCATTGACTTCATCTTCATATCATAGCATCTCAATTCCCTCCCGAAGTTTTCTGAATGTATCTAGAAATTTCTAAAACTGTCTCAGAAAATATTCAAATTAATTTCAGCCTCCTTGGTGGTGCCATTATCCTTATTAGCCACCTGGAGGTAATATTTTGTCTTGGTTTCTGCAGCAGTTTTTAAAAGAAACATAATTCCTTCTTAAGATGGTATAGTCTAGGATACCCAAAGCTGCAATCTTTTATGGAACTATAAATTCTGGACAAAATATGAATACTACTCTTCTTAAAACAAGCACACACTATGAGCCAAAGAAATTTCCCTTTGAGATCATTTTGAAGCCATGGTGCAGAAAAATAGAGTCCAAGGAAAAAGGAGTAGACTTAGAAAGTAGATGAAACAGATATTACAGTTTGGAATTTTCTATAAAAATTTAGATTTGGGGATATGGTTCAATGGAAGTAAATCACACATACATATACACTCAAAACAATATCTGTGTAAGACCTCTTTAGAATCTTAGCTGCATGCTAAAGATTCTGAGAGACTTAAAAAAGAATAGAGATAATACAGATAGCATAGAACTAACTGGAAAGACACTAAAATCATGTCCAGCCTGAGTACAATATCATTATGACCACCCATGCATTCAGTTGAGACCCAAAGCAGGCACACACAGCTGTAAGGATCATACAATTGCTTAGGACTAAGATACATTGAAAAAAAAAATCTAACAAAGCCTAAAAATAAACTCCAGCAGATTAAAATATTCTGAGGGCAATTTGTCAGATCAAACTGAAGCATCCCTTGGAACTAGAGGGTATTATGTTGAGCAAAATAAGTCAATCAGAGAAAGACAATTATCATATGATCACTCTGATATGAGGAATTTGAGAGGCAGGGTGAGGGGTTGTAGGGGGTGGGGAAGGAAAAAATGAAACAAGATGGGATTGGGAAGGAGAGAAACCATAGAGACTCTTAATTTCACAAAACAAACTGAGGGTTGTTGGGGGGTGTGGGAGTAGGGATAGGGTGGTTGGGTTATGGACATTGGGGAGGGTATGGGCTATGGTGAGTGCTGTGAAATGTGTAAACCTGGTGATTCACAGACCTGTACCTCTGGGATAAATAATACATTATATGTTAATAAAAATAATTTTTTAAAAATGAAACATCCTTTAGAGAAAAATTACGTGATGTAGGTAATTTAAATTTTGAATAATTTCTATCAAAAAAATAAAATATACACTAGATAGCCAAAAGAGCAAGAAAAAGTGACTGATAACTAAGAAAGACAAAGAAAAAATAGAACTAGACCCAGAGATAAGTTAGACATTAGAATTAGGCAACTAGAAATTCAAAATACTAATCAATATACTTTAAAAAAATAAATAATAGAAAAATGTATAAAAATTAGAATATTTCTGGGCACCTGGGTGGCTCAGTTGGCTTTAGCATCTAACTATTGATTTGGCTCAGGTCACAATTCCAGGGTTGTGAGATCCAGCCCCACATTGGGCTCCATGCTAGGCATAGAATCTGCTTAAGATTCTCCTTCTTCCCTTCCCTCTGCCTACATATGCATATGTGCTCTCTCTTAAAAAAAAGAAAAAAGACTATTTCGACAGATAAACACAATCTTCAGAAAAAAACAATATAGGGTCTACATTAAAAAATACAATAAAACAAAATTAAGAATTCATTGTATGGATATAAATTTAAGAACTCAATAGAAAATATCCAAACTGAAACACAGATAGAATAAAACCCTCACAGAATGAAATACAGAAATATATGGACCCACTTTAAAAAATGTAAATACCATTAATTTCTCACAGGAGCGAGAGAATGGGAGAGAAAAATATTGAAAAAATATAAATACATAGTTAATACTTAAACATAAAGCAACAATTAACATACATAAAGGAAAAAACTGATAGTAATACAATAGTAGGGGACTCTAACACCCCACTTCCATCAGTGGATAGGTGATCAAGACTGAAAATCAAGAAGAAAACAGTGGCTTTTGAAGTCATATTTGACCAAATAGAACTAACAGTATATAAATATATAACATTCCATCCAAAAAACCCCAAGATACACATTTTTTCAAGTTTACATGGAATATTCTCCAGGATAGATCAAATGGTAGGCCACAAATAAGACCCGATATATTAAAAAGATTAAAATCATACCATGCATTTTTCCTGACTACAACAGTATGAAACTAGGAAGAAAAAAAACTGTAAGAAAAAAATAAGGAAAGATCACAAATACATGAAGTAAATAATATGTTACTAAATAATGCATGGGTTAACCAAGAAATCAAAGAATAAATATGAAAAGAAAAAATATATGGAGACAAATGAAAATGAAAATATAATGGTCCCAAATCAACAAAAACTGTTCATAGAGGGAAGTTGATAGCAAAACTAGTCTACCTCAAGAAACAAGGAAAATCTCAAATAAACAACCTAACATTACACCTAAAAGAGCTAAAATATCGATCAAAGCCCAAATTCAGCAGAAGCAAGAAAATAATAAAGATTAGAGCAGACACAAATGAAATAGAGACAGAAACAAAAAAACAAAACACACACAAACACACAAAACACAGAAAAGATCAATGAAACCTGAGACTGGTTCTTTAAAAAAAATCAACGAAATTGATAAATTTTATCCAAATTTAACAAGAAAAAAAGAGGAAGGACTCAAAATCACAAAGGAAGGAAGAGAAATAATGACACCACAGAAATACAAACAATCATAAGAAATTATTATGAAAAACTATATTCCAACAGATTGGACAACCTAGAAGGGGACGGATAAATTTCTAGAAACATATAACCTCCCAAAATGAATTAGGAAGAGATAAAATATTTGATTGGATTGATTACCACTAATGAAATTGAATCCATAATCAAAAAACCCAACAAACAGAAGTCTAGAACATGGTATCACAGGTCAATTCTACCAAACATTTACAGAAAAGTTAATACCTATTCTTCTCAAGCTATTCCCCAAAAAATAGAAAAGGAAGGAAAATTTCCAAATTTGTTCTATGAGGAAAATATTATCCTGATATCAAATTGGGCAAAAATACTACCAAAAAAAAAAGAAGAAGAAGAAGAAGAAGGAAAACTACAGGTCAATATGTCTGATGAGCATAGATGCAAAAGTCCTCAACCAAAAATTGGCAAACCAAATCCAACTATACATTTAAAAAGTCATTCACCATAATCAAGTGGAATTTTTTCCAAGGATGCCAGGGTGGTTCAATATTTGCAAATCAACCAATGTGATATATCTCATCAATAAGAGAAACGATAAAAATAGAGGCAGAAAAAACATTTTTTGACAAAGTACTTTGACAAAGTATGATATCTATCCATGATAAAAACTCTTGATAAAGTAGGTTTAAGGGGAACATACTCGACATAATAAAGTCCATTGATGAAAAACCTGCAGTTAATATCATCCTCAATGGTGAAAAAATAAAGTTTTTCTTCTAAGATCAGGAACAAGACAAGGGATGTCTACTCTCACCACTTTTATTCAACAAAAAGCTGGAGCAATTAGATAAAAAAAGGAAAGAAAATGTATCCAAATTGGTAGGGAAGAAGTAAAACTTTCACTATTTGTGGATGACATAATACTAAATATAGTATAGTATATACCAAATATAGTATACACCAAAAAACTGATAAATGGATTCAGTAAAGTCACAGGGTACAAAATTAATATACAGAAATCCACTGCATTTCTATACAGTAATAATGAATTAACAGAAAGAGAAATTGAGAAAACAATCCCACTTATAATTACACCAAACAGAATAAAATACTTACAATAAATTTAAGGAGGTGAAAGAACTATGTTCTGAAAACTATAAAATATTGATGAAAGAAATTGAAGATGACACAAACAAATGGGAAGATACTCCATTCTCATGGATTGAAAGAACCAATATTACTAAACTATCCATAGTACCCAGTGCAATCTACACATTTAATGCTTTCCTATCAGAATACTGACAACATTCTTTACAAAGCTACAACAAATACTATTAAAATTTTATGGAACCACAAAAGACCCCAAAGAGCCAAAGCAATCTTGATAAAGAAGAACGAAGCCGGAGGTATCACAATCCCAGATCTCAAGATTTCCTGCAAAGCTATAGTAATCAGAACAGTATGGTACTGTCAGAAAAAATAGATACATTAATCAATGAAACAGAATAAAGAGGCCAGAATTTGTTCTTCAATATTCCTTTGGCTATTCGAGGTCTTTTCTGGTTCCATATAAATTTTAGGATTATTTGTTCCATTTCTTTGAAAAAAATGGATGGTATTTTGATAGGGATTGCATTAAATGTGTAGATTGCTTTAGGTAGCATAGACATTTTCACAATATTTATTCTTCCAATCCAGGAGCATGGAACATTTTTCCATTTTTTTGTGTCTTCCTCAATTTCTTTCATGAGTACTTTATAATTTTCTGTGTATAGATTCTTAGTCTCTTTGGTTAGGTTTATTCCTAGGTATCTTATAGTTTTGGGTACAATTGTGAATGGGATTGACTCCTTAATTTCTCTTTCTTCAGTCTTGTTGTTGGTGTACAGAAATGCAACTGATTTCTGTGCATTGATTTTATATCCTGACACTTTACTGAATTCCTGTACAAGTTCTAGCAGTTTTGGAGTGGAGTCTTTTGGGTTTTCCACATATAGTATCATATCATCTGCGAAGAGTGATAGTTTGACTTCTTCTTTACCAATTTGGATGCCTTTAATTTCTTTTTGTTGTCTGATTGCTGAGGCTAGGACTTCTAATACTATGTTGAATAGCAGTGGTGATAATGGACATCCCTGCCGTGTTCCTGACCTTAACGGAAAAGCTTTCAGTTTTTCTCCATTGAGAATGATATTTGCGGTGGGTTTTTCATAGATGGCTTTGATAATATTGAGGTATGTGCCCTCTATCCCTACACTTTGAAGAGTTTTGATCAGGAAGGGATGCTGTACTTTGTCAAATGCTTTTTCAGCATCTATTGAGAGTATCATATGGTTCTTGTTCTTTCTTTTATTAATGTGTTCTATCACATTGATTGATTTGCGGATGTTGAACCAACCCTGCAGCCCTGGAATAAATCCCACTTGATCGTGGTGAATAATCCTTTTAATGTACTGTTGAATCCTATTGGCTAGTATTTTGGCGAGAATTTTTGCGTCTGTGTTCATCAAGGATATTGGTCTGTAGTTCTCTTTTTTGGTGGGATCCTTGTCTGGTTTTGGGATCAAGGTGATGCTGGCCTCATAGAATGAGTTTGGAAGTTTTCCTTCCATTTCTATTTTTTGGAACAGTTTCAGGAGAATAGGAATGAGTTCTTCTTTAAATGTTTGGTAGAATTCCCCTGGGAAGCCGTCTGGCCCTGGGCTTTTGTTTGTTTGGAGACTTTTGATGACTGTTTCAATCTCCTTACTGGTTATGGGCCTGTTCAGGTTTTCTATTTCTTCCTGGTTCAGTTGTGGTAGTTTATATGTCTCTAGGAATGTATCCATTTCTTCCAGATTGGCCAATTTGTTGGCGTAGAGTTGCTCATAGTATGTTCTTATAATTGTCTGTATTTCTTTGGTGTTAGTTGTGATCTCTCCTCTTTCATTCATGATTTTATTGATTTGGGTCCTTTCTCTTTTCTTTTTGATGAGTCTGGCCAGGGGTTTATCAATCCTATTGATTCTTTCAAAGAACCAGCTCCTAGTTTCATTGATTTTTTCTATTGTTTTTTTGGTTTCTATTTCATTGATTTCTGCTCTGGTCTTTATGATTTCTCTTCTCCTGCTGGGTTTAGGGTTTCTTTCTTGTTCTTTCTCCAGCTCCTTTACGCGTAGGGTTAGGTTGTGTACTTGAGACCTTTCTTGTTTCTTGAGAAAGGCTTGAGGACATGGAGAAGCAACATGGGGGGGTAGGGGGATAGGAGAAGAATAAATGAAACAAGATGGGATTGGGAGGGAGACAAACCATAAATGACTCTTAATCTCACAAAACAAACTGGGGGTTGCTGGGGGGAGGTGGGATTGGGAGAGGGGGAGCGGGCTATGGACATTGGGGAGGGGAGGCGAACCATAAGAGACTATGAACTCTGAAAAACAACCTGAGGGTTTTGAAGGGTCAGGGGTGGGAGGTTGGGGGAACAGGTGGTGGGTGATGGGGAGGGCACGTTTTGCATGGAGCACTGGGTGTTGTGCAAAAAGAATGAATACTGTTATGCTGAAAAAAAAAATAAATAAAAAGGGAAAAAAAAAAAAAAAAAAAGAGGCCAGAATTAAACCTGTGCTTCTTTGGTCAATTAATTTATGACACAGGAAGCTAAAATATACAATGGGGAGAAACAGTCTCTTCAACAAATGGTCCTGGGAAAACAGGACAACTACATGTAAAAGAATGAAACTAAACCACTTTCTTACACAATACAGAAAAATAAACTCAAAATGGATTGAAGACCTAAATATGAGATCTGAAATCACAAAACTCCTAGAAGAAAACACAGGCAGTAATTTCTTTGACTTTGGCCACAGAAATATTTTTCTAGATATGTCTCCTCAGGTATTCACCCAAAGAAAATGAAAAAAACTAATTCAAAAAGATATATGCACCCCTATGGTTACTGAAGCACTGTATACAATAGTCAAGATATGGAAGCAACCCAAGTGTCCATGAATAGATGAATGGATAAAGAAGATGTGCCATTACACACAAACACACACACACACACATGAACATTACTCAGCCATAAAAAAGAGATCTTGCCATTTGCAACAACTTGGATAGACCTAGAAGGCATAATTACAAGTGAAATGAGAGAGAGACTTGAATACCATATGATTTCACTCATATTTAGAATGTAAGAAACAAAACAAAGGAACAAATAAAGGGGGCAAAAGGAGACAATAAAAACCCACTCTTACATAGAGAGAACAGCTTGTGATTGCCAGAGGAGGGGTGGGTGGGAGAATGAGTGAAACAGATAAAGGGGATTAAGAGTACATTTATGGTGATGAGCACTGAGTAATGTACAGAATTGTTGAGTTATTATATTGTATATCTGAAATGTAACACTTATGTCAATTATACTTCAGTAAAGAAAAAAAAAGCTTTAAAAATGTGAATGAAGACATCAATCTATAAACTCAGTTACATCAGTGTCTCTGAGCAGGATAAACAAAACAAAACCATTTCCAAGAATTTCATAATCCCTTTGCTCCAAATAAATAAAAAATCTTCAAACAGAAAAAATACCATAGATATTAGGGGAACTACAGAATTGTAACAATGGAAAAACATCTTTAGAGTTATGGGGTGAGAGCGGTGGTAACTGCCAACTCAGACTTCTATAATCAGCAAAAACTCTAAGATAAAAATGTATCCATTATCTACTGTTACATAATAAAGCACCCCCACATTTAGCAGTTTCAAACAACACAGATTTTTATCTTGTAATTACTGTGCGTCAGAAATTTGGGCACGGTTTAACTGGGTCTTCTGATCCAGAAGACTCTTATATGACTAGCATATGACTCTCATATGCTGTGTTCTTACTTAAAAACTCAGCTAGGAAAGGATTTGCTTTAAAATTAACTCATATGACTTAGGGCAATATTTCTGGCTGTTGAACCAAGAGCCTCAGTTAAGTCCTGGTTGGTGGCTGGAGGTTCTCCTCAGTTCTTTATCACATGGGTTCTTCCAACATAGCAGTTGGCTTCATTAAAGCTAGCAAGAGAGGGAGTGTGCTAGCATGACAGAAATCACCATCTTTGTTATCTAATTATGCACGTGATATCCCATCACGTGTTCTGTATTCCATTGGTTAGAAGCAAGTCACTAGATCCTGCCTACATTCAAGGCGATGGGATTGCATGTGGATGTGAAAACCAGGAGAGGATCGTTAAGGCCATCTAAAAATTCTGTCTACCAGAGAAAAAATGAAGACTTTGTCAAAAAAGAGCGAGAGAGAAAAATATTGAAACTAAATGAAATTAAAACATTAGACATACCTCATGAATCACAGATGATAAAATAATATAAAAGGGCCTTGAAAATAAAAATGAAAGAAATATTTCAAAATATGAGGGATGAAACAGAGTGAGACCAGAGAAGTAAATCTTTTGAGAAGAGAATAACTACCTTTTTCTGCATACCTTTATCGGATATTATTTAAGATACTTTATATAAATTATCTATAGTAATAAAATACAGTTAGCATTAGATGTAAATATGAAGACATAAGATCTGTATAAGAATGATATAAATTCTAGATTAAGTTGAATATGAAGTACAAAAATAGAATTAGATTGCATGTTACCTGAAACTGAGTATCTTATAGTAACACTGTACACTTTCTAACTTCCTAATAAAAACAGGTCAGTTCAGTTGGTGGATCCCTTTTCCTTCCCCGGCCAAGTGCACAGGCATAGCTTCTGAAGCTACAACAATCCTCTTGTGATTTTGTTTTAACAAGCATGAGGACAAAGGCAAACTTTGTAGACTGATGAAACAGAAACAAAAAACCGTCCAGAAGTAGCACGGGTGTAACTACATCAGCACTGAAATAAATACCCAACTGCAGACTATACTACTCCTTACAGCAATACTGGATGCTTTCAGTTTCTACTATTCTTCAATGACATTGCCAATGTGCACATCAATGATAAATTGTTGTGCTAATTTGCATTTTCCAGATAAATAGTGAAGATAAGCATTTTTTCAAATGTTAGTCAGCATTCAGTTTTCTTGTTCTAGAAAAACATCTTTAGGAATTCTGCTGTATATATTCAGGATTTGATTTATCATTATATGCATCACAAATATCTTCTCTAAATACCAGGCTTGTTAATTAACTTTTGTAAAAAAAAGTTGCTTTCTTTATATACAAACAAGTTTTTCATTTTGAATGTAATAGATTAGTCTTGAACTCTTTGTGCTTTTTTGTTTATTCAATATAATTTTAAAAATTTTTTTATTATGTTATGTTAGTCACCATACAGTATGTCATTAGTTTTTGATGTAGTGTTCCAAGATTCATTGTTAGTCTTGATCTCTTTGATTACAAGTTTTATTTTCTTACTTCTGAATGTCTTCCTTAGAACAACATTATGTAGATATTCTCTTATAAGCTCTTCAGGTGTTTTAAAATTTTGAATTTCATAAATAGGTTTATGTAATGTGTAAGATATATATTGTATAAAGATATATATATATTTTATATAATGTATAATAATATATAAATGGAAATTTTCTGTGTATGGCAAGCATCAGGATTTTGATTTTTGCAGTGTGGACATCAAAGCATCCTGAATATACTGGACATTGTATTATCTAATATATTGATTAAATGGTATTCAATACCCTTAATTTAGTTTATTTCTTGTTGATATATATTGTATCCGCTTCACAGATTTGAAGTTCTATTATTAAGTAAACAAATATTCAGAATTTTTTTAAATGAATTGATTCATTTGTTATTAGGGAATGGCTTAATTATCTCTTGGAATTTAGTGGCTTTGAGTTCTACCTTATCTGATATCTAATATCTGATATTAATAATCACTAATATCACTATTTTTGCATGGCATGTGTTAATCTATCATTTTACTTTTAATCTTTCTGTGTCTTTCCATTTAAAACGTAATTGCTGATGTAGGAAATGTTGGGGTTCAGAGCAAACAGTCAAAAAAGAATTCTTGCAATGTCTTGGGTACAAATGGTGTTTTTTTTAAAGCACACAGGACTGGTGGGCAGAAAGACTTTTGCTGAGGTTGTGACAAGTTGGCAGGAGGTTAAGGACAGCACAAGCCTCCATGGTATTTTGGAAACAAGGTTTCCAAATATCCTTACAAAGGATCCTGAGGGGGCCTAGCTGTTGTAACGAAAAGGTCATTTACTACTGTTTGGTCATTAGACCCTTCAGAAGTTCATCAGTGGGCCATATGCTTGGAGGATGATTGCTAACATATATCTTGGGGGATGGTAGAGATAAAGAAAGTTTTCTAAAGGAATTTAAATATGTTGAAGAAGACTAAGGGGATCCTGGAGGTTGGGTATATGTTATGCTAAGATTGCCTTTTGCCCTTAGCAAAGTATTAACATCCAGGCAGCTGAGTTCCTAGAGGAATGTCACTCTGCCTGTTTTGGATTTGTTAATAGCTGTAAGTAGTGAGGAAGTTCAATTTTTTTCCTTTGCCTTTGTTTACCACATCAACTGCTATAATCATAGAGCGGCTGCCTTTTTTCTTTTTAAACAGTCTCTGCCTTTTAATTGGGATGTTTACACTATGTGCATTTAATGGGACTACTTTTATGATTAGCTTTAGGTCAATTGTCTTATTGTTTGCTTTCTATTTGTACCATCTGTTCTTTGTTCTCTTTTATCATTTTTCTCCTCTTTTACAATAAATGAAGAATAGTTTATGCTTAAGTTTTTCTCCTTTTTTGGCTTATCATAACTTGATACTTAGTTATTTTAGTGGTTATTTTAATGTTTACAATGCGCATTTTTATCTTATGACAGTTTACTTTCAAGTGTTATTATACCATTTTATATATGAAAATCTTACAATAACAAGTACCAGAAATGGTGAAGTTATGGACCTCTGAAAATTTACTCTTGTATAAAAGCAACAAGAACACTAGGCAAAAAATTGTCAAAATCTAATATCAAAATTCTGAAAGTTAGCTATAGGCTTAGAACAAATTGAAGACTGCTTATCAGGAAAAAAAAAGCTGAAAGTTGGTATTATCAGAGAGATCTGTGGCAATTCAGCTTTCCCTTTATTCCCTTCAACCTCTTTCCAGCTTCTCAGTAGATTTGTTAATCAATACCCTTGCATTCATGATGAAAACCACCAGTCTAGGAAACTCAAAGCAGGTTTGGACCTCTCCCCAAACAAACATTTCCACAGAACAGTCTTTATTTGAACTACTTGACAGTTCCCTAGAAAACCCTACAAAGATCATCTTTATTTGATCTGACCTGGAGCTTGCTCAGTGAAAACAGCCTTTTCTTCCCTAATGGAGGGAGGGTGTCAAAAACAGTGACAATTGCTTAATACCACAGCTACCTGAAAGCAGTGATAGAACTGCAGCAAACAAGAAGTTGGCCGAAACAAAAACAAACAAAAATCCTTAATGGAAAACCTGGGGAGTAAAATGAAATCATGCAAAGGATGTTCTCTGACTACAATGGAATTAGGGAATTCAGTAACAAAACAACAATGGGAAATTCACAAATAGGTTACATTCCTAAATAACCAATGAGTCAAAGAAGAAATCAAGATACAAATTAGAGACTATAGTAAGATTAAGAAAAAAAAATGTATTGTAGCATAATTAAAAAATATATAGTAAAAGCAGTGCCTAGAGGTGAATTTATAAATGTCAATACCTATATTAAAAATGATGACAGGTGGTGGGTATTAAGGAGGGCACATATTGCATGGAGCACTGTGTGTGGTGCATTAACAATGAATTCTGTTACGCTGAAAAGAAATTTAAAAAAAATGATGACAGATCTCAAATCACTAAGCTAAACTTTAAGAAACCAGAAAAAGAAGAATATAAAATAAACAGAAGGAAATAATAAAGATTAGAGCAGAAATAAATGAAATATAGATTAAAAGATCAACAGAAAAAATGAATAAAACCAAAAATTGTTTCTTTGGAAAAAAATGGGTAAAGAATATAAAATGAAGTCTCAAATTACTAATATGAGGAAAGAGGGGACATTATTAACCACTTATGGAGATTAAAAATGATTATAAGGGAAAACTAGGAACAATTTTGTGTCAACACATTAGATAACCTGGATGAAATGGACAAAATACCTAGAAAGATACAAACTACCAAATGGACTGAAGAAAACCTACACATCTAAGCAGACCTGTAACAAGCAGAGTGGGAATTAGTCATACAGTAACTTCCCACAAAATAAAACTCAAGCCCATATGGCTTAATTGGTGAATCTATAAAATGTTTAAGGAATCAACACCAGCCCTTTACAAATTTTTCAGAAAATAGAGGAGACACTTCCTCATACATTTTGTGAGCCCAGGATAACCCTGATATCAAAACCAGGCCAAACCAGGGCACCTGGGTGGTTCAGTTGGTTAAGCATCTGACTTTGGCTCAGGTCTTCTTCTCAGGGTCTTGGAATCAAGCCCCAGGTCATGTGGGGCTCCCTGCTCTACCACACTCAGTCTGCTTGTCCCTCTCCTTCTGCCCTGCCCACTGCTCATGCTCTCTCTCCCTCTCAAATAAATAAAATCCTTAAAAATAAAAACAGGAAAAATCAACACAAGAAAATAAAACTATGGGTGCCTGGGTGGCTCAGTGGGTTAAGCCACTGCCTTCGGCTCAGGTCATGATCTCAGGGTCCTGGGATCGAGTCCCGCATCGGGCTCTGCTCAGCAGGGAACCTGCTTCCCTCTCTCTCTCTCTGCCTGCCTCTCTGTCTACTTGTGATCTCTCTCTGTCAAATAAATGAATAAAATCTTTAAAAAAAAAAAGAAAGAAAATAAAACTATAGACCAGTATCTCATGAATATAGTCACAAATATTGTGGCTAGCAAACAAATCAGGCAACCTAAAAATGATCACAACCTAAAAAATCACAACCGAGTGTGATTTATAGCAGAAATACAAGGCTGGTTCAACATATGAAAACCACCATATGATTATCAATAGCCACAGAAAAAGCACTTGACAAATTCTAACACCAATTTTAAGTGATGTCATTTTCCTCTGCCTGAAGGACTTCGACAGTTCTAGGAGTGAAGGTCTGTGGGTCATAATTTTTTTTTCAGTTTTATTATGTTCAGAAATGTATTCAACCTACAATTTTATTTTTTTAAAAGATTTTATTTATTTCATAGAGAGAGAGAGATCACAAGCAGGCAGAGAGACAGGCAGAGAGAGAGGGGGCTCCATGGCAGGACACTGAGATCATGACCTGAGCCAAAGGCAGAGGCTTAACCCACTGAGCCACCCAGGCACCCCTCAACCTACAATTTTAAAACATAATTTTGTTGCTTAAGAATTCTAGATTGATGGTTTTCTTCCCACTACTTTAAAGATGTTTCTTCACTGTTTACTTATATGGACTGTGTCCTTGAAATATCTCTTGCAATTCTTATATTTATGTAATATAATGTAATTATATTACATTATATTGTAATGCATTCTTACATTTCTGGCTTATTTTTTTTAAAAGATTTCCTTTTTTGTCACAGTTGTTCAATTAATTCAAGAGTTATGAACCCTGGTATAATTTCTGTATTTTCTTTTGCATGGAATTCATTAAGATTGTTGGATCTGTCTGCTTATAATTTTTATCAAATATGAAAATATTTTGTCACGATTTCATTGTATTTTTTCTGTCCCTTTCTTTTCTCTAGTTTGAACACTCCAATTACTGCTGTATTTGTCTGCTTAACATTGCTCCAGATTTAACTCATGCTTCTTACCATAAAATGAAGATAATATTTAGTTCATAAGAATGCAGCACATAGTAAGTCCCTCATAAATAACAGCCATTATGTCAAGGAATGAAGAAAATACCATATAAATATTAAGAAGTCACAAACATAATTTCAGGGACTTAATATTAGTTTTCTAAGCATATAATCAGGAGGTACATTCAGAAAGAAAGCTCTTTGTTTAATGAGGAAAATATTTTTTGTTTTCTCTCTATTTTTTTCTACTTGCTACATCTGATTAGTACTAAAGTTGTCTGGATTTTAATATTTATAAGCTTTCAAGTGTCAACAAAAAAATGTCCAATCTTCAAAAATCTCTAATCTCATAATTAATAGTATACACAATATATTGACGAGAACATTAAAGTCAATTTTCAATTTACTAACTAGTCACAGATTTAATTATAAAGCATTTTTAAGTTTTTTGCTGTAATTTTGTATGACTCTCAATTTTATTTAAAGCAGTAATTGTCTTCTTAGCACAACACAATAATTACACTGGGTAAAAGTCTTCTACACAGTCCCATTAATTGATTAAAATGATATTTTTGAAAGGCCATATTCCAGATGGAGATTTTCAATTTGCATCAAAGGAAAGTTCCATGTATTTTTGGAATTCTGTGATTAAAAATAAAATAGATTATATTGTTCAGGGTTCTATTAAGATTCTAGTCTTGTCACTACAAATTAAAATAAAGTTCTTCACCATGTATTAATAAAATAAAAGACAAGGAGATAGTAATTGAAGAAAAGGAGATTTTCCTCAAAATGAAACCTGTGATTGGTCTTTACCTCCAATCTCATGTGTTCTCTAAAACAAAACAGACCATAAATAAAAATAATAGTAATCTTCAGCACACCTCAATAACAATGAAGAGAACTTATAATTAAGCTTCATTTAAGAAAGAAAAAAAAGAAAACATTAACATATGCTCATCTATCATGAAAATGCATTCTATCCAATGTATAAAAAATGGATAGTATAGGTTTGGAAAAGAAAAATATTCATTGATATCATCTTTCTATACACATTCAGGCAAGTTTTCCTCCTCTAGAATATCTGATAAATAATAGGAATTCCTTTAACCTTGAGAGAAATCTGAAAACCATAAAAAAGACAGAGCTATAAAGCTATATCTGTAGGCACTGCCTGTTACCTGCTCAGAGCTATTAGTGATGACTGATGTTCAGCAGAGCTATTCTGACCGATAACCTTCAGAAAGATTTCAGTAGCCTTAGCTAGTGTATTCCATTTGGTTTCGTCTTATATCAGAATGTATCCATTATGTAAATACTTATCAAGGTAGCTATTCATTTTCAATGGAGTATTCTTTGAGGAGCTTCTCCCAAAACTTCAGTAAGGCCTTATAAAACATCATAGTTAAGCTTCTATTGAAGACCTTACTAAACCTTACTAAACTAAAACTATAGAGACCTCCTATATGACTGATATTATAGCCCACTGAAGAAAGTGAGCAGAGGTCCAAAGACTATGTGTGACTGTATTACAAAGCATTATAAGTTTATTTATACCAAACTGTTTTTATTTTTTCCTAAATTTAATTCTCACTCAAAAGTTTCCTTTTAATAAAATAAAATTCTGTCATATTATATACTTAATGATATTGGACAGTGATGTGCCTTAACCCTTCTGAATTGTTGGTTAAATGAAAACAAATGCAGAAAGTAAATGAAACAAATATAGTCCTGATTTTGTAATTTGAATGACACTAAAACTATTATTGTTCCACAGAGTTTTAAAGAGAAATCATTCAATAAAATAATATAATTACTCATAACTATCAGCTTTGTGGAGCGTCAGTGTTCATCATTTCAGCAAATAAAGTTTGACTTTTTCTCTAATTCTTTTTGAAGATTTTGCAAAGTAGTTTTAGATACGGTCACTTGGAACTTGAAAATAGCTTAGGTTTTACTCATTATGATATCAGAAACAAGATGGGATCGGGAGGGAGACAAACCATAATTCTTAACCTCACAAAACAGAGGGTTGCTGGAGGGAGGGGGTTGTGGAGAGGGTGGTTGGGTTATGGACATTAGGGAGGGTATGTGCTATGGTGAGTGCTGTGAAGCGTCTAAGCCTGACAATTCACAGACCTATACCCCTGGGGCAAATAATACATTATATGTTAATAAAAATAATTAATAAAAAGAAAGAAAATAAATAAACCTTTACTTTTCCTCTCCTTTATCTTTTATTTCCATGTCAACTCCTACATTACAACATTTAATGATTTTTTATTTCTTTCATGATTCCAATGTACCTCTTGGAAGCTCTTTCTAATGCTAGTGAGCCTTGGAATCAAGGAAATTAACAGTTCCACTTCTTTTTTTCTTCCATTTCTTAGAACTTGTGCTTTAAGTTCCACATTGCCTATAGCTTATATCTTTTATCATTGTATGTGGCCCAAAGCCAGGTAACTGTTAAATGTTCCATTCACCTCTCTGAAGTACATGCAGAAACAGGGGTATAACAGTGAACCAACAGACAATTGTAGTTACTTTGAATACTTAAAATTACACCAAAAGTTGTTCCTTACAATATTAAAAACAATCAGATTCCAAGAGTAGAATCTGCTTTTACATCTGGCCAAATAGCATATTATTACCACTATAAATACTGCTTACATCTGTTTCTTCCCTAAATATATTGTGCTATTTTATAGACACCAGTTTCCTTTGAGTGAATGAATATAATTATTTTATAGATTTCTTTTTTTATTCTCCCACAATCGGGATATATCAGGTTAGATTCAAATCGTATTGCTCTCAAAGTATTTTAGAGTTGTATTTTGATACTTTGGCTGAAACAAAAGAAAAACCTTTCTGGCTTTATTTTAAGTCAGTTGACAGATAAACAGCAGGACAAACTCTGCCACAATTAAGGATGAACACATTGTAAAATGAGCTGCAACCAGCCATCTGTAGGTAATAAACATTACCTATCTTCTAGAATAATCAGCCCTTCAATTATCCACAGAAACTTGGACCTGGGTATCTTTTCTCCAACGATAGGCCTGTTATTTGTCACCAAATCATTCCAGAAGTATTCTTTTTATGACAAAATATGAATGTGAAAAACAGACATTAGACAAACAGAATGTCATTTCCTTTTGCAAAAATATTTCTGTACTTGGAGAGTCCTGAAAAATACTCTGTGCCCAAAAAAAGAATCTTTTGCTACACGATACTGAAATGAAATGGAGATGATATCCTGCTGTAAATCTTAAAAGCATTATTTCCTTAGTTTCAGAAGAAAGCCTTTAGATGGTAGGGTCATCAGTATTGCTATTTCCTTAATGATGACTTTGCCATCATTCTGAAATAATTATTTTGATAAACAAGTGTTCCTTCTCATCTGCACCCCACCCTTAATTTATATTCCAAGAATTGGCAAAAGGAAAGGCCTGGCAAACTCATTCTGGCTTCATATTCCTGGTATTTTCAATTCCTGGTACAATTTCAAAACGGAAATTGTAACATATGGTATGCTTTGTCACACTCCTAGGTGATTTCATCCCATCTTCATATTACTTCCAATGGTCTCTTTCCATTAGCTTGTGATATTGAATACTGTGGTAGCCACAGCAATGAACTCAACACTGGAGAATGAGCAAAACTAACCCCAAATGGCGTGTTATTTACCCAAGGGAAATATATGCTAAGGTCACTCCTTTGAATATTCTTCTTTAAGGTTGAGAAACAATTAGTTCATGATCCCGTAGAATGTGATAATGGCAGTACATGCTGAAGAGCAATCTATAACATTTAATTAAAAAGAAAAAGAGGTTGATAGATTTGGGTTTCATGTTTTTCTTAAAAATTTCTATTTTTTGTAGAAGTTTAAAATTACATAAAGTAAGGGTGAAGATTCATTTCTTGCTTTTTCATTTACTCAAAAATTAAGAATGTGATGTGATGAGCATTAGGTGTTATACACAACTGATAATTTCTTGAACACTACATCTGAAACTAATGATGTACTACATATTGGCTCATTGAATTTAAATTAAAAATGTTTAAAAAAGAATACCAGTAGGGTTGAGATTTACATTCTGCTAGGCATTAGATATATTTTAGACTTCATTTTTATCCTACAAACTGTAGAATAAGAGTAAATCCTCAACTCCAATCACAAAACTCTTTGTCTTGTAATTTGTTACTGCTCCTGAAAGATTAAATAGTTTCTTTCTTTGTATATTACTACATTCCACAAATATCTTTGAACACCTGCTGTGTGTCAGGAAATATGTTATGCACTGTGAATATGTGCTAAACAAGAAAGACCAGTTTCTATCGCTAGGAAGCTGATGCACAAGGAGAATTGAGACACAAATAACTACAATTGTGACAAATGCTATCTGAATGAAAGTACAGGGTATCAATATTTCAGAGGAGGCAAAAACACAAATGGAATAATTTTTTATCCTCAAAAGCCCAACCACCCTGCCTCAAAATCGGAAAGACTCTGAACAACTATTAAAACTAAGAATAGGATTCATCAAAGCGTTTTGATACAGCATCAGTAGAAATGATATGAATAAGCAATTCGTAGAAGGAAGTCTCATGGCAATAGCATTTCAAAAGAAGCTCAACTAATCACTTATAGAAAGACATAGATTAAAGGAGTTTTGTTTATTCACTCATTTTTTTACTTCGCTGGGGCTGCAGAAAAATACCATGACCTGGATGGTTGGAACAATAGGAATCTTTTGTCTCACAGTTCCGTAGAATGGAAGTCAAAATATCAAACTGTCAGTAACATTGGTTCCTTCCAAAACTGTGAGAGAATGTGTTCCTTGCCTCTCGTGTAAAGTCTGGTATTCTGCTGCAAATCCTTGGTGTTCCTTGGCTTCCGCTGCATCACCCTCAACTCAGCCTTTTTCTTCACATGATGTTGTCCTTATGTGTATGTGTCCTCACCCAAACTTCTTCTTATAATGACAGCAGTCATATTGGATTAGGAGCCCATCCTATTTTGGTGTAACTTTTTCTTGACTAATCACATCTGCAACAACCCTATTTCCAAATACTCATATTCTGAGGTACTAGGGGTTAGGACTTTAACATGCAAATTTTGGAGGGATATGATTCAATGCATAAAACTTCTCAGGTATGTAAATATCATTAAACATATAACACTTTAATAACAAGTGCTGGCAAGAATATGAACAGGTCATTCTCATATGCTGGTAGAATTCCACATTAGCAAATTTTATTTATGATGCCATTTTGGCCAAATCTACCAAAAATTAAAAATGTACTCAACTTCGAAGTCAGTTCCGGCAGAGAGCGAGGTGAGAAACGCAGGGCGGCCGTCGACCCCAGGGCCCTCCAGGCCCTGCGGCCTGAGGCTGGCGGGTGACCTGGGGGGCCTGGGGACAGGTCGCGGGCTCCGACCTGCAGAGACCCAGCGCCCTCGCCGCTGCTGCCCATCGCCCAGGCCCAGACTGAAGCAGCTGCGAGCTTCTCCGCACCCCCACCTTGGCGCCGATGGCGGTGGCCTCCCGGAGCCCAGACCTCGCCTGCTGCCCACTCCCCGGGCGCAACTTTGCGGGGCCTCTGCCAAGCCCTTGCCCAAGCCAGCGGGCGCGCGGCGCGTGTGGACGTCGGGTGTGGCGGAGCGAGAAGAACGGCGGCCACGCGAATGCCGCGAATGGCCGTTGCAGCCACGGAGGGCCTGAGAAAGCAGGTGTGCGTGGACCCAAGCTCGGCCGCCTTTGGGCTTGGAGCCCCACAGGCCCGGCCCTGGGATGACCGCTCCGTCCCCACTGGACGAAACCTCACTTTCTGTGGAGAACGGTGGACAGAGGCCCTAAGGGGCCGGGAAGGTGAGCGAAGCCCCGGTCGACGACGGGTGGAACGGTTAAAGGGCCACGGGCGGTTGGTCTTCGTTCCACCAGACGTTGATGTTGCAAGATCGAAATGGGAGAATTACCGACCGCCTTTGGCCAATAGGAAGCCCACCCTTCGGGAAGATTTACGGGCCCTTTTTAGAAGGCCTGTGTATCTAATATGAAAAAGCTGCTCTCAACTTTCCCCCCAACCTTTCAAAGGAAAACTTTTTTGTCACATCTAGGCCTTCTCGATGTAAAGAGATTGCCGACATACGATAAAGTAGAATTAGAAAAATCACACGTCTTGTAAATGCCTATTCGTTTTTTTTAAAAAGTCATAGAAATGTCTTTTGAAAATGACTTTGAAATGGAATTGCTAGACCACCTCTCCAGAAGGGACATCAGGAGCGACACGCGTCCACGTTTGTTCAGTGGGTAAGAGGACATGAAGTAGACGACCTTGAGGAGGAAGAAAAGAAGGTTCTGTGCCAGACTGGTCATATTTAGAAGACATTTCATATTACAACCATTGTTTTGTGTGTGCATTTTATCCCTCAGCTGCTGTATTATGGTTGACAATGCTAAGTACATTTTTAAAATATCTAGTCTTTCTAAATGTTCTGAAGTGCCTGATACGTGTTAAAAATAGAGGTAGTAAAAAAAAATAAATTAAAAAAATAAAATAAAAATAGAGGTAGTAAAAAGACATTCTTGTAAATATCTTTTTGTTAACATTCATATGGAATGCTATCTGATTTAGGGGGAATGGCCGAATAACCTCTTTGAATAGTGCACATTGTGTTTGTGCACTGGTTCAAAGGAGGAGGGAGGAGAAGGAAGTGCAGAGAGCTCTGCCAGCGTGTTTATAGTGAGGGAAGATGAACCATTGTCCTTTGTGTTCCTGCATTTTGGTTTACTTAGCCATGTATATAGTGTATATACTGGACAAATGAGTCCTAATTTTCAACATCTAGTCTTTCTAGATGTTAAAGAGGTTGCCAGTGTATGACAAAAATAGAGTTAGTAAACAAAAACATTGTGTACATTTTGTGTTAAAATTCCTAGAAAGATTGTCTTCTGAAAATTTGAGCATTATAGCCCACTGGGTTGGTGGAGAAAGGAGAGACAGAATGGTTAGTCTTGGGCTAGAATGTTCATATCTTTTTTTTTTTTTAAAGATTTTTATTTATTTGACAGAGAGAGATCACAAGTAGGCAGAGAGGCAGGCAGAGAGAGAGGAGGAAGCAGGCTCCCCGTGGAGCAGAGAGCCCGAGCAGAGAGCCCGATGTAGGGCTCGATCCCAGGACCCTGAGATCATGACCTGAGCCGAAGGCAGCGGCTTAATCCACTGAGCCACCCAGGCGCCCCTAGAATGTTCATATCTTGAAGACACTTTCAGATTGTAACTGTTACATGTGTGCAGTTTATTCAAAACTGCTATGTATATAGTAGACAGATTATGTCCTTATTTATTAAAACATCTAGTCTGTCTAGATGTTTAGAAGTGCCCAACGTACGTTAAATGTAGAAGTAGTAGAATATCGCTTTGTAAATATCTTTTTGCTTAAAATTCATAGGAAATAACCGTCTTGGTGATGGAATTGTATAACCATCTCTGAGCAGTATATTGTCATGTATCTTTGTTCTGTGGCTTGAAGGAGGTGGAAGGGAAAGAATTGCAAAAGGTAATACATTAGTGTGTTTGTGCTTGGACATTTTCAGACAAAACCTTTTTTTGTATGTTTTGTGCATTTTGTTTTGCTGTGTATATAGTGTACATAATGGACAAATGAGTCCTAGTTTTGCAACATCTCGTCTATAGATGTTGAAGAGGTTGCCAATGTATGACAAATTAGTAAAATTAGCACATTCTGTACACATTGTGTTGAAATTCAAAGGAAAGCTTTTCTTCTGTAAATGATTTTTGGATATGAATTTGTTTAACCACCTTTAAACATTACACTTGCCTGTACTTGTCTACTGGATTGGTGGTGGAGAGAAGGAAGTGAGGGAGGGAATAGTTTAGTCCAAAATAATGGTCATATTTAGAAGATACCTCAGATTATACCCATTGTTAGGTGTGTGCAATTTTATTTAACAGTGCTGTTGTGTACACAGTGGACAAGTACTTAAGTGAAATATCTAGTCTTTCTAGATATTTAGAAATGCTTGATGTATTTAAAAGTAGAGTAATTGTTGTGCAAAAAGAATGAATACTGTTATGCTGAAAAAATAAATAAAATGGAAAAAAATATAAAAGTAGAGTAATACTTCTTATAAATAGCTTTTTAAAACTGATGGGAAATACTGTCTTTGGAAATGGAATTTCTAAACCACCTCTCTGAACAGTATACTTGTTCCTTGGTTTGAGGGAAGTGGGAGGGAAGAAATTGCAAAAGATGCTTTGCTAGTGTGTACTAGGAAATTTCAGCTTATTCATTGCCCTATATGTTATGTGCATTTAACTTGACTGTATATATTGTATATATATTGGACAAATAGGTCCTAATTTTATAATATCTAGTCTCTAGATATTAAAGAGGTTGACAATGTATGGCAAAAGTAGAGTTAGTAAACTAATACATTTTGTACACTTTGTGTTAGAATTCATCGAAAGACTGTCTTCTGAAAAGGACTCGAAGAGATGACATTGTAGTCACATCTAAGAGACACGTTCCTGTTTGCACTCACCCGCTGGGTTGGCAGTAGAGAGGAGTTGTGAGAAATAAAGGGTTCTAGACTGGAATGTTCCCATGCAGAAGACACTTTCAGATATAACCCATTGTTACATGTGTGTAGTTTATTCAACACTAGTATGTATATAGTGGACAAACTCAAGCACTTATTTGAAACATCTAGCCTTTCTACATGTTTAGAAGTGCACAAAGTATGTTAAAAGTAGAGGTAGTAAAATAACACATTTTGTAGATAATCCTTTTGTTAAAATTCATATGAAATATTATTGTCTTTTGAAAATGGAATGATCAAAGTGATGAAACCACCTCTCAGAGCAGTACACGTTATATGATAATTTGTACTGGTTCAGGGAGGAAGGAGAAGAAAGAGCAAAGGGCTTTATACCAGTATGTTTATAGTTAGGGAGGATTAACCATTGTCCTATATGTCTGCATTTTGTTTTACTTAGCTGTGTATATAGTGTATATAAAGGACAAATGAGTCCTAATTTAACAACATCTAGTCTTTCTAGATGTTAAAGAGGTTGCCAGTGTATGACAAAAGTAGTTAGTAAACAAATACATTGTGTGCACTTTGTGTTTAAATTCATAGGAAAGACTATTCTGAAAACAACTAGAGGAAGTGAAATTGTTAAAATCCCCTCTAAGCATTACAGATGCTTATACTTTCCACTATGTTGATAGAGATGAGAAGAGGAAGGGTTCTAAGCCAGAATATTCTTTCAGTGCTACTATGTATGTAGTGGGCAAATTTTAAATAAATCCTTACTTGAAACATCTAGTCTTCTGGATGTTTGAAAGTGAACAACATGTTAGGAGTAGAATAGCAACACCCTTATTGTTAATTTACGGGAATGTTTGTATTTTGGGAATGGAGTTGTTAAACTTGATGTCTTGGAGAGTATGCTGACTGTTCACTGGGTTCACTAGGGCATGGGGATGGGGGCAGGGAAGGAAGTGAGGAGAAAAGGTTCTGTGCCCATGAGTCTTTAAAGTTCTGTATGTGCATTTTAGTTAATGTTGCTGTGTGTCAAAGGATAAACAAGTCCTAATACCCAAAGTATATTAAAAGTAGAGGTAGTAAAATACTCCCTTTATGAATGCCCTTTTGTTAGTTTTTAGGAAGGACTGTTCTGGGAGTGTCTGTCAATGACCTCCTAGAGCTAGATGTAGTCCTATGCTTGGTCATTAAAATGGTGGAGGGAGCAGAGGAGGGGTGAAGGGAAGGGCTTTTTGCTAGTTATCTCCACATATAGAATACCATTTTAGGTTGTAACCATAAGTCTGTATGTGCATTTTGATGAAGTACCTGTGTGTGTTGTGGACAAGTGTCTTTATTTTGTAATATCTAAGCTTTTGGATGTCCTGAGGTAACAATGTATGATAAAATGTACAGCTAGTGAATCAACCAATTTGTAAGTTTCTTTTTGTTATCATTGATAGGAAAGAAGCATCTTGGACATGGAATTGTTAACGCTGTCTCAGAAATGTGAGGACTTAGTAGGTAGGCAGCAGAGGGGCTGGAGGAAGTACAGAGGGAGAGCTGTACGTGGATGCATTCATACTTACATTGTAATAACTGTTAATGTGTGTGCGTCTCTTTGGCTGTACTATAGGAATACATTAAGTGATTCAATGGAAACATACGCCGTTGCTAATATTTGAATAGTATAGATTGGATAATGAATTCTTTTAGAAGCATTATACATTGTGTACTCTTACTTATGTCTGTTTTAATTGAACATTAAGGGAATGCAGTATTTTATTGGTAACCCTACCAGTATCTTTATCTAGAGGTCTGTTGCCATTTTTGTCTTTTCTGAAATCTTTGTTGCCAAGAAAGGCAGGATTACACTTTTTTCTTTCAGATGGAGTTGGTGTAGTGTATTCTTGGTTATCGAAATACTCATAGTTTGGGGACTTTGAAATGGTAAATATTCATGGTGTGTAAAAAATCATGATACATAACTATGATCTTAATTACATTAAAATGCTTACTTTTGTAGATACACACATGGGACCTAGAAGTCAAACTGTAAACTGCTTGTGATTATGGATGACTTTGTTCTTTGCTTCTTGTGTTTTTCAGTTTTCTTTTATGCACATGTTAACTTTTAAAAAATAAATTTCTTAAAACCTAAAAAAAAAAAAAATGTACTCAACTTCTGCTTTGGAAATTCCACTTCTAGAAATCCATCTTATATAAACACATGTGTGAATAAAGATTAATATATAAATAATAACTGAAACAAGAAGAAATAAAATATTTTCTTTTTTAAAAAGGATTTTATTTATTTATTTGCCAGAGATCACAAGTAGGCAGAGAGGCAGGCAGAGAGAGGGGGAAGCAAGCTCCCTGCTGAGCAGAGAGCCCAGTGCGGGGCTTGATCCCAGGACCCTGGGATCATGACTTGAGCCGAAGGCAGAGGCTTCAACCCACTGAGCCACCCAGGTGCCCCAATAAAATATTTTCTTGAATTCAATCTGAAATATTTCATATTTTATAGGCCATTATGAATATTTTTGTTTTTTAATTTCCCCTTCATTATTAAAAATAGAAATGCATTTGATTTTTCTGTAGGGATATTACATTCTGTGACCATGCTAAACTCATTTAATATTCCCTAGAGAATTTTTTTGGTACATTCTTTAAGGATTTCTATAGGGAAAAATGTTGATAAAGTTTTGCTTCTTTCCAATATATATGACTTTTATTTGTTTTTTTTTTTTTTTTGCTTACCTTATTGTACTTGTCTGAGACTTACAATAAAATACTAAAGAATGGTAAAAGGAAACATATTTGCTTCATGTCCAATTCTAGTGAAAAAGTATTCCCTATTTCACTACTAAATATGATATTAACTATAGTTTCCCCATGTTTTGGTGTAGTATAGTTTTTTGTGGACACCCTTGAGAAAATTCCTTCATATTCCTAATTTACTGAGTTTTTAAAAGGTGTATTGAATGTCTTTTTGCATCTATTGAGATCATCACATTGTTTTCTTCCCCCTTATTTTACTTTGTTAATTTAGGGAAAGACATAGATTGATTTAAAAATGTAAAACCAGGGGCACCTGGGTGGCTCAGTGGGTTAAGCCTCTGCTTTCAGCTCAGGTCATGGTCTCAGGTCCTGGGATAGAGCCCTGCAACTGGCTCTCTGCCCAGCAGGGAGCCTGCTTCCCGTCCACCCACCCATCACCCCTCCCCCCCGCACCACCTACTTGTGATCTCTGTCTGTCAAATAAATAAATAAATCTTTTAGAAAAATGTAAAACCAATCTTGCATTCCTGAGATACACCACACTTAGTCATGACGTGATAATTCTAGCATATGATGTATTTCAGTTTACTAATATTTTGTTAAGGATTTTTGCATCTATTCTTAAGGGTTATTGCTTTGGAGTGTCATTTTCTGAGTTGGTATATGGGAAATTCTTATCTTACAAATGACTTAGGAAGTGTTTGGGTAGAACTGATACTATATCTTTCTGCAGTGCTGAGTACAATATACTAGTAAAGTAATCTGGGCCCATGGTTTTTATGTGGGAAGGTTTATATCTGCAAATCCAATTTCTTTCAGAGACATATAGCTATTTAAGTTATCTGTTTCCTCTGATGTGGTTATTTCCATTTATAACACTGTAATAAAGTTACTTAAAACATTTCCTTTCTTTCTTTTTAATAATTGCAGTAGTACTCATTGATGTCCTCATGATGTCAGAATATTCATAGTATTAGTAATTAATGTCTTCTCTGTTATTTTTCTGAGAACGAGATAAATCTGTTTTTTAAATTTTCTCTTCTCCAAAAATAAGGCTTTTTAAAATTTACTTTTCATTACTTTTCACTTCTATTTCATTGATTTTTTACTTATTTCCTCTCGATTCTACTCAATTTAGATGGAACTTACTCTTCTTTTCCTAGCTTTTTAAAAATTAAAAAAAAATATTTTTAATATTTTATTTATTTGACAGAGAGAGAGAGAGAGAGAACACAAGCAGGGGAGTGGGAGAGGGAGAAGCAGGCTCCCTGCGGAGTAGGGAGTCCTTCGTGGGATCATGACCTGAGCCGAAGGCAGCCGCTTAACAACTGAGCCACGCAGGCACACCTTTTTTTAGTTTCTTAAGTTGGACAGTTATGTTAACTTTACAACCTTCACCTATTTCTAATGTTTTTGTTTAAGGTTATAACCTTCTAAGTACTGCTTTTGTTGTGTTTCAAAAGATTCATGTTTTGGGTTTTCGTTTTCTTTCAGTTAAGAGTATTTTCTGGGGCACCTGGGTGGCTCAGTGGGTTAAAGCCTTTGCCTTCGGCTCAGGTCATGATCTCAGGGTCCTGGGATGGAGCCCCGCATTGGGCTCTCTGTTCAGCTGGGAGCCTGCTTCCTCTTCTCTCTCTGCCTGCCTCTCTGCCTACTTGTGATCTCTGTCAAATAAATAAAATCTTAAAAAAAAAAGTATTTTCTAATTTGTACTTTTTTGATCTGAAATAGAAGCTATTTGTAAGCATGTTAATATCCAGACATTTGAAGATTTATACAAATGTCATTTATATTTTGTGTTAGCTGTGGTCTAAGTATTTACTGTGTATCACTTCAATTCTTTTAAATTTATGGACACATTTTTATGACACTGTAGTGGGCTACATAGTGCCCCTCAAAATGGATATCTACCCAGAACTTCAAAATATGATCTTATTTGAAATAGCATCTCTGCAGATGTAATTACTTAAAAGATCTGTGATGAAATCATCCTAGACTTAGGGCCCTACATTCAATGATTAGCGTCCTTATAAGAATGAGTGTGGACCTGCTAATGTTTTTGTTTTGGTCTTGTGGCCTCTAGAACTGTAGGAGAATATATTTTTGTTGTTTAAAGTTACCAAGTTTGTGGCACTTTGTGATGTCATCCTTAGACACTAATAATAGATTATGGTAATGAAAAGTTGAGTGTTGCTTTAACAAATATCTAAAAGTGTGGGTGCATATATTTTCCCAAACTTACCAAATTGTACACTTAAGAATATTTTATTGTATTTAAAACATAGCCAAATAATGCTAAACAAACAATCTGGATCAGATATCCACTTCTGGAAAAATGGAGTAAACATACTTTTCTTTATTCATCCTACTAAATTGTTAAACTTACTAAAAATACTAGAAGATCTGAAGATTATAGAAAAGATTGTAGATGAGCTAGAGATTTCAGAACCTAAAAAAGGATGCAGTGGTGAATTCCCTGTGTTGTTTCTTTCTCCGTTTCTTTCTTTTTTTTTGGTTTTCCTTTCTTTATATATTCTAGATTGGTTTCTGGAGAAGCCAGCAACCCAGAAATGGGAATTTTAGAACTGAATAAAAAATAAAATAAAATAAAATACTCAGTGAATGGGTTTGAATAGAAAGTAGAAAAACAATTATAAGTGAACTTAGAAATTATTCAACTCAGAAAAAATAAAAATAAACTTAAAATATAAAAAGGAACAGAACCTCAGAAACCTATAACACTGTCACAGAAGATCTAATGTTCATTTTAACAGCATCCCAAAAGGGGATAAGTAACAGGACAGGACTAAAAAAATATTCAAAGATATAATGGCTAAAATACCTTCCAAATTTAGCACAAGACATAAAGCCAGACATTTAAGAAGCTTACTAAATCCCAAATAGGATAAATTCAAAGAAATCAAAGGCAAGACACATCATATTCAAACTTGTGAAAACTAAAGACAAAAAAAAAAATCTTAAAAGCAATCAGAGAGAAATGATTTATTAGATACAGGAAAGGAAAGTAATGTAAATCCAAATTTGAGCAAAAATATCCTTCAGAAATTAAGCAGGAATCAAGACATTCTCTAATGAAAAAAACTTTGTTGCCAGCATAAGTACAGTGAAATAATAGCTAAAGGAAGTCCTCTAAAGAAAAGGGGATAAGGAAATCTTAGAACATCAGGAAGGAATTAAAAATGGAGTGGAAGTATAGATTAGTACAATAAAATTATTTTCCTCTTGAGTTTTATAAATTTTGTTTGACAGGTGAGGCAAAAATTACAACATTCTCTAATGCAGTTCTCAACATATATTGAGTATTTACCCAAGACAGATGGATTATACATGAGAGGTTAAAGGGACATAAAGGGAAGTAAGTTTCCTATACTTCATTTAAAGTAGTAAAATACTAATATAATGTATTAAGGTAAGTTATGTTTATATAAAGTGACATCTAAGACGTAAAAATCTATACAAAGAGATACACTTAAAAACTATAGATTAAAAAAAACTATAGATAAATCAAAGTAGAATTCTAAATTATGTTTGAGTAACCCAAAGAAAAGCGGAAAAAATTATCAGAAAAATCAAGAATAGAAATAACAAAGCAAAAGATAAAATAGAAGATTTAAGCCCTGACATACCAATAATTATACTAAATTTAAGTGGTCTTATTGTACCTATTAAAAGGTGGAGATTTGGCAGAATGAATAAAAAATTGTGAACCAACTCTATCCTATTTACAAGAAACCCATTTCAAGTTCAATGACTTAGGTATGTTAAAAGTAAGGATGGGAAAAGACATATCATGCAACATTAATTTTAAAAAATCAGAAGTGAAACAAAATAGACTCCAGAACAAAGGAAAAAAAAAAGAAAGGAACATTACATAATGATAAAAAAAAAGCTAATCCATCAAACATACACTGCAATTTTAAATGTAAATCCAAACAACAGAAATGAAAAAAAATGTGAAGCAAAAAACTGAAAATACTAAAAAAGGAGAAATATAGAAATCAACATTTAGTGTTGGAGACTGTAATATTCTGTTCTCAAAAATGGATAAAACATGCAGAAAAGATCAGCAAAGATAAGGACAAACTCATTAATACCATCAAACAACAGGATCTTATTGAAACTTATAAAAAACACTCTCTTCTTGGGGCATCTTGGTGGCTTAGTTAAGCACCTGCTTTCTGCTCAGGTCATGGTCCCAGGGTCCTGGGATCAAGCTCCACATTAGGGTCCCTGATTGTTGGGGACCCTGTTTCTCCTTTTCCCTCTGCCACTCCTGTTTGTTCTTGTTTTCCCTCTATCTCTCTGTCAAATAAATCAAATTTAAAACAAACCAAAACCAAAACACAAAACACTCTACTCAAGAATAAAACACATATTCTTTTTAAGTACCCATGGAAGATGCATCAAGATAGATCATAAAACAAGACTCAAGACATTCGAAAGAATTGAAACCTTCTACGCATGTTCTCTGACCACAATGGAATCAAGCTAAATCAATTACTGAAAGATAATAGGAAAATTTCCAAACAGTTGGAAACTAAAACATGTTTTTGTTTTTGTTTTTTCTCTTATGTAGGCTCCATGCTGGGCTTGAACTCACAATCTTAAGATCAAGACCTGAGCTGATATCAAGAGTCAGACACTAAAGGGACTAAGTCACCCAGGTTCCCCTGAAAGTAATGGAGTTAGTTCTTTGAATAAATCAATAAAATTGGCAAACCTATAGCAAGACTGACAAAAAAAATGGACAGAAAATTGGGGTGCCTTGGTGGCTCAGATGGTGAAGTGTCTGCCTTCAGCTTGGGTCATGATCCCAGGGTCCCATGATCCCAGGGATTCAGCCCCGAGTCGGACTACCTTCTTGGTGGAAGGCCTGCTTTTCCTCTCCCACTCCCCCTGCTTGTGTTCCTGCTCTCACTGTCTGTCTCTCTGTCAAATAAATACCTTATTTTTTTAAAAAGGCAGAAAACATAAATTATTAATACTTGAAATGAAATACTGGGTTTTATAATCTCCTGTTCAATATTTTATGATGTTCCTACCTATTCTTTCTTCTGTGCACCTTCCCCAGGGTGCCCCCTTACCCTATCAGTAACCTCTACTGGGCAGCTGGGATGCCATTTGGACAGAGAATTCTTGGGCGCTAGTTACCCAAAGTTCTGAGAGTGAAGAAGGGGTAGTCTTAGGCTCTAGAATAGCACGATCTCTTGTTCCTAAGGATTCCTTACCCATGTGAAAAAGCTAGAGGAAGGCCAGAACAAGTTCTCTAAAGCACAGGGCTCAGGGCAGAGTCCCCTTGTTTTCTTTGTCTAAAGATAATATTATCAGCAGCTTTTATTATTATTAGTTTTTTATTTTATTTTATTTTATTTTATTTTATTTTATTTATTTTTTTTTTTTTTTTGCGATTGGTGGGATATAAAGATGAGGAAAGAGGAAAGGCTAGATGTTGATTTTGGCCAACTGAGCACAGTGTGCTATCGATTGATAAGGGAGAAGTTTGGGTTGGTTTGGAGACATCTGAAGGAGCCTAAAAGGTAAAACTAATACAGCACTTGAGGGCAAGCACTATTCTAAGCATTGTGACATGTATAACACTCACTTAACAATGCAATTCTGGGTATTACTATTATCATCTCCATTTTATAAATGTAGGGAGTAGACATGGAAAGTTTAAATAACTTGCTCAAACTCACACATCTAGTAAGTGGTAAAACTACTGTAAACTCAGGATTCTGGTTGTAGAATCTGTGCCCTTATCCTCCTTATCTTCGGCTTCAGATGCAAAGAGTATTAAGGTCTGGACAATAATATGATTTGAAAATGTAGATTTGGGACCTCTCAAAGTATAAATCATTGAACTTACAGATTTCTCATATAAATTACATATAGTACAAATAGAGGAGGCTAAATACAGATGCCTAAAAGCAATTCACATTTGAGATCATGGTGGGAGGAGCTTTCAAAGGAGGCACATAGAAACTAGTGAAATAGGGATACAAATATCAAAAGACTTTATCTTAATCAAAGGCAAGGAAAGATGCCACAAGTAAAAAAGAATGTTTAACAGTGGTAAATGCTATGAAGATATCAGGAAACACATTGACATTAAACTAGTGCCCACTGTATGTAAGCACTAGACAAAAGCCTTTATGTATATTTATCATGTTAGCCTTGTAGGAACTCCATGCTATAGGGGAAACTCCATGCTAATGAATAGATTATAATTTTCAGGGTGCCTGGGTGGCTCAGTTGGTTAATTGGCTGCCTTCAGCTTAGGTCATGATTCCAGGGTCCTGGGATCAAGCCCCGCATCAGGCTCCCTGCTCAGCAGAGAGCCTGCTTTTCTCTCTCTCTCCCTCTGCCTGCCGCTCTGCTTACTTGCGCTCTCTCTCTGTCAAATAAATAAATAAAATCTTTTAAAAAAATTATAATTTTCCTCATTTTATGAGGGAGCAATCTGAATCAAAGAAAGGTTAATAAAATTGTTCAAATTTGCCCAGATCATAGGTCAAGACATGGAATCATGATTCAAATGGAAGCCATCTGATTGCTGAGTCTGTGCACAGAGTCATGACACACTACTGCCTTTGAAATAGGTGCATCACAATAAACAACACGGATATCTTTAGTAACTTCAGTAAAAATAGGTGAAGAGGTAGTGACAATGGCTGTCAAATATTGATTCAAGATATTTAGAAAGGAAGCAATGGAAAGAGATTATGGATCTGGGGGAGGTATTTCTGAGCGGGGAGGCTTTGGGTTTGATTTTTAGATGGAAAAAATGAGACAAACTGCTTAGGCACAGAAACCCATATAGTAGGTATTATTCTAGATATACTAATCTATTGTGTGAACAACCTGTGGTGTCCCTAAAGAAAGGATCTTTCTTTGTAAGCAAAAAGGAATACTTTCTGTTGTCACTGTAGGAAACAAGGGGGAGAAAAGGTGCAAAGTGCAGATAGAGGTAGAATACTCAAGAAAGTTGAGCTCCTTTTTCTAGTCTTTCTCATTTCTATGGGAAAGAAGGGGTCAGATCTCTTCCTAGCAAGACAACAGGAGATAAAGTTCTATCTAGGTTTGAGAACAGCCAAGAGGTTTTAAATTTCTGTTGTATCTAGCAGAATGCAGAGAGGACAGCAGAACCATGGAAGCTATCTGGGTGGCATGAGGAGCCCAGCTGAAGTCAGAGCATCAGATGATAGCCAGGTTGTTTTATGATAAAGACTTTGCTAATTATCAGGGAAAATTCCTTTTCATTACAGGCCCACATTAATCAGTAACATCATCCAAGGCAGTAAAGAGAAGATGCAGAACACATAAAGACATATTTGTTTGAAGGGTTTATTCAATAAAATACCTTTTCTCCTCTACTAATGATAATATTACATGTATTAATTTGATATTACCAACACTGGTTTATTAGTCCCCTGCTGGGTGAGAAACTGGAAAACCACTCCCTTACCCTCAACAAACTGTCTTAACTTCCTGACTTGGTAGGTTTAAAAAAAAAAATTAAAGCTAATTCATAGTCAAGTTACAAAGACTTGACCTTGTCATACTTTCTTTGGGCTGACACAAGACTGTACAGTTGAATAACATCCAAGCCCAAACCTACCCTAACTTCAGATGACCCTAAGGAGATATATTGACTAAATGCCTGTGTTATCCTAGATTAGGCCTTAAAACAACAACAACAAAAAGACACCAGTGGAAACACTAGTGAAATTCAGATGAAGTCTAGCATTTAGTTAATAGTACTGAACCAACATTAATTTGTTAATTTTGACAAATATATTGTAGTTATATAAAATGTTAAGTTTAAGGGACACTGGGTGAGGGGACTAATAATTCTCTGTACAATCTTTGCAAGTTTTCTCAAAATCTAAAATTAGAAATGTGAATTGTTCTTCCTTCATATCCAGAAATTCTTCTTATCCAGAAAAAGGAAGATAAAAGGAAATTCCCACCTCTGTTTCTTAAGAAATAATGCATTAACTCTATTACCTAAGTTCTAGAAGAATGTCTCTCATTATCAAACTCTGCTTTGAGACTAAATATATTTGTTCCTTTTCTTCTCGTAAGTGAACAACAGAGGGTTAGAAGTCAGAATTAAATGCCACATTGTAATGAGAAGTATTTATCAACTAAGTCCTAGCTAAGCAAAAACAAAACCAAAAATAAGCAAACAAAAACACTATGTTCTCCATTTCATACAATGTGTTCAAATACTAGTTTATATCAGAGTGTCTTGGTTGAGTCCAAAATGTGAAATAATTACATCAGGAATGTGGTAGACTACTGGGATACCAGCTTTATGTCCAATATATTAATGCTGAAGAGTCGTTTAGAAGTAATTAATACATTAACTTATTTTTATCTTATCCATATTACTAAGAAATACAAGGTTTTTAACCCTGAATTTGCTGTTAAAAAATTTGCTGATATATAGGTCTTTGAATAATTAATTTTTTGGAAACCTTTCATAACTATGTGATAATCACATCGTCAGTATCACACTGACATATAATCTTACGGTACTTAAATATTCCCATATAGGTGTGTATATTCTAAAAGCTACTCCTAAAAATTCATTTGTTATAAGCCAGTGAAAAGTAACACAATATAAAGAGCATACTTAATTACTATATCTAATTTATACATTAAAGTCTCTCATACTGCTGCATAGCCCTCAAATGTTATAACTGAAATAGTCTTTACATTTTTTTTTAAAGGAATGACAATTATAGTTACATTAATGCTTGGGGAAACCACATGATTTTATGAACACACATTGTTAAATGATTAATATCATTTAAATGACTAAATCATTCAACAAATATGCATCAAGCTTTATAAAGTATAGGCTTTGTCCTAGGCTCTCAGAATATAGTGGTGAAAAAAATGAACAAATGTCCCTCACACTCAAGAACTTGTCAAATAGAAGGAAAAGCAAGTAATAAATGATTTTTTAGATTACTGAAATATTGAGTATTCGTGTTCTAGGAAGAGCTTAACTGCTCCTGAAATATAAAACAAATAAACTGTCATAAGTACTAAAACTGCAGAAGATATGGTGACAGATAATAGGCAATAATTACCTTGATTATGAAGGGATTACTTTATATTGAAGGTTCAGCCTAAGACACTAAGAAGAGGCAGTATTTCACTAAGCATGATGCCCTCTAGTTCCATCCACGTTGTCGCAAATGGCAAGATTTCATTTCTTTTGATGGCTGCATAGTATTCCATTGTGTATATATACCACCTCTTCTTTATCCATTCATCTGTTGATGGACATCTAGGTTCTTTCCATAGTTTGGCTATTGTAGACATTGCTGCTATAAACATTCGGGTACATGTGCCCCTTCAGATCACTATGTTTGTATCTTTAGGGTAAATACCCAGTAGTGCAATTGCTGGGCCATAGGGTAGTTCTATTTTCAACATTTTGAGGAACCTCCATGCTGTTTTCCAGAGTGGTTGCACCAGCTTGCATTCCCACCAACAGTGTAGGAGGGTTCCCCTTTCTCCGCATCCTCGCCAGCATCTGTCATTTCCTGACTTGTTCATTTTAGCCATTCTGACTGGTGTGAGGTGGTATCTCATTGTGGTTTTGATTTGTATTTCCCTGATGCCAAGTGACGTGGAGCACTTTTTCATGTGTCTGTTGGCCATCTGGATGTCTTCTTTGCAGAAATGTCTGTTCATGTCCTCTGCCCATTTCTTGATTGGATTGTTTGTTCTTTGGGTGTTGAGTTTGCTATGCTTAGTGAAATAAGTCAATCGGAGAAAGACAACTATCATATGATCTCCTTGATATGAGGACATGGAGAAGAAACATGGGGGGTTAGTGTGATAGGAGAAGAATAAATGAAACAAGATGGGATTGGGAGGGAGACAAACCATAAATGACTCTTAATCTCACAAAACAAACTGGGGGTTGCTGGGGGGAGGTGGGGTTGGGAGAGGGGGAGGGGGTTATGGACATTGGGGAGGGTATGTGCTATCGTGAGTGTTGTGAAGTGTGTAAACCTGGCGATTCACAGACCTGTAGCCCTGGGGATAAAAATACATTATATGTTTATAAAAAAAAAAAAAATTGGAAGGGGAGGCGAACCATAAGAAACTATGGACTCTGAAAAACAGCCTGAGGGTTTTGAAGGGTCAGGGGTGGGAGGTTGGGGGAACAGGTGGTGGGTAATAGGGAGGGCATGTTTTGCATGGAGCACTGGGTGTTGTGCAAAAACAATGAATACTGTTATGCTGAAAAAATTTAAAAAAAATATATATATATAAAAAAAAGAAGAGGCAGTATTTATTGAAGGAAAGGTGAAAAAAAGCTAGCTTGCTAAAAAGAGTAAAAGAGTATTTATTCTAAAAAAAGACAAGATCACAGGCATATACCTTCATAAAGAAAAAAATGAGAATATAAATAGCCTGGATAGAATGTTATAGAAAAATGTATTATTATAAGACTTAATTATCTCAGGTCTTGAAGAAGATAACAGGACAGGAAAGAGGACTGAAGTTTAAATAAGTATGAGGAATGTCTTGTGTACTTAGTATGTACTAGACATCATATTAAATCATTTGTGTGTGTTATCTTATTTAAATATTACATCCACAAAAAATATTACATCCACAGTGTGTGGATAATCATATTTTAAAGACCAGTTATGTAAGTATTAGAGACGTTATGCAACTTACTAAAAGCCAGAATGGTAGTTTTACGTAATTCATCCAGCATTACAACAGGCAATGTAAGCATCATCATAATGATCATATCATCATGGTGACTGCCTGACTTTATTATTATTATTTTTTTAAAGATTTTATTCATCTGACAGAGAGAGAAATAACAAGTAGGCAGAGAGGTAGGCAGCGGGGGTGGGGGAAGCAGGCTCCCCGCTGAGCAGAGAGACTGACGTGAGGCTTGATCCCAGGGCCCTGAGATCATGACCTGAGCCGAAGGCAGAGGCTTAAACCACTGAGCCACCCAGGCACCCCTAACTTTATTATTATTAATTAGGATTACTATCTGAATTTTTTTACTGAAATGTAATAGACATATAATATCCTATTGTACAACAGAGTAATTCAATATTTTTATACATCATACATTACAAAATGATTCCCATGATAAGTCTAGATACTGTAATCTTACAAACTTATTACTCTGAAAGGTTTTGACAGTCTCTGAGTTTTAGAATCCTCTTGAATCACTTCAGTGAGATTCTTCCAATACTCCCATGTTTTAAAATTCTATTTCAGAGACAAATTATTAGGATCAATTCGTGAGGGCATGGAAGGCTTGGCTTTGGCAACTAACATGAAAAAGAAAAAAAAAATTAGACCTTAGAAAATTTTGCATACTGAGATTATTTTCCTCTCCCAAACATCTTTCTTTTAGTGAGAACCTAAGAGCAACCTCTGTTGCTCATGTGCAGGTTAGCGGGTATTTGCCTATCCATCCATTAAGAATCACTATCTACAGAGTATATTCTAGTTTTCAAAGTAACACACACACACACACACACACACACACACAGCCTTATTTTTCTAGCAGAAACCTTCGTTGGCCTGAATAATAAGTCCTCTAAATCTTTATAAGGCATAAATCTATATAAGGCATAAGAAAAACTGTCTAAACCTTTTGGAATGTGAACACGTTACATTCATGTATAAGTAAATAAACAATGGCCGTTTATCTGTTTCAAGTCAGAAACCAAAGAATTCTCTGAGAGGTGTTATTTCTGATTTCAAGAATTACTAAGTATTTCCTTTTTAAATTTTTTTATCCTGATTTACAGATAAAAGACCTTGAAGAAGAAATACCAAACAGTTTCACATAAGCTTCGGAGTTTGAGAAAGCTTACCTCATTGAATTAAACACTAGACACTTTTGATGTGTGTGTGGTTTTTTTGCCTCTCAATCCTAGACTCTCTGCTTAAATATTTAAGCCACAGTATAGTGTGTTAGAGTTAAAAAGGGAAAGCTTTTAAATTAAACTTGGAAATGATAAATTTCAGCTTAGGTTTGCACTTTGATGCATTTGGGAAGAGTCACAGGGTCTCATGCTGGCCCTGGTCTGGTAGAATTAGAGAAGTAATAATGTTTCCTTTCATGTGTGGTTTTTGCAGTAGGCATGAGGAAAATGTAGACTCCTTTTCTCCTAGGATTCTTCATATCTGCTACCATTAGTCATACCAACCATATGGAAATAGAGATATAAATTTTTAATATAATGTGCACACATTTTTGAGGATGAAGAGGTATGACAGTGGAACTTCTACTACCTCTTTTTACAACATTAAGTAAAACGACTATCATGGTGTTCAGTAAACGCACATTTCCAATTTGGCCTGTCACTTTATTATCCTTCTTGAATATTCACTGAGCAATTTTAAATGAATTACTTTAATTCTTTAAATAAACTCATCATTTTTCTTCAAGATACTTCATTTTTTACCTTTTCTTTTTCCGTGGATATACTAGAAATTTTGAAGATACCCTTGACATGTTTTTCCCTTCAACACATTGTCACCAAGGCTTGGTTTTCTTCTTTTTAAAAAATCATGTTGATTGATTCATTCTGCCCTACCCTCACCATTATCAGACTCCTATCACCTAACAACTATATTAGAACATCCTGTTTACTGGGCTGATTTTTTTCTTTCTTGTTTTCTACATGAGCCTACCAGTATTGCTAGGTTACTATTTTACTAGTTACTATTTTAAGTGCTTTATAAGATAGTTGTGGCTCAAGTTTACATGCAGTATCCATGAAAACTACCCTTTAATAACTACTCTAGTCCATACTGAAAATAAATCTTCTGAAAACTAATATTTAAGATATTCATTTATTCAATATGCATTTCTTCACATCTTCTTCCTTTAAGTCATAGACATGATGTATACATGAAATGTTTGTTTGAACCCTGTCCCCATGGAATCCAACCAGGCAGACAGAAGCAAATTATAACTTCAGGACTTTAGTGTAGTGCTGTGAATGCATTAGATGCCTATTCAACATCTGTTGAAATAATAAATGAATAGAAAGGCAATTGTGAAAGACTTTGAAAAGTGTAACAACAGAAATCTGTGTATATAATAATGGTTTGGGAAACTGGACAGTTGATTTTCCCAGGAGAATTAAAAGAAAGGCTTTGTAATTTGATATTAAAACTCAGTCTTGAGTTTTACAGAGTGTATTCTACAGTTTTGAGGGGCTGGCTCAGTCAGTTAAGCAACCAACTCTTGATTTTGGCTCATGTCATGATCTCAGGGTTGTGAGATTGAGCCCAGCATGGACCCTGCTTAGGAGTCTCTCTCTCCCTCTGCCCCTATTCTACCAAAAAAAAAAAAAAAAAAAAAAAAAAGTCACTTTTAAATACTACTAATATTTTGGTTAATACAAATAATGTAGATTTAACCTACTTTAATTAAAATGTTCTTATATTACTCCATTGTTGTGACTGTGCTATACAAAACAATACTACACTATTGGCAAGTATTCTCTTGGTGTACGTAGAAAATCTGAGGGATTTTGTAAAGTATGCTTCTTATTTACAAAGACATAGTAAAATATTCTATTCAGGGTGACAAACTGCTCTGACTCTTAACACAGAGCTACAGCATGGTGCATGCCTTGGAAGTATGCACTGAGGAACCATGGATAACTTCATCATCTGAGCCAGTTATTTTCCTAGAAAAAGATAAGGACATCTATAACTCTATATAACTTCAGTTTAATAATCATTTAGTATACTTAAAGCACTTAGCATGGTGGCAGACACTGGAAAGAACTTCCACCTTTTCTCTTTAACATTATTTATTGGTATAGTTATGTTTACTTATTCATTCATCTAACAATTATATGTGCAATTGCTGCTTGGCAATGTGCAGTGCCCTGGGGATTGGAAACAAGTAAGACAAGAATCCCTGTTCATAGGAGTCTTAAAGTCTACAAAAAGAAAAACATTCAGATAACATTAAGCACATTATTATAGTAGCCAAAGAGAGGCTGTTCATAAGTGTATGGAAAAGAGTGTGGTTAATTCCATCAGGGACAGTGAAAAAATGGAGGTCAAATAAAGATTCCCTGAAAAGGTGAGGTAAGGAGAATTTTGGACTTGGAAGCATAGGAAGCAAACATACATGGGGCTGTATGGACTTATGTAAGTTTGAAATGAAAAATTTTGAAGATAAGGGAGCCTGGGAAAACTTGCAGTGGAAAAGTTATTTACAGAAATCACATCTTAGAAGATATTCTGTTATGGAGAGTAAGTTTAATGTGGTAGTCAATAAGGAAGATTAAAAGGATTCAAATGAGACATCGACATGAACATATGCATATTAAAAAGAGCCAGTGTTGCTCTTATTTGCATGTGTTGCACTGGGTAATTCCAGGATTGCCATTTGTCTCAGAGCTATCAGAGATTTAGATAGTTTCTACGATAATGGTAAAAAAGAATAAGGTGTCATGAGGGAGGGAACTGTGTATTTGTACAAAGTGGTTATGTTAACTGGAATGGGGTTGCAAAGCATTCTCATTCAGCAACGTGGGCACATGTATTAGAAAAGGAGTAGCAAATTATGTGAAAATCAAGTAAGAAAGAAACCCCTGGGGTGCTTTTGTGGCTCAGTCCTTAAGTGTCTGCCTTCTCAGGTCATGATCCCAGAGTCCTAGAATCTAGCCCAGCATTGGGCTCCCTGCTCAGCAGGAAGCCTGCTTCTCTCTCTTCCACTCCTCTTGCTTGTGTTCCCTCTCTTGATGTCTCTCTCTCTATCAAAAAAATAAATAAAATCTTGGAAAAAAAAAAAAGAAACCCCCAAAATGAGAGGTGATAATTAACTAGTAGGATAATTGACTTTCTCTGCAGTGACTAACATAACACAATAAAAAATAAATTAATTAAAAACTGATAGGATATATGTTAATGAAAAAGAATAAGATTTTATCACCAACGAAAAGTGGGAGAAAAAGAATGTCCACCATAGCCAAACTGTGGAAAGAGACAAGATGACTTTCAACAGATGAATGAATAAAGAAGATGTGGTCCATATATACAATGGAATATTACTCAGCCATCAGAAAGGATGAATACCCAGCTTTTGCATCAACATGGATGGGACTGAAGGAGATTATGTTGAGTGAAATAAGTCAAGCAGAGAAAGTCAATTTTCATATGGTTTCACTTACTTGTGGAACATAAGGAATAACATGGAGAACATTAGGAGAAGGAAAGGAAAAGTCAATTGGGGGAAATCAGAGGGGGAGATGAACCACGAGACACTGTGGACTCCGAGAAACAAGCTGAGGGTTTTAGAGGGGAGGGGGGTGGGGGGATGGTTGAGTCTGGTGGTGGGTATTAAGGAGGGAATTTTATTGCATGGAGTCCTGGGTGTTGTACATAAACAATGAATCTTGGAACACTGCATCAAAAACTAATGATATACTTTATGGTGACTAAAATAACACAATAAAAATATAAAGAAATAAAATCTTTTTAAAAAGTGGGGGAAAAAGAGAAAAGAATATAAGAAAATTTTCAGATCACTTTGCTGCTTCTGGTGACTCAGAAGAGAAGTAACTCATGATGGTATTTACTGAGAAACAAGGATAGGATTAGGAAGATTTATCTGTTTATTTTTGATAGGGGACAGGGAAAGACAATGGATTGACTTCTGGAAATGCTAACATCCGCATGCCTTTTGAGTATCTGTTTGGAAATTTTCAGTATGCCTTAATTTAGATGTTTCTCTAGGGCTCTAAAATTTTGAAGAAAGTGGCTAAACATATGCAGTTGAAGAAGTCATGAATATATGGGTAGACATTGAAATAAAGGGGATGAATGAGACCACTTAGGAAAACATGTTGAAGAAGAAGAGACAAAGTGTATGGAAACAACCGTCATAACACCATTATTATATAACATAGAGAAAAGGAGCTGGCAAAGGACTGAGGAGCAACAACAGAAAGCAATTTCCTGGATCTCTTCCTATATCTCCTAGATAGGCAGTAATCCAGCAAAGAATGCCTTTCAAATAAGAAATTAATGTCAATAGGGCTGTAAGCTGCCATGAGTAACTGGACTTAGAGTGGCCCTAGAGTTGTGGTGATAATTTCACACTCTTGGGATTTACTACTATAAATTTCCTTCTCTCCCCTCTCCCCATTTTCTGTCTGCTGGGATGAGGCAATAAGCAAGAATATCAAGGCCAGACTGTGATGTGTTATACTAATACAAACCATGTGTCTGACAATGTCAGACACTTGAATTAAGTCCAGTAAAGTCCCTAACTTATTGTAATTCCCACATTCAAGTGTTTAGTCATGTTTAAATAATAGAAGAAGTGTCAAGTGAGGCTTAAATTATTTTTCTGACTCGAATTAGAAATGAAGGATATGGAAATAAGAACTGATCTATTTTCCACTCTTTTAATCCACATGACTTACTGGGTAAACAAAAGAAAGAATTTAACACAATCAGCCACATTAAACAAAAACTTCCTTTAAATCATCTCAGTACCAATCAACTACATTTAGAAATTGCGATATTGTTACGCAAATAAAACACTGAAGGGATTGAAATCCAGAGTTAGGGAATAGTAGTTTAGAATGTTTTGTTTTTAAGATTACAAATTCAGTTCTTTATCTTACATTCTTTAGATTATTCTTTTATTTTGTTTTCCCACCCTTTGAGAACTAATTTCTTAAGTAGAAGACTTTGACAGAGAAATTAAGGACCAGGCAATTTTTATCAGATTACCTATTACCCAGGCCTAGACATTCAATTTTATATCTTTGAATATTTGAAAAACACAAAGACATTACTTCCCTGTTGGAAATCATGAATATAAATTACTTATTAAAAAAATACAATATATTATTTAGCATTATTTTCAGTAAATTACTTCAAAGTAGCACATTAATAAGGATCATGTAATTTGAAATCAGGGGGAGGAGAAAGTACACCATGCCTGAAGCTAAAATACATTTTCTCTTCTGAATTTTTTTTCCTGGAAAATCTCTTCTACCAATCGAACCCCAGGATACTAGATTCTAATTATTAAAGAATGCTTAGATGGTAAACAAATTGATGACAAAAAAATTAATAGCTTTGTGTTTGTATGGAACTGTACAGATTAAGGCCAGTGGTTAAATAGAGTTCCTGTTGTCTGGAGTTTCTTAAACAACCAATGGTGGCCTGTTCTGAATGTATTCAGGTTTGCCAGAAAAAAAATGAACCCCTCTGAACCTATCCCTATTTAAAATGTAACCCTTGACTATACTTACAAAATTTTATTTTTTTACCTTATGTACACAGAAATTTATTAATTTTGGAGTTTTATGATAAGATAAAAAACAGCCCTATTATCTCCAAATATAGTCAATCATGCTATTACGTTGTAGTCAAAAAACACTCCACCTATAGTTTGGTCCAAGCAACTACTGATCTCTTCAACCAGTTATGGGCAGGTTAATGTTTTACAAATGGATATCAAATAAAACCACGTGTAAACATATATTTATACATACATTTATTATGAACTCTACCTATGTAGAGAATGTATAGCACACAATTTACAGGTAATAAAAATTATATTACTCTTTATTATACATTTTGTGGAGACAAATGATTCTCACAAACGCTTTTATTGATTATTTGCTGAACTTCTGTATTTGAATTCACACTATGTGTTAATTTTTGACATGATAACCAAACTCTTAATTGATATTGTTATTTAATCAATAAGACAAAAATGAAACAACAAAAATATATGTCTTAAGTGGAATTTAATCATTCAATATGTGGGTCTTTTGTATCTGCTTTCTTTCACATGACATACTTTTTTAGAGATTCAGCCATATTGTGGTATGTATCAGTGTTTCATTTCTTTTTATTGCCAAATAGTATTGCATTATATGGATATACTAATTTTATCTGTTCACCAGTTGATGGATGTTTGAGTTATGTTTACTCTAAATATGTGTGCAAATTAAGGGTTATGAGGCAGTAAGACTAAAGCCAAAATGTCAAACATTGGGAAATTTACCAGGGTAACACCATTTTTAAAGGCTTCTTGGGAGAGAGTTAAATTGCCTTCCCTAAACAAGTCTTCTCAGCATGGGAACACAAGAACATTTTTTTCCCTTGGAATTTTAACATTATTCATATCTGTGGCATTCTAGTTCAATCCAAAATATCATACAATGTACTTGAATATCTCCTGAGATTAACTTTATTTAGCATCACATGCAGAAATAAGTCCCATTGAAATCTGTTAATCTTTAATAAATCCCATTACCACTTTAATTAAATATTGAGAGTAACACCCAAAATACAAGTACATTCTAATTTTTTACTTGTTAAAATGATGCATAGCCCATAAATATGCTTCTTATCTCAAAGGTAATGGATAATATATTGAGCCCTCTCTAAGAGATAAGTAAAATTAAATCCAAAATATTATTTAATAATTACTTAGGATCTTTCAAAATCTCAAAATAATGTTCAGCCCCACATTGATTACTTCATTTAAAATAGAACAATGAGTTGAAGCATTGATAAATCTTTACTTAGAAAAAATGCTTTCTAGTAATGCTAGCATTTCTAATTTTTAATTGTTTTACTGTGAGATTAAGTACACACGAGAGACTTATGAACTAGACATCTGATTAGGGACCTAATTTGGGGCATATTTTTTGGAGTAATAATTTAGCTTGACATTTTCTTTTGGATAAAGAAATCAAGAAACTTAGGCTAAATCTCATGGGCAAAAGTTCTTTTTAGGAAATAAAGTGGCATTTTAACTTTTTTTGAGAATCTGGTAGATTTCATGGTAAAAACCAATTTGTATTTTATAATCAAAAAAACTTTCTCCCAAGGTAAATCTAAATTTTAGTTTCAGTTTTACTGGAAGTCATAATATTTCCTTTAGTGATAATATATTCATTTTTTCTCACATTCAATTATAAGGCATTCATGCCTATGAGAATGTGTTGAGATCTGATCATGGATCTCTCTAAGTTTTTTGGACAGCATCCTGGTTTATCCCAGAATGCTATATTTTTGAGTTTTGCAACTAAAAGAGCTATATGTTTTATTTCTAGATCAGTAGATAATACATTTCAAATTTTTTGACACTAATTTCATTCCTTTGAACAATCTTGCCTTCAACAAACTCTTATCAAGTGGTCTGTGGTATGTTTTGATGTGCCATTAAAATTGCAAAATGGATCATATAAAAGAAGCAAACTCAGTGAATTTAGTGACCACAACTCCCAATTCCTCCCATGTCCATTTCAACTTTCTCTACAAAGTGGAGCAAAAGTTGATACAAGCAAAGTAGTAGAGGTAAAAATGTACATGTAAAGGGTCAAGAGAGCTAAATTCTCCTCCCTTAAGCATTGGCTGGATTTACTGACTAACTGTGAATGAATGGAATATGGCAGAAGTGATGTTCTCACTGTTTCTGTTCCAAGAAACATTTGCTTGTATTTTGAGTATTTTCTCTTTCTCTCCCTCTCCATCTTTGTCATTGGTCAGACATAGCCAGTTTTCATGTTGGGAGTAGCCCTGTGGAAAAGCCCATCTGGCAGGAAAATTAAGCCAATATTTATAAAGGAAAAGGGACCTTTCAAAAACAAAAGTTATCATGGAAGTAGCTTTTTAAAAAATACCTATTTAATTCTTGTGATGACCACAGCTGAGATGCACAGTTTAATTCAAAACCACCTTGATTCCTAACTCTCAGAAACTGTATGAAATAGTAAATGTTTAGTTTTTTATGCTGCTGAATTTAGGGCAATTTGTTACACTGCAATAGAAACCCAATACAGACTGTCAGGATCTCTAGAATAGAGAACAGATAGTTTGTTTTTCTCTGAGCTGGAAAGGAGGATAAATAAAAGGAGATACAAAAAATGAGGAAAGGAAAAAACAATTGATATCCAATAAACATACAGAAGAGCTGCTCACCTTTGTTAATTCAGGGAAGTACAAATTAAGACCATGATGTGACTTTCTGTATTCATTCAGTTGGGAGAAATTAAGAAGTCTGACAATAATAATTATCGTGTGTTCATAATAATATATGATCACCAAAAATAATAATATATGAATAAACAGAAGAATGAGTAAGTGAATAAATAAAAATACATTTAAAAAATATCAGGTTCCTTTAATATCAGAAATAAGACAACGATGTTCACTCTTGCCACTTTTATTCAACATAATACTGGAAGTTCTAGCCACAGCAATCAGGTAAGAAAAATAAATGAAGCATCCATATTGGTAAGGAAGAAGTTAAACAGTCACTATTTGCAAATGACATGATATTCCACATAGAAAACTTCAAAGACGCCACTAAAAATGAGATAAATTGGGCGCCTGGGTGGCTCAGTGGGTTAAAGCCTCTGCCTTCGGCTCAGGTCATGATCTCAGGGTCCTGGGATCGAGCCCCACATCAGGCTCTCTGCTGACCAGGGAGCCTGCTTCTTCCTCTCTCTCTGCCTGCCTCTCTGACTACTTATGATCTCTGTCTGTCAAATAAATAAATAAAATAAAAAAAAAATGAGATAAATTCACTAAAGTTGCAGAATACAAAATTAACACCCAGAAATTGATAACATTTCTACATACAAAAAGGAAGCAACAGAATGAAAAATTAAGAAAATCCTGTTTACAATTGTACCACAAAGAATAAATACCCAGGAATAAACTTAATCAGAGAGGTGAAAGATTTGTACTCTTTTCCATATTCCACTCATATTCCATGCTCATAGATTAGGAAAATTAATATTGTTAAAATGTACATGTTACCCAAAGCAATCTATAGATTCAGTGTAATCCTTATCAGAATACTAATAGAATTTTTCACAGAACTATAAAAAATAATCCTAAAATTTATATGGCACTACAAAAGACTCTAAATATCCAAAGCAATCCTGAAAAAGAAAAACAAAGCTAGAAGTGTCCCAATCCCAATACACTACAAATCTGTAGTAATTAAAACAGTATGGTACTACCAGAAAAACAGAAAATATAGATCAATGAAAGAGACTAGAGAATCCAGAAATAAGCCCACATTTGTATGCTCAGTCTATGACAAAGGTAGCAAGGATATACAATGGGAAAAAATATTCTCTTCAACAAATGATATTAGCAAAATTGGACAGCTACCTGCTAAAGAATGAAACAGAATCATTTGCTTACTCCATACACAAAAATAAATGGGTTAAACACCCAATTGAAGACCTGAAAACATAAGAGTCCTAGAAGAAAACACAGATAATTTCTTTGACATGACGCTTAGCAAAATTTTTCTAGATGTCTCCTAAGACAAGGAAAAAAAAAGCAAAAATAGACTATTGAGACTATAACAAAGTAAAAAGCTTTTGCACAGTAAGAAAAACCATTAAGAAAATTAAAAGATAACCTACTTAATGGGAGAAGATATTTGCAAACCTTATATCTGATAAAGGGTTAATACCAAAAATACATAAAGAACTTATATACCATAACACCCCAAAACATAGTCTTATTAAAAATGGACAAAGGAATTAAAGAGACATTTTCCCCAAGAAGACATACTGATAGTCAATAGACACATGGAAAGATGCTTAACACCTCTAATCTTTAGGGAACTGCAAGTCAAAACCACAATGAGATATTACTTTATACCTGTCAGAATGGCTAGTATTAAAAAGACAAAAAATAAGTGTTGGTAAGGATATGAAGAAAAAGGTATCCTCATGAATTATTGATGGGAATATAAATCGGTGCAGCCACTGTGGAAAGTAGTATAGATGTTCCTCAAAAAATTAAAAATAGAAATACCATACAATTCAGTAACTTTATCCATTGGATATTTACCCAAGGAAAATGATAACACTAATCCAAATATATATTCAGCCCCATGTGTATTACAAACACACACACACAGGAATATTAGCCACAAAAAGAATGATATCTTGCCATTTTCAACAGCATGGATGGCTCTAGACGGTATTTTACTAAGTGAAATAAGCCAGACTGAGAAAGCAAATACCGTATGATTTCACTTATACATAGAAACAAAAAAATGAAAAAAAAAAAAAAAAGCAAAACAACAACAAATAATAAACAAAAAACAGAATCAAATCTATAAATACTAAGGACAAATTAATGGTTGCTGGAGGGGAGGTGGGTTGCATTGTGCAAAGGTGAAGAAAAGTTGGAGACACAGCATCTAGTTATACAATAAATAAGTGCTGGGAATAAAAGGTACAGGATAGGAAATACTGTTTCTGGTACTATCATAGGGTTTTTATGGTGACAGTAGCTACACTTGCGGTGAGCACAACATAAACTTGTTGAATCACTCTATTTTACAACTCATACTAATGTATCCTCTTTTGTGTAAACTATCCTCAAAAAAAATAGCAAGGTACTAGTAAGCTGAAATTTTTTTAGGATTAAAAGTATGTTTTTTAAGATTTAAAAAATTTCAGGGGCTAAAACATTAAGATGTTCACAAATGTATTGAACTCATTATTATTTAATCCATCACAGTGGCAAAAGTAACCAAAATAACATAGCATATCATTATTTCTAATCTATTTGAATCAAATAAATCAGAATTATACACATGCATATATTTTTCTTTTTTTAAAAGGAGGAACTTAGATGTTATTTAATAGGACCACATGGAAAATTCCTTGGATAAAATTTTTTAAATAAATCCTCTTTTCTGCATATGCATTAAAAGTCTATTATGTATATCTAAAAGAAGACATCAGGGATTTATCTGAAAGGACTAAAAAAAAAATCAGAAAAGTAATATTAACAAAACTAAAATTTTGTGTGTATATAGCCTTTATAGCCCTAAAAAACAACTATAGATAATTTTTCCCTTAAGTATATGATTTACTATTTCATATGCTTATCCTATTTGTCTTTTAATCAGTTTCTAGGTAAAATTATATAATACATTTCGTACTCATTTTGACATTATTCTATATATATTTAAATTTATAATTTGAGCTATGTTTTGTGAGACTCGGTAATTTATACCAGCAATTTTGTATCAACAAATGAAACATTTTACTTGAACTAACCAATTCATGTTATATTCAATTTTATGCAAATAAGAAACTCAATGTCACAACCTTTTGAAAAGTTATCTCCTAATATTAGTGCATTGTAAATGACCACTATTAAACTAGGAATTCTATATTGTACTTCAATTGATGTGCACATTCTCAATTTATTTATTTTTCTTTATAACACTCTTAGCATAGGAATACTGTGTGCAATTTCAGACCAAAGCAGCTTTATATGAAAGATGAATTCATATGAGGTAGCCTTATAATGAATGCTTTAAATCACTGTGATGTAAATGAGAAGCCTTACTTTTTTTTTTTACTGTCTCTTGAGAACTCATTAAGACAGAAAACACGTTTTTGAGAACAACCCAAATCATATGCAGAACACACTAGCCCTTGTATCAAGAAGATCCACTGCAGAGGAAAACACTATAATTTTGAACGAGAAAGTGGCATTAGAGATGCATTTAAGCACAGTGGTTCTTTCCACTAGGACTGCCAATTCCTAGTGATGGGTTTGAATCTAAGTTAATTGATTCCCTATGTTGGTCTTCAATAATGCGTACCTCATTATAATCCTGCATGCAGAATGCTACACAATGAGGAAATTTATTGATGTATATTGGAGCAAAAAGACAATACAAATAAATTCTTTTTTGAATCTAAATGTTGTGAACAGAGCAAAGAAACACTGTCCATGAACTGATTCACATTTATCCTCCTGAAACCTAAAAAGGAATATATCCTCATTCTAAGTGTTTCAGTCACATTTATCCTTCACAAACCTTATCAAAATCTGAAAGTAGGTTAAACTGAACTATGTTATACTATCCAAATTCAAGTACGAGTTGAAAATGTTTTCACCAAGCACATAATTTATCAAGTAGTCAATAAACAAGCTAAATCAGAGTATTGGAAAGAAATCTGGGACTGTATTCAGAACCTGGGCCCTAAGCTTTGATTTGTATGTTATCAAAGCCTTCTCTAGATAGTTTAATAATAACAATGACCTTACAGTATATTACTCAGAATATATGAGATAATGCATTTGAAATCCCCCTTACTTAAAAGTATAGCAAATCTTAGTTGCTTGTATTTATATCACATAAATATGCTACACATGCGAGATACTTCATGTTAAACTCCTTAAAATTATATATTCTTCACTAATCATTTTTACATAACCATCCACTCATTTAATAATCCATTTATTAATTCACATATATATCCAACAATTTTGCAGTAAGTGGAAATGTTAATAAGTGTTATAGCAAGTAGTTCTATCTGACTCCAAAGACACTGCTTTTTTCCCCCTACATTAGAGTAGACAATATGGAACATTTTTCTAGTTATTTTAGAGTTGGAAGCAGGTAATACATTGCTGTTGACTAAAAATTAATTCTCTTTGAACTGGGAAGGTAATATTTTTAATAAGTGTATCTTTTGAGGAGGAGATACACATAGAAAAAGTTAGAAAAAAAGGTGATGCCTACTTTCCTATTATAATAAACTGAAACTCTGATAAGGACAGATGTCCAGAGATGCATTACTCTTATACCTATGCAGTTGATAGCTGAGTACTAGGATGAGTGAATATGACTTTATCAAAGAAGTATGCTTCTATGAACAGAAATAAATGATATAGAAACTAAAACAAAACAAAACAAAAACAATAGAAAGATTGATGAAACCAGGAGTTGGTTCTTTGGGAAAAAAAAATAGTAAAATTGATAAACGTCTAGCCAGACATATCAAAACTAGAAAGGACCCAAATAAATAAAATCACAAATTAGAGAGGAGAAATAATATCCAACATCACAGAAATACAAACAATTATAAGAGAATAATACAAAAAATTATATGTCAACAAACTAGACAACCTCGAAGAAATGGATAAATTTCTAGAAACCTACAAACTACCAAAACTGAAACAGGAAGAAATAGAAAACTAGAACAGACTGGTAACATACAAAGTAATTGAATCAGTAATAAAAAAACAAAAAACAAAAGACAAAACAAAACAAAAAACCCCAAAACCTCCCAACAAACAAAAGCCCAGGACCAGATGACTTCACAGGTGAATTCTACCAAACATTTGAAGAGGATTTAATACGTTTTCTCAAACCATTCCAAAAAATAGAAGAGGAAGGAAAACTTCCAGATTCATTCTATGAGGCCAGCATTACCCTGATACCAAAACCAGATGAAGACACCACTAAAAGAATTGTAGGCAAAATATCCCTGATGAACATGGATGCAAAAATTCTCAGTACAATACTTGCAAACTGAATCCAACAATGCATTAAAAAAGAAAAATCATTCGCCACAATCAAGTGGGATTTATTCCTGGATTGTAAGTGTGGTTCAGTATTCACAAATGAGTCATTATATGCTACATTAATAAAAGGATAAGAACCATATGATCATTTCAATAGATGCACAAAAAGCATTTGACAAAGAACAACATACATTCATGATAAAAACCCTCAAGAAAGTAGTTTTAGAGGGAACATTCCTCCACATAATAAAGACATACATGGAAAAAACAGTTAGTACCATAATTAATGGAGGAAAAATGGAGAGCTTTTCCTCTATTGTCAGGAACAAAACAGGGATATCAACTCTCATCACTTTATTTAACATAGTAATAGAAAACCTAGCCTCAGCAGTCAAATAGCAAAAAGAAATAAAAGGCATCCAGATTAATAAGGAAAAAGTAAAACTTTAACTATTTGCAGATGGCATCATACTATATATAGAAAACCTGAAAGACTCCACCCAAAAACTCCTAGAACTGATAATTCAGTTAAGTCACAGGATGCAAAATTAACAAACAGAAATCTGCTGTATTTATATATACTAATAATGAAGCAGCAGCAGGAGAAATTAAGGAATCAATCCCATTTACAATTACACCAAAAATAATAAGATACCTAGAAATAAACCTAGCCAAAGAGGTGGAAGGCCTATACTATGAAAAGTATAAACCACTGATAAACGAAATTAAAGATAACACAAAGAAATGGAAAGACATTCTGTGCTCATGGATTGAAAGAAAAAATATTGTTAAAATGTCTATATTACCTAAAGCAATCTATGCATGTAATGCAATCACTATCAAAATACCAATAGCATTTTTACAGAACTGGAGCAAACAACCCTAAAGTTTTTGTGGCACCATAGAAGACCATGAATAGCCAAAGCAATTTGAAAAAGAAAAGCAAAGCTGGAGGCATCACAATTCCAGACTTCAAGTTATATTACAAAGCTACAGTCATCAAAACAGTATGATACTGGCACAAAAACAGACACATAAATCATCACAACAGAATAGAAAACCCAGAAATGATCTCACCACAATATGGTCAAGCTTCAACAAAGCAGGTAAAAATATCCAATGGGAAAAAGTCTAACAAATGATGTTGGGAAAACTGGAAAGAAACATGAAAAAAACTGAAAAAGAATGACACTTTCTTATGCCATTCACAAAAATAAACTCAAAGTGAATGCAAGACCTAAATGTGAGAAGGAAACCATAAAAATCCTGGAAGAGAACATAAGTAATAATTTTTTTGACAGGCTGTAGCAACTTCTTTCTAGCTATGTCTCCTGAAGCAAGGGAAACAAAGGCAAAAATAAACTATTGGAATTTCATCAAGATAAAAAACTTAGACAACAAAGGAAGCAATCAACAAAACTAAAAGGAAACCTACAGAAGATATTTTCAAATGACATAGCCAATAAATGGCTAATATCCAAAATATATAAAGAACTGCTACAACTCAACATGCCAAAATAGCTCAATTAAAAATGGGCAGAAGATATGAACAGACAATTTCCCAAAGAAGACATACAGATGGCCAACAGACACACGCAAAGATGCTCAACATCACTCATCATCAGGGAAATGAAAATCAAAAGTACAATGAGCTATCGCCTCACACCTGTGAGAAAGGCTAAAATCAACAACACAAGAAACAGCAGGTGGTGGGAAGGATGTGGAGAAAGGGGAAATTTTCGTACTATTGGTGGGAAAGCAAACTGGTGCAACCCCTCTGAAAAACAGTATGGGAGTCCCTCAAAAAGTTAAAAATGGAACTACCCTATGATCCAGCAGTTGCACTACTAAGATATTTTTCAAAGAATGTAAAAATACTAATTCAAAGGGATATATGCACCCCAATGTTTATGTGGAACATTATTTAGTCAAATTACGGAAACAGCCCAAGTGCCCTCTGACTTATGAATGGATAAAGATGTGGTTCATAGATACATATACATATAGTGTGTGTGTGAGTGTGTGTGTGTGTGTTTATACACACATTACATTACTCAGCCATTAAAAACAAATGTTATCTTGCCATTTGCAACAACATGGAGGGAGCTCAGCAGTATTATGGTAAGTGAAATGAATCAGTCAGAGAAAGACAAATATATGATTTCACTCATATGTGAAATTTAAGAAAAAATCAAATGAGCAAAGAAGAAAAAGAGAGAGCAGTAAAACCAAGAAACAGACTCTTAATTACAGAGAACAAAATTAAGGTTACCGGAAGGGGGGTGGTGAAAGGATGGGTTATATGGGTGATGAAGATTAAGGAGGGCACTTGTTGTGATGAGCACCAGGTGTTGTATGGAAGTGGTAATCACTAAATTATATACTTGAAACAAATATTACCCTGGATGTTAACTAGCTGGACTTTAAATAAAAACTTTAAAAAAATAAGAAGTATGATTATTTGAGATGATGACATTTTGAATGGCAGAGTAAGGACCTCTGAAAATATGCACCTCAATATAATTAATGAGAACAGTGAAGAATGTTCAAAATTAAAGTAGAAATAAATGCAAAAGATAATAGAAAAATAGAGAAATCCAATGAAGCCAGAAGCTTGTTTTATGAAAAGATCAGTTAACAGTTTCAAACCTTTACCTAAACTGACTGAAAAGGCAACACAACGAGCAACTGCGGACTAACAATTTAAAAAACCTATATGAAATTAAGAAATTTCTGAGAAGACACAAACACCTGAAACAGAATTAGTAAATAGAAAATTGTAATGCCTCCTAACAAGTGAAGAGATCGAAATAGTAAACAATTCCCACAAATAAAAGCTTAGGCCAGTTTGATCTCACTCAAAAATTTAACCAAACATTTGAAGAATTAATAATGCTTCACAAAACACTTCTTTAAAAATTTAAAATGGGACACTTTCCAACTCATCATATAAACTAATGCTACCCTGATACCAAAGCTAGACTAAGATATCACAAATTACAAGAAAACTATAGATCAATATCCCTTAAAAATATAGATACAAAGTAATCATAAAGTACTAGCAAACTTGATTTAGCAGCATAAAAAATGGATTATACATCATGACCAACTGAGGTTTATTAGAGATCTGCAAGATTGATTCAAAATTGGAAAAAACTTAATGTAGCACACCATATTAATAGAATAAAAGACAAAACCACATGATAATCTCAATAGGCACATAAAAAAAAACATTGAAAAAAGTGAACCCTTTCATGACAAAAACACTAAACAAAGTAGGAATAAAAACAAAATCCTTAAACCTGATAAAAGTATCAAAAAAACCCACAGCTTACATCATTCATAATGATGAAACACTGGACGTTTTCTAAGATCAGGAATAACACTAAGATATCTAATTTTGACATTTCTTTCTCTTTTTTTTTAAGATTTTATTTATTTATTTGACAGACAGAGATCACAAGTAGGCAGAGAGGCAGGCAGAGAGAGAGGGGGAAGCAGGCTTCCCGTCGAGCACAGAGCCCAATGTGGGACTTGATCCCAGGACGCTGGGATCATGACCTGAGCAGAAGGCAGCCGCTTAACCAACTGAGCCACCCAGGCGTCCCTAATTTTGACATTTCTATTTACATTTTACCAGAGGTTCTAGCCAAGACCATTAGGCAAATGGAATGAAAGGTGTACCCATAAGAAATTAAAAAGAAAAAAATTAGAGTCTACCTATATTTAAATTTGACATTATCTTATTAATAGAAAATTCCTAAGAACTCCTTAAAAATTATTATAATGTATTATAATACATTATAAATACAATATATATAATACATTATAAATACAATATATATAATACATTATAAATACAAATAAAATACAATATAAAATAATTATAATGTATTATAATAATTTTTAAGGAGTTCTTAGGAATTTTCTATTAATAAGATAATGTCTATTAATAAGATAATGTCAAATTTAAATATAGGTAGACTCTAATTTTTTTCTTTTTAATTTCTTATGGGTACACCTTTCATTCCATTTGCCTAATGGTCTTGGCTAGAACCTCTGGTAAAATGTAAATAGAAATGTCAAAATTAGGGACGCCTGGGTGGCTCAGTTGGTTAAGCGGCTGCCTTCTGCTCAGGTCATGATCCCAGCGTCCTGGGATCAAGTCCCACATTGGGCTCTGTGCTCGACGGGAAGCCTGCTTCCCCCTCTCTCTCTGCCTGCCTCTCTGCCTACTTGTGATCTCTGTCTGTCAAATAAATAAATAAAATCTTAAAAAAAAAGAGAAAGAAATGTCAAAATTAGATATCTTAGTGTTATTCCTGATCTTAGAAATAACACTAAGATATCTAATTTTGACATTTCTTTCTCTTTTTTTTTAAGATTTTATTTATTTATTTGACAGACAAGATGGGATTGGGAGGGAGACAAACCATAAATGACTCTTAATCTCACAAAACAAACTGGGGGTTGCTGGGGGAAGGTGGGATTGGGAGAGGGGGAGCGGGCTATGGACATTGGGGAGGGGAGGCGAACCATAAGAGACTATGGACTCTGAAAAACAACCTGAGGGTTTTGAAGGGTCAGGGGTGGGAGGTTGGGGGAACAGGTGGTGGGTGATGGGGAGGGCACGTTTTGCATGGAGCACTGGGTGTTGTGCAAAAAGAATGAATACTGTTACGCTGAAAAAAAAAAATAAAAAATAAATAAATTTAAAAAAAAGAAAAAAAAAATTATTATAATACATGAATTCAGCAACTATGCAGGCACAAGACTGGTATAAAAATAATTTTATTTTTATACACTTAAATTGAACAGAAAAGGATATAAAGAAAATAATTTATAATAACACCAAAAAGAATTAAATACTTATGAATTCACATTAACAAAAGATTGCAAAACACAAAAGCTAACACACATTGGTAAAAGATTAAAAGAAAAGATTCAAACAAATGGAAAGATGACTGTGTTCACTGAGAAGATTTAAGAGCAAAGTTCTAATACTTCTCAAATTGATACACAAATTCAGTACAATCCCTGCCAAAATCCCCAGAAATTGATGTTTATCCTAAAATTCATGTGGAAAAAAATAAATCCAGAACAGTCAAATTAATCTAGAGAAAAAGAAAAAAAAAGTTGGAAAACTCACACTCTGATTTCAAAACTTATTACAAAGCTATAGTGACAAAGACAGTATGACAATGTGATACAGACATAAATTAATGTGACAGTAAAGCTCAAAAATTTTAGAAAAAAGCACAGGCATAAATCTTTATGACCTTGGATAAGACAGTAGTTTCCTACATGTATCAACTAAAACACAACCAACTAAAGGTATAACCATTTGGACTTCATCAAGTTGAAATCTTCTGTGCATTGAAAGACACTGTCAGAAAGTGAACACGTAACTCAAACGAGAACATATCTTCTTTGGAAAAATGTCTATTTAGGTCTTTTTTTCTATTTTTCAATTGGGTTGTTTTTGCTAGTGAGTTGTGTGAGTTCCTTATATATTTTAGATATTAACCCCTTTTCAGATACATGGCTTACAAATATTTTCTCCCATTCTTCAGGTCTTTTTCTTTTTTTGTGTGTCATTTCTTTTACTATACAGAGCTTTTTAGTTTGATGTAGTCTCACTTGTTTATTTCTGCTTTTATTGGTTGTACCTTAACGGGTCATATCCATAAATTCATTAGGAAAAACAATGTGAAGGAATGTTTTTTTTTTTTCTGTTTTTCTGGGTTTTTTTTTTTTAATTTTATAATTTCAGGTCTTACATAAGTTTTTAACCCATTTTGAGTTAATTTTTGTGACTGATATAAAAGAGATCCAGTTTCATTCTTCCACATGTAGCAATTTGGTTTTCCCAACAGCTTTTATTGAAGAGACTATCAGATTTTCTCTACTAAGTACTCTTGGCTCCCTATTATATATTAGTTCACCATATATATGCCTGAATTTATTTGGATCCTCTCAATTTTGTTCCATTGTTCTACTTGTCTGTTTTTATGACAGTACCATACTGCTTTGATTACTATAGCTTTGTGATATAGTTCATTATCAGGATGTGTGATGCAACCAGGTTTCGTCTTCTTTCTCAGGATTGCTTTAGATATTTGAGGTCTTTTACGGTTTCACATGAATTTTAGGATTTTTTTTTTCTATTTCTATAAAAAGTGTCATTGTAATTTTGATAGAGATTGCATTTATTCTATAGGTGGCTTTGGTAATATGAACATTTTAACAATATTATTTCAGCCCTGAATACAAGATATCTTTCCATTTATGTATGCCATCTTCAATTTCTTTTATCAGGATCTTACAGTTTTCAGTGTACAGATATTTCATGTTCTTGGTTAAATTATTCATCAGCAATTTATTGTTTTTGATGCTATTGTGAATAAGATTGCTTTATTTTTCAAATAGTTCATTGGTAGTATATAGAAATGCAACTAATTTTCTGTATTGAGTTTCTATCTTATAACTTTATTAAATTTATTATTTTTAACACTTTCTTGGTAAAATCTTCAGGATATTCTATATGTAATCATGTCACTGACAAACAATTTTACTTCTCCCCTTTCTATTTGGATGTCTATTTTTTTTTTCTTGTCTGATTGCACTTGCTAGGAATTCCAGTACTATACTGAATAAGAGTCATGATACTGGTAATCTCTGCCTTGTTCTTTATCATGTATTTATTATAAAGGATTGCCTCAGGTGATTATGGAGACTAAAACCTGAAGTTGTAAGTTAAAGACCTGGGAGAGTTGATGATATAGTTCTAATCCAAATGCTAGGTGTCTGACATGAGAACTCAGAAGAGCTGATGTTTCCATTTGATACAAAAGAAGGACAGAAAAAGGGTATGTCGTAGCTTGAAAGCAGTCAGGCAGGAGGGGTTCCCTCTTACTCTGCTTTTTATTTTATTTTATTTTATTATTTTATTTTATTTTATTTTATTCAGGACTTCCAGTGACTTCCAGTCACATTAGGAAGGGTGCTCAGCTTTAGTTAAGTCTACTAATTCACATTTTAATCTCTCCTAGAAACACTTTCAATGACACACCCAGAATAATGCTTGAAAAAAATATCTGGGTGCCCATGCCCAGTCAAATTGACATATGGAATTAACCACTGCACCATGATAATTTATACAGCCTTCTGGATAAAGTAGTGAATTGTCAAACATTTTTAATTATAGAAGTTATACAAATTGATTCATATGTTAGTTAGATAACTCTCTATCTGTGTTCATGATGGATTATAAAATATAGAGACACTTTCAGTGTTCTTACTGTCTTTATATTTATTTACAGTGTTCTTATAGTAGTGTAATGCATATTGGTATTTTAATTATTTATTAATATTAAACATATTCAAGAACTGTTTTACACTAGTTGTTATTCAGGCATTCAAGGCACAGTCTTTGTCTAGAGCAAGGTTAAATATATCTGATCAGGCCCAGGGAGCAAGCTTTGTCAAGGGCAATAGCTCAGGAAATACTGATTACTTTCATAAAGGCACTGGTCAACTGAGAGATAGCCTTTGTAGAGTCACTAAAACAACTTAATCAAAAAGTTTTAACATTAAAAAATATAAAGAAAAATATAATGCTGACCAAGCTGTAGAGAGCCATTGTTATGAGAATCATATCATGGAATTATATTCTTCCAACAGTCTGTGCTTGAACTAATGGAGAAAATGATATACTGTAATTTTATTCAGGACTCAGAATTTTGTGATTGCATTCAGTCATCAATTCAACAGATATTTGTGTTCTTATCATTTTATAAAGATTTTATTTATTTATTTATTTATTTGACAGAGAGAAATCACAAGTAGGCAGAGAGGCAGGGAGAGAGAGAGGGGGAAGCAGGCTCCCCGCTGAGCAGAGGGCTTGATCCCAGAACCCTGGGATCATGACCTGAGTGGAAGGCAGAGGCTTGAACCCACTGAGCCACCGAGGCGCCCCTGTTCTTATCATTTTAGAGGCTAATAAGCACAGAGCATGAAATGGTAGGTAAAACCAAAAGTATTTTATTATTTCAGAAAGCCACTATTTGATTAAAAAAAAAGATGGATATTAAATAATCAAATGAATGAATGTGCAGTTGCAAACTGAGGTACATATTCTGAAGAAGAACATGGTTCTATGAGAATATATAAGAATGTGATACAGTAAGACCTAATCAGTACATGCTCTTTGAGGAAATGATTGAGGAGAAACTTGAAAAATAATTAGAAGATCTTGTAACAATATAAAATTGGAGGAATATAAAGTCAATTACTCAAGGTCCTCATTGACTGTGTAAAGAGTTTTTGTCCCTTTTTCTTCAAAAACAATGAGGATTAAGTAAATAATTCTACATACAACACCCAAAAAGCAAAACATCTTTACCCCTATATTGTTTTCTACTTGCTATCCAATCCCATCCTCCTACTCTTGACTTATCTTGTAGCACTTTACATTGACTTCACATTTCCTTCCATTTTAAACACATTCTCCTACAGCATTAATGTTTCTTTGAAATTTTAGATTTAATTGCTGTCAATTTCTCTAAAGATTCCATTTTTCCCATGGCCTTTTAAAAAAGAAATTACAGTTCCAAAGAACTGCAGAGCCATGTGTTAAGTGAATCATATTTGAGAAATAATATACTAGTGAATTTTCTTATTTCTCTCCATAAATTCATAAATGTATATTCCTCTGAAGTCTTCTATAATTATGGCCAGAGAGAATAATTAAGCCAAATACAATTTAGGGAATAAGAAGAACATGACACAAAAGGAAGCTATGGCAAAGAAGAAAGAGAAATAATGTCATTCCACTTCCATGAGGGAGAAGGAGAGAAAAAAGATGGGCGTGAAGGAGAGGGGACTAGGGGCAAAACAGAGCAAGAATAAAAGAGAGAAAGAATGTGAATAAGGCAAATGATCAAAAGTTACCATGTTTGCTTTGGATTCACTGAGCTTTGAAGCTCATTTAGAATACTAAAGGAGGCTGTCTAGTGACAGTAGTCAAGGGACAGCTAGAAATCAACAGAAGCTAGGAGGAAATTGCCATAGAGTTGAGCAGCTACATACTTCTACACTAGATGAATAGCCATAGGTTGGGCAAGGGACAATGCCACCAAAACCAGTAAGTATTCAGAGCATGGCACAAGTACTCATGTAAAGTGAATTCCCTGCCTCTATCAGGAAGACACAGAAATTTCTCCCTTGAGCCAGATTCCATTTTGAGGATATGAAAGTTATGACAGGATACAGGTATTTAAATAAGGAGAATATCAATTCCTATATCAGTGAGGATTCAATTAAGAAAACCAGAACCATGCAAGTAATTTTAACAAAGTACTTAATGGGGCAACCTTGTCAAGATACCTCTCACTCCTGAGAGCTTTTCCTGTATCCTTGCTTAATAAACTTGTATTGCATTACTCAAACACACACACACACACACACACACACACACACAAACAAAGCACAAAGTATTTAATGTAGACAAGTCATTAAAGACGTATTGACAAACTACAAAGAAAAGAGGAACAGTGAGGTGAACAAACTGTGAATAGCAATCATCAACTCTTATGCTGGGGAAACAAAGGCAAGTGTTTGGAGTTATCAAAACCTCCAAGTGTCGGGGGAGGAGTGTGGAGGAGCTGGGACTCAGCCTACTAAGGAGGAGATGCCAGCTAGTTTCTGTTGGAACCTAAGGAATTTTGAGGAGAGACCTCAGGGAGAAAGGACTCAAACTTCTGGAGATGGTACCACGTCTCTGCTACTTGTACCTGTGAATACACACCACAGTGTTGCTTCTAGGAATATAAAAACAAGCAAGAAAAGTAAAACAAAAACAAAACAAAAAGCATGACACACTAACTACATCTGCTTCAGAGCAAACTGGTGGTGTTGAGACTAACAGTAATGCAGGGTCTATTTTACTAAGAGCAGTTAGGCAACCTAGAAAGTACAGGTCTCCCATTTTCCTCCTGCTCCCAATTTCTTCTGGTGCCCTCTATTGGCAGAACTTAACAAAGATCCAGCAGGCAAAGAAAAAATGTAGTTTGCTGAGTCTCTGCTTCAGTACCACAGAGCAAAGTATACTACAGAGAAGTTTTAAAATTCAATAATTTTAATAATAATATAATTCAATATTATAATATATTCAATATTATTGAATATAATTCAATAATAATAACGAATGGTATACCTACCACTCATTCTATTAAGGTGTAGTAGGATTAAAATTATACATAAAAATGTGCAAAACTTTGTAACTTCTGTAATGTTCTACAACAGATCTTGATTATTTTCATAAATCCATGCCCCACAGAGAAATAGGTAAGTTAATAATTTATAATTCTGATGTTGAGACAGATTTTCCAGTTGTTGGAAAAAATGAAATTAAATTTAAGATAAAGGGCTTGCAAGCTGAAAGAGTGGTGAAAATGTTATTCATTTATAAGAACTCACACAAAGTCTAAAACTTGAGCTTTATTTTATTTCAAAGACACATCCTTTATCAAGGAACACCAAGAATGGGAGAACGTTATTCCTCATTTTACTCCAGACACATAGGACAACTTTTCTAGAACATTAAAAGTGATCCATTTCTGACAGTAAAGCTTCTCAGTGTTTTTAGCAGGTCTGAGAAAGACAGTAAAGGATATATATAGGTAACCACTGTAGAGGCACTGTAATAGAGATAATTTCAACTCCAAATAATTTCTTTTATTTTTCATTTTGAGGGAATTATATTGGCACTCTACTAAAAGAATGCTTTTAAAATGTTTCTATTTATTGGTATATTGACTTTCAGTCTATATAATTGAACTCTAGTTCCTCACAAAAATATGTAGGTCCAAAAAAAAACAAATAAGAAAAAAAAAACAGAAAATGTGTTTTTTTAAGATTATGGTTTCATCAGATTCGCTAATACACTTTTGGGCAGTCATATGGACAAGCCCAGAGTTAGTGCAGGAGGGCCTTATGGAATGTTATGGAAATAAGGGGGTACAAATATTGGAGCCATGAATTCAATCAATCATACTCCCTCTATAAATTTTCACCTGATTCTTGCTCCTCTCTCTCTATTGCTCTTAATAAGTACTTTGGTAGTAAGTACAACGTAGGCTATTCTCATTCTGAAATTTGCTCTTAATAAGTACTTTGTTAGTAAGTACAATGTAGGCTATTCTCATTCTGAAATAATTCTCAAACCAGTTTCTTCACTCTAATCCTATTCCTCCCTTCATATTCAGCTTAGACTATTAAAATGGATTTTGACTTTCCCTAGCTCAAGTGTAAGTGCCTGATTGTGTTAGACAGTTTTCAACATGGCTCCTAATGATCCTTGCCTCCTAATATTCACACTTTCATGGAGTCACCTCCCATATGTATCAGGGCTGGACTGTGTAATCAGCAACATACAACACAATTGATGTTATATATACAAATGTTGTCATATCTGAGATTAGGTTCTATACAACTGAAACTTTAGTGTTCTCTCTCACACACACAGATCACTCCTTTTGAGCTAAGAAAGCTACCATGTTGGATCACTTTCATGCATACATTGCTCTATGAAAAGGTTCATGTGACAAGGAATTAAGTCTCCTTCTATTATCCATGTTATTGAACTGAAAGTAGATTCTCCTTTCTCTTCAGATGACTGGTATGCTGACCTAAACCCAAACCTCATGAAAGACCCTGAGCCAGACCCACCCAGCTAAAATACTCCCAGATTTCTGACCCACAGAAACTTAGTGAAAAAAGTTGTATTGTAAACTTCAAAGCATTGGGATAATTTATTACACAATTATAGAACCCATATACATACAGATATTGATACTTGGAAGTGGGATGCTGTTAAAACGAATGCTAAAATGTGGGCATGCCTTTGGAATCAGATAGTGAGCCCTGAGAATAAAGTGGTAAAATCCTCAAATTCCTTGGTGAAGCTTTAGAGGCTTTTATATAAGACCATAGGTAACTTTTAAAGAGGCCTTTTATAAGTGCTTACAGGAAAGTGAGGCAGAAGTTATTGAAAACTGAAGAAAGAGGGAACCTTTTCATGTAGCGGCAGAAAGTTTAGCAACACTCTTATTTGAAATTCTGTGGAAAGTAGAAAATACACTTAATCAACTGGATAATCCAGCTAAGAGGATTTTCAACTATTTTTAAAAGTGCCGTGTGGTTTTTTCTTGGTGCTAATAAAGAAGAGAGATAAATTAAAAGAAAGACTATGAAACAAAAGCAAGCCAAGACTTGATGGTTTGGGAAGTGGTAAGCCTTTGCAGATGTCAAATGACATAAAAATTAAGAAATGACTTCTGAGTAAATATCCAATCCAGGAAATTGCCAGGAAAATATGGTCCAAAGATTAAGTCAAGGGTATAACTGTAAAATCTTTTATTAAGATCTCAGAAAGACAAGGCACCTGGGTGGCTCAGTGGTTTAAGCCGCTGCCTTCGGCTCAGGTCATGATCCCAGGGTCCTGGGATCGAGTCCTGCATCGGGCTCTCTGCTCGGCAGGGAGCCTGCTTCCCTCTCACACTCTCTGCCTGCCTCTCTGCCTACTTGTGATCTCTCTCTGTCAAATAAATAAATAAAATCTTTAAAAAAAAAAAAAGATCTCAGAAAGACAAAATTCAGTCTGAGTACTCTTCAGTCAGATAAATAATGTGCTTCAGAGATCCTCTCCATCAAACTATATGGTTTTTAGGCATTGTTCTGTAACCATCTTCCAAAGAACCCAAGGGAGACACAGGCTTAACTTGAGGCATCTTGTGGCTGACATTTGTCTAGTGAATTAAACCCCAATGAGATTTATAGAAGATCCACAAAGTTTATAAAAGAGTTGTATGCAGAACATCACCAGGTTGAACTGACCAGTATAAGACAGTAAAAGAAAAAGCACAGAGGCTATGAAGACTTTTCCCTAAAATATGAGTGGTAATCAACAAACTGCACAGTTGGATTTTAGAACTGTTAGGAATCAGTTATTCCTTTGTGTCTCCAATTTTCCTCCTTTTTTGAACAGGAATGTCTAAAATGATTATCCTGTACTTGTTCTGCCATCATATATTGGGTAAGAAGATGACAGAGGATTTATATTTTTATTTTTACAGGCCAAGAAGATTTGTACTAAAAAAGCTATACTAAAGGAACTACATCCAAGGGGCTTCTCGGCACCTGGATTTGATTTAGACAAAATTTTGGATTTAGAGTTGAAGCTGTAATGGAATGATACTTTTGGGGGTCTTAGGAAAGAACAAGTGGATTTTGAATGTGGAAGGAATGTGAATTATCAGGAGACAGGGTGAATTGCGAGAGTGTACTATTCGGGGTAATTTGTTATACAGCAATGGAAAAAACGTATATGCTGCTCAATTCTATTCACACTTCTGCTATGTGATTTTTTAACTTACTGGATTCTAAAGCACAAATTGGATTCTAATGCTTCCTAAAGTTACTGACTACAGAAGAAAAAGTTAATTCTCTAGCTGTTGATAAATAGGACTTTCTAAATGTAACCTCAATTTATCTGTCCAGGTATATCCTTAAATCTCCTTTATAAATCCTGTCTGAGAGCCATATAGGAATTCTTATCGTTCCCAGAATAAGCTCAAACCTTGTGTTGATACAAGATATTTCCTCTATCTGGTATATCTTCTTCTACTTTTGTTCACCTGTTTTTACTGGGAAACATTCAAAATTGAGGCTTCACATACCAACTGCACAATCACTTCTCTGTGATATCGCTCCCAACTCTCCTCACCTTTGTACCAGATGTTCTGTTAGTTCCTCTGCAAATTTCAATGATAGTACTTATCACAGGCACCCTGATTTTCTTCCATTTATATCTAGATCAGGACTGTCAGAGAACAGAGTAAGAATCTCATTCAATTTGAAAACAAAGGGATGTGACTATCTGAGCTTAGAGAAAACAAATCTGAATTATTGTTAGGCATCAGTAAACCTTGCCATGAAGACAAATCAGGCACTGAGAATCTAAAAATTAAAACTAATTTATAAAGAAAAATGGAATTATTTGTTTTCCTTCATCTAAAAGTGCTGAAAAATGCTAAAATCCAGAGTAAACTGTTTAAATGTAGTATAAGAAAAAGTATCTTAGTTTGTTTTTTTTTTCCTTCTCTCTTCTTTTCAAATCCTGAGAATACAGACATAAAAATCTTTTATCTCCTGGGTCCAGAAGTCAGAACATTTCAAGTACAAGAGAAATGAAAAAGAACATATAAATTTTGAATTCAGAAAACATGAGTGTCATTTCCTTCTGTAAAAGGAAGAAAAGAAACATGTTTTCTAAGTCTGTTAAAACTGTGGTACAATAAACAAACCATCCTCCTCCATTTTTGGAGTGAAGTAGAATTTACCTTAACTGAATATTGTTCCAGGTTCAGTATAGACAAAACCAGAATAAAATTCACTACCACTGTGCCAAATAAAATGGAAAAGTTATATGTATACATAAATTTTGTGAATTGATACTTTAAAAAAAACTGTTGAGTGTGATATTTTCAAACACAATGATTGACACTGGTTATGGTCTCCTTTCTTTTATCCTAAATGAATGACTTTATTTGAAATTCTATTAAAAATATATGATACTACTACAAAAGCTTTTATTTGACATCTAAAACTGATTATTTTTACTAAAATAACTGTTATCATTTAAGGCTATTTTGAAGAAAAAGAAGAAATTACAAGTGATTTTGTCTAAGACCTTCTGTTTCAGGTTCACCAACTCCAATTGTTTTTATGTAAAATTAGAAATTTTGGCTACATTCAGTTGAGTCTTTTCCCTGGGTTAAGGTTGCGTAGGGTAATTCATTTTCTAAATGGAAAATACACAATAGGAATGACATGAAAATATAAACAAAGGCTATGATTAGTGGCCTCTCAAATGGCGGATCCATCTGGACAAGGCCTTGGACATAATCTGTAGGAAAAAGGAAGAGAGAAATGAGTAACTGTGAATGCTTAGATGAAAGGCTTAAAATAGCAAAGGAAGAAAAAGAAGCAACAGCTATTCAAATTTTGTGAATAACTTGCAAAGGGGTCACAAAGAAGACTACTATGGTCTATCCTGAGATTAAAGGGAAAAGACTAGTGGACTTCTCTTGTGGTTGAGTTGCTTACTTTTTTCAGAGCTGCATTCTCATTGATGTGATCGATAAATACTCACTGAGCTTCTACTCTGCACCTGAAACCTGTCTTGGTGATAAGAATATAGTGGTGAACAAAATGAAATTCCTATACTTATGAAGCATGCATTCTATTAGAAAAGACCAACTCTGTGTGTGTGTGTGTATGTATGTATGTGTGTGTGTGTGTGTGTATGTATATATATGTGTGTGTGTGTATATATATATATATATATAGCACAAAGGAAATAAACCAGGCAAATGGGAAAGAGAATGGTAGGTAGTACTATGTCAGACTGGGTCCAAACAAAATGCTATCTTACTAAATAAAAACTAGGGGAGATCTGAATAAAATGAAAGAATACAATTCAGAAGAGTACCTGCACATCGGTTCTCAATAAATGCTATGGACAATAAAAGAATGAATAAATGAATGAATGTGACTACTGTTGAAGGTAAAGTTGCAAAGAGAGTAATTATAGATATTCCAATTAAAATATATATGCATTATGGCTTATATTTGTTATAGAAAGAAGCAATAACTATGTTCATCAAATCCATCAAAATCCTTGAGGAGAACGCAGGCAGCAACCTCTTCGACCTCAGCCGCAGCAACATCTTCCTAGGAACATCGGCAAAGGCAAGGGAAGAAAGGGCAAAAATGAACTATTGGGAGTTCATCAAGATCAAAAGCTTTTGCACAGCAAAGGAAACAGTTAACAAAACCAAAAGACAACTGACAGAATGGGAGAAGATATTTGCAAATGACCTATCAGATAAAGGGCTAGTATCCAAAATTTATAAGGAACTTAGCAAACTCAACACCCAAAGAACAAACAATCCAATCAAGAAATGGGCAGAGGACATGAACAGACATTTCTGCAAAGAAGACATCCAGATGGCCAACAGACACATGAAAAAGTGCTCCACGTCACTCGGCATCAGGGAAATACAAATCAAAACCACAATGAGATACCACCTCACACCAGTCAGAATGGCTAAAATGAACAAGTCAGGAAATGACAGATGCTGGCGAGGATGCAGAGAAAGGGGAACCCTCCTACACTGTTGGTGGGAATGCAAGCTGGTGCAACCACTGTGGAAAACAGCATGGAGGTTCCTCAAAATGTTGAAAATAGAGCTACCCTATGACCCAGCAATTGCACTACTGGGTATTTACCCTAAAGATACAAACGCAGTGATCCAAAGGGGCACGTGTACCCGAATGTTTATAGCAGCAATGTCTACAATAGCCAAACTATGGAAAGAACCTAGATGTCCCTCAACAGATGAATGGATAAAGAAGAGGTGGTATATATACACAATGGAATATTATGCAGCCATCAAAAGGAATGAAATCTTGCCATTTGCGACGACATGGATGGAACTAGAGGGTATCATGCTTAGTGAAATAAGTCAATTGGAGAAAGACAACTATCATATGATCTCCCTGATATGAGGACGTGGAGATGCAACATGGGGGGTTAGGGGGATAGGAGAAGAATAAATGAAACAAGATGGGATTGGGAGGGAGACAAACCATAAATGACTCTTAATCTCACAAAACAAACTGGGGGTTGCTGGGGGGAGGTGGGGTTGGGAGAGGGGGAGGGGTTATGGACATTGGGGAGGGTATGTGCTATGGTGAGTGCTGTGAAGTGTGTAAACCTGGCGATTCACAGACCTGTACCCCTGGGGATAAAAATACATTATATGTTTATAAAAAAAAAATTGTAAGGGGAGGCAAACCATAAGAGACTATGGACTCTGAAAAACAACCTGAGGGTTTTGAAGGGTCGGGGGTGGGAGGTTGGGGGAACAGGTGGTGGGTAATAGGGAGGGCACATATTGCATGGAGCACTGGGTGTTGTGCAAAAACAATGAATACTGTTACGCTGAAAAAATAAATAAATTAAAGAAAGAAAAAAAAAAAAGGCAACCCACGGAATGGGAGAAGATATTTGCAAATGACAGTACAGACAAAAGAAAAGATTTTCATGTTCCATATAGGTAGATAATTGCATTAAATACTCTTTGTGGTCTGGAGAGATCTCTGGTTAGAATAATAAAAACTCAAATTTCCTTCTCTGTAAAAAAAAAAATTTAATTTATAAAACTTCTAGGTGAGGAATTACATATTCTTGGTTATAATAAAGTAAAATAATACAGAGCTGTGGAGAAGTTTATGGGTTAAGAAAACATTGTACTTATTGAGTGCTTATTATATACTGTATATCAGGTGCTTAAGGTATGTTTTCTCATTTACTCTCTATTGCAAACTTAAATGAAGTATCTTTTTTTTTTTTTTTTTCCATTTTGCAGGAATTGGAAGCTTGGAATGGTTGAGTGTCTTTTGAATATACATTGGCTTATGAGTGATAGAGCCAAGACTGCAACTCAGATATCTCTAACTTCAATGTTGCATTCCTAAGAAGGCTCACAGATTTTCTATAATGTGAATAAAGCTTTTTTTCTTTAATATACTTGGGGAATACACTCACATTTAAAGGTTTTCCCTACTAGTACTAACATTCAAAAATCCACTGAACAGGTTTGTGTTAATTTATTTCTGCCTTTTACAGTTGTCTAGTATTATAATTTCTTAGTTTTCATCTGACCAAAATAAAGAGGTTTAGCTCACTTTTCTATTAAATTATGTCATCTTTTCTAAACTGAGTTTATTGTAAAGAAACTAAAAAGCTTACATTGAAAAAACTTTATTACTAGTGAAACTAAAAATTAGGTATATAATGCAACAATATGAGTGAATCTCATATATAATATGCTGAAGAAAAGAAGACATAAAAAATTCAGAAAATAAAAATATACTATATATAGCTGGAAAGTCTACCTGCAGTTACCTGGAAGATGGATGGAGTTGACTATAAAAGGTATTAGTAATATATTTGGATGATGAAAAATATTTATATCTTGAATGTGAAAACTACATAGATGAATACATTTGTTAAAACTCATGAAACTCTGTATGTAAGTCAATGTTTTGTTTGTAAATTTAGCTCAATAAATTTGGCTTTAAAAGTACAAAATGTAAAGTATAGTGTATTTTAATTTTCAAGAAAATTACCCATGATTCTGAATGAAACAATAAATATTTTTTATTTGTTTTTGTTATTCATTAAAAAGCAAAGCATTTAAAATGTGTACAATATGGGCATTTTTCCCATGACTATACATTTTCCATCTATTTAGCAAATACTTCTAAAGTCATGGAGCTTCAAACAAATCATGTAAAATCAATTTAGTCAAAAGCTTTCTTGGCACTCACTGTTAGTATTAATACAAAATTTTCTTAAAATTTGCAAAAAAATTAAGCTAAATCATCTGTAGACAGTGTTGGCTGCACTCACATTTTCAATAATGTTTGCCTGGCCTTTATATACAAGTGGAAATAGAAATGCAAGATAAAGAGACAATGCGTTTGGATTGCCTTTACTGTTTAGGTAGGCAAGTAATACTGGTTCAAATGAGACACTTGAATCTAGTTCATTTTCATGTTATAAACCTAAATGATTACCATAGTTTTAATTTTTGTCAGAGGCTACTATTTTCCTATAGAGCCATTATATAAGTCAAATAGAAATCAGGTCAACATTTCCTATAATCATTATTGCTGTGTATCTGACCCATAAAAAGGTTGGATGGAGCTCAAATTAGGAAATAGTTTCCGAATTTGAAACTTTTTTATAATTAAGGAAGAAGTAATTTTATGAAGGAAGTTTCCTTAATTACTTGGAAAAGGACATACATAGAATGTATGGAATACTTTACATAGAATATATGTTACATAGAATGTGGAATATAATCACATTTAAATCATGAATTCTGAACTGTTAGGATGTTTAATGACTCTAATTATCATCTAAATGCTCTATCCTCAGACTACCCCAAATTTTATAACAAGAACATCACAATTTCTAAAGGGCTAATATTTATCTAAAATTATAATAAGAAAGAAAGAAGAAAATTTAATATGGAAAAACTAAAAAGCTTATTTGATATGCCACTGATATTTACTTGAAGTTGTTAAACCTTATGTTTTACAGGAAAATTTTGTTGTCTATACTGCTTACTTTTAATTATGCAGCAAAATTAGGCCTCAAACGATGGTAGATAAAATTATCAAAACACTCGGGAGAGGTGTTCTCTTTGATTTCTTATAGATCTAAGGTAACTACAGATAACCAATTTTTTGCCAAACTCTGCATGTCTAAAACATGGCATAATAGAAAACAGATGGCCTTTGGGACCTTAACTTCAGCCTCACATTGTGTAAGTCAGGAAGACAATCTTTGAAATAGACCATCTCTGACTAGATCTTCAGATAAAAAAATACTCCCTTTCAGTACCCACAATAATAGGTTAATTACTTTGATACAGATATTATAAATGAACGTAAAAGACCAAAGCCACAAAAAGAATTTTACAGGTAATGGTTTTCTCTTTCATATCATGTGTGGTTTCTCTTCAGACATCTATTAGGAAATATTGCTCCTAAAAAAATCTAATTACTAGTATAATATGTATTACCTTTATTTGCATTCAAAAATGATACTCCTTTAAATGTGAAAGTGTGTATTATCTGTATTTGACTTTCCATGAACAGCAGGTTTTATGGTTGAGAAGTTTAAGCTTCATACCTTCTACTCTTTTGCTCATGAACCTGTGGCCCAATAGCGTGCAAAGTAAGATAGCTGGCAGAATGAATACAGCATTTATGATTACTGGGCAAGTTTCCCTAGGCCCTTATTAGAGCAGGTAAGTAATGGAATTTTTTACACACATATTGAGAAAATATCGATTAAGGGAACTAACATAATTTTAAAACACATTTTTTCTGTTAACCATTCCTAGAAATTACAATGAAATTCTTCATGGCTTTTGGTAATTTTTAATAGCATTATTTGTATCATAGTATATACATAGCACAGCTATGCTTTACATTCTCATAAATGACAAGGTCAGCTATATATAATTTCTTTTCCAAACACAGGCAGCTTTTTTTACAGAGGAAATTAGGGAAATGAAAAAAAGTTATTTTATCAAATAGCATTTAAATAATATGATAGAAAGCATAGGGTTTTTTTTTCTGGCTGAAAAATAAATTACAAAAGAATTTTAGGTTATGTCTTCAGTGGTTAGATAGTTATATAATCAATGAATTGCTTTGAATAGATATTAGCTACTTAGATAGTTACTAATGACTCACAAACTACAACCAGTGTTTAATTCCTTAACCTAGTATTCTGAATTTAGGGAAGCTATTTAATATCTCAAAATTTCAGTGTCTTCATTCTGAAAATGAGAGGGACTCAGAATTGTCAACATCTTTGAACAACAAAAATTTTGAAGCACTTAAATCTGGTTTTAAAATACCTTAAAGCAACAGTAAAGTAGACTGTAAACAGTAAAGACATTATGATATTAATGTAAAGGTAAAAATATAGATATGTAGAATAGAATACTTGAGAAATAGACCCACACATATATAGCTGATTGATTCTCAAAGAAAGTACAAAAATATTTCAGTGGGGAAAATATAACCTTTCTAAAAAGTTTCTGGAATAATTGGATACACAAAAAGGAAATTTTTCTATTCTTATGCCATATCAGATACAAAAGTTAAATAGAAGTGGTTTAGAGGCCAAAATATTGACATATTAAAAACTTTAGATGAATATAAGACAAATTCTCAGTGACCTTGGATTAGCCAAAATTTTCTTATATCAGGTACAAAAAGAACAAACTATAATTTTTTTTAAAAAATGACATTTGGACCTTACCAAAATGAAAAAGTTGTGCTCTTCAAACAATATCATTAAGAAGAGTAAAAGATACAGAGTAAGAGAAACTATTTGTGAAACAGATATTTAACATATGTCCAGAATATGGAAATCACTTACAATACATAGAAAAGCAAACAAGCTGGGGCACTGGGTGGCTCAGTCAGTTGAGCATTTGCCTTCTACTCAGGTAATGATCCCAAGGTCCTGGGATATAACACATCAGGCTCCTCACTCAGTGGGGAGTCTGCCTCTCTCCCCCCACCCCGACTTGAGCTCTTTTTCTAAAAAATAAATAACATCTTTTTTTTTTAAAGAAAAACACACAAACAAAAAAACTCAACCAATCAACCAAAATACCACATACACTAGAGGAAAAAAAAAAAACTATAAATAAAATTACCAAGGAGTAAATACAAACATTACAGTTAGAAGGGAACTAAAATGTTGTACTATAAAATTACATTCTTAGTAAGAGTATTATTTTATCACTATTAATAGCATCTTCTTAAAATTTACTTATACTGGAGGTAGATTCAGGGAAGAGATAGAGTAGGAAGCACCAGGAACCTATCTGCACACCTAGACAACAATTGTACTGGCAGAATCTGTCTGCTGTAACTATTTTGGAACCCTTGAGCTAGATTTTATATGAGGTTAATTTTAGTCAATTTCAGCTTTTATAAGAGTAGGCACTACGTATCTCCCACTCCACAGCTCTATGGCATGCAGGTGTGCTCATATTTCTAGAGCACCTTACTCAGTAGCTTGAGGGAGCCAAGGTGAGTAAACATAACCATGATTTCCAAATATGGGGTAATCTGTGCACTGATTGCTCCTTTTGAATACAGGGGTACAAACAAAGAAGTAGCCACTACTGTTGCTCCTCATCCTATTGTTGCATTCCAGCTAAAGTGACTTTCAGGGTATTTTAAGAGCTATTACTTTATTGTTCCCTCATTTTCCTTTTGAGAGCAATACACAGAAAACTGGAGCATTCAAAAGCAATTGCATATACAAAGGACATTAGAAAGTCACTGTGCATGTCCAGAAGAAGGTGTAGGCTCAAAAAAGACTTTATAAGAGCATAAAGTCTATACTTTAGGTTGATCCTCTGCACAGGGACAGACTACAACAATAAAAACAAATAATAACAAGCAAACATAAACAAAAGCAAACACATAAAAATTAAGCAAACAAAAGCCCATCAAACCCCATGGAAGGAAAAGAATCAGATTTCCAGAAGTATCACACTGTTAGATGCAAAAGTCCAGTTTTCAACAAAAAAATCACAAGGCATACAAAGATATGGAGAAGTGTATCTCATTCAAATGAAAAAGAGATCAACAAAATGTCCCTGAAAAAGACCTGATGATTGATCCAGACAAAAACTTTAAAACAACTATCTTAAAGATGCTCAAAGAACTAAAGGAAGACAACGTGAAAGTTAAGAAAATTACATATGAGTAAAATGGAAAAGGCAGTAAAGAGAAGAAACTTAAAAACAAAACAGAGAAATTGTAGAGATGAAAAGCATAACTGAAGGTATTCAAAGGCAGATTTAAGCAGGAAGAAGAAAGAAGCACCCAACTTGAAGATAGGACAGTGGAAACTCACATGTGAGGAATGGAAAGAAAAAAGATTGCGTAAGAGTGAACAAAGCTGCAGAGACCTGTAAGACACCAACAAGAGGACTAACATAGGCATTGTGGTAGTCACAGAAGGAGAAAATAAATTAGGAAGAGTTGTGAAAGTAATTGGGGAGATAATGACCAAGAAATTCCCAAAATTAATTAAAGACATGAATATGGACATCCAAGAAGCTCCAAGTAGGAGTATGAACTCCAAGTAGGTTAAATCCAAAAAGGCTCATACCAAGATGCATTATAAACCAAATGTCAAAAGTCAAAGTGAGAAAAATAGCAGCCTAGGAGTACCCTAACCTCACTTAGTCCTATGGATACAACTAGATAACATTTACTCAGTGTAAATAACCCAGAAAATGACCTGAAGAAAGGCAAACAAACTCCACAACTAAGTGTAGAGAAGAGGCCACACTGAAGAGTGTGGACTTGAGGAAGGGACCCTCAGGTGCAGAGATGGGAGAGAAAGACAATTGCACGGGAAAGCATGCACCAGAAAGGTGAATCCCTATAATATGGGTTGAAAACCAAAGGGGTCAAATATCATGAGTTCTTATAACCAGTAGGACTTAGAGCCTGAAATTTGAAAAATCAGTGGGCTTGGTTCTGGGAGAGCCTAAAGGACAATAGGAAACCAAGTCCCTGCCCTTAAAGAGACAGCACAATAATTTGCCCATGGAGATACAATGTAGAAGCACCAGTTTGAAAACTGTCTGGGGCACGTGTGCGGGAGAGTTATTTACTAGCTCAGAGCCTGTCCTGAAGGAACAGAAATTGCTAGGAGACTCTCAGGAACAAAGGAGCTTGCAAGCACTATTTCTCTCCCTTAACCCCATTATGAACATATGGCCATCTGAGGGAACCAGCCCTGTACACACATTTACTACTTAACTTGCTTGCACTGTGCCCTTTCCTCCAATCCCCTGGGCTTCAGGGATCTGTCCCCTTGAGCCCACCTTGCCTCAGCCCCTGTGCTATGTGTCTCCTCCCCAAAAAACTTGTGCAAACTTTGCCAACACCACATCTCCTGTCTGCATGTTTGTACCATTTGCAGTGGGTCCCCTTTCATGGAGGACCACTGCATACCTTGTTAAAACTGTGCACACTACCCCCACGTGCTTTGTAGGCTGCTCTGGCCAGAACCTGTCCCAGCAGTGGCTTATCCTCTCTTGCAGAGTACTTATTCCATGTCCTATTCCCCTAGCACATTGTGGATGTGCCCCCTATAATATGTTCTTCGCTGGTACGCATTCAAACTGGGGCCACAAGGCAGTAAGCAAGCAGCCTTGATAGGGGCCAACAACATTCCAAAGTGACTCTCTCCCTGGGAAGAAGAAATAATAACCACATACACAAGTGAAACTGCGGACCCAGAAGTAGGCTGGTGGCAGATAGCTCTCTGATGACAGGCCCCACCCAACAATGAAAACTTCTCAGGAGACAACACAGGAAAAGTGCCTTGCAGTTTGGTGCTACTGGCATCTCTGGCAAATGCCTGGTCTTACTGAACTCAAGCCTAAGATGGCCACTGCCTGGTCAATGAAAACCACAGGGACCACACACTGCCCATGACAGGCAGAGAGCCATTGCAGATGACTGTGCTGAAGGAAAAAGCAGCTGAGCCATAACAGCAGGTTGTACATAACACATAATAGGAGTTACCCCTGAATTTCTGGTTAACAGTGGAAAGGGTACTATAGACCTCTCCTTCCTAAGCAGGAGACATAGCTGACTTTCCTAACATAGAGAAACAGGCACAAAGAGTTAGAGAAAATGAGGAGACAGAGGAAAATGTCCCAAATGAAAGAATAGGATGAAACCACAGTGAGAGAGTTGAGCAAAATGGAGATAAGTAACATGCCTGAAAGGGAATTTAAAGTAATGATCCTAAAGATACTCGCTGGACTTGAGAAAATAGTGGAGGACATCATGAGACCCTTGGCAAAGATAAAAAAGAATCAATCAGAGATGAATCAATAAATGAGATTAAAAATACACTACATGGAATAAATAGCAAATTAGAGGAAGCAGAAAAAATTAGCAACCTGGAGGACAGAGTAATGGAAAGTAATCAAGCCAATCAGTGAGAGAAAAAAATATGCAAAATGAGAATATACTTAGGGAACTCAGCAGCTCCATCAAACTTAGTAACATTCACACTATAGGGCTCTCAAAAGAAAATAGAGAAAACTGGGCAGAAGATTTATTTCAAGAAAAAATAGCTGTAAACATCTGAATTTGGGAAAGGAAATAGATATCCAGATCCAGGATTCACAGAAGTCCCCCAACAAAAACTCAAGAAATTCCATACCAAGAGACATAGTAATTAAAATGACAAAAAATAGTGATAGAGAATTTTAAAAGCAACAAGTGAAAGGAGAACAGTTACATACAAAAGAAACCCCATAAGGTTATCAGTGAACTTTTCAGCACAAGCATTACAGACCAGAAGTGAATGGTATGATATAGTCAAAGTGCTGAAAGAAAAAAAGAAAATCTGCACCCAAGAATACTCTATCCAGCAAGGCTATCATTCAGTATAGGAGATAAAGAGTTTTCCAGACAAACTAAAGTTAAAGCAATTTATGGCCAATAAAACAACCCTACAAAAATTTTAAAGGTGACTCTGGGTGGAAAGGGAAGATCATCAGTAAGAATAAGAAAGGTAGGAAGGACAAAAAAAAAAAAAAGGTAAAAGTAGGTATATCTATAAAAAATCAGTGAAAGGACTCACAAAATAAAAGGATGTAAAGTATGACACCATATACATAAAACATGGGTGGGGGAAAGGAGTAAAGAATAGGTTCAAAATTAAGCAACCATCAACTCAGTATGGACTGCTATGTGCAGAAGATGTTACATAGAAACTTAATGGTAGGGTCGCCTGGGTGGCTCAGTGGGTTAAATCCTCTGCCTTCAGCTCCGGTCATGATCCCAGGATTCTGGGATTGAATCCCACATCAGGGTCTCTGCTCAGCGGGGAGCCTGCTTCCCCCCTCTCTCTCTCTGCCTGCCTCTCTGCCTACTTGTGATCTCTCTCTCTCTGTATCAAATAAATAAATAAAATCTTTTAAAAAAGAAACTTAATGGGAACCATAAGTCAAAAACCAATACTAGATATGCAAAAAAATAAAGAGAACAGAATCAAAGTATATCACCAAAGAATGCCAACTAACTGCAATGGAAGAAAGGAACAGAGAAGAACTACAATAACAGCCACAAAACAAGTAACACTTGGCAATAAATACATACCTATCAATAATTACTTTGAAAACAAACTAAATTCTCAATAAAAAGACATAGGTTAATGGAATGGATAAAAATGGACATCTAGGGGCGCCTGGGTGGCTCAGTGGGTTAAGCCGCTGCCTTCGGCTCAGGTCATGATCTCAGGGTCCTGGAATCGAGTCCCGCATCGGGCTCTCTGCTCAGCGGAGAGCCTGCTTCCCTTCCTCTCTCTCTGCCTGCCTCTCTTGTGATTTCTCTCTATCAAATAAATAAATAAAATCTTAAAAAAAATGGACATCTATACGCTGGCTACAAAAGACTAATTTCAGACCTCAAGATATATGCAGATTAAAAATGAAGGGATGGAGAAAGATTTATCTTGCAAATGGTTCTGAAAAGAAAGCTGGGGTAGCAATAGTTAAATCGGAAAAAATAGACTTTAAAACAAAAGCTGTAACAAGAGACAAAAAAGGACAATATATAAGAATTAAGGAGACATAACAAATTGTAAATATTTATGTACCCGTCACCCAAATATGTAAAACAGTTAATAACAAACATAAAGGAATAGATAGTAATACTGTAATAGAGGGAGTTCATAGCCCACATACATCAGTGGACAGACCAACTAAACAGAAAATCAACAGGGAAGCAGTGACTTTGAATGGCACATTGGCCCAGATGGATCTAACAAATATATTCAGAATATCCCACTCTAAAACAGCAGAACACACTATTTTCAAGGGCACAGGGAACACTATACAGAATAGATCAACAAAATTGGTAAACCTTTTCACCAAACTCGCCAAAAAAAGATTAAAAAGAGAGAGGACTCAAAAATCAGAAATGAAAGAAGAAAAATAACAACCAACACCACAGAAATACAAATGGTTTTAAGACAATATAATGGAAAATTATATGCCTATGAATTGGACAACCTAGAAGAAACGGATAAATTCCTAGAAACATAAGACCTACCAAAACTGGAGCATGAAGAATCAGAAATTTTGAACAGACTAACTACCAGCAATGAAATTGAATCAGTAATCAAAAATCTTCCAAAAACAGAAGTCCAGGACCAAACAGCTTCACAGGTGAATGCTACCAAATATTTAAAGAAGAGTTGATATCCATTCTTCTTAATGTTTTCCAAAACTAGAAAAGGAAAACTTCCAAATTCATTCTATGAGGCCAGCATTACATCATACCAAAACCAGATAAAGACACCACTAAAAAAGAAAACTATAGGCCAATATCTCTGATGAACGTAGATGCAAAAATCCTCAACAAAATACTAGCAAACTGAATCCAACAATACATTAAAAAAATAATTTCCCATGACCAAGTAGGATTTCTTCCTGGAATGCAAAGATGATTCAATATTTACAAGTCAATCAATGTGAAACATCACATCAGTAAGAGAAAGCGTAAAAACTATGTGACCATTTCAATAGACAAAAAGCATTTGACAAAGTACAACATACATTCATGATAAAAACCCACAACAAAAGAGGTTTAGAGGGAACATACCTCAACATAATAGAGGCCTTATATGGAAAACCCACAACTTAACATCATCCTCAATGAAGATAAACTGAGAGGTTTTGTCTAAGGTCAGGAACAAGACAAGGATGTATACTTTCACCACTTTTATTCAAAATAGTATTGGAAGTCCTAGGTACAGCTATCAGACAAGAAAAAGAATAAAAGGCATCCAAATTGGCAAGGAAGAAGTAAAACTTTCACTATTTGCAGATGACATGATACTATATATACATAAAACCCTAAAGACTTCACCAAAATGACTAGAGCTATTAAATGAATTCAGTAAAGTTGCAGTATATGAGATCAAAGTATAGAAAATCTGTTGCATTTTTATACATTAATCATGAAACAGCAGAGAGAAAAATTAAGAAAACAATCCTATTTACAACTCCATCAGGAATAATAAAATAATTAGGAATAACCTAACCAAAGAGCTCAAAGACCTGTGTTCTGAAGTGTATAAAACACTGATGAAAGAAATTAAAGATGACACAGAGAAATGGAAATACATTCCATGTTCATGTATTGGAAGAACAAATATTGTTAAAATGTTTTACTACCCGGAGCAATCAATAGAGTAATGTGCATCAAAACCGCAACAGAGTTCACCTCACACCCATTACTGTAGCTACTACTAAAACTAAAAACAAAAAACTAAGTAAATATTAAATGTTGGTGAGGATATGGAGAAATAGGCACACTTGTGCATTGTTGTGGGAATATGACATGGTACAGCCATGTGGCAAACAGCATAGTGGTTTTCCCCTAAAATTAAAATGCAATTACTATATGATCCAGAAATTCCACTTCTGTATATTAGATACTCAATATAATTGAAAGCAGGTTCTTTTTTATTTAAATATTTATTTATTTATTTATTTATTTGACAGAGAGATCACAAGTAGGCAGAGAGGCAGGCGGGGTGGGGGGAAGCAGGCTCCCTGCTGAGCAGAGAGCCCGATGTGGGACATGATCCCAGGACCCTGAGATCATGACCTGAGCAGAAGGCAGAGGCTTAGCCCGCTGAGCCACCCAGGTGCCCCAAAAGCAGGTTCTTGAGAGATATTTGTACACCTGTGTTCATAGGATTACTAACATTGGCTAAAATGTGGAATTGATAAGCAGTATGTGGTATATGCATGTAGTAGAATATTACTTCCCCTTAAAAAAAGAGGATATTTGATATAAGCTACAAGATAAACCTTGAGGACACTATGTTAAATGAAATAAGCCAGTCACAGAGAAACAAATAGTGTATAATTTCATTTATATGAGTAGTCAAAGTAGAGTAGTCAAAATCATAGAGACAGAAAAAAAGATATATAGTAGCCAGGGGCTGGGGGACAAGAAGAATGGGTAAGTTATTGTTTAATGGATACAGAGTTTCAGCATTATAAGATAAAAACATTCTGGAAGTAGACAGTTATGATAGTTGTACAACAATATGAATGTACTCAATGTCAGTAAACAGTACATTTTTAAATGGTTAATATAGTGAATTTTGTTATGTGTATTCTGCCACAATTAAAAATTGGAAAAAAAGGGGCGCCTGGGTGGCTCAGTGGGTTAAAGCCTCTGCCTTCGGCTCGGGTCATGATCCCAGGGTCCTGGGATCGAGCCCCACATCGGGCTCTCTGCTCCGCGGGGAGCCTTCTTCCTCCTCTCTCTCTGCCTGCCTCTCTGCCTAGTTGTGATTTCTCTCTGTCGAATAAATAAAATATTAAAAAAAAAAATTGGAAAAAAATTATTAATACCTCAAGTCCTACTTTTAGTAAACTTCCATTCTCAATCTAATCACAAGAATTTTACTTGGGAGAATAAAATAAAAATGAATACATTCCTAGCCATTTAAGGCTGATATAACTTTTGAAGAAAAAATAGATTACATGTGATTTTGAAAAAACATAAACAATGCTCAAGTCAATACTTTGTGACATATTTAAAAGTAAAAATTAAGTCTCAGTATGTTATAAATCTGCTCTATATTTAGATTTTAAAAAATTCAGAATATTGACTGACAACATATTTTCTAATCAAAATACCATAAAATATATCTTATATATTTTATTAAAAACTATAAAAAAGCACTGGGTGTAGTGCTTCAACAGTCAATCTTGGAGCACTGAAAAAAAATAAAAATTACAAAGAAAAGTCTCAAAAGTGTTAAGACTAGAATTAAACCAGAAATGTGTTTTGTTTTTTATAAAACTGAATATCACTAAAATACTTGAATGGTATTCTCTTTGACATTGTAAAATATGTAATGGACATTTTCCATACATATTAAAATATATGGAAATTTTACATATTAAAAATTTGTAATGTGTGTTTGGTCTAGTTTTTTTTTTTTTTTTTTAAGATTTTATTTATTTATTTGACAGAGAGATCACAAGAAGGCAGAGAGGCAGGCAGAGAGAGGCAGGGAAGCAGGCTCCCTGCTGAGCAAAGAACCAGATGCAGGGGCTCAGTCCCAGGACCCTGGGATCATGACCTGAGCTGAAGGCAGAGGCTTTAACCCACTGAGCCACTCAGGTGCCCCTCAAAGTTTTTGATATTTTGTTTTGTCTTAGCAAATGGTTCTTTTTTTTTTTTTTAAGAGGGATTTTTTTTATTTGTTATTTTCAGTGTAACAGTGTTCATTGTTTTTGCACTACACCCAGTGCTCCATGCAGTATGTGCCCTCCCTATTACCCACTACCTGGTTCCTCAACCTCCCACCCCCCCCCCCCTTCAAAACCCTCTGGTTGTTTTTCAGAGTCCATAGTCTCTCATGGTTCACCTCCCCTTCCAGTTCCCCTCAACTCCCTCTCCTCTCCATATCCCCATGTCCTCCATGTTCTTTGTTATGCTCCACAAATAAGTGAGACCATATGATACTTGACTCTCTCTGCTTGACTTATTTCGCTCAGTCCTGTCCATGTTGCTACAAAAGTTGGGTATTCACCCTTTCTGATGGAGTCATAATACTCCATTTTTTGATATGATTATCTGTTTTGTGTGTGTTGAGTTTGAGAAGTTCTTTATAGATCCTGGATATCAACCTTTTGTCTGTACTGTCATTTGCAAATATCTTCTCCCATTCCGTGGGTTGCCTTTTTGTTTTGTTGACTGTTTCCTTTGCTGTGCTGAAGCTTTTGATCTTGATGAAGTCCCAAAAGTTCATTTTCACTTTTGTTTCCTTGGCCTTTGGAGACATATCTTGAAAGAAGTTGCTGTGGCTGATATCGAAGAGGTTACTGCCTATGTTCTCCTCTAGGATTCTGATGGATTCCTGTCTCACGTTGAGGTCTTTTATCCATTTCGAGTTTATCTTTTTGTACAGTGTAAGAGAATGGTCGAGTTTCATTCTTCTACATATAGCTGTCCAGTTTTCCCAGCACCATTTATTGAAGAGACTGTCTTTTTTCCATTGTATATTTTTTCCTGTTTTGTCAAAGATTATTTGACCATAGAGTTGAGGGTCCATATCTGGGCTCTCCACTCTGTTCCACTGGTCTATGTGTCTGTTTTTGTGCCAGTACCACACTGTCTTGGTGATCACAGCTTTGTAGTAAAGCTTGAAATCGGGTAACGTGATGCTGCCAGTTTTGTTTTTCCTATTTCCTTAGCAACTCGGGGTCTCTTCTGATTCCATACAAATTGTAGGATTATTTGCTCCAGCTCTTTGAAAAATACCAGTGGAATTTTGATCAGAATGGCATTAAAAGTATAGATTGCTCTAGGCAGTATCCAAGCCTCCCTCAAAAAAATTGAAAAACCCAGAATACACCAGCTGTCTCTACACCTTAAAGAACTGGAGAATCAATAACAAATCAAACCAACTCCACACACAAGAAGGGAAAAAATCAAGATTAGAGCAGAGATCAATGAGGTAGAAACGAGAGATACAGTAGAACGTATCAATGAAACTAGAAGCTGGCTTTTTGACAGAATCAATAAGATCAGTAAACTATTGGCCACACTAATCCAAAAGAAAAGAGAGAAAGCCCAGATTAATAAAACTATGAATGAAAAGGGAGAGATCACAACTAACACCAAGGAAATAGAAACAATCATCAGAAATTATTACCAACAGTTATATGCCAATAAGCTAAGCAACCTAGAAGAAATGGATGCATTCCTGGAAAACTATAAACTCCCAAAATTGAACCAGGAAGAAATTGACAACCTGACTAGACTGATATCTAGTAATGAGATTGAAGCAGTGATCAAAAACCTCCCAAAAAACAAGAGCCCAGGACCTGACGGATTCCCTGGGGAATTCTACCAAACTTTCAAAGAAGAAATAACACCAATTCTCCTGAAGCTGTTCCAAAAAATTGAAGCAGAAGGAAAACTTCCAGACTCTTTTTATGAAGCCAGCATTACCCTGATCCCCAAACCAGGCAAAGATCCTACCAAAAAGGAGAATTTCAGACCAATATCACTGATGACTATGGATGCTAAGATTCTCAACAAGATCCTAGCAAACAGGATCCAGCAGCACATTAAAAAGATTATCCACCATGACCAGGTGGGATTCATCCCTGGGTTATAAGGTTGGTACAACATTCGCAAATCAATCAATGTGATAGAACAAATCAATAAGAGAAGAGAGAAGAACCACATGGTCCTCTCAATTGATGCAGAAAAAGCATTTGACAAAATCCAGCATCCGTTCCTGATTAAAATGCTTCAATAGGGATAGAGGGAACATTCCTGAACTTCATAAAATCTATCTATGAAAGACCCACAGCAAATATCATCCTCAATGGGAAAAAGCTTGCAGCCTTCCCATTGAGATCAGGAACACGACAAGGATGCCCACCCACTCTCACCACTCTTGTTCAACATAGTATTAGAAGTCCTAGCAACGGCAATCAGACAACAAAGAGAAATAAAAGGTATCCAAATTGGCAACGAAGAAGTCAAACTCTCTCTCTTCGCAGATGACATGATTCTTTATTTGGTCTAGTTTTTTTAAGATTCCACATATGAGGGTCCTGGGATCAAGCCCCGCACCGGGCTCTCTGCTCAGTGGGGAGCCTGCTTGCTCCTCTCTCTCTGCCTGCCTCTCTGCCTACTTGTGCTCTCTCTTTGTCAAATAAATAAATAAAATCTTAAAAAAAAAAAAGATTCCACATATGAGTAAGATCACATGGCACATATGGATACATGGATACCTTGAGGACACTATGCTAAATGGTGTAAGTAGGATAGAAAAAAATGCATATTTTAAAATGTCAAAGAGAACACCATTCAAATATTTTAGTGATAGTCCAATTTATAAAAAAACAAAACACTTATATAGTTTAATTCTAGTCTTAAGACATTTTGAAAGGAGACTCATTATCCTCATTTTATAGATAGATGAAAAAGAGAAAGGCCAAGTACACAACCCAATAGAACTGCTAAAATTTGACAGGTCAAGGACTTGAATTTTGGTATTCTGAAATAGGAATTTGCAGGTTCTTTTAGGAATTAACAAACTTTAGGAAACTTGATGAAGACTATGTAGTTTGGGTTCCTATCTCCAGCAAGGATGCCATCACATGAAAAATCCTTTGTAGAAAAATTCACTACCAGTCATTTACCTTAAGGATGTGTTACCAAATCATTTTATCTATCAATCATCATCTATCTGCTATTCATTGATTATTTCTTGTTAATGTCTTATGCTAAAGTCTGAGTTCTTAGAGCACAGAAATGACAGGTTTTGGTACTTAATCTCATATGTAACATGGTGTTTCAGTAACAGTAGCAAAAATAATAGCTTCTAAGATTTTGTTTAATTAGTAATTCTGATCTTCGCTTACAAAAAATGAAATGTATTCTATGATGTCAATGTCTACCATGCAACTTAGTTTCTCCCCATAGGAAAATATAACAGAAATAGATAGGCAATTAAATTAATTCCAGAATTTCTCTTAAATTGAGTTCATTTTACTTTATTTTTTTCTTTACCAGTATCAGAGCAAGCTGTATTACCAAGTTTTATAGAGGCTGCTTCTAATCCATTACTTGGGGAATTGAAATCAAGAATGGAGAAAGAGCTCAGCCCCTCTAGAACATTCCTTAAACATATCTTCGTGCTTCTTACTCTTGAAGGATGAGGCCTGGGCTTTCACAAACCTTGTCATGCTGTATTTCCTGTTCACTGCCATACTGGTTAAGAATGTATGTTCTGAGTCTGAATATGCTTATGCCCATGACTTATAGGGTTTTCCCTGGCTATTCACATGTCTAAGCTTTACACTGTATATTTCTCATGAGGGGGTCAATGAAACCTATGCCATGCACTTATTGGTACTATATTGAATGCTCAGTAAGTGTTATCATTATTTTTTGAAAAGTTTATTTCATAAATTGTTTTAACTCAGGTGCAACAATCACAATCCTACCCTGGGAGGTAGAGAAACAATAGTATCTAGTAAGGTAATACAAAACAAGGTGGTATTTTCATTCAATTTGTTACAAAATACTAAATGCCTGGAGAGTATTTAGAATACTTTGTGGTCAATGAATATTTATTTTTGAATATGAGGCTACCACAAAAGCTAAGATGATATATTATGATTTACATGTTGCACTAGAACATGAATCCACTAGGAACTTACTTTGAAAATATTAGAGACTCTGGGGCACCTGGGTGGCTCAGTGGGTTAAGCCTCTGCCTTCAGCTTGGGTCATGATTGCTTGCTCCTCTCTCTCTGCCTGCCTCTCTGCCTACTTGTGCTCTCTCTGTCAATTAAATAAATAAAATTTAAAATAAAAAGAAAATATTAGAGACTCCATCAAAATGAAAGAAATATAAAAAAATAAATAGCCAAGTATCCTAACTTTGCCTATAAAAAGAAGACTAAAAAAAATTTCCAGCCAACGGTTAAGCAGGTATGTAACTTTATGAGTAATGTTTAAGTTCTTCAGGGTTTGTGAAATAAGATTAACCATAATTTCAAGATTCCCTTACATCTTTATAATAGTTGATCTTCCTAGTAGCAGGTCCTTTACACATTTCTAGAACATAGTGGATGTTCATAACATTTGCTAAATGAACTTTATATTGATAACAGCAGTGAAAATTAACATTTAGAATTCCTTAAATATTACAAGGAATATGGTGTTGGTTAATAATTTAGTAGGCTACATGTTTCCTTTTGACAGTCAACTCAAGTTCTATAAACAAATGGTGTTTGGCTGTGCTGAAGCTGCCATCTGTCCAGAAAGCTATAAAACCCAAATCCTGACTACTATGATCATAAATGATTCAGGGTAACTTCTTTTTCTAAGAGAGAAAAAAAAAGGTACTTTTAACTGTATTTGAAAGAGTTAGATACATAGGAATATGATGATAAAGTTGCCTTTCTTTTGAGTACCTTAGGGAGGTAAGAAAGATTTTTGTTTTTAAGAATTTTTTTTATTCTTAAGGGAAAGGAAAAAAAAACCAAAAAACTATGTTTATTTAGAACTTCTGGGTTGGAGTTCATATTTGTTACTAATTTAAAAATGATCATTAACCTCTCTCACTCTGTTTCCTTCATCTCCACACTGGTGATGATAGCACCTATTCTGACTACTGCACAACACTATTTTAAAGAAAAGTGAGATAGCAAAATATGAGTGTATTGTAAATTTTTATATAATTTAAAGTGGAACACATTTGTAATCATTGTTATAATTGTGACTATCTTTTACTTCTGGGTTTCAATGCAAATGGCCAAATACTTTCTCTTTTCTGCTAATAAATACTGTCTTTCTTCTTTGAGATCCCATATAAAATGTTTATAGTTCTTACACCTACTTTTTGTATGAAGTTGAATTTATATTTATTCCTTCTACATTGCATCTATCTTGAGATTGGGAAGCATATTTCTATGTCTTTCACAGTAAGAAGGACGATTTTACACAATCAGTTGTTCTATAAATAAGTATTCAGTGTTTTTGGCTAAACTTATGTAAAGAAACCAAAACTATAACAAAGAAAAAAAATCTTAATTTTCTCTAAAACACTGGAAAGAGCCAGGTAAAGAGTGCTGTGTATGAACATGTGACAGCATTATTTATTGAATAGTATTTCCATTCCAAAGAAACAAAAACGATAGGCCAACAGAATGGAGAACTTCAACATTTCTGCTGTATGGTGAATGGTAGAATCAACACAATTCTTTTTCTGAATCACCCAAACACGGAAGAATCTTTGTGAAAATAAGTGGTTTTGGAAATCTAGTTCTACCAGAATTTTACTGTTTCATTGTTAATATATGAAAAAAAAAAAAAAAGAAAGAAAGTACAGAGATTTGGAAGCTATTTGGCTCTTACTCATTGACCATTAAAACTTTTTAAAATTAACACAGGATATTACACCCATTAGCAATTACTGATTGATGAAACCATCAAGTCTGAATATAGTAATGATAAATAGTTTCAATTATTATTTCCAAATCAATGTTTATTTTACTTCCTTAAAAGATTTCCAGTTTTATTATTTATTTTTTAAAAAGATTTTATTTATTTATTTGCAGAGAGAGACACAGCGACACAGTGAGAGAGGGAACATAAGCAGGTGGAGTGAAAGAGGGAGAAGCAGACTCCCCGCTGAGCAGGGAGACAGATGCGGGGCTCAATCCCAGGACCCTGGGATCATGACTTGAGCCAAAGGCAGACACTTAACAACTGAGCCACCCAGGCACCCCCAGGACTTCCAGTTTTAACTTTTTAACAGCATAATGAATGCCACTAATATTTTAGTTAAGTTCACTCTCTAAATCTATTTATATGTGACTACTTAAACATATGTACAAACTTTGTACATATGTAAATAGCAATGTTTAATGAAATTTGTTATTTATATGAGTTAGTTACTGTAGTTCAAACTCCAAACAAGTGATTTTAACAACAGCAGTCTATAAAATAATCATCTGAATTACCCGAATTCTGATTTTGACTTAACCACTGACCTGTAACACAGAGAAGGAATGTTGATTTTCTAGGTCTTTATTGTATTTATTCGAAATGTGATAGTAATAGCAAAAGTTAGCTTAAAGTAGAGAAGGAAGAAATATAGGTTAGGTGCATATTTTGATCTGGGAGAGGTTCCTGATAGCCCATGCCATGAACAGTGTGGATACCTCTGCCATTAAGAGAATCATCTATTCTCTTCAACTTGAATGAATGAATGAATGAATGAATGAATGTTAAGCTGAACAGATACTCTCTTTTGTATGATTTCAAAATGTGGTAACTCACATTTTTGATAACCTATATTTGTTTTGGCTACTGTAACTTCCTCCAGCTTTCTGAAAGATTTTCAGATTAAATTTCTAAAATGGGGGACTACCTACTCACTGACCAATCTTACACCTTCATTCCATTCTATTACTTTCCTTCTGCCCGTTGTATTATACTTTGGCACAATGTGGTTCACTCTACCTAGTTGCAGCACTGCGAAGATTTAAGCGGACATAATTTCATACCTCTCCAGCAGCATAAAGCATCATTTTTTATGGAGGGCTGAATAAGCAATTTGAACTTCACAAATGAAGTGCAAAGCAAATTTTGACTGCTCACAAATCTGTGCTGTAGAAAGCAGTGCTCTGGTGGGCTGAACTTCTGGGTGGAAGTTTCAGAATTAATCATGTTTTTAAAGTATGAAGTATGTTTTCCAGACATATGTTGAAATTTGACTACTAAATTCAGTATCATATGAGCTCACCCTTGTTTTGAATCTTATTAGGAACTCCTGTAAGTTACTGTGGTACAGTTGCATGTCTAAGGCTATAGATTTTAGTGATGCTGCTATGTACTTGCTTATTAACTCTTGACTACATTTCTAATATGGTGATCTTCCCAATTAAAAAAAAAAACTAAAGACAAACATATCCAGAGAAATAGATAAATGGAAATCTGGTTCCTCATTTTCTGACATGTTAATATGGACGATATGATCTAGGTGGATATATCAGCATGCTCAATATGGGAAAATCTTACCCCTCATTCTTATCACATTTAAACCACATCTAGATCTTAATCCATCATAAAATAGGAGTCTGATATTCAGCTTACTAAATTTATAATCTGTGATATTACCTTATACTAAAAAGTCTATAATTTCAGATCTGATCTTGGTATTTTCAAGTAAAATGTTCATGTCACTTTCTAGTATTAAAACATTTGTTATCAAACTTGTCACTCAAAATAAAGGTGTAGGTAGATGAAAATAGTGTAAATCTCTTGGAATCTTTAAGCTTAAAAACCATAAAAGTTACATTGTTATTTCTATGTGGGACATTTGCCTGTATATTAGTGATTTTTAAAATCATATTACTTCTGCTAACAACTTAATTAACTTACCCTGAGACACTCAAGAGACCCAAATGACAATTAGTTTACTTAAAAATGAGGGACAAACCATTACTGGTGAATATTTATAATGATCATACATAATAACAATTGAGGTATCCTTTATTAGAAATATGCCTCACATAATTAAGTTCTCTAGCTGAGCTATCAAGGAAAAGATCATGATCTTTGATGTCAGGGTTGCATGTGAATAAGACCAAATTTAACCCTTTTATACTTCTTGATAAAACCAATGACCTCAGAAAATGAAATCAACAATGTCCATGAGATATATATATTCCCTATAACTGTATGAGAAAAACAGAGCTTATCCCTAATTTAATGGAGGTATGACAATCCCCTTCAAATCCATCTATCACAGATAT